>NC_080046.1:12244640-12953936 GCF_012489685.1 Lotus japonicus
CTCTGCATGGCTGATCGTTACTTCCTGCTATACCGAAGTACTCTGCTTGGCACTTCATAACAACACATAGCTGCTCCAACAGCACAAGAGTATCAAATACTCGGGAAACTATCAATTCCCCGGACTTATCCCCAGGATAGCCCAACAACATAGCTGCTCCCACAGCACAACAACAAACGCTGCTCCAACAGCCCGACATCAAACGCTGCTCCAACAGCACAACAAAGACATACTCAACACTTGGATCTGACGACACTTCTCGTTTTCCAAAACTATGATTTTCATCCAAAGCCTCCTTTCGAGATTATTACCCTTACTTAAAGATTTAGAGGTTGTTTAATGTCTTATGAATTTTCTTTTCAAAATAATATCCTTTTTAGTCTTATCGCAATTCCTATAAGTTCTCGGGATCTTCGAATCCCCAAATGACTCCAGAGAATGTCTCGATCCATAAACCCTATACAAGGCCCGAACCTCGTTCGTCCTATCAAACTTTCTCAAAACTCTCAAAATAAAATCGGCATGACCTGCCCGCTATTCTCACCGTTCAGAATCTCAGATTTCCAGTGTAAAGCATATTTAAATCATCACAAACAACAACATGTCATATATCAAGAAATCTCAACATTAACACTTAGCACTTAGCATATAAAGCATGCACCACACATCCTAGATTACCCACATAGCACATAGCATGTAAGTCAATCTTCAAAAACATTCAGTAGATGAATCATCTACATTGTCAGCCGAAGCCTCAGAAAACATTTTCAATCACACACAATCTCAGTGCATAAACAGTAAACAATGTCGAAATATCGACCCTAAGCATTAACTAGAGATTCAGTGAGAAGCCCTCACCTGTAGGTTCTCCAGAATAATCAACTAGTGCTTCCTCGCACTCAAAGTGTTGTTCCTCAGGAAATTCCTCAAAAGTTCCTTTAAAACAAAATCACAGAAATACTATCAGAATCTATCGGAAACTAAGCTATCGATACTTACTAAGGTTACTCGAAGTAATCTATACTCTAAGGTACGATAATCTAGCGCGAAAGACAAGTTTTCGGAAAAAGGAAATTTCTTCCTCCCCCTTAATAGGGCTCGGCCACTTTGGCTAATTATGGAGCTCGATTTTTCTTCGATCAAACTTGGTTCCTATGCTTTCATAAGCCGTAACTAAGGGTATTCTGAACTCGGAAAAATTATCGGATCGAAAACTGTCGCAGGGGTATTTTGGTCATGATTTTTAACTTAGGATTTTCAAAACTGAAATCCCAAAAATAAAATTTTGCAGGGACGTCACCAACGACGTTTATGACAACTAATCCTACTAGCACTAAGCTAAGGCGATAGTTTTCAGCCTAAAGGTTGAAGCTTTACTCCAAAAACTCCAAAATGGGTATTTTAGGCTAAAATCGATTCCGGCGGAATTCCGGCGGCATAACGGAAAATCTAATCCGGCAGAAGTGATCTTGGGCACATATAGAAGAGGTTTAGAATCAGAAATGAAAGATTCAGGATAGTTTTGCAAAAACCCATAAACTATCCACTCAGAAAACTCTACAGAAAAGCTATGGAAAAAGCGATCGGAGGTAAGGATTAGCGACTATACCTCGAAACCTTGAAGTAGCAACTAACGGATCAACGATCAAGCAAACGATGAAGAAAAACTCTTCTTCCTTCTTCCTTGTTCTTGGCCGCGGTTTAGAGGAGAGAAAATGGAGGAAAATTGTGTTTTTTCTTCCTTTATTTGCTATATATAGAAGGTGGAAATTCGCGGGAAAATGAAAGTTTCGCGAATCCGATTTTTCCGGCGTCATTCACCATGAATTCTAAGATAGGTTTTGGCAAAGGAATTCCCAAGCTAAGAAGATGTCTCCTTGTATTTTTGGCAACTAACGCAAAGTCGGTGCAAAGTCGGTGTAAAACTATTTTACCCGATAAGTTGCTTTTTGCATCGAATGTCGGAATGGAAAACTTCCTTCTGAAGAAAGATTGAAATCATCAAGAGAAATGGGTGTACGCGTGTAGAATATCCATTTGAAGCTCTGAATAGATAAAGTCTTCATTGTCGAGAAATTCTAGGGTTTTGAAATACCAGGGATTCGGTTTCGGCAAACTTCCGATGATTGGAATCGGACGTTCGTAGATCCTAGAGTTTCGCCTCGAAACGATTGTGATATATGGAAAAAGAGAAGTTCTAACATTTCTCTGAAGATTTTTGGAATTAACTTCCGTCGTGCCTAAAAGTGAAAATCAGCTATATACTAGGGTTTCTGACCTAGGTTTAAGCGTATAACGATCGTGCTATAACTTAAATCGACTTCGATACAATCCTTAGACTTTTCCTGAACTTTCTCCTTCATACATTTATTTCATTTACTAAACTCTTGTTCAGGTTTCCCTTCGCCATGCATCAAACCTACTGGTGAATAAGAATTTATTCACTTGGTATAAACTGAAAAACTTGGGCCTTACATTACTACCCTCCAAAAAGAAAGTTTCGTCCTCGAAACTTAAGGGTTAGTAAAAAAAAATTCTGAATATTGTCCCTTGGTCTTTTCCTCTAACTCCCATATAGCACCTTCTGTGTCTTTGTTCCAAATAACTTGCACTAAAGCACTCTGCTTTCCCCTCGATTGTTTCACTCTTCTAGTCCCAATGCTGACCGACGGCGTCTCAAAAAAAACATATCGTCCTCTAACTCTCTGTTGTCCAGTTCGACCACTGGAATCGGTTCTCCGTTGGAAATAATATTTGTTGGCATTCGTGCAATCGCACAACCTTAACCACTTGCTCCTCTGCCCTTGTTCGTCCAAAATACTGATTAGGAACTCGGTACATCTCTATGTTCCGGATTTAATGCTCAACTTGAGTCTTACTACCTTGTGCATGACAAGACTCATTCTCCTTAATCATAACTTCATCAACCCCTCATAAGCTAATCATCCTCTTGATATCCAACAATCCATTATTGTCGTCTTTGTCCTCAAAACCTTCCTCACTCCAACCAGTTTACACTTGCTGAAATCCCTAACGCTTCGCATCAATCGAGATTTATCCTCTAGAAGATCAAATCATAACTATACCTCAAGGGACTTAACTAGTCATTTCGTCATCCGATCCTCCAACCTTCTGAGGTTTAACTACTATCGTAACTGTTATCACCACTACATCCCTTACTCACACACGATTTCCAACTCCCCAAGTCAATCTTAATCATAGGATTCTCCTTCAACTTATCAAAATTCACTTGCTAACTCTAGCATACATCACCGAAATCCATAACAAAGTTCCATTCACCATTAGACTCTGAGTAGCTTGTCCAACTCTGATAACTTCAAGTATTCATCTTAATACTAACACTTTCCTTCTTGCAACTTGATTACCATCTTGTCGATAAACTTCTTCATCTCTCTATCAAATTCTAACCAACTTCGAGTCCTAGAAACTTAAGACAACAGTTCATAGACTTAAAACCTGAACCTTCCCCAAGTTTGGACCTCTAATGTCCGTTAATTCTTCAATGCTTCCTAAAAGAATATCCATTTCTTCAAACTATATCTCCTTCGCAAGAGAACTTATACTTAATGCGAACTTTTTCCTCCCAGCTCGACTAATCCTCGATCAACTCAAGTCAATCTTACCAATCCTTCTATCAAAGTCCATAGCCAGATCTGATTCCGAATATCACCCCCTCAATATTAAGTTGATCAAGCCTAACACATCGAAGGTGAAATTTAGAAAAACCCACTGGAACAGTCAATGAGTTCCTATCATCCAATAGTCACAAATATCTTGATATTAAATCCTCAATAATGTCGCTACGGAACTACACACTCTCGACATCATACGTATACTATCCATACGAAATCTCTCTGTGATTCATTCTTTAGCTTCAAGCTTCTGGTCAAACGCATCGGTACAAGACTACTTTCTAGGCTTAACGTGTTATCTTAAACCTCGTGTAACTTCTATAGTTTAAACACGAGCAACGGTCAAATAAAGTATTATTAGGCGTAATAACTATAAAGTCAAAGCTCGACAGTAAGGGCAAGTTAGGTGTGTTGCACGTTCTACGAGAGTAATGAAGCGTATTATACTAGAATGAGAAAGAATAGTTAGAAGGTTACCATCGTTCTTGCGCTCTCCTCTGGTTAACTCCTCAGCTCCTTCACCATCCATGATATAAACTCTTCCTCTAGCAGCAGGGCGCTTTCCCCTTATGGTGTTGACAAATGGCTCAACCTTGGGTGTCTTGCAGTTGTTGGCCAGATGTCCTGGTAGATCACACTTGAAACACCTCGGCTTCCCCTTCGGGCATTTCGTGGAGTAGTGCCCAACCTCCCCGCATTTAAAACATGTCATCTCACGGCTCCCAGCTTGGCTTCCTGCTCCTCCCGCAGCAGCAATCGTAGGCCTGAACGGTCCTGGGGTAAACCCTTCCCCCGTAGGACGCTGATAAGGCTTCTTCATCTGTAACTTTCCTTTTCCCTTGTTGTCTTGGGAGCTCGACCTCATCGGTCCCCCAATTCCTGCTCTATTCATCCTTCTATTTTTCATCAGCTCCACCTCCGTGGCTTTCTCAACCAACGACTGGAATCGCATGATTCCCAGCGGCCTCACTGAGTCCTCAATATCCGCCCTCAGTCCATTGACAAAACGCTTGCACATATAGCGCTCGTTCACGTGATCATGAAAGAATTGGAAATGCTTCGCCAAAGATTCCAGCTTCGAAGCAAATTCCGGTACTGACATACCTCCCTGACGGAGTGTCAGAAATTGTGACTCCCGCTCATCCCGAGCACTTGTTGGAAAGTACTTTTCCAAGAATGCGATCCGGAATGAGTTCCAGCTAATCTCCTCGTGATTGTCTTCCATAATTCCTCTGGTGCCCTTCCACCAGTACTCGGCATCCCCGAGTAGCAGATAAGTCGCCATGCCCACTTTGGCACCCTCAGCAGTTTGTAGTACGCCGAATATCTTCTCGATTTCCTGAATCCAGAGATCCGCTTTGTCTGGGTCAGTACCACCAGAGAACTTTGGTGGGTTTTGCCTCCTGAAGTCATTGAGGCCTTTGTTTTGGTCCAGAGTTACTTCCCTCTGGCGCTGATGCTGATCACGTGCCTCCTCAGCAGCACGCCTCATCGCATTATCATTTGCCTGCGCTGTTACCGCTTGGGCCATAGTGGCCATCATCTCAGCTAGCTGATTAGTATTCACCATGTTCTGTTAAGTTAAACAAACAGTTAGTACTCATCATAAGATAGCATCTAGTATAACTATACAATATGATTAAGCAACAACTTCAATCAATTTTTAAGCGAAAAATCGCTTGCAGACAATCAATTTTCACTCTTTGCAGAGTCACACAACCTAGCACAGAAGACCTATTCCCCAACAACTCCCGAAAGACTCGACCGTGCTCTGATACCACAATGTAACACCCCGATTTCGGTGGCGTCACTTTAGTAACCAAAAGTAAACTTAATGCGGAAAAACGTGAATATTTTTTTTTTCGATAATAACTAAGACAAGACTGAAATAGATAAAACCCAAATGCGAAACGCAATAAAACTAATATACAAAATATATAACAGTCCCCGCTGTAAGTAGCAACCTCGTCACGAGTGAACCTCCAGTGACGGGTAATAGAAGAGTAGCGCCCGTAGGCAAAAGTACAAACCAAAAGAAAAGGTTAAGTGTCCGCAACACTATCCCTCAAAACTGAGATTAAGCTGGCCCATCGGCCTGAAACAAGACCTCCTAAGTCCAACCAACTCTCTGTGATTCTCGTAAAGAACCACACGAAAGCTATAGGTGGGAAACTACCCTGTCCCAAAAGAAACAAATGATGTTCAGAGCTAAGACTCTACTCCTACACTAATCCCATCTCGAGGAGCTCACACCAGCACTAAGACCTAAATGCTAGCGTGGTCGTCGCCCAAATCTGAATTCAGAACGACCTAGTCTAAGTACACCATCCGTCCTCCTCTCACTACCGCGATAAGCTCCAGTTTCTGCATCTCAACCCTAGTTCCTCCCGAAGGATGAACCATCATGGATCAGCCCGCCAAAGACATCTGACAAAGGGCGTTTGTTCGCCAAAGCACACACAGAAGACGCGAGGGTCAACTCCAAAGAATTATGTAAATAATAGCACCAATAAATATAAATGAGATAATAGCCACTTAGGCTTATAACTAGGGATAACATCCTAGGGTTGCATACTTCCACAAAGAATATAACGACTGTAAATCACAGTTAACATGCATCAAGTAGAACTACAAGTATCAAACACACTCATCATGTAGTCAGATCAGCATAAAACCCGAATAACGTCACTCTGCTTGGCGACGGAACAAACCGACAACGTCACTCTGCTTGGCGACGGAACAAAACCACAACGTCACTCTGCTTGGCGACGGGACAAAACCACAACGTCACTCTGCTTGGCGACGGGACAAACCAAAGGTATTGCCACTTATAGGCTGGGCACCTCGAGACGGTCGTAACACTAGCCTCGTGTTTAACCATTTCTGCTCGGGCGTCACTTATCACCTTTGGCTATAGTCAAGACGGTACAAACTCTACATGGTCTGACCATTTCTGCTTGCTATGCCGAACATCAACAGGCACGATACAACTCTACATGGATGATCGTTACCTCCTGTTGTGCCAGGTATAGTCAGGACCGATCCAACTCTGCATGGCTGATCGTTACTTCCTGCTATACCGAAGTACTCTGCTTGGCACTTCATAACAACACATAGCTGCTCCAACAGCACAAGAGTATCAAATACTCGGGAACTATCAATTCCCCGGACTTATCCCCAGGATAGCCCAACAACATAGCTGCTCCCACAGCACAACAACAAACGCTGCTCCAACAGCCCGACATCAAACGCTGCTCCAACAGCACAACAAAGACATACTCAACACTTGGATCTGACGACACTTCTCGTTTTCCAAAACTATGATTTTCATCCAAAGCCTCCTTTCGAGATTATTACCCTTACTTAAAGATTTAGAGGTTGTTTAATGTCTTATGAATTTTCTTTTCAAAATAATATCCTTTTTAGTCTTATCGCAATTCCTATAAGTTCTCGGGATCTTCGAATCCCCAAATGACTCCAGAGAATGTCTCGATCCATAAACCCTATACAAGGCCCGAACCTCGTTCGTCCTATCAAACTTTCTCAAAACTCTCAAAATAAAATCGGCATGACCTGCCCGCTATTCTCACCGTTCAGAATCTAAGATTTCCAGTGTAAAGCATATTTAAATCATCACAAACTACAACATGTCATATATCAAGAAATCTCAACATTAACACTTAGCACTTAGCATATAAAGCATGCACCACACATCCTAGATTACCCACATAGCACATAGCATGTAAGTCAATCTTCAAAAACATTCAGTAGATGAATCATCTACATTGTCAGCCGAAGCCTCAGAAAACATTTTCAATCACACACAATCTCAGTGCATAAACAGTAAACAATGTCGAAATATCGACCCTAAGCATTAACTAGAGATTCAGTGAGAAGCCCTCACCTGTAGGTTCTCCAGAATAATCAACTAGTGCTTCCTCGCACTCAAAGTGTTGTTCCTCAGGAAATTCCTCAAAAGTTCCTTTAAAACAAAATCACAGAAATACTATCAGAATCTATCGGAAACTAAGCTATCGATACTTACTAAGGTTACTCGAAGTAATCTATACTCTAAGGTACGATAATCTAGCGCGAAAGACAAGTTTTCGGAAAAAGGAAATTTCTTCCTCCCCCTTAATAGGGCTCGGCCACTTTGGCTAATTATGGGGCTCGATTTTTCTTCGATCAAACTTGGTTCCTATGCTTTCATAAGCCGTAACTAAGGGTATTCTGAACTCGGAAAAATTATCGGATCGAAAACTGTCGCAGGGGTATTTTGGTCATGATTTTTAACTTAGGATTTTCAAAACTGAAATCCCAAAAATAAAATTTTGCAGGGACGTCACCAACGACGTTTATGACAACTAATCCTACTAGCACTAAGCTAAGGCGATAGTTTTCAGCCTAAAGGTTGAAGCTTTACTCCAAAAACTCCAAAATGGGTATTTTAGGCTAAAATCGATTCCGGCGGAATTCCGGCGGCATAACGGAAAATCTAATCCGGCAGAAGTGATCTTGGGCACATATAGAAGAGGTTTAGAATCAGAAATGAAAGATTCAGGATAGTTTTGCAAAAACCCATAAACTATCCACTCAGAAAACTCTACAGAAAAGCTATGGAAAAAGCGATCGGAGGTAAGGATTAGCGACTATACCTCGAAACCTTGAAGTAGCAACTAACGGATCAACGATCAAGCAAACGATGAAGAAAAACTCTTCTTCCTTCTTCCTTGTTCTTGGCCGCGGTTTAGAGGAGAGAAAATGGAGGAAAATTGTGTTTTTTCTTCCTTTATTTGCTATATATAGAAGGTGGAAATTCGCGGGAAAATGAAAGTTTCGCGAATCCGATTTTTCCGGCGTCATTCACCATGAATTCTAAGATAGGTTTTGGCAAAGGAATTCCCAAGCTAAGAAGATGTCTCCTTGTATTTTTGGCAACTAACGCAAAGTCGGTGCAAAGTCGGTGTAAAACTATTTTACCCGATAAGTTGCTTTTTGCATCGAATGTCGGAATGGAAAACTTCCTTCTGAAGAAAGATTGAAATCATCAAGAGAAATGGGTGTACGCGTGTAGAATATCCATTTGAAGCTCTGAATAGATAAAGTCTTCATTGTCGAGAAATTCTAGGGTTTTGAAATACCAGGGATTCGGTTTCGGCAAACTTCCGATGATTGGAATCGGACGTTCGTAGATCCTAGAGTTTCGCCTCGAAACGATTGTGATATATGGAAAAAGAGAAGTTCTAACATTTCTCTGAAGATTTTTGGAATTAACTTCCGTCGTGCCTAAAAGTGAAAATCAGCTATATACTAGGGTTTCTGACCTAGGTTTAAGCGTATAACGATCGTGCTATAACTTAAATCGACTTCGATACAATCCTTAGACTTTTCCTGAACTTTCTCCTTCATACATTTATTTCATTTACTAAACTCTTGTTCAGGTTTCCCTTCGCCATGCATCAAACCTACTGGTGAATAAGAATTTATTCACTTGGTATAAACTGAAAAACTTGGGCCTTACATCCCGCCCCCTCAACAAGATTCAAGCGCGCTAATCAACCGCCCACCAACTCCATTTAACCAAGCTGGCCCTAGCTCAGCCATTGGTGGCGAGGCTCCTCCCCCCTTGCTGAACTTGTCGGATCCTCACTTCAATGGGCTGGAATTCATGACCCGTACTTTTGACAACCGGATTCACAAGGACATTTCCGGTCAAGGCCCCCCCAACATTGCTTCCGTGGCGATCCATCACGCGCTTTCTGCCGCCAGTACTGTGGCGGGAATGGCTCAGTGCGTGAAGGAGTTGATATCGGTCAAGAACCGTTATGAAAAGAAGGCGGCTGATTATAAGACTGCATATGAGCGAGCGAAGGCCGATGCTGAAACCGCCAACAAGAAGCTGAAGGCCGCCGAGGAGAAGTGTGCTAAGTTAGCTGATGACTTGGCTGCTTCTGACTTGCTCCTTCAGAAGACCAAGTCCCTAAAGGAAACCATCAACGACAAACACACTGCTGTTCAGGCCAAGTGTCAAAAACTGGAAAAGAAGTACGAACGCCTAAGTGCTTCCATCTTGGGGCGTGCTTCTCTCCAGTTTGCTCAAGGCTTTCTGGCGGCCAAAGAGCAAATTAGTGTGGTTGAGCCGGGCTTTGATCTTTCCCGTATTGGGTGGCTGAAGGAGATCAAGGATGGTCAAGTAGTTGGTGATGATGACATTAGCCTCGACCTCCTTCCCCAATTCGATGATGAAAGTGAGCCTGAAGAAGATGGCGAGGATGGGAATGAGCAGCACAAGAACGAGGATCACGAGAAGGAAGACCCTCAAGCTGGGACAAGCCAGGGCAACAACGCCAACAATGAGAATCTGGCTTGAATTTGTAATTTGTTTTTATTTTGTTGAGTCATCTTTTATCTTTGGGGCCTTGCCCCTTTTGTCTTTTTTCATTCCAAATTATGTACGGGCGTCGCCCCTTTTTCTTGCTTTTAATGAAGACCGTTTTAAATTTTGTTGTTACCTTGAGTTGTTATCAATTATTGTTGTTACTTAGGTCTATATACCTTAGTCGATTTTTCGACGAGGCTTGGTTTCTAGTGGCCACTAGAATTGCCAAGGCTTGCAATATTGGATGGCGATACTTTCTTATTCCGAAAGGTTTATTCGCGGTATTATATACCTTGATACGATTTATTTTGCATAAACTCGTAATATAAATTAAAAAATGAAAAAGCAACTTTTGTTGAAATAATCTTCATTTCTCTTTCATACATGAGAACTATTGTCTCCATTCTTTTTACATGCCGCCTCATTAAAAACCTCTCCAAAGAAAGGAAAAAAGAGTGCGGCTTCATTCACCTTTGGTTGTTTCTATTAACTAAAATACTGCTTTAGATGAGAGGCGTTCCATGTTTGTGGAACCTTTTGGCCATTTAGTTGTTCCAACTTATAAGCTCCTCCTCCAACATCGCCTATAATCCTGTAAGGCCCGCCCCAGTTGGGTGAAAGTTTGTTGTGTTTATCGGGTATTGTATTTTTTCGGAGCACTAAGTCTCCTACCCTCATTTTTCTTGGCACTACTTTCGTTGAGAATTTTCTTGCAACCTTCACTTTTCCCGCCTCATTCCTTATGTGAGCCTCACGTTGTTCCTCGGGCAGCATGACTAGATTTGCTATCAAATTTTCCCCGTTGTCATTCTCATTAAACCGAGCCACTCGCCAATTTTGGTTTTCAATTTCCACTGGGAGCATGGCGTCGGTCCCATAAGTTAAACGATACGGGGTTTCCTTTGTAATTGTCTGTTCAGTGGTGTTGTATGCCCAAAGAACGCCTGGTAGTTCCTCCGCCCAAAGCCCTTTTGCTTCATCCAGTTTCTTCTTTAAACCTTTCAGGATAACCTTGTTAGCCGATTCAGCCTGCCCATTGGTTTGTGGATGTTCTACAGAGGCAAATCGCATCTCGATTCCCATTTCTGTACAAAATTCCCGGGTAACACTACTTGTGAATTGTGTTCCGTTATCCATTACTAATGCCATGGGGACCCCAAATCTACAAACAATCCTTCGCCACAAGAAGCTCCTGACCTTGGCGGCCGTGATTGTTGCCACTGCCTCGGCTTCTATCCACTTAGTGAAGTAATCAACCGCCACGATGATATATTTCATTTGTGCCTTCGCTACTGGGAATGGTCCCAAAATGTCTACCCCCCACATAGCAAATGGCCAAGGCGCCATCATGGTTGTTAACTCTTCTGGCGGAGCCTTGTGCAAGTCAGAGAAGACTTGGCATTTTTCACATTTCTTAACATACTCAAGACAGTCCTTCTTCATTGTCGGCCAATAAAATCCAGCTCTCACAATTTTCACCGCCAAGGATTTCCCGCCTATATGGCTTGAACAAACACCTTCATGGACTTCCGCCATTATTCCATGGGCGTTCTTGGTGTCAACGCATTTAAGCATAGGGGACATAATTCCCCGCCGATACAACTCACCATCCACCACTGTGTAAAAACTGGCTTCCCTTCGTTTCGCTCTTGTGTTCACATCGTCATCCTTTGGAGGGTTTTCTAGGAAGATTTTGATTGACTCCATCCAAGAAGGCTTGCCTTCAATTACTGAATTGACTGCTTTCAACTTTATTTCTACCAAATCAATGCTCGGGCGAGGCAGGGTTTCCTGAATGACTGTTTGGTAATTGCCCAATCTCCCTGTGCTCGCCAATTTTGCTAACACATCGGCCCTCTCATTTTGGCCCCTCGGGACATGTTCTATCTTAATTTCTTTGACCTCCATCATCAATCTGTGTACCACTTCCAAGTATTTGGAAAGTTGCGGATCCTTTACTTGGTACTCGCCTTTCACCTGTTTAACCACTAACTGCGAATCTCCCTTGATAAATAACTTTTGTACCCCCAGCTCAATGGCTAGCCTTAAGCCGGCAATCAAAGCCTCATACTCAGATTGATTGTTGCTCGCCTTGAACTCGAACTTTAGAGACTGTTCAATGATCATTTTGTCTGGACTTTCAATTGTTATCCCAACCCCACTTCCCGTCTTATTAGAGGATCCATCCACAGATGTATATCATATTGTATATCATATTCTGACAATTCCACTGACCAGCTAACCAATCGTCCTGACAAATCGGGCTTCTGAAGTACTTGTCTTAAGGGGACATCAGTTTTAACTTTAACTTGGAAACTTTGGAAATAAGGCCTAAGGCGCCTCGCAGTTTTCAAAATCGCCAATGCAGCCTTTTCAATTTTTTGGTACCGCAACTCTGCCCCCTGTAAAGTATGGCTCACGAAATATATAACTTTCTGCTTTTTTCTGCCCTCTTCTTGGAGCAACACTGTACTCACCGCCTTGTCAGTAACTGCTAGATAGAGCACTAATGGAAAGCCTGGTGTTGGCCTGGAAAGTACTGGCAATGTGGCCAATGATTCCTTTAATTTGGTAAAAGCTTGTTCGCATTCCTCTGTCCACTGAAACTTTGAATTCTTTTTTAAGCATGTGAAGAATGGGGCCGCTTTGTCACCCGCCATTGGCAAGAAACGTGACAAGGCGGCCATTCGTCCTGTCAAACGCTGAACTTCTTTGACACTTGTTGGGCTTTTCATCTCTAAGATCGCCCTTCCCTTATCAGGATTCACTTCTATTCCTCTCGATGTTAACATGAATCCCAAGAACTTTCCTCCCTGGATCCCAAAAGAACACTTCTCAGGATTCAACTTCATTTGATATGTTCTTAATTGAGTAAACGCTTCCTTAAGATCGCCGCCATGATCACTGGCCCTGGCGGACTTTACGATCATGTCGTCCACATATACCTCCATATTCCTGCCCACTTGTTTTGAAAAGATTTTATCCATGAGCCGTTGGTACGTAGCTCCTGCATTCTTCAATCCAAAAGGCATTGTCTTGTAACAGTAATTCGCCTGATTGGTCATAAATGCTGTACTCTCTTCATCCGATGGATGCATCATGATTTGATTGTAGCCCGAATAAGCATCCATGAGACTTAAAAGTTCATTCCCCGACGCTCCATCCACAAGCTTATCGACATTGGGAAGTGGATATGAATCTTTAGGACACACTTTGTTCAAGCTTGTGTAGTCCGTGCACATTCGCCACTTCCCATTGGATTTCTTGACCATCACAACATTGGCGAGCCATGTCGGGTACTGCACCTCACGGATGAAGCGGGCCTTGATTAGTTTCTCGGTCTTTTATTGTACTGCCTTATTCTTTTCATCACTCATTCTCCGCCTTGGCTGGATGACTGGGGTCGCCCCTGGTCGAATAGCCAATTTGTGAGTGATCACATTGGGGTCAATCCCTGGTACATCATTGATGGTCCATGCAAAGAGATCCAAATTATCACCCAGCAGGGTGATCAACCTTTCCTCTTGCTCCTTTGTCAAACTGCTGCCAATCCTTAAAATTTTATCCTTAATTTGCACTTGCTTGGTTTCTTCCAGAGGTTGTGGGCGGAAATCATCAGCATCGTCTCTTGGATCCAAACTGAACCCCTCTTGCGGAAAGATTTTTGTGATTCTGTGACTTTCTTTGGCGGCCTTACGCCCATAAAGCGCCACACTTCTTAGATAACATTCTCTTGCTGCATTTTGGTCCACATGTAATACCCCAACCTTTCCATTGCAGGCTGGATATTTAACAGTCAAATGAGCTGTCTAAATGACCGCACATAGCTTGTTGAGGGTGTCACGTCCCAAGAGTACATTGTAGTTGGCTCTGCACGCTAGGACTAAGTACTTCACTTGAAATTTCTTTACAAACTCTCCTTCGCCAAAAGCAGTTGGTATTTCCACATATCCTCGAACAGTGACACGGTCCCCTGTAAACCCTACCAAGGTTCCTTTATACGGCCTCAAGTCTGACTCTTTTAGCCCCAGGCGATCAAAGGCATCTCCATAAATGATATCCGCCGAAGACCCCTGGTCTAAAAATACTTTCTTCGTGACATAATTGTTAACCCTGATTGTTACCACAATTGGGTCGTTGTCATGGGGAATCACGTGCGCAAAATCCTGAGGAGTGAATATGATAGGGGAGTGATTCACCCAACACTCGCCTTCGCTTGCCTCATGTACTGAGTGTACTGCAGCCACATAGCGCTTTCTAGCCTTACTTGAAATCGCACCCCCGCCAAATCCTCCTGCAATAGATGAACATTCCCCAACAGGATCGCCCAACTCCTCCACTATCTCCTTGCCTTTGCCTTTGTCTCCTTGGGTGATCCTAGTGACTTCTGGCGTTGCTGTGTCTTTAACGAAGTTTGCCAGATGACCAGCCTTAATCAATCGATCAATTTCCCGCCTCAAATTCCAACAATTATCCGTCGTATGCCCCAACGCTTTGTGGTACTCGCACCACCTATTGGTATCTACATTAGCTGGCGGTCGCCGCGGTGGTGGCGGGTACTGCACAACATTTGTCTGCCCAACGGCCCTTAAAATGGTGCTTAAGGGCGCATTTAACTTTGTAAGTGGAACTGGAGCTGGCGTAGTACCATGCTGACCAGTTGTGGCTGCAGCGGGACCTTGAGAATTACGGTGCCATGTATTTTGAAATCCTGGTTTGGAGTTTTGATATGGTCCCGGTCTTGGTACACGGGGGGTTTGTGCTACCCTGGTTTCCTTCCCTGCCTTAGGTTTATCCTGCGAAACCCCGCCGGAATGGGCTTGCTTGCGTCCTTCCTCTCTTTCTTGTTTTTTCTGATCATCCTGCTCAATTAATATGAATTCCTGAACACGAGCACGAAGGTCCATCATGTCTTTTGCCGGTTGCCTCGTCAAGTCCCGATTCAAGTCACCCGCACGAAGACCATTTTTGAAAGACGCCAAGCAAACATCCGGATTGTCCTCCTCCAGTTGAACCGCCATTTTACTAAATCGCGCCATGTAACTCTTGAGCTTCTCCCCTGGCTGTTGATGTATGCTGATAAGATCAAACATGGTTGCCTTGGTAGTTTTACTGGCGGAGAATTGAGTTAAGAACTTTGTGGACAAATCAGTAAAATTGTCAATGGAGAAGGGCGGTTGACGGATGAACCATTGCATCGCCATCCCCTTGAATGTTGATGGTAACAACCTACACTTCACCTCATCTGTTGCTCCTCCAATAACCATTTTCGTGTTAAAATAACGCAAGTGTTCCATAGGGTCTGAGTCGCCTGAAAAGGCGTCCAATGCCATCGTTTGCAGATGTTTTGGTATGCTCACCCGTGTGATGGCGGGAACAAAAGGCTGGAATTCAACAACGTCTTCGGCCTCGAGCCGTTGTTCTTGCTTATAGTCTTGTCGTTGAGTTAAGTACTGTACCTGGGCTTGCAACTGCTCGTTCTGGCTTTGTACTTTTTGCAAAGTGTCCAACATTTGTTGCAAGGCCGCCGGAGTGATTCCCGTCACCACCTCTGGCACTTTTCTCGGAACGCTGGTTTTGAGGTCATCCAGATTTACGTACTCAGGCGGCGCTGATCGTCGCCTGACTCTTGGATCTGATCTAGCTATCTGATCTGAAGGTCTTCCTGGAGCTGCATTCACCAACGAGACCGGTGACTGCGCCACCGAGTGAACCCCCGCCAAAGAAGCCTCCTGCTCCGGCTCTTGAGGTACTTCGCGGTTGTTGTACCGTCCACCGCCGCGGCCGCCGTGACGACCACCCCTCCGGCGATGATCGCGGCGACCCACACCACATGAACGAGTTTCCATGGATCTTAAAACGCACCCTCTATGTCAAGTAGTAGATCAAAGTAAGACCCACAGACGGCGCCAATGTTCTGTACTAGGGAGATCTGACGTCGGAAACTGACAGAAAGTAAACCCTAGCAGAGTACTAAAAATATCACAAAAGGAATATTCTCATTAAATGTTTTTAAAGGTTAAGTTGTACAAGCTGATGACCTTCCCTTTTATAGAGGGTGAAGTCATGATATGGACTTTTCCTAAATGTGGGCCTGACAATCAGGGCCCAAATCCCTGTACATATAAGACAAATCCAAAGGAATCTTCCAGCTGGCTTGTGGGTCCATCATCTAAGGGAGGGCAATGAAGCTCGTTGTGTCGCACTTCCCGCCATGGCTATCTTCAATGGTTTATTGTTCATTTTGGGGCGGGACATAATCTTCTTTATGTCCCGCCCAGTCCAATAATGATGCACTTACTTGTCGGTTTGATGAGGGGGAAATTAAGGAGGCGATGTGGGAGTGTGAGGGAGATAAGAGTCCCGGCCCAGATGGATTCAATTTTAAATTCATCAAAGAATTTTGGCACTTACTTAAATATGATTTCCTTTGAGTACTTGACGAATTCTGGCTTAGGGGACGGGGATGGTGGCCAAAAGGTAGCAATGCTTCCTTCATTGCATTAGTGCCAAAGGTAAATTCTCCAGTGGGACTTAATGACTTCAAGCCAATCTCACTTATAGGGTGCATGTATAAGGTTGTCTCAAAGGTGCTTGCATTGAGATTGAAGAAGCAACTGTCTAAGGTAATCCATGAGAACCAGTTTGCTTTTCTTGGTGGCAGAAACATGCTAGATAGCGTAGTGGTGCTGAATGAGGTTATCCAAGCAACAAAGAAGGTGAAAAAACAAACTTTGTTATTTAAGGTTGACTACGAAAAAGCATATGACTCAGTGCGCTGGGAATTCTTGTCATATATGATGCAGAGGATGCAATTTAGTAGTAGATGGATTTGTTGGATTATGGGCTGTTTGGAATCAGCAACAATGTCTGTATTGGTTAATGGTAGCCCGTGTGAGGAGTTTAGAATTGGCAAGGGACTGCGTCAAGGGGACCCCCTTGCTCCGTTCTTGTTTTTGATAGTTGCAGAAGGACTTAATGGCTTTTTCTCACAAGCAGTTCGCCTTGGCAGATTTCGAGGCTTTCATTTGGGTAGGAACTCAAATATTGACATCTCCATGCTTCAATTTGTAGATGACACAATATTTGTAGGTGATGCAACGGACCAAAATGTTACAACTCTGAAGTGTGTATTGCGGTGCTTTGAGTTAATTTCTGGCCTCAATGAATTTTCATAAAAGTAGAGTAGCTGGAATTGCAGTGGTGAGGATTGTCTGCGTAGGCATGCTGATGTGCTCCACTGTAAAATAATGTATATTTTGTTTGTGTATTTAGGAATTTCGGTGGGAGGAAGATCAAATAGCTTGGCCTTATGGGATCCGGTTATTGCTAGGCTAAGGGGAAGGCTCTCGAAGTGGAAACAAAAACACCTGTCATTTGGTGGGCGAGTGTGCCTCATTCAGAGTGTGTTATCTTCGATTCCCTTATTTTTCCTGTCTTTTTTCAAGATCCCTGAAGGTGTCTTGAAAGTCTGTACTGGCATCATGAGGAAATTCTTGTGGGGAGGTGTGGATGAGGGGAGTAAAATTGCATGGGTAAAGTGGTCGGTGGATTGCAAACCTAAAGAACATGGAGGTTTAGGGATAAAAGATTGGCGGACATTTAATACAGCACTGCTTAGTAAATGGAGTTGGAGATTTTTGAATGAGTCGGATAGCTTGTGGTGCCGTTTTGTGAAAACGAGGTGTGATGTGAATTTAAAATTGTGTGGTGAGTCCCCATGGTGGCGTGATGTGAAATCTGTTTGTCTAGTAGATGGGTGGAAGTGGTTTGAGGCGAGGCTCCAAAAAACCGTACTAGGAGGTGGTGCTACTAGTTTCAGGACTGAAAACTGGTTGGGGACTGGTGCATTGGAGCCTAGGTTTCACTGGTTATATAACCTCTCTGGGCAAAAGTATGAAATTGTACAGCGCATGGGGCTATGGCATAATGGTGCTTGGCATTGGGTGTTTCGGTGGAGGAGGGAACTGAGGGGTAGGGAGTTCAGCTGGCTGGGGGAATTAATGGTAGTCCTTAATGGAAATACCTTGGTGGAAAACAAAGGTGATCGGTGGACCTGGCAGTTGGGGCAGGATGGAGGCTTTTGAGTTAACTCTTGTTATGTTTTTTTGCAGGCTCAACACTTGGAGGAAAGGGATCCTGTGTTTGCTCTGTTTTGGTCAGCTCCAGTACCCTTAAATATCAAGGCATTCATATGGAGGGTGCTCTTGGGCACGCTGCTGACTCGGGATAACCTGGTTAAGCGACATGTTATCAATCCTGGTGTGGAAGCACTCTGTCCTTTTTGCAACTTGGTTGAGGAGACGTGCTCACATTTGCTCTTCTCATGTCCTGTCTCGTTGCAAATCTGGTATGACTGCTATGCATGGCTTGGGATCTCAACTTCACAGATTCCAACTCCAAGGGATCACTTGCTTCAATTTTCGTCAATCGGACTGAGTAGAGATAAAAAATTGGGCGAAATTGTCATTTGGATGGCAACTACTTGGCTAATCTGGCTACTGCGGAACAGGGTGATATTCCAAGCTGGTGAGATCGATGTGACCAATATTCTGGAGCTGATACAGGTCAAGGTGTGGCAATGGCTGAGAGCCAAGGTGAAGAAGTTCACATACTCATGGTATGAATGGAAGATGAATCCATTAGTTTGTCTCCTCTCTATCTAACACTGGGCTCGGTTTCTTTTGACTAATGGGATGCATCTTGATGGCTGGAGATGCTTGAAGATAGGTGGGGTATGTAGTGGCAGTGATTGGTACTTGGGGGTAGAATTTGTTATATTGGGACTATGTGGAAGTAACATCTTGGCTTTTAAATCATGTACTCTTTTTCCTCTCTAGGTTTTTCTCTAGGTTTTTCCCAAGGGGGTTTTCCTAGAGAGGTTTTATTGAGGCATTATTTGAAAGCCTTTCTTCCAATAGTTTGCTCCTTAGGTTTCTCCTTGGGGTAGTTAGTTAGTTTAGAAATTTATCTCTGATTTGAATTCTTGTTTATTTATCTGTTAATCACTCTTTTGTATTGGTTTGAAGTACCCCTTGTACTTCACATCAATATATTTCTTGGCTTACAAAAAAAAACATATTTTATGTATCACTCATTTCTCTCATTTTTATTTTTATATCTCGCTAAAGGTGGAGATAGATAACATTTATGTTAACAAAATATTTTTCATCTCAAAATCATATCATCTATATACTATTAAAAAGAAAATCGTTATCCAAAACAATTTTACACATGGCATTCCAAGAATAAATTTCATCTCACCCCCCTCTCTGGCTGACAAGTGTCATAGCCAAAGACACTCACACAAATTAATTATCCTAAGTGATTTCCCTATAATTTTGTTTGTTTGCCCCCCCATTAAATGAAAAAAATATAAATAAAGTTAATAACGTAATGTTTGAAATTTTGTTTGTTTAAATTAATATATACAAGGATCCGGAAATGTTAATAACGTAATATTTTAAGTTAATATACACAACCTCAATATAATATACATGGTTTATTATATTACGGTTCAAGGTTTAGCTTAATAGTATTCTAGGTTTATTATATTCAAGGTTTTGCAATTAATTATTTATTTCCTTCAAATTCCTTTTAAGGAAATTACTTTGTGCTATCTATTTAAGGAAATTACTTTTTGCAATTAATTATTTATTTCCTTCAAATTCTTTAAATAGACCACTTAATTATATTAAGTTGTATTTATACTCATAAAAGACATTAAATGCTATATTAAATAAATGGTAAATCTGTTTTTTTTTTAAATCTCATTTGAAATTATTTTTTACATTTTAATGCAATGCAAATTTGTTTAAGGAAATTCTTTGAAGAATTTCATTGATTAATTATAATCAGTTTAATTATAACCGTTGATTACCATCACTTAATTTAACTATGTATCATTGACAATTTTAAATATTTAATTCGTTTACATATTTAAAAAAATCATAATACAACATTTAATACTAATTACTATTGCTTCCTTAAATCAAGTCAACATGAATTTGTTCATCTTAAATCAAGTCAACATGAATTTGTTCACTTTAATTCCAAACTTAAAAAAAAAAAACCGAATCCAGGGTAGAACATCACAAGTTGCTGAAACGTGGCCAATATCTTACAATGCATAATTGGATACGAAACAAAACCGTTTTAAAAATATATTTAGAAATAAATTTATGTGATAGAAATAGATTTGATTTCAAAATAAAATTGATTTTAAATATTATATAATATTTTATGTCTAATGCTATAAAATTTGCATTCATTTTTTTTGCATTAGTATAAATCAATATCTGAAATCAATGACCAATTAGTATAGTTTTTATGTGTTGCCAATATTAATGAGATATTACAATTATTACGTATGAAATTAAGTGAAACTAAATTGTAGATTTCAATGAAAATTAATAGTGAAATAATCAATTAACCATTTACAGAAAATTTAATACGATATTTATGGTAGTGTATTGTTACAAATCAGAGATTACTAATTTTATTTGAAATGTGTTGACCATCAATCATAATTAATGGACATAATAAATGTAAAAAGATTTAATCCACCCTACCCCTTCTGTATTTTAATTGATTGAATTATGGAAACAATTAAGTGTATCTTTTGATGGGATAGCCTACAATAGCCTTGAACGAGATCAACTTAGTCAAACATATTTTCACTAAAGTAATTCCATTAATGATTTAAGTTTATGTATAATTATGACGATCATTTAACATTAATTGGTTAGGTTTTCTTTTTTTAAAAAAATATTGAGTGTTGGGAACTTAAATAAGGAAATTAAATTAAATAAGGAAATCTAATTAAATAAGAAAATAAGATTAAATGATAAAAATTTAAACTGTTTAGTTAATTAAGAGCCTTTGATTTTTCTGGTGCTAAATAAAACTGTTTTAATTCCCCATATTATTGTTTTTAATGCTTGACTTTTTAGTCATTTAAATTTAAACTAAGTACCATGAAATGAAAGGATTGAAAATCAGCAAAAAGTCTTCCTCAAATTTGACTTCTGACAGGGCTGTTACAAATTACAAATCCGAAATTATTCAAATGAATTGATTTAATTTATTTTCATTAGACCTGTCTTAATTCTCTAAAAATCAATTTCAAATTTGAATGAAAATAACATATTCTATTTGAGGAATTGTCAAATCGATGACAAATAGAAGTATATACCACATAAATTTTCACAGGTATTCTTTATTCCCCTCCAACACATATGTCTCCTAGCTCTTGCCACTTTTACTAAGTCTCTAGAACAAATTTTCATCTAATTTAAATATATATTTTTCATAATTTTAAATAATTTCAGGATTAAATATATAGGAAATTTTTGTCAAACTTTGCAATTTGTGTGATACTCACTGAGATTTATTTTGTTTGGTTGAATGCTCATCTTTTATCGTATTTTAATTCATTAATACATGTCTAAATAATGAGATCACTATTCGCCGTGCAACGCACGGGGTAAAAACGCTAGTTTCTAGCAAACCAAAACGATGGTAGATGCTCAAAGAGTGTAGACAAAAAAAACCACGCTTAATAGCATTTTGGGTCCCTCACTTATCACAATTTGTCAGTTTTGGTCCCTTAAGGAATTTATTAACCTACAACGTCCCTCACATTTACTAACTGTTGAAGTTTTGGTTTTTCGTCAACTTTGATCGAATATTTAACGGTTTTTAATTAAAAATAAGGCTTGAAGAACAGTTTTATGTTTTCTGATTAACAATTTTATGGTTTCTGGTTCTTTTAAGTGATTTTTTTATAAAAAACCGTTAAGTATTGGATAGAAGTTGAAAGAAAACCAAAACTGCAACAATTAGTAAACGTGAGGGATGTTGCATGCTAATAAATTCTATGAGGGACCAAAATTGTCAAATCGTGATAAGTTAGAACAAAAGTGCTATTAAGCCAAAATAATACTAATAATAGGATGCAATTTGAAACATATGATGTAATGTGATAAAAAGAGAGATATAGAAAAAATATGGTGTATTTGAAGTGTTTATTTGAGATTTAAATGTGTAATAAATGTACCTATAACCATTTAACATATTTATTTATCAAACAATTTAAAGTGTATTTATCTATTAGAATTTTTTTTATCAATACCTCTTAGCGTTAGCTCTTCAATACTCTCTTAATTCTCGGTTGAAATTCATGAGAGACCATAAAAATGTGGGTCTCACTTACAAATTGAGTTTTTATTTATTCACATTATCTCTCTTCCATCATATTTTCACTCACTTTTTTTATATATCTCTCATATTTTTCTATCACATAACATATCTATTTCAATTCCTCTTTCATTTCTTCATTATTTCTCTTTTGGTGGAGGTGTGATTAATGTGAATAAATAATTAATGCTTCCAAATTAATGAAATATCAACTAATAAACAAAAATGTGGAAAAGAGAGAATAGAACTGAGGGTCGCCATTAATACTCTATTTATAAACCACACTAACTCATCAACCTGAACCATTTAACTCAAACCCTCAACCTGCGAAATGCCGAAGAACATTCGGAAATCCCTTCGTGACTACCTCTCCAAGATCAAACCCCCTCGCTCACAAATCCATTTACCCTCTAAGAAATGGATCCTCAACGGCTGCAAGCATCTTAGCACTCATTCTTTCTCCATGGATGACAAGAGAAACAAAAGGAATGACAATGAAGCCACTCAAGATGACATTGGCCGTTTTCTCTTGGAGAATTTCAAGTCTCTGTTCCTCGAAGAAGGTGAAGAAATCAACAACGAAAGAAATGCCCACAAACCCCATGGAAAATCTCCAATGCCAAGTACGACATCCTTTAATTCATTCGGGGAACCATCACCAGATCTTGGAGGCTCTAGAAGGTTCTTTGTGACCCGTGGCTTCTCGGGGTCGAGCAGCTCAGCTGCGACACCCGCACAGAACGGTGATGAATCAAGTTCAAAGGAGACAACCACATTGCTCAATAATTGTGTGGCGGTGGTGGTGCCGTGCACGAAGAGCCCCTACGACGAATTCAAGAGATCCATGGAAGACGTGGTGCGAGCGAGGCTGAGGAATGATGAGAAGGTGGATTGGGATTTCATGGAAGATGTTTTGTTCTCTTACATTGGAATGGGCGAGACCCCTGGGTCCCTCGCCCAGGAGACTCGACCTTGGGCGGGGGACGCACCATGACCTTGGGCCTCCCTTCCCGAGGCCCAACTGGCCCATCTGAATAGGAAGGAGGCGCCGAAGCCCAACTCCACCTCTACAAATAGTAGGGAAATACCAATTGAAAAGGACTCTTAGCTCATTGGAGTAATAATAGCATTGAAATTCAGTTTGTTACACTTTCTCTCTCTAAGTGGTTAGAGCTTCTCTCTCTAAGCATTCTCAACACCTTCCTCATACTTTGGGTATTACCTTCCCTCTCTATGTTCTAGCATGGAACATTTGGTGGCGTCTGTGGGGATCGGTAGATTTCGATTCCCGGACTACGTGGATCGTGATTCGGTGGAGTGAAGCTCGTTTTTCTGTGCGATTTCTCTCCAGTTTTTCTTGATGGATCGTGATTTGATTCCCGCTCAATTCGTAATTTGATATCGAGAAGTTCAAGTTTATGTGAAAACCGGTGCGATTCAAAGGCAAGTGGTTGAATTCTCGGTTCGTCGACAGAGCCTGATGGAGTCCTCTCGCCGACGACGAGGCAAGGAACCAGAGCGAAGTTACATTTTGTAAGACCCGGATTTTCGGAACAAGTTAATTTCTGACTCACGCGTGGAATCAGTGTAAGCGTGACAGGAGTTTGATATTTGAGAAAGATTAATGAAGAAGAAAGTTCAGGAATTGCTCGAGGAATGTGGCGTTGTTTCTTTCGGAGCTAGTGCGAGTCGTCTGCACACCTGCCTTATGGCGAGCATGTCCAGAATAGGCTATTTCGCTCTTAAAGCAACGTTTTAAGTGAGATTTCGAACTCTTGGAAAATTTAAAGATTCTCTTTATTTTTCCATCGACCAGCGTTTCATTTCGGAACTCTGGACTGTACGCACGATAGGTTTCACTTTTCGGATGTCCGCCGACGCTAATTTCTTTGCTTCGAAACCCTATTTTCGAGCAATGGATGAAGACTTTTTCTATTCGGGACTTCTAACGAAGATTCCGTCCGCGTTGCCAGACTTGTTTCGACATTTCCAATCTTTCTTCTGTTGGAAGTTTTGTCGTCTGAGCATCACAGCAAAAAGTAGTTTTTCGGGGCAGATTAACCGACACCGCTTTTGAGTTTTTCGATATCGTATTTCCCAAATCCTAGATATTTGTTTTGAGTTCTGGAATTCTGACGCTAGAATCTCTCTTAGAATTCCACGGTGATCGTGCTGCAAAAATCGGAATCGCGAAATTTTCATTTTCCCGCGATTTCACCCGCCTATAAATAGGCGAAAAAGCAAAAATATCTCCACAAACACCACACAAGGCCGCGAGTTTGGGGGAGCTTGGGGGAGGAGAGATTTTCGCGAAAACTTGACCAATCTCCGTGCAGTTCGTCCCTACTTCTAGGTATCGAGGTAACTAACACGATTCCTACCTCTGATTACTGTTTCTGCTGAGTTTCTGTAGTCGTTTCTGTGCTCTAAGTTTTGAGCTTTTTCTAAAATTGTCCGTTTTCTTCGATTTCTTGCTTGGGTTATGTTCTCTAGGTTTCCATGAGCCTAAAACCTCTGTCAGTAAACGCTGATTGTGATCCAGTTGTCCAGGATCTGAAAAACTGTTTCAAAACCCTTTTTGCTCACATTTCGAAACTTTATTGTCGAAAAGACTTAATCTGACTTCGTGCCTTTAGGATTTGTTGTCACGGAAGTCATGAGGATCGTTGCTGTCAAATTTGTTTTCAGAACTGATAACTTTGAAGTTTTGAGCCTTTATTTTGGACCAAAATGCCCCTGCGTAGTCGTATTTCGGCCCGATTGTCCGAAAATTGTTCTGACAGTTTCTTTGCCTTAGTTTTACCCTAAAACTACCTTGTGAATTGATTTGATCAAAGAAAAAGAGCCGAAGCCCTTTTTCCTTTGAGGCCGTGGACTATTTCCTTTAGGGGGGAGTTTTTCGGTTTCGAAAACTTGTCTTTTCGTACCTGATTGTCCTATTCTGAAGCTTTAATGCTTTGTCTATCGTTTATGTATTGTATTGCGATCGAACTAATCGATATTGTTTGGATTCTGCTTTGTTTTCTCCGAGGTTCAGTTGAAGGAACTTTGGAAGGTTCAGAGCACTTGAGTGAAGGAGCTTGTGATTTCGAAGCTAGATCAGCTCGAGGTTAGGGCAACTTACATATATTAGCTATGATTGCATGATAGGCGTCGATAAATTCGACTTATGCTTTGTCTGATGTTGTTTATGATGTTGAGTTGATGTTATGATGCTTTTCCATAACTTGTGATGTTGTGCTTCTGTTGGATTGAGCGTTTTGACGCAACTTCGGAGTGGAGGTTCATTGATCTGGTGATCTTTGATATCTCGGGTTGGATGAACAACCCTAGGCAAGTCCAAATGTGGGGTTTGAGACTTAGCCATTTGTTGGGATTCGTTGGAATTCCTAGACTTTCCCCGGGAAGTGTATTTTGGGTGGTTGATTTTTGGAAACTTAGAATGATAGAGCTTTCGAAAAATAAAGACTTGGGAAACTTAGACTTTGAGAAATAAACTCATAACTTGGCTAATTCGAATTGAAACAATTTTTATTAACGTTTAAGCATTGGAGAACTGAAGGGGAAAATATTTACGAAAGGCGGGGAAAAGTCGACTTATGTTGTGGGTTTGGAGAGTTTGGAATTGGGGAAAGCCACTGAGGTGAGCTATGGTGATGATTGAAAGTCACCGAGTACTCTAGTACTCCTGGTAGTGTTGTTCGAGTCGTGTTGTATTGACCGGCACAGACTCTGGGTTTTGTTTGTGGGTTTTGTGGTGGGAGTTGTGTTGTATTGACCGACACTAACTCCAAGTCGTGTTGTATTGACCGACACTGACTCTGGTTTTGATAATCATATTGCACACGTGCATATACGCGATGAAGTGCCAAGCAGAGTACTTCGGTATAACAGGAAGTAACGATCAGCCATGCAGAGTTGAATCGGTCCTGACTATATCTGGCACAACAGGAGGTAACGATCATCCATGTAGAGTTGCATCGTGCCTGTTGATGTTCGGCATAGCAAGCAGAAATGGTCAAACCATGTAGAGTTTGTATCGTCTTGACTATAGCCAAAGGTGATAAGCGACGCCCGAGCAGAAATGGTTAAACACGAGGCCAGTGTTACGACCGTCTCGAGGTGCCCAGCCTATAAGTGGCAATACCGTTGGTTTGTCCCGTCGCCAAGCAGAGTGACGTCGTTGATTTGTTCCGTCGCCAAGCAGAGTGACGTTGTTGATTTGTTCCGTCGCCAAGCAGAGTGACGTTGTTGTTCTGTCCCGTCGCCAAGCAGAGTGACGTTATTCGGATTTGTGTCAGCATATTCTGCACTGGCACACAATGCATCTTATTATGACTGAATTGTGTAAGAGATTTGATAACATGCTATGTATAAACCTTAGGGTAAGCAATGCATAACTTATATGTATATATACAACATATATATATATACCCCTTTTATCGCATGTTGATTGTATATCTATTGTATTCTGTAAGTTGACCCTAGCGCCTTGGCTTTGTTTGTATGTTTGTGCTTGGGCGGTCGGCCTGCTGCCAGGCGTCCGTCAGCCGGTTCGTGATGATTCGTTGTGCGGGAAAGACCCGGAGCGGAACGACTATTACTGAAGCTTTCGACGAGGACCCGGACTTCATGACTGTTCGAGGGAGGGTCGATGATAGTAGTGTGGGTTATGGGTGGTTAGAGCCTTTTGAGTTAGTTGTTACTGTAATAGCTCTGATTCGTTTTGCTTTTGGGACAGGGTAGGTTCCCGATGCATGGCTTTTTGTGTGATTCTCTTACGGAGGGATCACAGTGAGTCAGTCGGACCATAGGGGTCTTTGCTTAGGCCATTTTGAGGCCGACTTTCTCCTGGTGGTTTGTAATTATACTTTTTCTCACTCACACTTCTGGATCTGTAAATATTTGCCTACGGGCACACTACTTTGGAGTCACTGCGAGTGTGTGGGGCGTGGAAGTGCAGCTGAGGCTGTACATGTTTATATTTGATGTATATTGGTTAGTTTAGTAGTTGTGTTTTGTCTTTACTTCTTTATCGTTTTGATTTAAAGGAATCAATCGGAAAAAATTACCTGTTTTCCGCGTAAAGATTATTTTTGGTTACTAAAGTGACACCTGGAATTCGGGGTGTTACATTGTGGTATCAGAGCTTGTCGAGTCTTTTGGGAGTCCTTGGGGAATAGGTCTTCTGTGCTAGGTTGTGTGACTCTGCAAAGAGTAAAAAATTGATTGTCTGCCAAGCGATCTTCGCTTTAATTGATTGAAGTTGCTACCTAATCATATTGTATAGTTATGCATAATACTATCTTATGATTGGTACTGACTGTTTGCTAAACGAATACAGAACATGGTGAACGCGAACCAACTCGCTGAGATGGTAGCCACTTTGGTCCAAGCGATGACTGTACAAACGAATGACAATGCACAGAGGCGTGCTGCTGAGGACGCACGTGAGCTACACCGGCTTCAGAGAGAAGCAGCCCTGGACCAGAATAGGGGATTGAATGATTTTAGAAGGCAGGATCCACCCAAGTTCACAGGTGGGACTGACCCGGACGAGGCGGATCTCTGGATCCAAGAGATAGAGAAGATTTTTGAAGTACTACAGACTAGTGAAGGGGCTAAGGTGGGCCTGGCAACTTATCTACTACTGGGCGATGCTGAGTACTGGTGGAGGGGCGCCAGAGGGATGATGGAGGCAAACCATGTGGAGGTGAACTGGAATTCTTTTCGTGTCGCCTTTATGGAGAAGTATTTTCCTGATAGTGCTCGTGACGAGCGCGAGTCGCAGTTTCTGACTCTTCGTCAAGGGAGCATGACTATTCCGGAATATGCTGCTAAGTTGGAATCTTTGGCCAAACACTTCCGATTTTTCCGTGATCAGGTTGATGAACCCTATATGTGCAAGCGCTTTGTGAGGGGACTGAGAGCTGACATTGAGGACTCAGTGAGACCGTTGGGGATTATGAGGTTTCAAGCTTTGGTTGAGAAGGCCACCGAGGTGGAGCTGATGAAGAATAGGAGGATGGATCGGGCTGGAACTGGGGGACCAATGAGGTCGAGTCCCCGGAGCTATCAAGGAAAAGGAAAGTTACAGATGAAGAAGCCTTATCAGCGTCCTACGGGGGAAGGGTTTACCCCAGGACCGTACAGGCCTACGATTGCTGCTGCGGGAGGAGCAGGAAGCCAAGCTGGAAGCCGTGAGATAACATGTTTCAAATGCGGGGAGGTTGGGCACTACTCCACGAAATGCCCGAAGGAGAAACCGAGGTGTTTCAAGTGTGATCTACCAGGACATCTGGCCAACAACTGCAAGACACCCAAGGTTGAGTCATTTGTTAACACCGTAAGGGGAAAGCGCCCTGCTGCTAAAGGAAGGGTTTATATCATGGACGGTGAAGAAGCTGAGGGGTTAACCAGAGGAGAGCGCAAGAACGATGGTAACCTTCTAACTATTCTTTCTCATTCTAGTATAGTATACTCTTCGTTACCCCCGTAGCGTGTGCAACACGCCTGAACTTGTTTTTACCGCTAAGCTTTGATCTTATAGTTATTATACCTACTAAGAATTCATTTGACTGCTGCTCGTGTTTTAACTATAGAAGTTACACGAGGTTTAGAATAACACACTAAGTCTAGAAAGTAGTCTTCCACCGATGCGATTATGAGGAAGCTAGTAGCTGAAGAACGAATCTTAGGGAGATTCCTTATAGGTAGTATACGTGTCATGTTGAGGGTGTGTAGTTCCGTAGCGGGATCATTAAAGGATTTAGTATTAGGATATTTGTGACTACTGGAGGATAGGGATTCATTGACTGTTCCAGTGGGTTTTTCTAAATTTCCACCTTCGATGTATTAGGCCTGATCAACCTAATATTGAGGGGGTGATATTTGGAATCACAGCTGGTAATGGACCTTGATAGAAGGATGTGTAAGATGAATTTGAATTGATTGAGGATTAGTCGGATTTGGGAGGAAAGTTCGTGTTAAGCATTTGATTGTAAAAGATTAAGATTTAAATCTTTGGAAGTCGATGAGTGTCGTATAGACATTGATTGGTTAGTTCGTACGATTACTTCAAGTAGAGGTAGACCAAGTCAAGAGATTTAGTGCTGGAAAAGTATTAAGTAGTTTCTCGGAAGTTATGAAGTCATAGGTTATGTGATTGCTGAGGGGAGTTATTAGAGACTAAATAAGTTGGATTTAATCAGGTTTTAGATGATAGCTTGATGGTAGCAAGAGTGAGAAGAATTAACTCTGAACTAGTTTGTTATAGTCGAGTTCGAGGAATAAATTTTGCTAAGCGTTTGATTAATATGTGGAGACATTATAGTCTTAAGAGATGAATTTTCACTTGAAAAGTGTTGAATTAATGATTAAGTTGGAGAAAGAAAGTTTTAGCATAAGTTGAATACTTGAGGTTGTTGATATGGATTCCAAAGAAATATGCTAAGATTACTACGTGAGATTTACTAAGTTGGATTGAAATCTTAGGGTTAAGATTGATCTTGAGAGTCGAGAATCACGTACGAGTAGGAGATCTTATGGTTGTAGGTGTGACAATAGGAGTTGAATCTTAGAAGATTGAAGACCTGAAGGTGAGTTTCGGGTTAAGACCATTGAGGTGTAGTATAAGAGGGATCTTGAAGTAAGGGAATTCTGGGTGGTGTGGAGTGTTAAGGTCGGTGATCGATTGATGTTGATTATGAGGTTGCGGACATAATGACATGTGATAAGATCTGAATGATGTTAGCATAATAAGTTATGATTATGGATATCAGGATCAGGTGGTGAGTGTGGAAGCATGACGACACTTATCAGGTCGTTTGGGTAAATGAAGGAGTTATAGTTTTAAGAAACGGATATTCATTTAAGAAGTATTGAAGAATTAAAGGTCATTAGAGGACCAAACTTGGTGAAGGTTTAGGTTTTAAATCTATGAATGTCTGTCTAAGGTGTGTAGGACTTGAAGTTTGTCAGAATTTGATTGAGAAATTAAGAAGTTGATTGACGAGATGGTGATTGAGTCACAAAAAGGAAGGTGTTAGTATTAAGACGAATATCTGAGGTTGTTATATTTTGACGAGTTTCGTAGAGTTTAAGAGTCAATGGCTAGTTAAGTCCCTTGAGGTATAGTTATGATTTAATCTTCTAGAGGATAAGTCTTGATTCGTGCGAAGTGTTAGGGATTTCAGTAAGTGTAAATAGGTTTGAGTGAGGGAAGTTCTAAGGAAGAAGACGATAATAATGGATTGTTAGATATTAAGAAGAGGATTATCTCATAAGTTGTTGATAACTTGATGTTGAAGGGGACAAGATTAGTGAAGGACAAGAAATAAGGACATAAGTCGATTTTTAATTCGAAGGGTGACTAAGTAGGAGATTGATTTCATTGTGCGAGTGATGATAGTTACGAAGTTAGAGGTGTTTTAATGGACTAGCGGTTTCCAAGGGGGAGGATTCGTCTAGGAGTTATCGAACGGACAAGTGGAGTTTTGGACTGTAGATGAAGATCACGAGGACGAGTTGAGTATTTACCTTAAGATGACAGAGAGGCACCGAGTTTAAGAAGAATTTCGGACGACCGAAAGTAAAGAAGTAAGTGGCTAAGATGGTGCGACTGCACGGAATGCCAACCGATATCATTTCAAGCAGAGATCCGACGCATGTAATCGAGTCAGACGACATGAGGTTGAATGATGTTTTGTCTTTTGAGACGCCGATAGTTAGCAGTGGGGATAGAAGAGTGAAACAGTTAAGGGGAAAGCAGATTGCTTAAGTAAAGATTATGAGGAACAATGACACAGGCACTACTACATGAGAATTGGACGATAAGATCGAGGAACTGTATTCCGGACTTTTTCAGAACTCTGAGTTTCGAGGACGAAACTTTCTTTTTGGAGGGGAGTATTGTAAGACCCGGATTTTCGGAACAAGTTAATTTCTGACTCACGCGTGGAATCAGTGTAAGCGTGACAGGAGTTTGATATTTGAGAAAGATTAATGAAGAAGAAAGTTCAGGAATTGCTCGAGGAATGTGGCGTTGTTTCTTTCGGAGCTAGTGCGAGTCGTCTGCACACCTGCCTTATGGCGAGCATGTCCAGAATAGGCTATTTCGCTCTTAAAGCAACGTTTTAAGTGAGATTTCGAACTCTTGGAAAATTTAAAGATTCTCTTTATTTTTCCATCGACCAGCGTTTCATTTCGGAACTCTGGACTGTACGCACGATAGGTTTCACTTTTCGGATGTCCGCCGACGCTAATTTCTTTGCTTCGAAACCCTATTTTCGAGCAATGGATGAAGACTTTTTCTATTCGGGACTTCTAACGAAGATTCCGTCCGCGTTGCCAGACTTGTTTCGACATTTCCAATCTTTCTTCTGTTGGAAGTTTTGTCGTCTGAGCATCACAGCAAAAAGTAGTTTTTCGGGGCAGATTAACCGACACCGCTTTTGAGTTTTTCGATATCGTATTTCCCAAATCCTAGATATTTGTTTTGAGTTCTGGAATTCTGACGCTAGAATCTCTCTTAGAATTCCACGGTGATCGTGCTGCAAAAATCGGAATCGCGAAATTTTCATTTTCCCGCGATTTCACCCGCCTATAAATAGGCGAAAAAGCAAAAATATCTCCACAAACACCACACAAGGCCGCGAGTTTGGGGGAGCTTGGGGGAGGAGAGATTTTCGCGAAAACTTGACCAATCTCCGTGCAGTTCGTCCCTACTTCTAGGTATCGAGGTAACTAACACGATTCCTACCTCTGATTACTGTTTCTGCTGAGTTTCTGTAGTCGTTTCTGTGCTCTAAGTTTTGAGCTTTTTCTAAAATTGTCCGTTTTCTTCGATTTCTTGCTTGGGTTATGTTCTCTAGGTTTCCATGAGCCTAAAACCTCTGTCAGTAAACGCTGATTGTGATCCAGTTGTCCAGGATCTGAAAAACTGTTTCAAAACCCTTTTTGCTCACATTTCGAAACTTTATTGTCGAAAAGACTTAATCTGACTTCGTGCCTTTAGGATTTGTTGTCACGGAAGTCATGAGGATCGTTGCTGTCAAATTTGTTTTCAGAACTGATAACTTTGAAGTTTTGAGCCTTTATTTTGGACCAAAATGCCCCTGCGTAGTCGTATTTCGGCCCGATTGTCCGAAAATTGTTCTGACAGTTTCTTTGCCTTAGTTTTACCCTAAAACTACCTTGTGAATTGATTTGATCAAAGAAAAAGAGCCGAAGCCCTTTTTCCTTTGAGGCCGTGGACTATTTCCTTTAGGGGGGAGTTTTTCGGTTTCGAAAACTTGTCTTTTCGTACCTGATTGTCCTATTCTGAAGCTTTAATGCTTTGTCTATCGTTTATGTATTGTATTGCGATCGAACTAATCGATATTGTTTGGATTCTGCTTTGTTTTCTCCGAGGTTCAGTTGAAGGAACTTTGGAAGGTTCAGAGCACTTGAGTGAAGGAGCTTGTGATTTCGAAGCTAGATCAGCTCGAGGTTAGGGCAACTTACATATATTAGCTATGATTGCATGATAGGCGTCGATAAATTCGACTTATGCTTTGTCTGATGTTGTTTATGATGTTGAGTTGATGTTATGATGCTTTTCCATAACTTGTGATGTTGTGCTTCTGTTGGATTGAGCGTTTTGACGCAACTTCGGAGTGGAGGTTCATTGATCTGGTGATCTTTGATATCTCGGGTTGGATGAACAACCCTAGGCAAGTCCAAATGTGGGGTTTGAGACTTAGCCATTTGTTGGGATTCGTTGGAATTCCTAGACTTTCCCCGGGAAGTGTATTTTGGGTGGTTGATTTTTGGAAACTTAGAATGATAGAGCTTTCGAAAAATAAAGACTTGGGAAACTTAGACTTTGAGAAATAAACTCATAACTTGGCTAATTCGAATTGAAACAATTTTTATTAACGTTTAAGCATTGGAGAACTGAAGGGGAAAATATTTACGAAAGGCGGGGAAAAGTCGACTTATGTTGTGGGTTTGGAGAGTTTGGAATTGGGGAAAGCCACTGAGGTGAGCTATGGTGATGATTGAAAGTCACCGAGTACTCTAGTACTCCTGGTAGTGTTGTTCGAGTCGTGTTGTATTGACCGGCACAGACTCTGGGTTTTGTTTGTGGGTTTTGTGGTGGGAGTTGTGTTGTATTGACCGACACTAACTCCAAGTCGTGTTGTATTGACCGACACTGACTCTGGTTTTGATAATCATATTGCACACGTGCATATACGCGATGAAGTGCCAAGCAGAGTACTTCGGTATAACAGGAAGTAACGATCAGCCATGCAGAGTTGAATCGGTCCTGACTATATCTGGCACAACAGGAGGTAACGATCATCCATGTAGAGTTGCATCGTGCCTGTTGATGTTCGGCATAGCAAGCAGAAATGGTCAAACCATGTAGAGTTTGTATCGTCTTGACTATAGCCAAAGGTGATAAGCGACGCCCGAGCAGAAATGGTTAAACACGAGGCCAGTGTTACGACCGTCTCGAGGTGCCCAGCCTATAAGTGGCAATACCGTTGGTTTGTCCCGTCGCCAAGCAGAGTGACGTCGTTGATTTGTTCCGTCGCCAAGCAGAGTGACGTTGTTGATTTGTTCCGTCGCCAAGCAGAGTGACGTTGTTGTTCTGTCCCGTCGCCAAGCAGAGTGACGTTATTCGGATTTGTGTCAGCATATTCTGCACTGGCACACAATGCATCTTATTATGACTGAATTGTGTAAGAGATTTGATAACATGCTATGTATAAACCTTAGGGTAAGCAATGCATAACTTATATGTATATATACAACATATATATATATACCCCTTTTATCGCATGTTGATTGTATATCTATTGTATTCTGTAAGTTGACCCTAGCGCCTTGGCTTTGTTTGTATGTTTGTGCTTGGGCGGTCGGCCTGCTGCCAGGCGTCCGTCAGCCGGTTCGTGATGATTCGTTGTGCGGGAAAGACCCGGAGCGGAACGACTATTACTGAAGCTTTCGACGAGGACCCGGACTTCATGACTGTTCGAGGGAGGGTCGATGATAGTAGTGTGGGTTATGGGTGGTTAGAGCCTTTTGAGTTAGTTGTTACTGTAATAGCTCTGATTCGTTTTGCTTTTGGGACAGGGTAGGTTCCCGATGCATGGCTTTTTGTGTGATTCTCTTACGGAGGGATCACAGTGAGTCAGTCGGACCATAGGGGTCTTTGCTTAGGCCATTTTGAGGCCGACTTTCTCCTGGTGGTTTGTAATTATACTTTTTCTCACTCACACTTCTGGATCTGTAAATATTTGCCTACGGGCACACTACTTTGGAGTCACTGCGAGTGTGTGGGGCGTGGAAGTGCAGCTGAGGCTGTACATGTTTATATTTGATGTATATTGGTTAGTTTAGTAGTTGTGTTTTGTCTTTACTTCTTTATCGTTTTGATTTAAAGGAATCAATCGGAAAAAATTACCTGTTTTCCGCGTAAAGATTATTTTTGGTTACTAAAGTGACACCTGGAATTCGGGGTGTTACACATTTCTTCCCCGCGCACCGCGAGGTTGGATAGACATCGCCGTGCAGAAGCACGTCAAGCATTAAGTGGCGACTTGAAGATGCAAAATGAGTGTTTACAGGAGCAGTTGAGTTACTATCACCTCCGGCAGTGGAATCAAGAGGAGGAGGAAGCTGCGGCTACGGCCGAAACCAAGCCTTTCTCAGCGGCAGTACGAGAGGTGACTGTACCGGACGACATGACGAGCCTCGTGTTGGAGGCGTATGATGGACAAACAAGTCCAAAGAATCATCTGTCTCGTTTTGAGGCGAAGATGGCGAAGTACGTGGTTTCCGACGCTGTGAAATGCAGGATGCTTCCATCAACGTTTCGAGGCGCGGCAAAGGAATGGTTCACGAATCTGCCTCCAGGATCCATAACTAAGTTCCGTGATTTCTCATCAAAATTCCTTGACCATTTCTCCGCAGGGACGGTCGAGGATCCGTTTGATACTCGACAGAAGGAACGTGAAACCTTGAAACAATATGTGAAACGATACAGTGCCATATCCGCGAGGTTTGAGGAATTGCAGCCACGCGTGTGCGTGTGCGCTTTCAAAGGCGGTTTGGCCCGGGGAGAATTTTATTGCGAGCTGAGTAGGGAGCTAGCATGCTCAATGATGAAAGTCCGCGCCCGAGCACAGTACTACATCTTAAAGAGGAAATTGAAGCACACAAGAGGAAGGGCGAGCGAGCAGCAAAGGTAACTCTGGCAAGGGAAAAGGTACAGGACAAGGAAACGAGTCGTGAGTACGGGTTCGGACAAGCAGGCCGATTCATAAAGAAGAATAAAGGGAAATTTCTCCGCCCGAGAATGGGGGATAGGACACACTGGTGCTCGCGCCGCGAAGCGAATGTAAACCAGCGAATGAGGTCGCAGGGATGCTCAAACAAGGAGCTAGCAAAGTTACTTCTCGAGGCAGAGATTCAGGACATGAACAGAGTCGGCGAGCGCAGAAAGGACCCTAGAAGCGAGACGGGGAGTCCATTGAGGTGGTGTGAGTACCACAACTTAGAGGGCCATAACACCATCGACTGTTTCATGCTGAAGGGTCAAATCAGACGGTTGATCGGGGCGAGACGTCCGCAAGCGGCGACGGGAAAGAAATTTGAAGAAGTTGACAGCGGCGAGGGCGAAGGAACGGTTGAAACAACAAATACGATTGCTGGAGGTTTCGAAGTTTGCAACGACGTATCGGCGGCGGGCCGGGAGACAGTGGGGGCGACAGCATCGATACAGGTGTATCCAGAACTATTTGGGTGCCCACATCAAGACATAGTGATATCGACCGCAGATTTCGAGGGAATCAAGCCTCATACGGACGATCTGGAAGTGGTAATGGTAAGAATAAAAGGTTTCAATGTACAGAGGGTACTTTTAGACCAGGGCAGCGCGGCGGATATAATCTATGAGGACGCATTCAGACAGATAAGGCTGACGGACAAGGATTTAAAGCCATACGTGGGAAGCTTGGTAGGTTTATCCGGGAAACAAGTTCATGTACGTGGCTACGTAGAGTTGGATACAGTTTTCGGAGTGGGCGAGGACGCCGAGCTCTTGAGGATAAAATGTTTGGTCCTACAAGTCGCGGCAACTTATAACGTCATCATTGGGCGAGGTACCTTAAATTGCCTTCATGCGGTGATATCTACGGCCCACCTTGCGGTAAAATATCCCCTACTTTGCGGGAGGATAGGAAAACTGGCAGTAGACCAAAAGGGGGTGAGGAAGTGCCATAGCCATTGCCTCAACCTGTATGGCAGAAAAGGAGCTGGCGACGGGCACAGGTGCCACGAGATTGGGACGTCTAAAGGCGGTGAAGGCGAACAAGAGCGTTTCGGAGCGCAAAGCCAGAGCAACGACGATGAAAGGAAGGGGAGGAATCAGGGCGAAGAATCCCGTAGGATAAGAGAAGGAAAGCTCTACACTCAAAAAGATAATGAGTGGTATGATGAGGACTGGGACATGAACGCTACCAGTAGAGGAATACTGGCAATCAAGCCCAGACTCACCAAGGACCAAGAACAACGCTTGAGTGAACTCGTAGAAGAGAACGTTGACCTCTTCAACTGGGGGAAAAGAGGAACTGTTTGTGGGGAGCCGCCTGCATTTGCTTGGCCCCCTCGGAAGGCAGGAAAGGGAGAAACTCATCGCCGGACCAGGAATGAAGGAAAGGAAAGAGCACAAGGAAGGGGTAGCAAGAGGGAGGCCGAGCAACAAAGAGATGGGGACAGAAGACCAACGAAGTCAGCTCGGCCCGCCAATCGCGAGGAAGGGCAGGGACAGATCCCTCGCCACGGCAGAGAAGGCCAAAGAGGGCGAGGAAGACAGGATGCTGGGAGTAATACTCTGATTGAAAAGCAAAGACCAAAATAAAGATGCACTCTTTTTCTCCGACACGAAATTTTTTAACGAGGCATCCCTTGATGTAAAATTTAAACAAATCAAATACAAAAGGATATTCTTAGCAATACTCCTAACTATCTAAATGAGACGACAACCTGGTGGGAAAAATTCCCTGAAGGTGGCGATCCAAACACGACCTTGATGTCTGGGGATCGCTCCGGAAAGTCCGGCGCAGACCGTAGCCCCTACAGGCGACGTGTGCGGATGAGCTTCCCGCCGCCACGCGTTGGCGGTGTGCGCGAATAAGCTCTTTATCCAAAGAACCTCCCCGAGATATGGGCGAGTTGAGTCTTCCCGAAACACGGGAAGCATTTTTAACTAGGCCAAAAGTCTCGGGTAAACTCATATGACCATTGGGCCCCGAGCAACTGTAAGTCCCCACCTAATAAGGCTGGAGGGGCCGCACCTACTCTTACGGGAAATATTGGTGTGAACAAAAGCCTCGGTAAAATACCGAGCGAAAGTCCTAGTTACACGTAGCACACTCTCGAAAATTTACTCACGCAAAACTGGGAGGCTAGCACTGAAAACGCGTGCTAAACGGCGACGAACAAAGGCGAAGATAAGTGGCGGGCCACCCGCTTAACTATCCTTCACTCATTTATTTATTCATTTATGTAATTCAGGTTCCCTCTGATACGCTTGTCCTGCACGATGCTGGAACAAGAGGTTCGACAATCGGTTGTTTTGACAAAATGCAAGACAACATGTTCCAACAATCTCCCCCTTTGTCAAATTTTGTCTAAAACAACTCACAATCAGAGAGAATAAAAACTAGAGAAACAATTCTCCCCCTTAGTCCGAACTCCCCCTCAACTGATGCATCAACACAACCAACTACCATACTTCAGAAGGCATAGTCGGAACAAATCACTTAGCAGCACAAACACACAATCAGAAGAACAATCAGCCTTAGCACATGATGACACCAAAACAGATCAACTTGAACAACAACATATCAAAAATACTACCATCAGAAGCTGTGTAACACCCCGATTTCCAGGTGTCACTTTAGTAACCAAAAATAAACTTTACGTGGAAAACAGGTAATTTTTTTTTCGTTTGATTCCTTTTAAATAAAGCAATAGGAAGCAAAGGCATAACCCAACTCTAACTAACCAATGTACCTCAAATATAGACATGTACAGCCTCAGCTGCACTTCCACGTCACGCGCACTCGCAGTGACTCCAAAGTAGTGTGCCCGCGGGCAAATATATACAGACCCATAAGTGTGAGTAAGAAAGTTTATAATTACAACCCACAAGGAGAAAGTCGGCCTCCAAATGGCCTAAGCAAAGACCCCTATGGTCCGACTGACTCACTGTGATCCCTCAGTAAGAGAACCACACAAAAAGTCATGCGTCGGGAACCTACCCTGTCCCTAAAGCAAAACGAATCATAGCTCTACACAAATATGACGCCTGCCTAAACCTACCCTTCCAGTACCAAGTCCACCGCGAACTGAAGTTGGCAAGTTGAAGCTCAGCTCCATGCGTCGTAAAACTCCTATCGTCAGACGTCCACGCTCGTCAGTCCGGTCCTCCATCTCAAACCTGATCCCCCCCGAGGGAGAGACCATCGAAACCCAGTCCACCGTCGACATCTGGCAGCAGGCCGACCGCCCAAACACAAACATGAAACCAAAGCCAAGGCGCTAGGGTCAATTCACGGAAATAAGTAAATATACACTCAGCATGTGATATGGGGTATACATATATGTTGATATGTATATATATAAACAATCCTAGCATGTTATGGCTCTAACAATGCTTCAATAAATCAACCAGCACACAATTCCAGTCAGAATGAATGTATGCGTGAAATGCACAATATGATCCGGATTGTGACGCATTCCCGTTCGCCACAAGTGAAGCATTCCCGTTCTTCACTATGGATGAACCATTCCCGTTATTCATCCTGGATGAACCATTCCCGTTATTCATCCTTGGTGAACCATTCCCGTTATTCATCGTATGATGAACCATTCCCGTTATTCATCATTAATGCAGTGGTGAACCATTCCCGTTATTCACCATGAGATGCACAGGTGAACCATTCCCGTTATTCACCCGATTGATGCAATATGACTAGCCAAACATCGAATCGTCCTCACCACATAAGTGTTTAGCTCACAACCCAATCTCAACAACTCAAGATTTAGTGTCGGTCAATACAACACAACTCGGAGTAAGTGTCGGTCAATACAACACAACTCCACCAACAAGAATACACAAGGGTCTAGTGTCGGTCAATACAACACAGCCCAAACAACAAGAGCACTAAGTGTCGGTCAATACAACACGGCTCCAACAACAAGATAACCCAAGGGATTAGTGTCGGTCAATACAACACAACCCCAACAACAAAACCCAAAATCAAAGCCAGAGTCAGTGTTGGTCAATACAACACGACTCGGAGTTAGTGTCGGTCAATACAACACAACTCCCACCACAAAACCCACAAACAAAGCCCAGAGTCTGTGCCGGTCAATACAACACGACTAGAACAACACTCCCAAGAGTACTAGAGTACTCGGTGACTTTCAATCATCACCATAGCTCACCTTAGTGGCTTTCCCAATTCCAATAACTCTCCAAACCCACAACAAAGTCGACTTTTCCCCGTCTTTCGCAATTATTTTCTCCTTTAGTTCTCCTATGATTATTCGTTTAGTAAAAACGTTTCGAATTGGATTAGTCAGGTTATGAGTTTATTTCTCAAAGTCTAAGTCTCCCAAAGTCTCTAGTTTTCGAAATTCTACTCATTCTAAGTTTTCGAAAAACCCTCCAAAAGAAGTTTCCCGGGGAAAGTCTAAGTATTCAACGAATCCCAACGAATGGCTAAGTCTCAAATCCCACATTTGAACTTGCATAGGGTTGTTCATCCAACCCAAAATATCAAAGATCATCAGATCAATGAATCTCCACTCCGAAGTCGCGTCAAAACGCACAATCCAACAATAGCACAATATCACAAGTTATGGAAAAGCATCATAACATCAACTCATCATCATAAACAACATCAGATAAAGCATAAGTCGAATTTATCGACGCCTATCATGCAATCATAGCTAATATGTAAGTTGCCCTAACCTTAGGCGCTTTCCTTACTAAGTTGCGACTCAAATCAAATCCAGTCATATCTTTGCCTTCCCGTGTTGGCTCACTTCCGTTTGTTCTTTGGCTTCGTCGTCAAGCGCTTCCGTCCTTCGTACCCTTCACAAGTTCACATACTAAACCTTAGCCTCTAAAGTCACATCTAAAGTTCCAGAACAAACTTAGCCAATCTTTCTAGCTCACTTAGGCTAAATGCACAAACTTTATGTTTCAAGGACTAAAGTCCAAAGATAAAATATTTGTGAGTTTTAAAGAAAGGTCCTTAAAAAACACATTTCGCAAACAACTCCTCAACTTTCAAATAATTCAACCCTAGTCCCTTGATAAGCACATAATCACGAAAAGGTCCTCACATAAAAGTAAGTTCTTTTTCAACCCTCAATCTTTTATAAATTTATCAAACAAACCCCAAGACTTTTAAAACTCCAGTTTAACCCAAAACTTCTCAGACTCTTGTGCTTTAATCCTAAAGTTTTCCCACAATAAACTTTTAGTCCTCAAACTTAACTTATGATTTTCACTAAACAAAAACAAGTTTCAGAATTGATTTTCCAAACCCAAAACACATGCCATAGGCTCGGCCACATCTACATAACTATGTATAAATTCACCTTTTTTCCCAAATCACTTCCAAATCCATTTTTAACATTGAAACACAACTAATCAAGACTTAAATTAAAGCTCTTAAAATCTCAAAATCTCTTAACTAAAAAAAAACAAGTTTTAAGAAAACTAAATGGTGAAATCCATAGTTCCGGTGATGGGGAACAACGTTTGTAAAAGCACTTTGAAAAAATCTCTAATTAAAAATTTTACAAAGACAATAACTCAACCTTTTTGGAAATAAAAACCATGGGTAACTAAATCATGTCCCTAGTCATAACTTTAATGAAGACACTAGGTGTGGAAACTAAAAGGATAAATTTCATTGACTTATAAAACAAGATCAAAGAAACTAGAAGGAGTTTCACCATAAAATGAGAAGATGAAGATGATGGTGGTAGAGTGGTGGGGGATCTGCAGCTGGTCTTTCCCTTGCACCACGAATCCTGCTGTTCGTGAGGAAGAGAGAGCAATATGGGTCTTATTTTAATTAAACAGACAAGGGACTTGCACTTTGCTTAGAGAGAAGTAATATGGAGAAGTAGAAGTGGAAGAAAGAAAGAATATGGCTCTTTTGGTTGCTGTACAAGGAAAAGCAACATGAAAATGGTGGAGAATGAGTAAGTGGACGTGAGTGAGAGGTACCATGGTGGTGTGGGTGCTTCAACAAATGAAAGAAAGAAGAAGTGTTGCAGGAAAAGAAAATAAGAAACGTGAATGTGGGAGAAAGAAAGAAAATGAATAAGAAAAGAAAGCTGGTGGTGATGCTTCAGTGAGAGAGAACGTGAGTGAGGGAGGATAAGGACGGATGGTTTAGATATTTAGGGAGAAGATATTTTTAAAACTAGTATAAATTGATTTAGACACCGAATGATTTAACTCATAGAGTTAAGAAAAAAATATAGGGGTGATATATTATTATCCCAAAAATTAAGAGGAACTCTATGAAATGATAAAATATAAATTTGGATCACTTTGGGCAAAATAAAACGATCCATCGACAAGAAAATGAGTAAAAACTGAGCTAAAGAATAACTGTTAGACAATTAGAACAAATATGACGTTGTCATATTATGCAATTAATCTAAGTATCGATCCAAGAAAGGGCGATACTTGCATCGGGTTCATTTAAGTGAGAAAATAGCTTGAACGCAGTATGCTTCAAAATATACCGCAAAACTACTTTTTGCAATTGATGTCGGATGAGAAAACTTCCTTCTGAAGAAAGATTGGAAACGTCGAAACAAATCTGGCAACACGGACGGAAACTTCGTTAGAAGTCCCGAATAGAAAAAGTATTCATCCATTGCTCGAAACTAGGGTTTCGAAGCAAAGAAATTAGCGTCGTCGGACTTCCGAAAAGTGAATACTATCGTGCGTACAGTCCAGGGTTCCGAAATGAAACGCTGGTAGAAGGAAAAATAAAGAGAACCTTTAAATTTTTCAAGGATTCGAAATCTCACTTAAAACGTTGCTCTAACAGCGAAATTAGCCTATTCTGGACACGCTCGCCATAAGGCAGGTGTGCGGACGACTCGCACTAACTCCTACAGCGACTACGCAACATTCCTCAAGCAATTCCTGAACTTTCTTCTTCATTGATCTTTCTCAAACAACAAACTCCTGTCACGTTTACACTGATTCTACGCGTGAGTCGGAACTTAACTTGTTCTGCAAATCCAGGTCTTACAATACTCCCCTCCAAAAAGAAAGTTTCGTCCTCGAAACTCAAAGTTCTGAGAAAAGTCCGGGGTACAGTTCCTTGATCTTGTCTTCCAATTCCCATGTAGTATTGCCCATGCCATTGTTCCTCATAACCTTTACTTAAGCAATTTGTTTCACTCTTCTATCCCCCACTGCTAACTGTCGGTGTCTCAAAAGACAACCCATCATTCAACTTCATGTCGTCTGGCGCGATCACTTGCGTCGGATCTCTGCTTGAAATGATACCGGTTGGCACTCCGTGCAGTCGCACAACCTTAGCCACTTACTTCTTTACTTTCGGTCGTCCGAAATTCTTCTTAACTCGGTGCCTCTCTGTCGTTTCAAAGTAAATACTCAACTTGTCCTCGTGATCTTCATCTACAGTCCAAAACTCCACTTGTCCGTTCGATAATTCCTAGACGAATCATCCCCTTGGAAACCGCTAGTCCATTAACATACCTCCAACTTCGTAACTATCTTTACAAACACCCAGAAATCAAACTTCTACTTAGTCACTATTCGAATTAAAACTCGACTTATGTCCTTATTTCTTGTCCTTCACTAATCTTATCCCCTTCAACAACCATTTATCAACAACTTATATGATAATCCTCCTCTTAATATCTAACACTCCATTATTATCGTCTTCTTCCTCAAAACTTCCCCCACTCAAACCTATTTACACTTACTGAAATCCCTAACACTTCGCACAAATCGAGACTTATCCTTTAGGAGATTAAATCATAACTATACCTCAAGGGACTTAACTAGCTATTTTATCATCCGATCCTTCAACATTCTGAGATTGAACTGTTATCGTAACCGCTAACACCACTAAATCTCTTATGTGTACATGAAACTCAGCTTATTAGGTCAACCTTAGCCCTAGGATTCTCATTCAACTTTAGTAAAATTCACTTGTTAACCGTAATATGCATCATCGAAATCCTTAACAAAGTTCCATTGACTCTTAAACTCTACGAAACTCGTCCAAATATAACAACCTCAGGTATTCATCTTAATACTAACATTTTCCTTTCTGTAACTTAATCATCCTCCAATCAATCCAATACTTAGCCTCTCGATCAGAACCTGACAAGACTTCATGTCTCACGCGTTTGGGATAAAATCAATTGGCTTAAAATCTAAACCTTCACTAAGTTTGGACCACCAATATCCTTTAACTCTCCAACACTTCTTAAATGAATATTTATTTCTTAAAACTATAACTCCTTCGCTTACACAAACGACCTGATAAGTGTCGTCATGCTTTCACACTCACCGCTTGATCCTAATATCCATAATCATAACTTATTATGCTAACACCATTCAAATCTTATCACATGGTCGTTATGTCCGCAACCTCATAATCAACATCAATCGATCACCAACTTATAACCAACCTTAACACTCTACACAACCCAGAATTCCTTTACTTCAAGATCTCTTTTATACTATACCTCGATGGTCTTAACCCGAAACTCACCTTCAGGTCTTCAATCTTCTAAGATTCCAATCCTATTGTCACACCTACAACCATAAGATCTCATACTCGTACACGATTCTCGACCCTCAAGATTCAATCTTTACCCTAAGATTTCAATCCAACTTAGTAAATCTCACTTAGTAATCTTAGCATATTTCTTTGGAATCTATATCAACAACCTCAAGTATTCAACTTATGCTAAAACTTTCTTCTTCCAACTTAATCATTAATCCAATACTTTTCAAGTGACAATTCATCTCTTAAGACTGTAATGTCTCCACATATTAATCAAACGCTTAGCAAAACTTATTCCTCGAACTCGACTATAACAATCTAGTTCAGAGTTAATTCTTCTCAATCTTGCTACCATCAAGCTACCATCTAAAACCTGATTAAATCCAACTTATTTAGTCTCTAACAATTCCACTCAGTAATCACATAACCTATGACTTCATAACTTCCGAGAAACTACTTAATACTTTTCCAGCATTAAATCTCTTGACTTAGTCTACCTCTACTTCGAGTAATCACACGAACTAACCAATCAATGTCTATACGACACTCATCGACTTCCAAAGATTTAAATCTTAATCTTTTACAATCAAATGCTTAACACGAACTTTCCTCCCAAATCCGACTAATCCTCAATCAATTCAAATTCATCTTACACATCCTTCTATCAAGGTCCATTACCAGCTGTGATTCCGAATATCACCCCCTCAATATTAGGTTGATCAGGCCTAATACATCGAAGGTGGAAATTTAGAAAAACCCACTAGAACAGTCAATGAGTTCCTATCCTCCAGTAGTCACAAATATCCTGATACTAAATCCTTTAATGATCCCGCTACGGAACTACACACCCTCAACATAACACGTATACTTCTCATACGGAATCTCCCTAAGATTCGTTCTTCAGCTACTAGCTTCCTCATAATCGCATCGGTGGAAGACTACTTTCTAGACTTAGTGTGCTATTCCCAACCTCGTGTAACTTCTATAGTTAAAACACGAGCAACTTCGAATAAGGTCCTACTAGGGATAATAATCATAAGATCATAGTCTAAGTAGTAAATACAAGTTAGGCGCGTCACACTCGCTTCGAAGATAAAAGAGTAAGTTATTCTAGAATAAGAGAACAGTTAAAATATTACCTCGTTCCCACGTTCTTCCTCGTTCAACTCCTCAGTTCTTGCCCCCTCCTTGGTATGAATCCTTTCCTCTGTAGCAAGTTGTTTTCCTTTCCCAACATTCCCTGATGATTCGCCCTTGAGTGCCTTGCAATCTCGGGAGAAATGTCCCGGTTGGTTGCAATTGAAGCATAGACTTTCCTTGATCTTGCACCTACTGGCATAGTGCTCGCTTTCCCCACAGTTGAAGCATAGAGATCCCCCGTCTGGACACTTGTTACTTTAGTGCCCCACTTTCCTACATCGGTAACACGTCACTGTTTTTCCCGAAACCTTGTTTCCCGTCCCTCCGGTAGCATCATTCCCTTTCATCTTACTGTCGGACGTTCCCTCCTGAAGTGTCTTGCAGTTCACAGCTAGATGCCCCTCTCGGTTACACTTGAAGCATCTCCGTCCAATCACTGAGCACTTGTTAGCAAAATGCCCAAACTATCCGCAATGAAAATAGGTCACAACTTTGTCACCAACTGGCTTCCCTCCAGTATCAGCAGTCGTTGGTTTGTACGCTCTTGAGATAAGATCTCTTCTCTCGGAAAGCTGATATGGTCCCCACTGATGGTAGCTCTCTCTTCCGTTGTAGCCTTGGGAACCTGACCTCATTGGTCCCCCAGCTCCTGTTCGGTTCATTCCTCTTTGTTGATACATTGCCGTCGCCGTCAGTCGTTAATGATGCTCACGTGCAGCCTCTTCAGCGCGCATATAAGCATCTTCTGCAGCCTGGTTCATCATTGCCTCGATCAGTGTAGCTATTACCTCCGCCATCCGGTTAAGGTCCACCATCCTATATCTCATCAAACGTCCGATTAGTACTAAACATACGGTAGCACTAGACAAACCACTCAATCCGATTAAGTAGTAACGCAAAAAATTAGAGCGAAAATCGCTCTGCAGACAATCAATTTTCACTCTTTGCAGAGTCACACAACCTAGCACAGAAGACCTATTCCCCAAAGACTCCCAAAAGACTCGACTAAGCTCTGATACCACAATGTAACACCCCGATTTCCAGGTGTCACTTTAGTAACCAAAAATAAAATTTACGCGGAAAACAGGTAATTTTTTTTTTCGTTTGATTCCTTTTAAATAAAGCAATAGGAAGCAAAGGCATAACCCAACTCTAACTAACCAATGTACCTCAAATATAGACATGTACAGCCTCAGCTGCACTTCCACGTCACGCGCACTCGCAGTGACTCCAAAGTAGTGTGCCCGCGGGCAAATATATACAGACCCAGAAGTGTGAGTAAGAAAGTTTATAATTACAACCCACAAGGAGAAAGTCGGCCTCCAAATGGCCTAAGCAAAGACCCCTATGGTCCGACTGACTCACTGTGATCCCTCAGTAAGAGAACCACACAAAAAGTCATGCGTCGGGAACCTACCCTGTCCCTAAAGCAAAACGAATCAGAGCTCTACACAAAATATGACGCCTGCCTAAACCTACCCTTCCAGTACCAAGTCCACCGCGAACTGAAATTGGCAAGTTGAAGCTCAGCTCCATGCGTCGTAAAACTCCTATCGTCAGACGTCCACGCTCGTCAGTCCGGTCCTCCATCTCAAACCTGATCCCCCCGAGGGAGAGACCATCGAAACCCAGTCCACCGTCGACATCTGGCAGCAGGCCGACCGCCCAAACACAAACATGAAACCAAAGCCAAGGCGCTAGGGTCAACTCACGGAAATAAGTAAATATACACTCAACAAGTGATATGGGGTATAGATATATGTTGATATGTATATATATAAACAATCCTAGCATGTTATGGCTCTAACAATGCTTCAATAAATCAACAAGCACACAATTCCAGTCAGAATGAATGTATGCGTGAAATGCACAATATGATCCGGATTGTGACGCATTCCCGTTCGCCACAAGTGAAGCATTCCCGTTCTTCACTATGGATGAACCATTCCCGTTATTCATCCTGGATGAACCATTCCCGTTATTCATCCTTGGTGAACCATTCCCGTTATTCACCGTATGATGAACCATTCTTGTTATTCATCATTAATGCAGTGGTGAACCATTCCCGTTATTCACCATGAGATGCACAGGTGAACCATTCCCGTTATTCACCCGATTGATGCAATATGATTAGCCAAACATCGAATCGTCCTCACCACATAAGTGTTTAGCTCACAACCCAATCTCAACAACCCAAGAGTTAGTGTCGGTCAATACAACACAACTCGGAGTAAGTGTCGGTCGATACAACACAACTCCACCAACAAGAATACACAAGGGTCTAGTGTCGGTCAATACAACACAGCCCAAACAACAAGAGCACTAAGTGTCGGTCAATACAACACGACTCCAACAACAAGATAACCCAAGGGATTAGTGTCGGTCAATACAACACAACCCCAACAACAAAACCCAAAATCAAAGCCAGAGTCAGTGTCGGTCAATACAACACGACTCGGAGTTAGTGTCGGTCAATACAACACGACTCCCACCACAAAACCCACAAACAAAGCCCAGAGTCTGTGCTGGTCAATACAACACGACTAGAACAACACTCCCAAGAGTACTAGAGTACTCGGTGACTTTCAATCATCACCATAGCTCACCTTAGTGGCTTTCCCAATTCCAATAACTCTCCAAACCCACAACAAAGTCGACTTTTCCCCGTCTTTCGCAATTATTTTCTCCTTTAGTTCTCCTATGATTATTCGTTTAGTAAAAACGTTTCGAATTGGATTAGTCAGGTTATGAGTTTATTTCTCAAAGTCTAAGTCTCCCAAAGTCTCTAGTTTTCGAAATTCTACTCATTCTAAGTTTTCCAAAAACCCTCTAGAAGAAGTTTCCCGGGGAAAGTCTAAGTATTCAACGAATCCCAACGAATGGCTAAGTCTCAAATCCCACATTTGAACTTGCCTAGGGTTGTTCATCCAACCCAAAATATCAAAGATCACCAGATCAATGAATCTCCACTCCGAAGTCGCGTCAAAACGCACAATCCAACAATAACACAATATCACAAGTTATGGAAAAGCATCATAATATCAACTCATCATCATAAACAACATCAGATAAAGCATAAGTCGAATTTATCGACGCCTATCATGCAATCATAGCTAATATGCAAGTTGCCCTAACCTTAGGCGCTTTCCTTACTAAGTTGCGACTCAAATCAAATCCAGTCATATCTTTGCCTTCCCGTGTTGGCTCACTTCCGTTTGTTCTTTGGCTTCGTCGTCAAGCGCTTCCGTCCTTCGTACCCTTCACAAGTTCACATACTAAACCTTAGCCTCTAAAGTCACATCTAAAGTTCCAGAACAAACTTAGCCAATCTTTCTAGCTCACTTAGGCTAAATGCACAAACTTTATGTTTCAAGGACTAAAGTCCAAAGATAAAATATTTGTGAGTTTTAAAGAAAGGTCCTTAAAAAACACATTTCGCAAACAACTCCTCAACTTTCAAATAATTCAACCCTAGTCCCTTGATAAGCACATAATCACGAGAAGGTCCTCACATAAAAGTAAGTTCTTTTTCAACCCTCAATCTTTTATAAATTTATCAAACAAACCCCAAGACTTTTAAAACTCCGGTTTAACCCAAAACTTCTCAGACTCTTGTGCTTTAATCCTAAAGTTTTCCCACAATAAACTTTTAGTCCTCAAACTTAACTTATGATTTTCACTAAACAAAAACAAGTTTCAGAATTGATTTTCCAAACCCAAAACACATGCCATAGGCTCGGCCACATCTACATAACTATGTATAAATTCACCTTTTTTCCCAAATCACTTCCAAATCCATTTTTAACATTTAAACACAACTAATCAAGACTTAAATTAAAGCTCTTAAAATCCCAAAATCTCTTAACTAAAAAAAAAAAGTTTTAAGAAAACTAAATGGTGAAATCCATAGTTCCGGTGATGGGGAACAACGTTTGTAAAAGCACTTTGGAAAAATCTCTAATTAAAAATTTTACAAAGACAATAACTCAACCTTTTTGGAAATAAAAACCATGGATAACTAAATCATGTCCCTAGTCATAACTTTAATGAAGACACTAGGTGTGGAAACTAAAAGGATAAATTTCATTGACTTATCAAACAAGATCAAAGAAACTAGAAGGAGTTTTACCATAAAATGAGAAGATGAAGATGATGGTGATAGAGTGGTGGGGGATCTGCAGCTGGTCTTTCCCTTGCACCACGAATCCTGCTGTTCGTGAGGAAGAGAGAGCAATATGGGTCTTATTTTAATTAAACAGACAAGGGACTTGCACTTTGCTTAGAGAGAAGTAATATGGAGAAGTAGAAGTGGAAGAAAGAAAGAATATGGGTCTTTTGGTTGCTGTACAAGGAAAAGCAACATGAAAATGGTGGAGAATGAGTAAGTGGGTGTTAGAAGTCCCACATTGGCTAGAGATAGAGCCAAGATAAGCTTTATAAGGGTAGTGCAAACCTCAACTCTTGAGCTAGCTTTTGTGGTTGAGTATAGGCCTCCCAATTTCTAATATGGTATCAGAGCCTATCCTAGATCCATTTGTTGTGGAGACCACCCATATTTGGGCCACCCGTTGTTGATCCCACGTTCCAGTCTGTTCAATCCTGGACGTGAGGGGGTGTGTTAGAAGTCCTACATTGGCTAGAGATAGAGCCAAGATAAGCTTTATAAGGGTAGTGCAAACCTCAACTCTTGAGCTAGCTTTTGTGGTTGAGTATAGGCCTCCCAATTTCTAATAGTGGGCGTGAGTGAGAGGTACCATGGTGGTGTGGGTGCTTCAACAAATGAAAGAAAGAAGAAGTGCTGCAGGAAAAGAAAATAAGGAACGTGAATGTGGGAGAAAGAAAGAAAATGAATAAGAAAAGAAAGCTGGTGGTGATGCTTCAGTGAGAGAGAACGTGAGTGAGGGAGGATAAGGACGGATGGTTTAGATATTTAGGGAGAAGATATTTTTAAAACTAGTATAAATTGATTTAGACACCGAATGATTTAACTCATAGAGTTAAGAGAAAAATATAGGGGTGATATATTATTATCCCAAAAATTAAGAGGAACTCTATGAAATGATAAAATATAAATTTGGATCACTTTGGGCAAAATAAAACGATCCATCGACAAGAAAATGAGTAAAAACTGAGCTAAAGAATAACTGTTAGACAATTAGAACAAATATGACGTTGTCATATTATGCAATTAATCTAAGTATCGATCCAAGAAAGGGCGATACTTGCATCGGGTTCATTTAAGTGAGAAAATAGCTTGAACGCAGTATGCTTCAAAATATACCGCAAAACTACTTTTTGCAATTGATGTCGGATGAGAAAACTTCCTTCTGAAGAAAGATTGGAAACGTCGAAACAAATCTGGCAACGCGAACGGAAACTTCGTTAGAAGTCCCGAATAGAAAAAGTATTCATCCATTGCTCGAAACTAGGGTTTCGAAGCAAAGAAATTAGCGTCGTCGGACTTCCGAAAAGTGAATACTATCGTGCGTACATTCCAGGGTTCCGAAATGAAACGCTGGTAGAAGGAAAAATAAAGAGAACCTTTAAATTTTCCATGGATTCGAAATCTCACTTAAAACGTTGCTCTAACAGCGAAATTAGCCTATTCTGGACACGCTCGCCATAAGGCAGGTGTGCGGACGACTCGCACTAACTCCTACAGCGACTACGCAACATTCCTCAAGCAATTCCTGAACTTTCTTCTTCATTGATCTTTCTCAAACAACAAACTCCTGTCAGGTTTACACTGATTCTACGCGTGAGTCGGAACTTAACTTGTTCTGCAAATCCAGGTCTTACAAGCTGATAGCACACGATCAGAAGTACTACTATCAGAGGCTAACAACACATGATCAGAAGCACTACTATCAGAAGTAACGTTTCAGAAGTAACATTTCAGAAGTAACGTTTCAGAAGTAACGTTTCAGAAGTAACGTTTCAGAAATACTGCCATCAGAGAAAAAAAAAATATATCAGAACATGCCTCTTAAAACAAACATAGCCATTGTCTTGAACTTGTCTTCAAATTAAACATGCCAAAGCTCTCTTGAAACAAACATAGCCATTGTCTTTAACTTGCCTTCAAATTAAACAGACCAAAGCTAACACTATCAGAACACACATAGCAGAAGCAACTTCACAGTAGAAACATAGGTCTTCACAGCAGTACCACACAATATTACAGACCACATAGCAGATAGAATCTTCAATCTCAACGCAAACATAAACTAACTACTCCCCCTTTTTAGCACAAATTTGCAAAGGGTGCATCCAAAAACAAAAGAAAATAGCACAAGATCAGAGCAAACTAGTCTTCAGAACTTGACTCCTCCCCAGACCCTTCTGCACTTTCTTCAGATCCTACCTCCTCTTCATTACTCGCTTTCTGAGCAGCTGTAGCAGCAACACTGTGCTCACCACCTTGACGTTCTTCTTCTTGAAGCTTGTGTAGCAACGCATCAACTTTGAGCTTCCTGGTAGTGCTAACCCTAATCGTCTCCTGTAAAGCCTTGGAAACTTCCTGTAATTCAGCAATTATGGCCTGAGTGCCAGATTCAGTCATAGGAGGAGCAGATGTTCTGCTGGTTGGTAAGGCAATGTCTAGAACATGTGGCTCCATAAACAAACGTTGATCCAAAGTGATTGGAACGCCACGAGACATAGCCACATCATCAACTCTGAGAATCTGAGGATGTTGCTTAAGAATGATCTCAGTAAGAAGTGAAGGAAATGAAACAGGCAGCTTCACAGCACAAGTATCAGCATGCTTCAAAGTCTGCTCAAACACAAAAGTTCCAAAATCAAAAGCAATAGACTTGCCAACCCTATAGATCAACTTGGCAAGCGTTGCAGAAACACCAGAGGTATGCTGAGTAGGAACCCAATTCACAGCACCAATCCTGTTAAGGATAGCATACTTCACACTCAGATTTCCAGTAGCCAACAACTTCTTGCTGGGCCACTTCTTCACATAGCCTGCAGTAAGCTCCTTGGCAACATCATCCATGGACACTTCTTCATCAACAAATTCAATAGCACTTCTTCCAAGTGCTTGATTGACCACAGTGTAAGATCAAGTTTTGATCTAGTAGTACAACTCTATGTTTTGATGATTACAAGTTAACCTTTTGATATGAACAATTGTGGTACTCTAACGTGTTTTTCTGAGTGTGCTATTTGCAGGTTCTGACCTCAACTCAATCTCACACAAATCAGAAGCACTGTGTATAAAGAGTGACCCAAGCAACGCTTTCGCATTCACCATGTTCAGTATGAACAGTGGAAAAGCTTCAGAAGTTCTGAAGCTAAACAAACTCTGATGTGGACTCAGTCGCTAGAAGCTCTGAAGATCCAGAAGTTCTGATAACCAAGAAACACTGAAGGTTCAGATGTTCTGATGGTGTAGAAGACTCTGAAGATCCAGAAGCTGAATAGTGGAAACTCTGAAGTCCAGAAGCAAGAAACTCTGAAGGCCATGTTCTTCCCTCTGAGTTCAGAATCAGAAGATACAATGGTCAGAGGATCTGTGCTTTCCCTCTGACTCTGATCAACCAGCTTCACAAGTTCCAACACGAAGCATTCCTCTGATCAGAAGTCTCCTAGGTTTAAAGGTCGCGTCGCTATCCAAGTACAAAAGCAACTGTACCTTCCTGACGACCTACCTAACGTTTTCAGCCACAGCAGAAGCTGGATTTTCCAGAACTGCCCTCCAACGGTAGCATTTCCCATGCATCACTCAGCCCTAATCCTTGGAGTATATAAAGAGGCTGAAGACTGAAAGAAACGGCTAGAAGCTAGAAGCAAGAAGCATTCACATACACAAGACATATTCGAAAATCTTCTAAGTTTTCTTTCATCTGAAATTCATTGAGTTTACCATTAGCTTTTTAGAAGCAAATCTCTTGTAAACGATTCTTTGATAAACAGTTTGTTTAGTTCCTTTAGGAGATCAAGGTTGATCGGATCCTAGAGAAGACTAAGAGAGTGAATCTTAGTGTGAGCTAAGTCAGTGTAATTGTTAGTCACTTGTAGGTTTCAAGTGCAGTTGTAACTCTTACCTGATTAGTGGATTGCCTTCATTCTAAGAAGGAAGAAATCACCTTAACGGGTGGACTGGAGTAGCTTGAGTGATTTATCAAGTGAACCAGGATAAAATCCTTGTGTGCTTTTCTATCTCTTATCTTTTGCACTTAAGTTCTCGAAAGATTTGTCAAAATCTTTAAGGTGGAAGTTTTATACTGAAAACGTTATTCAAACCCCCCCTTTCTACCGTTTTTCATACCTTCAATTGGTATCAGAGCGCAAGTTCTGATTACCACACCTAACAGTGTTCAGTGATCCGGGCCGGTGTGAAAAACAATGGCTGCCACCACCAGTGAAACTCAAAGAGATGGTTACAATGCAAAGCCTCCTATGTTCGACGGTCAAAGGTTCGAATATTGGAAAGATAGACTGGAAAGTTTCTTTCTGGGTTTCGATGCAGATCTCTGGGATATTATTGTGGATGGCTACGAGCGTCCAGTTGATGTAGATGGCAAGAAGATCCCAAGGTCAGAGATGACTGCAGATCAAAAGAAGCTGTACTCACAACATCACAAAGCAAGAGCAATTCTTCTAAGTGCTATTTCCTATGAAGAGTACCAGAAGATTACAGATCGTGAGTTTGCAAAAGGCATTTTCGAATCTTTGAAGATGTCTCATGAAGGAAACAAGAAAGTCAAAGAATCAAAGGCATTGTCTTTGATCCAAAAATATGAATCCTTCATCATGGAGCCAAATGAGTCCATTGAAGAAATGTTCTCCAGATTTCAGTTGCTTGTAGCTGGCATACGACCTCTCAACAAGAGCTACACAACAAAAGATCATGTCATAAGGGTCATCAGGTGTCTTCCTGAAAGTTGGATGCCTTTGGTGACTTCAATAGAGCTCACGAGAGACGTTGAGAATATGAGTTTAGAAGAACTCATCAGCATTTTGAAATGCCATGAGCTGAAGCGCTCAGAGATGCAAGATCTGAGGAAAAAGTCCATAGCCTTGAAATCCAAATCTGAAAAGGCTAAGGTTGAGAAGTCAAAAGCTCTTCAAGCTGAAGAAGAGGAATCTGAAGAAGCATCAGAAGATTCTGATGAAGATGAGCTGACTCTGATCTCCAAGAGACTCAACCGCATCTGGAAGCACAGGCAGAGCAAGTTCAAAGGCTCTGGAAAGGCAAAAAGGAAAGTATGAGTCCTCAGGCCAGAAGAAGTCTTCAATCAAGGAAGTCACATGTTTTGAGTGCAAAGAATCTGGGCACTACAAAAGTGATTGTCCAAAGTTGAAGAAGGACAAGAAGCCAAAGAAGCACTTCAAGACGAAGAAGAGTCTGATGGTGACATTTGATGAATCAGAGTCAGAGAATGTTGACTCTGATGGTGAAGTCCAAGGACTCATGGCAATTGTCAAAGACAAGGAAGCAGAGTCAAAGGAAGCTGTTGACTCTGACTCAGAATCAGAAGGAGATCCTAACTCAGACGATGAAAACGAGATATCCTTGATAGCTCCACTGAAACACCAATCATGGTATCTGGACAGTGGATGCTCGCGTCACATGACGGGAGAAAGGCGTATGTTCCGAGAGCTAAAACTTAAGCCTGGAGGCGAAGTTGGCTTTGGTGGAAATGAAAAGGGTAAAATTGTTGGTACTGGCACTATTTGTGTAGATAGTAGTCCATGCATTGATAATGTGTTATTGGTAGACGGCTTAACACATAACTTATTGTCTATAAGTCAATTAGCTGACAAGGGTTATGATGTTATATTCAATCAAAAGTCCTGTCGGGCTGTAAGTCAGATCGATGGCTCTGTTCTGTTTAACAGCAAGAGGAAGAACAACATTTATAAGATCAGATTATCTGAGTTGGAGGCTCAGAATGTGAAGTGCCTTCTGTCTGTTAATGAAGAGCAGTGGGTATGGCATAGACGGTTAGGGCATGCCAGTATGAGAAAGATTTCTCAGCTGAGCAAGCTAAACCTTGTCAGGGGCTTACCCAATCTGAAGTTCGCTTCAGACGCTCTTTGTGAAGCATGTCAGAAAGGCAAATTCACAAAAGTCCCTTTCAAGGCAAAGAATGTTGTCTCAACCTCAAGGCCGTTGGAACTTCTGCATATCGACCTTTTTGGACCAGTGAAAACTGAGTCTATAGGTGGCAAGAGATATGGGATGGTTATCGTTGATGACTATAGCCGCTGGACATGGGTAAAGTTTCTAACCCGCAAGGATGAGTCTCATGCTGTGTTCTCTACCTTTATTGCTCAAGTGCAAAACGAGAAGGCTTGCAGGATTGTGCGTGTCAGAAGTGACCATGGTGGAGAGTTTGAGAATGATAAGTTTGAGAGTCTGTTTGATTCCTATGGAATTGCTCATGATTTCTCTTGTCCCAGAACTCCTCAACAAAATGGTGTTGTTGAGAGGAAGAACAGAACTCTTCAGGAGATGGCTAGAACCATGCTCCAAGAAACTGGCATGGCTAAGCACTTTTGGGCAGAGGCAGTAAATACAGCATGTTACATTCAGAACAGAATCTCTGTGAGACCAATTCTGAATAAGACTCCTTATGAATTGTGGAAGAACATAAAACCCAACATTTCTTATTTTCATCCTTTTGGTTGTGTTTGTTATGTTCTCAATACGAAGGATAGATTGCATAAATTTGATGCTAAGTCTTCTAAGTGTCTATTACTCGGTTACTCTGAGAGATCTAAAGGTTTTAGATTTTTTAATACTGATGCTAAGACTATTGAAGAATCTATTCATGTTAGATTTGACGATAAGCTTGACTCTGACCAGTCAAAGCTAGTTGAAAAGCTTGCAGATTTAAGCATTAATGTTTCTGACAAAGGCAAAGCTCCAGAGGAAGATGAGCCAGAGGAAGATGAACCAGAGGAAGAAGCTGGTCCCTCTAACTCACAAACTCTGAAGAAGAGCAGAATCACTGCAGCTCACCCTAAGGAATTGATTTTGGGCAACAAAGACGAACCAGTCAGAACCAGATCTGCCTTCAGACCTTCTGAAGAGACCTTGCTCAGTCTGAAAGGATTGGTGTCCTTAATTGAACCCAAGTCCATAGATGAAGCTCTTCAGGACAAGGATTGGATTCTGGCCATGGAAGAAGAACTGAATCAATTTTCCAAGAACGATGTTTGGAGCTTAGTGAAGAAGCCTGAGAATGTCCATGTTATTGGAACGAAATGGGTATTCAGAAACAAGCTGAATGAGAAAGGAGATGTAGTCAGAAATAAGGCAAGGCTAGTTGCTCAAGGCTACAGCCAGCAGGAAGGAATAGACTACACTGAAACATTTGCTCCAGTAGCAAGACTGGAGGCAATCAGACTGTTGATCTCTTTCTCAGTAAATCACAACATAGTCCTACATCAGATGGACGTAAAGAGTGCCTTCCTAAATGGTTATATCTCAGAGGAAGTCTATGTTCATCAACCCCCAGGTTTTGAAGATGAGAAGAAACCAGACCATGTGTTCAAATTGAAGAAATCACTCTACGGTCTGAAGCAAGCTCCCAGAGCATGGTATGAGAGACTTAGCTCATTCCTTCTGGAGAATGAGTTTGTAAGGGGTAAAGTAGATACAACTCTTTTTTGCAAGACTTATAAAGATGATATCTTAATTGTGCAAATCTATGTTGATGATATTATATTTGGTTCTGCTAATCAATCTCTATGCAAAGAATTTTCTGAGATGATGCAGGCTGAATTTGAGATGAGTATGATGGGAGAATTAAAGTACTTTCTGGGAATACAAGTTGATCAAACACCAGAAGGAACATATATCCATCAGAGCAAGTACACTAAAGAACTTCTGAAGAAGTTCAATATGCTGGAATCTACAGTGGCCAAGACTCCAATGCATCCTACATGCATTCTGGAGAAAGAAGATAAAAGTGGTAAAGTATGTCAGAAGCTCTATCGTGGCATGATAGGTTCACTTCTATACTTAACTGCATCTAGGCCAGACATATTATTTAGTGTTCACTTATGTGCTCGTTTCCAATCAGATCCAAGGGAAACCCACTTAACTGCTGTTAAGAGGATCCTAAGGTATCTGAAAGGCACCACTAACCTTGGCTTGATGTATAAGAAAACATCAGAGTATAAGCTTTCAGGTTATTGTGATGCTGATTATGCTGGAGATAGAACAGAGAGAAAAAGTACTTCTGGAAATTGTCAATTTCTGGGAAGCAATCTAGTCTCATGGGCAAGCAAGAGGCAATCAACCATTGCACTATCAACTGCAGAAGCAGAATATATCTCAGCAGCAATATGCAGCACTCAGATGCTCTGGATGAAACATCAGCTGGAGGATTATCAGATCCTTGAGAGCAATATCCCAATCTATTGTGATAACACTGCTGCAATCTCATTGAGTAAGAATCCTATCTTGCATTCAAGGGCAAAGCACATTGAGGTAAAGTATCACTTTATTAGAGATTATGTACAGAAGGGCGTACTTCTTCTGAAGTTTGTTGATACTGACCATCAATGGGCAGATATCTTTACAAAGCCCTTAGCAGAGGATAGATTTAATTTTATTCTGAAAAATCTAAACATGGACTTTTGTCCAGAGTGAAGATGGATCAGAACCTCTGACTATGATACTTCTTGATCAGAAGATGTCTAGTCCAGAAGGTAACTCAATCAGAGTGTGTGTGCCCACTGGTACTGACTCTGAAGCTGAGACAACAACGCGTGTGTCAGTCTTTCTGATGCATAGTTCCTTGTGCCCGTATGACAGTCTGTTATGATTGCGTGTAGATGTGCTTCTCTCCTGTGTGTGATTGTGTATTTTACTGTTACTATCTGTCTTTAATTTTCAACCGTTGATCTTAAAGTGCTTTTTGAATCAACAACGGTTATTTGATAAAACCCACTATACACACACGTTCTCTTTCACTTCCGGTTTTTGCTCTCGCTCTCTCTGCTTTTCAAAACCGCTCTTCTCGATTTCTCTCTCGATCTTTCTTCATCTTCCAACCTTCATCTTCTACCTCAAACCTTCAACCTCTTCAAAAATGGTGAGACAAACCAGAAGATCTACTGCAGATGCACCTCAGTTCCCTCACATGGTAGTTGGTATGGCAACGGGTCAAAGGGGCCCTGAGAATCCAACTCAAGATCAAGTTCAAGTTCAAGAACAGAGTGTTCCAATTGCAGAACGGGGCTGTGCCGTTCACTGTGTATATCCTCCTGAGGAACTCCAAGTCCTGGCAGAATGGAGATTCAACCTCGACAACTTGGCTACAAATGGGTATGATCTTCGTCCTGAAGTCCAAGCTCAAGGTTGGGGAAATTACTTCAACAGACTTCAAGGACCGGTATATGATAAATTGGTCAAGGAATTCTGGAAGCACGCCGACTGCGATGATACTCAAGTGGTATCTCATATTCTTGGCAGAAAGATCATCATCACGGAGAAGTCCTTCGTGAACTTGCTGGGTGCAGATACTGCTTATGGGTATCGTTTCCAACTGACGGAATCGAAGCTGAAACCCAGCACCAAGGACAAAATCAACCAGGCCCTGTACACCACCTTCAAACCGGGCAAGACGAGTTACAAGGTGATGGATCTTCACCCCAAACTCAGGATCTGGCACAAGATCCTGCTCCACTGCATAAACCAGAGACCGAAGGGCAGTTCTCCAGACTACATCAACTTCAACCAGAAGGTGATGTTGTTCTTCATCCAAGATCAGAAGAAGATCTGCCTTCCCTACTTCCTGTTCTCCTACTTGAAGGAATGCATCCGGAAGTCTCGCACCACCGCCTCCATCAAGTCTGCAATCAAATATATCCCTTTTGGGAGGCTGCTCTCAGACTTTCTCATTGAAAGCAATCTGGTGCAAGATCTGGTTAATGCTGGATGTGTAGAGGATCTGAGCTCAATTGTCAGTGATGTCTTCACTGCAAACTCTCTGAAGAAGATGGGTTTGGTCCAGAAGAAGATTTGCTCCTGCTCATGAAGACACATCTTCTGAGATCAGAGGAAGAAGGATGCCTCTGAATGACTATCCTATGTGGACTCAGGCAGACAATCCTGACGCCATCAGATGCTATGTTGAAGACCTCAGGGCTCAAGGATTCGAAATTGACCTTGATGATTTCGTCAGCAGACTACCGCCAGCTCCAGAGTTTCCTTCTCCTCCCAAGAAGAAAGCTCAGAGGAAGATGATACTGGACGAATCTTCTGAGGAATCCGATGTCCCTCTGGTCCAAAAGAAGAAGAGAAAGCCTGATGATGGTGATGATAGTGACAATGAGGATGGTCCTCCCAAGAAGAAGAAGAAGAATGTCAGAATCGTGGTAAAGCCTACTCGGGTGGAACCAGCTGCTGAAGAGGTCAGAAGGACTGAACCTCCTGCCAGAGTGACTCGATCATCAGCACATTCAAGTAAGCCTGCACTTGCTTCTGATGATGATTTGAATTTATTTGATGCACTCCCTATTTCTGTCTTGCTCCAACACTCCTCAAATCCCCTCACTCCTATTCCTGAATCCCAACCAGCCGCACAAACCACCACTCCACCACATTCCCCAAGATCTTCCTTCTTTCAACCTTCCCCTACTGAAGCACCTCTCTGGAATTTGCTTCAGAATCAACCCTCTAGGTCAGATGAACCAACCTCTCTCCTCACCATTCCGTATGACCCATTACTTTCTGAACCAATCATCCATGCACAACCAGAGCCAACCCAAACAGAACCACAACCCAGAACGTCTGATCACTCTGTTCCCAGAGCATCAGAGCGTCCTGCTGCCAGAACCACGGATACAGACTCCTCAACAGCCTTTACACCTGTATCCTTCCCAACCAATGTTGCTGATTCTTCTCCCTCCAATAACTCTGAATCAATTAGAAAATTCATGGAGGTTAGAAAAGAAAAGGTGTCTACCTTAGAGGAATATTACCTAACTTGTCCAAGCCCTAGGAGATATCCTGGCCCTAGACCTGAACGTCTAGTTGACCCAGATGAACCTATCTTGGCTAATCCTTTACAAGAGGCAGACCCTTTGGCTCAACAAGCTCACCCTGTCCCTGACCAACAAGAGCCTATTCAACCAGAACCTGAACCCGAACATTCAGTGTCTAACCAATCCTCGGTTAGATCACCCCATCCTCTGGTTGAAACTTCAGACCCTCACCTTGGAACCTCTGAACCCAATGCTCAACTGATTAACATTGGCTCTCCACAAGGTGCCTCTGAAGCTCATAGCAGCAATCACCCAGCCTCTCCTGAACCCAACCTCTCCATAATTCCCTATACTCACCTCCAACCCACATCTCTCTCTGAGTGCATCAATATTTTCTATCATGAAGCCTCTTTGAGGCTCCGCAATGTGCACGGTCAGACTGACCTCAGTGAGAATGCTGAATGTGTGGCTGATGAGTGGAACAATCTGGGCACTTGGCTAGTGGCTCAAGTTCCAACTATGATGCAGCTCCTGCATGCAGAGGGAAGTCAGAGCATTGAGGCTGCAAAGCAAAGGTTTGCTCGAAGGGTGGCTCTTCATGAACAGGAACAGAGAAATAAGCTCCTTGAAGCCATTGAAGAAGCCAAGAGAAAGAAGGCTCAAGCAGAAGAAGCTGCACGTCTTGCAGCAGCTCAAGCTGAACAAGCCAGACTTGAGGCAGAGCGACTTGAAGCTGAGGCTGAAGCTCTTAGATGCCAAGCACTTGCACCAGTTGTGTTTACTCCTGCTGCTTCTGCTTCCATTCCAGATCCTCAAGCTGCTCAGAATGTTCCTTCCAGTTCTACTCAGACAAGCTCATCCAGACTCGACATCATGGAACATCGTCTTGACATTCATGAATCCATGCTGATTGAGATGAAGCAAATGATGATGGAACTTCTGCGACGATCTGACAAACCTTAGTTTTAGGATCTCTTCTTTTCCTTCTTTTTATTTACCGTTGTTTTATTTAAACTCTGTTTCTTTTTATTTACTTATTCTATTTTATTCGTTTGTGATTCTATATGCACATCTATATATATATTTGTGTCACATATGTTTGCAAATATCTCTTTTATTCATCATATTTCTATGTTTACATCATATTTCGTTACATCATAAAATCTAGAATGGAGGATCCCTCCTCATTCGTCTGCACTCCTGGCGCTGCTCTGACCTATCTTTCTCCAGACGCTCCAGTACATGCTGGATGTTGCTGAGCCTGTCCTTTAGCTCATCCCTCTCCAGAATCTCTTATGCAGTATTGAGCTCCTCTTCCAAACTTTCTTTTTCTTCCAGCAGCTTGAGTTCAAGCCGGCTGAGTTCTTGCACCTCCTCCACGAAGGCAAGAAATTCCTTCAGGTCTCTCTCCAACTCTGGACGCAGGTCCTCTTCCAGCAGTGTCCGGGTCAGCTCCGCGATGGTAGTTGCACCCTCTGGATGCCTGATGTTCAGGAACAAGTCCTCTTCAAAGGCCTTCTTCCTCAGCTCTTCTAGTGCTACGATGTATGATGCCATTTTTTTGTACTGAAAATTGTTCGAGGTGTGAAGCTTACCTCTCTCTCCAACGCTTTATATAGGCTTCACTTTATCTCTGAAAGTTAATGCTCCTACAGTTTCTCGAGGTTAAGTTCTTGGTAACTGACCCTTCTCTTTACTCACTTGACCGGTGGTAAACGTTCTTCTCTTGCATTAACTCCTCTATTTATTTCGCCTAACTCTGATTCTTGCATCGTTTTCATTTTCTTTAAACTTAGACCTTCTCTAAGGGGGAGTACCTTGTACTTCAAGCTAAGTTTTTCACACCCCAAGCTTTTTGCTTATGACAAAAAGGGGGAGTAAACCCAGTTTTTGATGTGTAAGATGTGTTAGTGTGATTTATTTTTCTTTTGGAGATTTTAAGAGTTCCACCTTCATGACCATAGATGTGTCACTGGGCAAATACAAGGAATACATTTCACTTCTTCTGAAGTGATTATAAGTTGACTCTGATACCCAAGACTCTGATACCTTGTCCATGACTCTGATTACTTATGCGCTCTGATTACTCGATTTTCATCTATGTCATAAGTCTTTCACTCTGAACTCTTATATTATTTAGCTCAGAATCTAGACTTTACTAACGTTTTCATCAAGTATTAGATTCAGGGGGAGCTAAGCTCAGAATCAAGCAGTGACTTGAATTCAGAATGAGCAAGATAAACTATTCACATCAGGATAAGTCTTATTCTATATCTCTAAACTCTGAGTGAATTCAGTTTAATGTTTAAGAATTGTTCATCAAAAATTTTAGTTTTGTCATCATCAAAAAGGGGGAGATTGTAAGATCAAGTTTTGATCTAGTAGTACAACTCTATGTTTTGATGATTACAAGTTAACCTTTTGATATGAACAATTGTGGTACTCTAACGTGTTTTTCTGAGTTTGCTATTTGCAGGTTCTGACCTCAACTCAATCTCACACAAATCAGAAGCACTGTGTATAAAGAGTGACCCAAGCAACGCTTTCGCATTCACCATGTTCAGTATGAACAGTGGAAAAGCTTCAGAAGTTCTGAAGCTAAACAAACTCTGATGTGGACTCAGTCGCTAGAAGCTCTGAAGATCCAGAAGTTCTGATAACCTAGAAACACTGAAGGTTCAGATGTTCTGATGGTGTAGAAGACTCTGAAGATCCAGAAGCTGAATAGTGGAAACTCTGAAGTCCAGAAGCAAGAAACTCTAAAGGCCATGTTCTTCCCTCTGAGTTCAGAATCAGAAGATACAATGGTCAGAGGATCTGTGCTTTCCCTCTGACTCTGATCAACCGGCTTCACAAGTTCCAACACGAAGCATTCCTCTGATCAGAAGTCTCCTAGGTTTAAAGGTCGCGTCGCTATCCAAGTACAAAAGCAACTGTACCTTCCTGACGACCTACCTAACGTTCTCAGCCACAGCAGAAGCTGGATTTTCCAGAACTGCCCTCCAACGGTAGCATTTCCCATGCATCACTCAACCCTAATCCTTGGAGTATATAAAGAGGCTGAAGACTGAAAGAAACGGCTAGAAGCTAGAAGCTAGAAGCAAGAAGCATTCACATACACAAGACATATTCGAAAATCTTCTAAGTTTTCTTTCATCTGAAATTCATTGAGTTTACCATTAGCTTTTTAGAAGCAAATCTCTTGTAAACGATTCTTTGATAAACAGTTTGTTTAGTTCCTTTAGGAGATCAAGGTTGATCGGATCCTAGAGAAGACTAAGAGAGTGAATCTTAGTGTGAGCTAAGTCAGTGTAATTGTTAGTCACTTGTAGGTTTCAAGTGCAGTTGTAACTCTTACCTGATTAGTGGATTGCCTTCATTCTAAGAAGGAAGAAATCACCTTAACGGGTGGACTGGAGTAGCTTGAGTGATTTATCAAGTGAACCAGGATAAAATCCTTGTGTGCTTTTCTATCTCTTATCTTTTGCACTTAAGTTCTCGAAAGATTTGTCAAAATCTTTAAGGTGGAAGTTTTATACTGAAAACGTTATTCAAACCCCCCCTTTCTACCGTTTTTCATACCTTCACACAGCAGGTGAGAACATCACACATTCAGCCCGCACATAGACTCTCCTGAATTCTGCACTATCAGGAAGTCCCACATCAACAGAGAGATTTGTAAGACCCAAGTTTTTAAGCTTGGAATAAGTGGAAGAGACTTCCATTCACGATTAGGCTTGACGTATCGTGAAGGAAAACCTGAACAAGAGTTTATCGAATGGAATAAATTTATGAAAGAGAAAGTTCAGGAAAAGTCTAAGGATTGTATCGAAGTCGATTTAAGTTATAGCACGACTAATATCCGTTTTAAAACCTAGGACAAGAACCTTAGGAAATCAAACTATGTTCCACCCTTGGAACACTGTAGGAATTTAGTCCAAAAATCTTCAGAGAAATGTTAGAACTTTTCTTTTTCCATGTATCACAATCGTTTCGAGGCGAAACTCTAGGATCTACGAACGTCCGATTCCAATCCTCGGAAGTTTGCCGAAACCGAAACCCTGGTATTTCAAAACCCTAGAATCAACCGACAATGAAGACTTTTTCTATTCAGAGCTTCAAATGAAGATTCCACACGCTTACACCCATTTCTCTTGATGATTTCAATCTTTCTTCAGAAGGAAGTTTTCTATTCCGACATTCAATGCAAAAAGTAACTTATCGGGTAAAATAGTTTTACACCGACTTTGCATTAGTCACCTAAAATACCAGGAAACCTCTGTTGAGTTTTGGATTTATGTCGCCAAAACCTATCTTAGAATTCACGGAGAATGAAGCCGGAAAAATCAGATTCGCGAAACTTTCATTTTCCCGCGTTTTTTCAACCTCTATATATAGCATTAAAAACAAGCCTCGAAAACCAAAAATCATACTGATATTTCTTTGAAGAATTAGAAGATTCAGCGGGGATAATATCGTGTCTAAAATACGTTGGAATCAGTAGGAAGAAATCGGAATCACTCTTATATTCTTTTTTTAACTCTATGAGTTAAATCCTCCGATATCTAAACAAATCTGTACCGATTTACAAAATATCTTCTCAAAATATCTTTGATAAATATCTATTCATCCTTATCCGATCTTTGATAAATATCTACTCATTTCTTGGTTCATGGATCATTTTAATTTGTTCAAAGTGATCATAATTTATATTTTACTATTTCATAAAGTTCCTCATAATTTTTAGTATAGTTATATATCCATTATCTATTTTTCTCTTAACTCTGTGAGCTAAATTCTTCAGTGTCTAAATCAATTTATACCAGTTTACAAAATATCTCCCTAAAATATATATCCATCCTTATCCCTCCACCAATCCGTTCCCATCCTCATTCTGTCGACATCTCTCTCATTACACTTTTTTCTTCATTTTCTTCCTTGACCCATTTCCTACTTCTTCTTTTATATATATATTATGTCCTCTTCTCCTTTCTTTCCATTTTCAATTCTTTCTTTTGCTGCAGCAGACCCATTTCATTTTCTTCATTCTTCCTTTCTCTTCTCCAAGCGTGGCAACACAAGCCACCACCGCCCCTCCTCCTCACCATGGCTGTTATGTCCAGCCAAGAGGCCACCATAATCACGTTCTTCTTCTCCTTTCCACCATGAAAACCATCACCACAAACATGTTCTTGTTCTGCCCCTCCTTCTTCACGCAAGAAAGCCACCATGGCAGCCACCACGTTCCTTTTCTTTCTCTCCATGGCCACCACAAGAAGGCCAGCACCACAAGGAGACACCATCATCATTTTCCTCTCCTTTGCTGTACACGCACACCATGTTTCTTCTTCCTCTATCAACCATGGCAGCACCCCATCATCAACATGTTCTTCTTCTTCTTTCTTCCTCACGAAGCCACCACCGATGGCCACCCACAACACCATCATGGACACACCACATGAACCACCACCATGGGTCTCTCTTTCCAGCCGAGAGCACCACCTCCATGGCCACGAAGCAAGCAAAGAGAAACGACAAAGGAACCATGAAAGAAAACAGGGGAGAACGACGTGAAAACGCCACCGCCGCCGGCGTCGCAAACTTCGACCTTCGATTCCGGTGTACTCGGACCTCCGTTCACAGCGAGGTTAGTACCGTTGGAACCCTTGCGGCGTCCACAACAAAACCCATATTCCGGATCGTCGTTTCGCCGCCGTCGACCGCCGTCGCTGCCGCCTTCGGGAGCTCTTTCCGGTCAACTCCGGCGACCGATGGAAAAACAGAGGATACTGCTACGATCCTTGCCGTGAGGAGAGCAAAACCCTATCTTCAATTTCGTATTTGGGTCATTTTATTCGACAACCCCGATAACCACCGTCAACATTCGGCTGAACTTTCTGGGCAAACCGTCGACTCTTTGGGGAAACGGACAGCGCCGTTGAGTTTCTGGCCGCGAAAGGATGAAGGAACAACCTTCCTTTGTGTCTCCGGCGATAGTTCCTCCGTCAACCCCGTGAGCCGCAACTTTCTCTGGCGACTCTTCACCGACAAGTTTCAGAAACTTGATTTTCGTACGATGAACGGAAGCACCTTGCATCGAAGCTACACAATGGGAGGAATCGAGCAAACATATGCAAATAAAGATGTAATCGGATCGGAGTTGCACCTTAGTATGGAAATTGGCTAAGGTGAGGGCTTCTCACTGAATCTCTAGTTAATGCTTAGGGTCGATGCTTTCGACATTGTTTACTGTTTATGCACTGGATTGTGTGTGATTGGAAAATGTTTTCTGAGGCTTCGGCTGACAATGTAGATGATGAATCTACTGAATGTTTTTGAGATTGACTTATATGCTATGTGCTATGTGGGTAATCTAGGATGTGTGGTACATGCCTTATATGCTAAGTGCTAGGTGGTTATTGCTTAATATGTTGATATATGACATGTTGATTGACTGTGATGATCTAATTATGCTTTTGCAAAGAAATTTGAGATTCTGTATAGTGAGAATAGCGGGCAGGTCATGCCGATTTTATTTTGAGAGTTTTGAGAAAGTTTGATAGGACGAATGAGATTCGGGCCTTGTTATGATGTTTATGGATCGAGACATTCTCTGGAGTCATTTGGGGATTTGGAGATCCCGAGAACTTATAGGATTTGCGATAAGACTAAAAAGGATATTATTTTGAAAAGAAAAACTCATAAGACATTAAACAACCTCTAAATCTTCAATTAAAGATAATAAACTCGAAAGGAAGCTTCGGATGCAAATCTTAGTTTTTGGAAAACGAGAAGTGTCGTCGGATCCAAGTGTCGAGGAAGTTGAGGAGTGTTGAGTATGTTGATGCTCTTGTGCTGTTGGAGCAGCTATGTGTTGTTGGGCTATCCTGGGGATAAGTCCGGGAAACCGTTAGTTTCCGAGAGTGTGATACTCTGTGCTCGTTGAGCAGTTGTGACCATCGGATTGAGATGAGTCGGATGATTTGGAAATCATCATGAGTACCCTGTTGATGTGAAGAAGTGTCTTTTGTCGCAGAATCGACTTTACCTTAGGGTAAGCTTTTAGAGACATTAATCTAGCTAGAACACGTGGCGACGTGTCGAGTGAGGTCGGAGACGTTGTTTGGCTAATCACTGCATTGCATGCACTCATTAAGTGGTTTAAACACGGCGAGATACCGGACCACGGCGGATTCCAAAATTGGTTATAAGACCAGGATTTCCGCGTAAGAGCACTGCTAGGTGACTCTTAGTAGCAGACCGAAATGGCAGACCTACGGGTTATGGCTGATCTGGCTACCTTGGTTTGGTGTAAGAGATACGCGGGCAGAATGGTCCCACCGTTGCTGGTGCTAGGATTGATCCGGTTGATGTCCATCCCAGAGGCACGCGAGCAGAATGGTCCCACCGTTGCTGGTGCTAGGATTGACTCGGTTGATGTCCATACCTATGTTTGGTGTAAGAGGCACGCGGGCAGAATGGTCCCACCGTTGCTGGTGCTAGGATTGATCCGTTTGATGTCCATCCGTTTCCGGAATGCATTTGGTTAACTGGGTTAACCGCCATATCATCTCATGCAACATGCATTCTGACTTAGTTGATGAGTGTGTTTGATACTTGTTAGTTCTACTTGATGCATGTTAACTGTGATTTACAGTCGTTATATTCTTTGTGGAATAATGCAACCCTAGGATGTTATCCCTAGTTATAAGCCTAAGTGGCTAATCTTTTATCGGTATCTATTGGTGGTATTATTTATATAATTCTTTGGAGTTGACCCTCGCGTCTTCTGTGTGTGCTTTGGCGAACAAACGCCCTTTGTCAGATGTCTTCGGCGGGCTGATTCATGATGGTTCATCCTTCGGGAGGAACTAGGGTTGAGATGCGGGAACTGGAGCGTATCGCGGTTGCGAGAGGAGGACGGATGGTGTACATAGACTAGGTCGATCTGGACTTCGAATTCGGACGACGATCATGCTAGCATGTAGGTTTTAGTGCTGGTGTGAGCTCCTCGAGATGGGATTAGTGTAGGAGTAGAGTCTTAGCTCTGAACATCATTTGTTTTCTTTGGGAACAGGGTAGTTTCCCACCTATAGCTTTTTGTGTGGTTTCTTTACGGGAATCACAGAGAGTTGGTTGGGCATAGGAGATCTTGTTTCAGGCCGATGGGCCAGCTCATTCTCAGTTTTGAGGGATGGTGTTGCGGACACTTCACCCTTTTCATTTGGTTTGTATATATTGCCTACGGGCGTTACACTCTCTTACCCGTCACTGGAGGTTTACTCGTGACGTAGCTAGCTATTTACAGCGGGGGCCGTCATATATATTGCATATTAGCTTTATTGCTTTTCGCATTTGGGTTTTATCGCATTTGGGTTTTATCTAATTCAGTCTTGTCTTAGTTATTATCGAAAGAAAAAAAATATTCACGTTTTTCCGCATTAAGTTTATTTTGGTTACTAAAGTGACGCCACCGAAATCGGGGTGTTACAAGATTCACCAAGAACTCTCTCACAAGTTTCTCGTAGCACCTACCAACATTCTGAATAGTCTTCATCAGACCTGCTTTCTCAATAAGTGCAATAACATCTCTGCATTCAAGAACATCAGAGCCAACTTCCCTTTCCTTGGCCATTCTCCTCTTGCATACAAACTTCCACTTCTGAACATTCTCTTCTGAGTGGAAAGACACTCTATCAATAGGAACAGCAGGAACATTCTGAGGAATACGCTTACCAGAAAACTTCTTTTTCTCAGAAGATCGAATGTACTGGACACCGACTTCAATATCTGACTCAGAGTCTTCAACTTCAACTGAAATCTTCCTTTTCTTCTTCTCAGTGGGAGTCTTGTCTTCCTTTTGCTTTCCCTTACTCTTCACACTGGCTTGTCGAGACTTGTTGATTATAGGTGAAGACTTGGATTTCTTTGATGGAGTAGGAGTGGCTTTAGGAGAAGAGACCCTTCTTTTTTTCTTCATCCTCGCAGCAACACTATCAGCAAAGGTCTCAGTCAGAGGAACATCATCAGAAGCATCATCAGAGATGTCCTGAACAGAGGCTGGAGCCTGGATTGGTTCTTCAGAATTGATACCCTCAGAGTTACCATTCTTTGGATCAGCATCCTTTGAAGAGGATGAAACAGAGATATCAGGCTGGGTAGCATCACCTGAACCTTCATGAGAAGTGGAATCGTTTCCAGGTTTTTCTTGAGCAGAACTTTCCTTAGACCCAGATGTCTCAACATCAGGTACAACTTCAGGGGGCGATTTCACAGGAGAATCTTCATCATTGATTTCCTCTTCGTCAGGAACATCCTCAAGGATAGGAACATTTGGGGTTTTGCTGTTCTTGACCTGTGATTTGTAGACCTTACACGTTGGGTTTCTTGATCTCATCTTCTTGGGGGCTTTCTTGGACACAGAAGATGGTTGAGAAGAATCACTCTTCAAACCCATACACTTGACTCCTTTAGCAGTTCTTTCAATCTTGGCCTTGACAGATTCCTTCTTTCCTGAACTTTGAGACATGATGAATCGAGAGCAATTACAAACAGAGTACAGAACAACGAAACAGAATTGCAAATGAGAGATAATAAGTCTGGAAGAAGATAGATGCACAAGCGATTGAGAGAACACAATTTGCCCGTTGGAGGTAGTTATAGGATAAGTGAACCATGAAGTAACTTTCTCTCTGCTGATGTCACAACGGCTGTTAATGATGACCAAGAATAAACTAGCCGTTAACACACTGGGGCACGCTAATTGCTATGCATCCGAAAGACAAATCCCTAGACTTCCTCTTAATTTTTCAAAAGTGATTGCATCAAGGGGTTTTGTGAAAATATCAGCCAATTGCTTGTCAGTTGTAACATGATCCAAATTAACAATTTTATCCTCCACCAAGTCTCTAATAAAATGATGTCTAATGTCAATATGCTTGGTCCTGCTGTGCTGTATGGGATTCTTAGAAATATTAATTGCACTGAGATTGTCGCAGTACAATGTCATGACATCCTGTTCAACATCATATTCCTTCAGCATTTGCTTCATCCACATGAGTTGTGTACAACTACTTCCTGCTGCAATATATTCTGCTTCAGCTGTAGACAATGAGACACAATTCTGCTTCTTGCTAAACCATGAAATCAAATTATTCCCTAGGAAGAAACAACCACCAGATGTGCTCTTTCGATCATCTGCACTACCTGCCCAATCTGCATCACAGAAACCAACTAACGAAGAATTTGTATCATGAGTATAGAAAATACCATAGTCACTCGTGCCATTGATGTACTTGATGATTCTCTTGACTTGTAGCAGATGACTAGCCTTAGGAGCTGCTTGATATCTTGCACATACACCAACTGCAAAGGTGATATCTGGTCTGCTAGCAGTGAGATACAGCAAGCTTCCAATCATGCTTCTATAGAGACTTTGATCAACATCTTCCCCCTGCTCATCCTTGGAAAGTTTGATGTGTGTAGCAGCAGGAGTTCTCTTGTGACCAGCCTTTTCAAGGCCAAACTTCTTGACTAATCCTTTAGCATACTTGCTCTGTGATATGAACATAGAATCCTCCATTTGTTTGACTTGTAGTCCTAGAAAATAATTAAATTCACCAACTAGGCTCATCTCAAATTCATATTTCATTTGTCGGACGAAATGCTCCACCATTGAGTTCGACATTCCTCCAAAGACAATGTCATCCACATAAATCTGTGCTATCATGAGCTTACCTTTGTCATTCTTCACAAACAGAGTTTTATCAATTCCACCCTTGCTGTACCCATTGCTTACAAGAAATTCAGTTAACCTTTCATACCAAGCCCTAGGTGCTTGCTTCAAACCATACAAGGCCTTCCTCAACTTGTACACATGATCTGGATGATGCGGATCTGTAAATCCTTTAGGTTGTTCAACATAGACTTCTTCATTCAAATAGCCATTCAGAAAAGCACTCTTCACATCCATCTGATAAAGTCTGAACTTCAAGAGACAAGCAACACCTAACAAGAGTCTTATAGATTCCAGTCTAGCTACTGGAGCAAAGGTCTCATCAAAATCAACTCCTTCTATCTGAGTATATCCTTGAGCAAATAGTCTTGCTTTATTCCTTGTGACTGTTCCAGTTTCATCGGATTTGTTCTTGAAGATCCACTTAGTACCAATGATGTTTACTTCTTCAGGTCTAGGCACTAACTCCCACACTTCATTTCTCCTGAACTGCTCTAGCTCTTCTTGCATAGCATTTATCCAGTATTCATCAGTGAGAGCTTCATTAACATTCTTGGGTTCTATCTTAGAGATGAAACAACTGTGAGCAATTATACCTCTGGATCTGGTAGTCACCCCTTCTTGAAGATTACCAATAATGTTTTCTTGAGGATGATTCTTCTGAACCCTGATTGATGGAGCTTTGTTTGATGTGATATCTTTGTCTTCCTTTTCATCAGCACTTGCTTCTGACTCATTGTCGAGGGCGGTTGCTGGAGCTTCGGCTGGAACATCAGCACCATCATCATCTTCATTCAACACTGCTTCTTCCTTCTTGCTTGGTTCATCATCCACAGTCACATTCACAGATTCCATCATGGTCCCTGTACGAGAGTTAAACACTCTATAAGCTTTGCTGTTCATAGAATACCCCATGAAAATTCCTTCATCACTTCTCGGATCAAGCTTCCTCTTAGGATCACGATCTGCAAGGATATAACATTTACTTCCAAATATGTGAAAGTATTTTACAGACAGCTTTCTACCTTTCCATAGCTCATACTGTGTATAAGATGTCCCTGCCCTGATGGTGACTCTATTATGTATGTAACAGGCAGTACTCATAGCTTCAGCCCAGAACTGGTGTGAAATCTTCTTAGCATGTAGCATTACTCTAGCTGATTCCTGGAGAGTTCTATTTTTCCTCTCAACTATTCCATTCTGCTGTGGAGTGATGGGGGCAGAAAATTCATGGCTAATACCTTCAGTTCCACAGAACTCCAAGAATTTTGAATTCTCAAACTCCCTTCCATGATCACTTCTGATTCTTACAATCACACAGTCCTTCTCATTCTGAAGTCTCAAACATGGATTCTTGAATATTTTAAAAGTCTCTGATTTTTCTCTCATAAATTCAACCCATGTATACCTTGAAAAATCATCTACACAGACAAACACATACCTTTTTCCTCCTAAGCTTTCAACCTGCATGGGACCCATGAGATCCATGTGAAGCAATTCCAGAACCTTCGTTGTGGTCTGATGCTGGAGCATCTTGTGTGGCACCTTGGTTTGCTTACCAATCTGACATTCTCCACATAGCTTTCCTTCTCCCAAGCTCAAATTGGGCAATCCCCTTATTGCTTCATCAGCAATGATCTGTTGCATGCTCCTGTAGTTGAGATGTCCTAGTCTTTGATACCATACATTCACCTCATCTTCTTTAGTTAACAAACATCTGGAAACATGAGCTTTTTCTTCTGATGTCCACATGTAACAGTTGTCTTTTGATCTGACTCCTCTCATCACAACTCTCTCATCATCAGTGGTCACAACACATTCTATCTTATTGAACTTCACATCATACCCTTGATCACACAGTTGACTTATGCTGATTAGGTTGGCAGTTAAACCATTTACAAGTAACACATTGTTCAAGTTAGGGGATTCTGTGCTAACAAGCTTTCCTACTCCCTTGATCTTTCCTTTAGCTCCATCTCCAAAAGTAACATAGTTGGTGGAGTGACTTCTGATGTCTTGCAAGAAGCTCTTGTTTCCTGTCATGTGCTTTGAGCAGCCACTATCAAAATACCAATCTTCCTTTGATGATGCTCTGAAAGACGTGTAGGCTACCTGACATCTGACTTCACCCTTGGGCTTCCATTGCTTCCTCATCTGAACAGGCTTCTTATCGTGCATCTGAGGATAACCATATAACCTGTAACAGTAGGGCTTTATATGACCATTCTTACCACAGTAGTGACACTTCCAAGGTACAGTTTTGTCAAGCTTAAGCTGGGGTTTCACACGCAGAGGTACATGTCGAGGCACTGAATCTGGCAACTGATAATCTCTGGGCTTCTTGAATTCAGTTTGTTTTGCAGCAGACACAAATTTCTTCGAACCTTCCTGATTTTCTTTGTTTGCTGTTCTATAGTTAAAACCAATTCCCTTCAAACTCCCTCCTTGCTTGCTAGTTTCTTTCAGAATTTCATCAAGCATATCAGAACCACTGTTCAACATTCTAACAGATTTATGAGTGGCTTCAAGTTTTCTTGTTTGAGTTGTCACTTCCTCTTGAAGTCCTGCATTAATCAACATTAGGTTAGCTTTTTCCATAACATCAGCATTATTAAACTTACTTTGCCATTCCTCCAGATCTTCCTTCAGCTTAGTGCTGAGTTCTTTCAATCGTTCATTCTGAGAAACAAGTTGGTCTATCTCACTTTGCTTTTCTCTTACAAGTTTGCATGCTTCTTCCCACTTGTTGTGTAGCAGCTTGTAAGTTTCAGCCAATTCCTCATCAGAGATGTCTTCATCACTCGTCTTAGACTCACAGATAGTTCCTTAGAAAGCATTGACTTTGTTTGCAGATATCTCCTCCTCATCTTCAGTGTCTTCATCTGACCAAGTTACCATCATACCTTTCTTTTGCTTCTTTAGATAAGTGGCACATTCAGACCTGATGTGACCATATCCTTCACATTCATGACATTGAACTCCTTTGTTCTGAACAGGTCTTTCTTCTTCCTTGGTCTTCCTCTGAGAATTTGAAAACTTGGGTTTGTTATCAAACTTCATGTCCTGGGTATTAGGTCTGGTTCTTTTGTCAATCTTCCTCAAAGCCCTGTTGAATTTTTTTGCTAGCATAGCTAGAGCCTCAGAAAAGTTTTCACCCTCACAGTCTTCATCATCACCTTCATCAGTGTTAGACACAAAAGAAATACTCATATTCTTCTTCTCAGATTTTCCACTCAGTTTCAACTCAAATGTCTACAAAGAGCCAATAAGTTCATCAACCTTCATGTTCTCAATGTCTTGAGCCTCCTCAATTGCAATAACTTTCATAGCAAACTTCTGAGGAAGAGATCTCAGAATCTTCCTTACAAGCTTCTCATCTGACATAGGTTCTCCCAAAGCAAATGAAGCATTAAACAAGTCACGGACACGCATGTGGAATTCTGAAATAGTCTCTTCTTCAGTCATCATCAAATTTTCAAATTGAGTAGTAAGCATCTGAAGCCTTGACATCCTTACTCGAGTAGTTCCTTCATGTGCAGTTTTCAGAATTTCCTAAGCATCCTTTGCCACAGTACATGTATTGATCAGCCTAAACATATTCTTGTCAACTCCATTAAAAATAGCATTTAGAGCCTTTGAATTTCCAAGTGCAGCTTCATCTTCAACACTGGTCCATTCTTCTTCATGTTTTTCCCCAACAGTAGTAGAGGTGCCTTCAACCTCAGCCTTAGTGGGGTGCTTCCAACCTTTGACAATAGCTTTCCAGGTCTTGTTGTCAATCGATTTGAGAAAGGCTGTCATGCGAACCTTCCAGTAGTCATAGTTAGTACCATCCAGAATGGGTGGCCTATTGACTGATCCTCCCTCCTTGTTATCCATGAGAACTTGAATAAAACTCCCTGGAGCTCACCCAACCAGAACAGGGTGCCTGCTCTGATGCCAATTGTAATTCAGGTTCCCTCTGATACGATTGTCCTGCACGATGCTGGAACAAGAGGTTCGACAATCGGTTGTTTTGACAAAAGGCAAGACAACATGTTCCAACAATTTATTCCTTCATTTATCTGTTTATATTGGGGCGATTTACTAACTCGATTATTTGTTTGCTCGTATGTTCATAATAGTGCACGTCAGAACAATTCGGGAAACAAAACTGTTATTCAAATACTTGACTTAATACATTTAAAAGGAGGGGTCTCTCCTCATTTTCCTACATTCTTTGCGCTGCTCTGTCCTCTCAAGCTCCAACCGGTGTTGCCTGTACTCTAAGTTGCAGAGTTTCCGGCTCGGCTCTTGATTCTCAGGACCTTCTTCCACCGTCTCCAGAGCTGTTATCACCGTTTCTTTCTCCTCTAGCAGATCTAGCTCCCGCCGACAGAGCTCTTGAATTTCCTCCACGAAGCAGAGAAAATCTCGGAGGATAGCGTCCATCTCAGGACTCAGATCCATTCCCAACAGTTTGTTGGTCAGGTCATAGACGTTGGGATCTTCCGGATGCCTGACGTTGATAAAGAGGTCTTCGTCAAAGGCTTTCTTTCTTAGCTCTTCCAGACAAGCAATATAGGAAGCCATTTCCTTGATGTTTTGGAAAGCACACGAAATGTAAAGATTGTTGCATTTTGGTTCTTATTTATAAGCCTAGTTTAGTCTCCGGGAGTTATTGCTGGAGCAGTTTCTCGAGGAGTTTTTCTTAGAAAAAGAGCGACTTGCAATAAAGGCTTGAACGTTCGTGGCCGGTGGTCAACGGTAAACCGTTGGAACATGGAGAAGAGGCACTTGGGCAGACGTTTGGAAATTACCCAAGTGGAACGTTCCGCATGGTTCATTCCCTGGCGGGAGGCGTACAATTGAAACTCATAGCAAAAGCAGTAAAAACTCGGGGTTCTCATTAAAAAGAAGGAAATTCAGTTTTAAAAAGGGGAGACCCTTGGTACAAAGATGGCAAAGATAATCTAAGGACTCCTAACATGTGGAGTTAGCTCTACGTGTTCTTTTGTCAGGAAGCGCTCGCCCGACCAATCCTGTGGGAGTCACCCTCTTGAATGCTCCCATCTGGCTGAGGTCAATCAGTGGATGGAGATGTTCGACTTGGGCTTTGGCGAGGAAAAATCCTCGGCCACGTTCGGAAACAGCAGCAACGGCAGCCTCTGACCTCAATCTTTCTTCTAAGGCCTTCGCCTCAAGATGAGTTTGAGTCTTCGCGGAAGATAGAATGTCGTCTTTCTTCGCCAGGTCAGATCGAAGGTTGTCAAGGTCGGGCTCCATCAAAGCTATTTGGTCTGCTTTCGCGCTCGATTCTAGCTGCGCCTCTTATCGCAGCTCTGTAAGAGTTTTCTCCAATTTAGAAATCCTCCTGTCACGAAACTCTAAGCTAACTTCAGCACGAGCGGACTGCTCAGCTAGTTCTTTGGAAAAGGAGTCTTCCTTGGCGATCAGTTGAGCGGCGAGCACTTCAAGATCCTCAGCAAGTTGAGAATTGAGAGCGCGGAGGCGCGCCACTTCGGATCGTAATTCGTCAGCACCCTGGGGGGAGCGCCTATAGCAGTGGAGCGTGTGGAGCACTCCCGCCACAGCCCCTTCAGAGACATTATCCAAACCACGCTGCTTAACAACTTCATCCATTCTCGCTATTTGGGCTGATGTCAAAGTCAGAGAACACGGGAATCCCCGACTCACAGACCCTGAGAAGAGAGTGGAAGTATGAACAGGTGGAGGAGGGGCGTTGGCGGAAGACGTCAGGTTTGGACCAAGCGGCGACGAGATAACTGTTGGACGGGAAAGTGAGCCGTTGACAAGACCGTGTTGGGCTGGAATGGTCCCTGAAGGCTCGCCGGAGTTCAATCTTTTTGGGAAGGGGCGAGGATCCTCCTCGCCAAGGGGCCGTTTCCCGCCCGCCTGGATTCTCAACAGAGAGATGCCTTGTCGCCTTTCAAATTTATTCAAGGGGGAAATGAGACGTTATTCTTCTTCTTAAAGGCCGCCAAAAGCTCCCCTTCGGTGCGGTGAGTTTGTCCTAAAAATATAAAAAGAAGAAGGGTAAGCCGGCCGAAAATAGAAAGAGTGAGAAGGGTAAAAAAGGAAGATTTACCAATCACTCGAGAGCAGTCTGAAACGGCAAGACAAGCCAGAAAGTCGATGATAGCTTTGTGTTCAGGAGTGAGGGAGTCCTCAGACGGGTCAACTATTTAGCGCGCGCCTTGAGTCCAGTAGAAAGGAAATCGAGTGGTGCCATCTTTGTGTGTAAAAACCTCAGGGTATTCGTGGGACACCACAACCCTGAAGAATTTCCGGGCTAAATCGAAGGAGATACTAGGCTAGATGGGGTTGAAGCGCTGACAATCAAGCCTGGCTTCTAGGGAAACCCAGTTACGCTGCGGGGAGGGCTGGACAGATACGCGATAGATATAAAAGAAGGTCGAAGGTTCAGGTTCCTGGTGAATCGCGTCGCAGAGGATTTCGAAACACCGGAGGAAGGCCTAACTGTTGGGATGAAGTTGACTAGGAGCCACATTGATATTGTGAAGAACGGAGCAGATAAAAGGGGAAAAAGGAAATTTAATCTTCAAACTTGTGAACATATACCCATACACATAAAAGAAGTGAGGATCACCCACGGAACCATCTTTGGGACGGAGCCAAGGGCATTCAAGCGGTAAGCAGGCACGAACACACAGAAGCTCGTCAAGAGGTTTCTCATGACAAAGTCCGCCGGATTCTGAGGAAATCTCCCAAATGGATGATTCCTTTTCCAAACTTGACCCAGATAGGTATTGTCCCAGCGGGCAAGGCCTTCACGGCGGGAGCACTCAAAGATTCCCAAGTCCTCGTTCGGAAGGCAATGACTTCTTTCTCTTCAAAAGGAACGCCACCGGGAGGGGGCGGGGGAACGGGAGGAACACACCGTAGAGGGGTGGCCGCGCCGACATTACGTTTGGGATTTTTAGTCTGATGCTTTGGAGTCATTGCAGAGGGATTGCAAGGAACAAAGGTAAATCTGACACTGGACAAGTTCGCGCGAGATTAAAAGAGCAAAGATTCGTAATCGCAAAGGAACAGAAGGAATGAGTAGGACAATGTTGTTATTAGCGGGGAGCAACGTGTGGAGGAAAACAGGTAGGAAGAAGTTGTGGACGGTTACCGAGGGATGTGGAGGAAAAAAAGAGGTTGTGCCTCATGACGTCAGGAAATGACATGATTGCGGTTGTGAAATTCTGGGGAGTGAGAAAGACACATTAAATGAAAAGTTGCAACGGTTGCTGCCGATTGGTTAAAATTCAAATTATCAAAGATGTGATGTGACTGAAGGGACATGTCAAAGGTAGCGATTGAGATTTTGTGGATTCACTGACCCTGGCATCACTTCAAGGCTCGACGCGTGGGATGAACGCAGCACGCGGCGGAGTATCACGATTCAAGGCACGTGCATAACTATGTTGAGGTGGGCGGCTAGAAGTTTTTGCCACAAGCCTGCTTGTGGACTTGGATCGCCGGGAAGAGGAGGGCATGGCTGGAGATCCAACGTGTTGATTGTAAAGGCTTTATTTATCAGGCCATGTTGGCCATTGTTTTTCACTTCTAGATTTTTAAGGTTTTTAGGTCTTAGTCAGTATTCTTAGGTATTTCGCCTTGTTTCTTTCTTAAAGACACACTTAGCTCTCGTGCTTCGAGCTCGGTGTCTTGTGGACTTGTGGACTGGGCGAGACCCCTGGGTCCTTCGCCTAAGAGACTCGACCTTGGGTGGGGGACGCACCATGACCTTGGACCTCCCTTCCCGAGGCCCAACTGGCCCATCTGAATAGGTATGAGGCGCCGAAGCCCAACTCCACCTCTATAAATAGGAGGGAAATATCAATTGTAAAGGACTCTTAGCTCATTGGAGTAATAATAGCATTGAAATTCAGTTTGTTACACTTTCTCTCTCTAAGTAGTTAGAGCTTCTCTCTCTAAGCATTCTCATCACCTTCCTCATACTTTGGGTACTAACTTCCCTCTCTATGTTCTAGCACGGAACATACATGAACATGAATGAGAAGAAGGCACACAAGTTCATTCTCGCTGCTTATGTGGATGTGATCAGCCTCATGCGCAATCCTCCGCAGCCTACTCCAACGAAGAGTGTGAGGACTGTGAGGATCGACATGGAGATAAGGAAGAAGGTTGAACGAGTGAAATTGGATTGAGTCATCGATCGTGAATTTAAGGATTTTCATGGACTAGATTCAAGATCTTCAGAAATTTGAGCTTAATTTCTACCTTTTAATTTTATTTTCTCTCTTATTTTATCCTGAGTTGCATGCTAAGTGACAATTTTTATGTTCTTATTTTGGGTGTTTTTGAAAAACAATTCTTTCTTGAGGTTGAGGGATGAAAATTCCCTTCTCACTCAAAAGAATTTGGTTTCACTTAAATTAGAGGTATGAAGCTTTTGATATTGATCTAAGAACTCAAATTTAAAGATGCAATTTTTATTTTGCCTTTCAAATATGAGATCAACTTTGTTATTTCATCTATCAGATTGTAGATTGTTTGCATGATTTGCACGAGCAATGGTTTAAGTTAATCAAATCGCTCTTCGATAGAAACCATTGTGGGATGTAGGTGTTCGCGTGTATTCTTGCGTTTAGTTCTCATGATGTTTCATATGAGACAACTTATATCTTTGACTTTAGAGGATGTATAATTTCATAATTGCTCCATAGTCCATGCTCTTGACTTTAGTGAATGCAAGATTTAATGACAGCAGGGAGCCCAAGTCCTTTTTTCAATGAGGGGGTGGGTAAGTTTAGTAGTAGATGGATCCTTGTCACCGTAAATGCTATTACATTAGATCTTTCTTTTCCTTTTCTCCCTACTTATATTGGGTTAAAGTACCTCTTGTACTTCATTTCAATATAATTCTTATTGCTTATAAAAAAAATTAATGGTTTGAAGATTTGGCTATATAACTATAAGTTTTAAATTAAATATATTGATTGCATTCGTAGAGTATCATGCTTAGACTAATATACCCTCGTGCATAGACCAATTGAAGCAAAAGTTCTAGCTTGAGCATAAGACTCAAGTTCAAGTCATTGTAATACAGTGTAAAACAACGTTTGTCTCCCATAGTGCTCATATCGAACTCAAACATGATTACCTCAGTGGAGAACATAGATGATTTAAAAAAATTAATTAGTAATATATTGTGTTAATTTTGTATTTTTCCTTTTTCATGTATGAAAATTTCTTAGATGGAGTGACGACACGGGCTCAGAGAACTTGTTACTCGGACAACAGTTGAGTTTGAGACCACGAGGCTCGAAAGCGCTGATGATCCGTGGCTTAGAAGCTCAAATTCGTCAAAACCATCCCCATCTTAATTGACATGTCAGGCCCATGGCTCTCTTAGAATGTTTGCGGGTTAGGTGGATCAACAAAGAGGGAAGTTGTGAAGAGAGCAGTTTTACATTGGTTCTCCAACTTTGTTGTTTTTGTTTGTTTGTTGCTGGTTCCTTTTTGATGTCGTTTTATTTGTTGTTGTCACTATTGCTGCTATTGTTGTTCTTGCTGTTGCTGTTAGGTTGTTGTTTCCTTTTGCTGTTTGCTGCTGGTGCTGATGTTGTTGCTGTTACTGTTACGAAATTGACTGTTGTGCTGTTGTTGCTTACTGATGTTGTTGCTGTTGCTTGTGACTGCTGCTGCTGTTAATAAATCGTTCTGGCTTGGTGTTGCTGTTGATTTACGTGGGCTATGATGCAAATTGAAGTCGATTTTGTGATGTAAAGGGTCATGGTTTGAGCTAGTGCTAATTTTTTGTTTCAACCATTGTAGTGCTTATATGTACTAGTGCAGAATGTCTATCCCAGGATTGTCGTACTCTTTTTCCTTACTTGGTTTTTATCCCATTGGGTTTTACCAATTAAGGTTTTAATGAGACTCCTTCTTGGGATTTCGACTATGTCATTCTATGGGTTAGTGGTGGGTTTTAGCACAGCTCAGGTTTCTTTGTTGCTTTTGTTTATGTCATTTCAGATTGTACTTGACTCATGCCTAGAGTGTTTTTGGCTCAGGCTTTTTATAATAATATACATTCCATTTTCAAAAAAAAAATGTATGAAAATTTCTTAATAATGTGACTATTTTATAATTTAAAAAATTAAAATTTAAGTAAAAAATGAATTTGTGGATAACAATAGGGTTATCCTGTAATAAGAGTAGCACTTAAATTATTTTGTTACCCATAGTATTTAGATTATTTTTTTAAAATTTTAGTTAAGATTGAACTATTGACGATTGTAAAATGAAGAAGTCTTTTTAGTTACGCACAAAAAGAGAGGGAGTCACTTTAAAGTTTAATTAATTATCACATGCATTTATTGGAAAATCAACCGTTGATATTTAAATAACATCATTGTTTATTATACATGTTGGAGTATACGACTAAAATCACAACCGTTAATTTCTTAATTAACAAACATACTTGCATAATATGCCTATAAAATTGCTCCTTCACTTTAGAGACGTCGAATATATTTTAATAATCAACGACTGTAAATGCTTACATTTATTTTATTAAAACTGAATTCATATTCAAAGATCTTACAAAATAAATCAATTAAATATTTTCTCATTTAAATAATGGATTATATATATATAAATAAATAAAATTTATTTCAATCTTTCATTAATAACCGTACTAATTAGTTATTAATAAGTCTTTATATTCATTCAAAAATAATAGTCTTTATATTAATAATTATAATAAATATTAATTCTAAAACCACTCAAACTTATAACTAAAATATTAAATTACTTGAATTTTCACTATCAATCCAGAAAACTCCTTGTTGATAATATTAATTAATTACTATTGAACCTTTATATCACTAAGTATATTAAATATTAGTTATAAACATACTCCTTATATATTAGTAAAATGGACATGAACCTCACATTAATAGCGATTTAAAAGAATTTTTAGTAATTCTTTAGATTATGAATTGTATTAAATATCTATGTATCTATAATCTATAATCTATAATATATATATATATTTATAATATATATATATATATATATTTATAATATATATATATATATATAATATATACTAGTATGTATACCCGTGCCGATGCACGGGGGACATATTTCAAAGTATAATAGTTTGCTTTTAATACATAGAATTATTTATTTTGTATAAATGAAAAGTAAATATAAATATTATTTTTTATTTGATTAATTTGTTTATGATATAATAATATAATAAATTGTATGATTTTTTTTCTTTTATTTTCGTTTTTCCTATCTCCAAATAAGTTTACACAGTTTTTAACTTCTAAAAATTGATAGAAAATATGGATTACATATTAAATTACATTTTTTTACACTATATCATTGTGATTTCCTAAACTCTAAATAAATACGGATGGGTAAAAAAATTTAAAGGATACAATAATAATTCTCTTATAGAAAATACAATAATGTATTTATAAAAAAGCGAGAACATTTAAATAAAAATCGCAATAGATATCTCTGGTGGAAAACACCACATTCCAGTAAAGCATACAAAATTGTTGGATTTAAAGTCCAATCTATCTAATTATTAACCACCAAGAAAAAAAAACACAACTGGAAAATTTCAATAATTGACTTTTGGTTGGAGAATTTTTTTTCACGAAACTAATTCGTTCAGGACTCCAACATGAATATCGTGTGGATCATCTTTATGAATTTCAAACCAAACAGAATGATTCTTTGTAAGGTTATTCACTTAGATGAATTTTTTTCTACCCCTTCTTCAAGGTGCACTCAGACTCTCTCATTGAGTTCCAAACCAATTCAAAGTAAAATCTCATGTTTTTCTGATCTCGTAGAACCAAATTGTAATGCTTCTGCATATCTACTCGTAAAAATATTTAAAAATTCTAGAAAAAGTTTAAAAATTATATTAAAACATTTTTTATTAGTTTTAACTTGAAGGTACCTGTTTCTTTTAAGTGTCGTTTTAGCATAAAGCTCTCCAACCAAGATAGTTGATTATTAGAGTTGTTTTTCTCATTCTACCCTCTCACATCCCAATCATAAAGTCATAAAGCTCTCCAACCAAGATAGTAGATTGTTAGTGTTTTTTCCACTCTCTCATATCATTAAACCACCTTCCACTTTCACCCAATCATAAAGTCATAAAGGTCTTCATAGTTATTAAGAAAGAAGAATTTTATGAAAAATGTGAAGTGAAGTTATTGAATAAGTAAGGGTATAATTGACAAAATAGAACCTAAAACATCAAAATTAAACGACAGTTAAATAGGAACAAAAAAATTATTCTAAAACGACACTTAAAAAGGAACGGAGGGAGTATTTCATACTAAATGTTCCTCTTCATATCAGTCTTTTTTATACCCCAATAAATTTTGACTACATATTTTCTATCCCCGTGTGACAAATTGTTCTCTTTCTCTCCCTCCCTCCCTCCCCCCCCCCTCTATATATATATATATATATATATATATTGCGCTAATGTATAAAAGACTTGTTATGCCAACAACTTGTTCATTTGGAAGCTGAGTTAATATATGGTGTGAAATTGTTATGCTGATCGGATGCTTATAAAACTTGAAAATATTTTGATATAAATGTCTTTCCCGTGGAATCTATATTTTCACAATCAAATTAAAATTGTTTTGTATATCTACTCTTAAAATTATTTAAAAGTATGGAAAAAATACTAAAATTATATTAAAATATTTTCTATTAGTTTCAATTTAAAGTATTTTCATGAAAATTTTTCATCATGTAGAAACATTTTACTATATAATTAATAAACATAGACTAAATATGTTAATTCTTCTCTAATCCCCATGGGACCCCTTTCACCACAATCAAATTATAATGCTTATGTATATATACTTCATGCTTTGATGAATTTTCTCCACCAAACAAAATGATTCTCAATAGTTATTAGCTTTGATGAATTTTCTCCACCCATTCTTAAAGGTGCACTCATAATCTCTCCTTGGGTTTCAAACCAATTCACAGTTAAATCTCTTGTTTTTTCTGATCTCGCAGAACACAATTTTTAGGAAGCAATGCTGCTTTTACAATCTCTGCAGGAAGTACGTATAAAATAAAGAATGAATTAAACACATATACAAATCAAATCATAATGCTTCTTTATATCTACTCTTAAATTATTTTAAAAGTTTGGGAAAAATATTAAAATTATAAATGAAATTTTTTTCTTAGTTTCATTTTGAAAGTATTTTCATGCAATATGTTTCTCATGTAGGCTACATTTAAACTTTTTCTATCAAAACTTTTTCTTTCTTAATATTTAAACTCTAAATTTGATTTTTATATTTTCCGCTAACTACCGTATATTCACAATCAAATTATAACGGTTATGTATATCTACTCTTAAATTATTTAAAAAGTATGAGAAAAGTACTAAAATTATACCAAAACATTTTCTATTAGTTTAAACTTGAAAGCATTTTCATGTAAAATGTTTCTCCTCGTATGAGTTTTTTAATATTTAACTTAAATATAAATAAATATAACTGAAAATTTTCTTCCCTCTAGCTTCCCAATTTTCACAATTAAATTATAATGCTTCTATATATATTCCCTTAGAGTCATTTAAAAAGTCTGAACATAGCATATAGCATAAACTTATGTAGAAATTTTATCGAAAATGGTTGATAGATACCGTGGAAAAATAGCACGACATATTCATCAAAGTTTTATATATTTTTCTCTAATTCGATGTGGAAGCCTTATATTTACAATCAAATTATAATGCTTATGTATATCTACTCTTAAATTATTTAAAAAGTTTGAAAAATGTACTAATATTATTTTCTTGGAAATGTAGAAGGTTTGAAGGTTTATTGAATAAACCTTTAGTTTCAAAATGTTCCCCAAATAATGCATTAATCAGCTCTGGGATAATTACATATCGTGCGGCTCAGATTGCACAATTTGAAAAATAGAATGCGAGATATTCGAGTTCATTGCTCTAAAATCAATCAATTTAGTTCCAGTCTCGTCTATACAACTATGATTTCAGTCCCTTCTATACAACTTTCACAACATGCTCTCATTAGTTAAACAATTCATAGCAATTAACAAAAAAGATTTGACAAAAGTTAAAACTAAAAAACATTTTTGACTAAAGTTAAAACTGCACAACACGCTGTCATAATTTTTTTTTTTTGACTTTATGACTATTTAGTATTGGATACTAAAGTAAGATTCAATGAAATCTTAGTAGATTGTCAGGATATAGGCCAAAACAAAACTAAAAAAAAAGTTTAGTAAACTTGAGCAATCAAGTATGGTTACAACAATTGAAAAAAAATAAGTATTCTCAAATACTAAGGAAAGAAATAAGAACCAAAATCATATCAATTAAGTTGAGCATCAATAAAATTGATATAATCTAGGCATTTGCAATAAATGTTGAAGACAATGCATACTAAGCTAATGAAGTGATAATCAAAAGAATCCATTACATAAAAACACCGATAAAAAAATATCTTTTTGACAGCAAAAGTCATTTTTTTGAATGAATAGTGCATAAGGACAACCCCCTCATTAAGTAGAATAATCCTTACAATATTTCTTGTCCCCACGAAAAGACAAACATAAAGAATGAGTCTCAATAAAAGTTCCTTAGGAAAACCCCAAATGAGTTAAAAAAACCTAGTGTAAGAAAAAGAGTATCACCACACTCTCTATGTACCTTTGTAATAAAATACCAACCCTCAAAGAATACAATCATAAGCCGACACATACATAACCATTACACAATAGCCTCTACTATTTTGTATTTTGCTTCGTTGTATCCACGAATAACACAACTCGTAGAAAGCCCCAAAGCTTCTTAATACCCCATATCCCAAAATAACATCTCCAAGGCCAAACCTAACCAGATAAAACGTTGGCATCAAACTCCTTAGACAACCTGCCATTTAAAAACAGCCAAAAAGCTCCCAAAGTTACCTTTGGTTCCAAATTTAACCTATGTCACACCAGTTCAAACCACAATGTCATAAATCCTAACTGGAGAGTGTAACACCCCGATTTCGGTGGCGTCACTTTAGTAACTCAAAAATAAAATAAAGCGGAAAACAGGTATTTTTTTTTCGTTTTGTTTAAATAAAAAGACTTGTCGAAAGAAAGACTCATCCCAATCGCGATTAACAGCGATTAATATACAATACTATTACAGTCCTGCTGTAACTAAAAGCATCGTCACGAGTGTCCTCCAGTGACGGCAAGGTTTACAAGTTTTCAGAAAGCATAATTAGTTCGAAATATTAAACAAGTGACAGAAAGGAATAGTCAGCCCCCGATGGCCGCCTCTAGACCTCTACAACCGACTACTCCATGGGATTCCCAACTACAGAGAACCACACGAAAGTAACGTGTCGGAGACTACCCTGTCCCAAAAGTACAAATGACGAATCAGAGCTATGACTCTAACAACCAACTCAAAGACTCAATCCACCCATATCCCACACTACTTTCATCGACCCTTCCTCGATCAGGCATGAAGTCCGAGTCCTCGTCGACAGCTTCAGTAATAGTCATTTCGCTCCGGGTCTTTCCCGCACAACGAATCATCACGAACCGGCTGACGGACGCATGGCAGCAGGCCGACCGCCCAAACACAAACATACAAACAAAGCCAAGGCGCTAGGGTCAACTCACGGAATAAAATAGATAATACAAACAACATGTGATAAAGGGGGTATATATATATGTTGTATATATACATATAAGTCATGTATTGCCTACCCTAAGGTTGATACATAGCATGTTTATCAAAATAAGGTCATCAAGATATATATAACGATGTTTATCAACAACAAATCACAATAACATCAACAAGTATAGTTAGGTGCATGGCGTGCCAATGCAATGTCATGCTCAAAAGATGATCCGGATAAAATGTCACCATCTCGATGGATGGGACAAGCCAAGCATCTCGCTCCGCTAAAGCACCTCGCTTTTATGAAGCAGCACGCTCCTGGGAAGCAGCACGCTCTTGTGAAGCAGCTAGCTCCAATGGGGCATCTAGCTCCGTTGAAGTCCGATCTGAGATCGTCCTTCGGAAAGCAGCACACTTTCCAAGAAATGTATGCATGGATGCAATATGGTTAGCCAAACAATGAAACGTCCTCACCAAGGTACGCATGTCTAGCTAGAGTACATTGTCTCTACAATACCCTAAAGTAAACAAGGAAGTACTAGTCGCACTTGGTAACTTTTCTAGTCACTTTGGCACACCACCTCGATGGCCAACCAACCTGCTCAACGAGCAAAAGAATGCATCTGGCATTCAGTGACTTTTCAAGTTACTTTGACTCACCAGCTCGATGGTCAAATGGACTGTTCAACGAACAAGGAGAATGCTGCTCGCACTCAGTGACTTTTCAATTTACTCAAGCTCATCAGCTCGATGGCTAAAAGGCTGCTCAATGAGCAAAGATGGTGCACTCGCACTTGGGGACTTTCCAATCATCCCTGGCTCATCCTTTGGATGGCTAGATAAACCGCTAAAGGAGTAAAAGGTGCTATCGCACTCAAGGATTTTCCTCACACTTAGATCGTCGACCCATTCCCGTTTTCCAAACCGTTTTCACATCCTAAGTCTTTTCCAAGAGGTTATCATCATTATTTAAAAGTGTTCTATCTTTGATTAGTGTATTATGAATTTCATTTACAAATCAAGTTCTGGTTTCATTTGTTTCAAAACTCTATAAGTCGAAAGATCCCAATAAACCCAAGTAATTCCCCGGGAAGGTCTCGATCCTAAAATGACTATGGCTTAGACCTACGGTCAAAGCCTGCCTAACATTTCCCAAACCTCGTCATTAGCATGGCATAACATCACGTTTTCCCCACACTCCGAAATCATGTAATCAAGTACTATCTCAAATCAGTACAATTCAATAGAGCATATGCAAAACATCATAAACTCAGCAGAAATAATGGCATATAGCTCAGTTCAATACCAATATCAATATAACAATAACTCAGTGCAGAAATCTTAAAACGGAAACCAGTAAACGGCCGAAGCCTCTCAGAAAACGGAGACACACGTCTCATATAAGTTCACTCGGCCGAAGCCTCCAGAAAACATTTTCCAGTTCAAAGCGATAAACAACATTCAATGCAATCTTCAATATCAAGCAGTATTCAAGTCGAAGTTATCGACGCCTACAATACAAATAGCTAGTAAGTAAGTTGCCCTAACCTCGAGTTGTTCCAGTCTCGCGGTGTAGGTCTCCCTCACAAGCTTGTTCAGTCAATCCCAAAGTTGCCACAATTGAACCTTTGAGCAAACAAGGCAATAATGAATCAACACAAGTCGATACAGTCGAAACAATCCTAACTAATGTTCGACAAAGCTCAAGAAACTTCAGAGTACACCATTTAGGCACGAATGGAAGGGCTTCCCCCGAATGGATGAGTTTTGACTCGATTCAGATTTTGTACAAAAACACTTTATTCGCTAAAACGTGCATAACTCGAGCTACAGAACTCGGAATGACACGAAACCGGAGCCAAAATTTCCACAAATGAAAAAACTACGCAATGGCTCAGGTCATAGAGACCCAAAAATTATTTTTGGACACGGTACCCAAGCAAATAGGTTTCGGCCACTATGGAAAATAGGGTTTTCGAACTTTTTCTTTGATCTAAATCAATTCGTAGGTATTCTTAGGCGATATCTAGGCCAGGGAAACTCTCAGAAGAATTATCGGGTCGAAAACTAACACGGGTATTTTGGTCAATATTTTTAGCTCGGAAAATCAAAAATTCAAATTTTGAAAAACTAATCGGATGGAAATGTCACTAACGACGTTTATGACAACTAATCCTACTGACACTAAGCTAAGTCGTGAGTTCTAAACCGAAAGGATGAGACTTTGCCCCAAAAATGGGTATTTGAGGTAAAAATTGATTCCGGCGACAGAATGAAAAATGTAATCCGACAGAACTACTCTTGGGCACGTAGGGAAGATGTTTAGACAGAGAAATCAAGCTATTTGGACAATTTTACAAAAAGCTCCAAACTTTGAGCTCAGAAAAACATAGAAAAAGTCGACAGATCTGACGATCAGAAGTGAGGGATAGTAACTATACCTCGATGTCTTCGATTAGCAACGAACGGCGAAACGATCGGGCAAGAAACGGCGAAAATCTTCTTCTCCTCTCCTCCTCCTCAAGCTCTCGGCCTCTCTCTCTCAAAGGTGGGAATTTTTTTGTTTTTTTTTCATTTTCCACCTATTTATAGGATTTGGAAAATGCGGAAAAATGATTATTTCGCGATTCCGATTTTTCCTACTGATTCCAACGTATTTTAGACACGATATTCTTCCCGCTGAATCTTCTAATTCTTCAAAGAAATATCAGTATGATTTTTGGTTTTCGAGGCTTGTTTTTAATGCTTACCGGCATTAAAAATGCACTTTATGCACTTTATGATATTGACCTCGGATGCAGAAACTTCCTTCTGAAGAAAGATTGGAAACATCAAGAGAAATGGGTGTACGCGTGTGGAATCTTCGTTTGAAGCTCCGAATAGAAAAGTCTTCATCGTCCGTAGATTTTAGGGTTTCGGAACTATCAGGGATTCCGTTTCGGCAAACTTCCGAGAATTGGAATTTGACGTTCGTACATTCCAGGGTTTCGCATCGAAATACTTGTTTATAGACGAATAAGAGAAATTCTAACATTTCTCTGAAGATTTTTGGAATTAGTTTCCATCGCGTCCTAAAGTGTAAATTAGCTATTTACTAGTGTCTTTGACCTAGGCTTAGGCGAATATTAGTCGTGCTATAACTCTTATCGGTTTTGGTACAATCCTTGAACTTTTCCTGAACCTTCTCCTTCATAAATTTATTCCATCCAATAAACTCTTGTATTTTATTCACTTATCCAAAACTTAAAAACTTGGGTCTTACAGAGAGAGTCGTAGAGCCCTGCACATAAAAATAACCCGGCAAAGACCAATAATGTGCTTCCCCTTCAGCATAATAAAAAAGTGTTAATGTGTTAATATAATTAGCCTATTAGAAATTTAACATAACAGAGAATTATAAAATTCAATATAAAGTCAAAATGTAAATATAATAACATCATCTAAAATTTTATAGTTACAATATCTGTAAATTAAACACAAACTAAAATCTGAAAATCTAACTGCAATAACCATAAAAATAACATCATCATATTTTTTCCTAATTACAATATCTTTTAGTACCTTTTTTACATTTCCAGAACTTGTTTGACAGCATAAACGGTACATGATTTGAATGAATGGAAACATTTGCAGCTAGAATACTTTGGAAAAAAAAAAACAAAAGAAAATAGAACATACACTAATAGCATAAATTAGTGGTCAGTTACGAAGATTTCAAGCAAAAGATTTTTTTCCTAAGCCGTAAGCAAGAGTAAAGTTATTTTGTATTCATGATTCACAACCCTAGACCCTCCAGTATTATTAGCAAGAGTAAAATTCCTGATCGCATTTACAGCACCCTCCCTTATAAGTTTTTCATACTTTGGGGCCAAATGTTTACGAACAGTAGCTTGGATACGGGAACCCTTAGAATTTGAAAAAAAAAAAAGAAATTAGTAAGATGCGTAAGAGCATAGTAATTTGCTAGATAAGGAACAGATTAATGCTTAAATATAAAGATTATGAAATTTGTATAAAACAAAAGACAAAATCCGCAAGATAAAATGAAGAGAAGAACTTATTCGTGATGAATGAATAGCAGCAAGCCTAATTTATAGAGAACAGTAAACTATTTTGATTTAAGAACAACATATAGTTTGAATCTTCAATTTGGTTGGAAAAGCATCAATCTAAATAAAAAGAAAACAACCGTTGATAAAAGGATATGAGTTAATACCTAATCATTCAGCAATATCATCTCAATTCCAGTAACTTGAACTCCTCCACAACCCTTGCAAGAAATTTCTAATCATCTCTTATTGGATTCAGGTTGGAAATCTTATCATAAACTGAGGCCATCTCAAGAAGGATAAAGGAGCAAATAAAAACGCAAATATGTTAAGAAAGAAGGTTTTATGATTAGAAATAAAAATCATGTGTTATTTATATGTGAAGCCTAATGAATCCATTCATTTTTTTTATAGAATCTATAAAATTTAACTCAGATTCTTAAATCACTTATAGGGAATATAGATGATGAATGCCATTGGAATTATTTTCAAGGCAATTATTAGCACGTGTTATCATAAATTTGACCAGATTTTAATTTCTCTATTTTTTTACTGGTCAGATAGGGAGGCATGCATTTTTATTTATTTCCTACAATATCAAATGAGTAGGCAGAGCGTTTGAAAAAGATATATGCATGTTTAGAAAAAATTAAAAACAGAAATGAATTCAAGAGCCTTTTAAATGAGAATTATGGTTGTTTAAATCAAATGGTGGTTTTTTTCCAGATACCACATGCACATTTCAATTTTCAATTAGCTTGCTATCTAACATGCATATACGGTCAAAGTTTCATTAACCTTTTCTCTGTTGATGTGCAGGTCACCAGGAACTTCATCATGGAGAACCGAACGCCCATTATACCGGAGGCGGCGAGGAGGAAGTTAATACAACCAGTTACTTTGGCAGAGGTTCGAGGTGCAGTTATGGCCATGCACTCGTTTAAAGCCCCAGGACCAGACGGCTTCCAAGCTTTCTTCTACAAGCAGTTCTGGAACACCGTAGGGGGTGACCTTCATCATATGGTGGCGAGGGCCTTCCAGGAGGGGCGTTCTGATCCTGCACTTCTGGATACACTGCTGATTCTCATTCCCAAGGTGGAGAATCCGAGCCGTCTGAAGGAGTTACGGCCAATCAGTTTGTGTAATGTGGCGTATAAGGTAATCACGAAGGTGCTGGTGAATAGAATTCGACCTTTGCTCGCGGAGCTAGTGGGGCCTCTTCAAGGGAGCTTTATCCCAGGGAGAGGCACCAGGGACAACATCATTCTGGCCCAAGAAGTCATGCACACCATTCACATTCACAAGAAAGGGGGTGGCCTGGTTGCATTCAAGATCGATTTGGAGAAGGCGTATGACCGTGTTAATTGGGATTTTCTGAGAGCTACCCTGTATGACTTTGGGTTCCCTCCACAGTTGGTGTCTTTAATCATGTGGGGCGTCCAAGCTTCCAACATCTCGGTGTTGTGGAACGGTTCCAAGCTAGAATCCTTTACACCACAAAGGGGACTTAGACAAGGAGACCCGTTATCACCATATCTATTTGTTCTTTGCATGGAGCGTCTGGCCATTCAAATTCAGAAACTTGTACAGGAAGGATTGTGGCATCCAATCCGAGTTACAAAGGATGGAATAGGTATCTCACACCTATTCTTTGCCGATGACGTGCTTCTGTTCAGCCAGGCATCTCAGGAGCAGGTTCAACTAATCACAGAGACCTTAAATGCGTTCTGTGAAGCTTCGGGAATGCGAGTTAATTTGGAGAAATCCCGCATGTTCTGTTCGACAAATGTGAATCAGGGCAAGCAACGAATACTGTCTAGCATATCAGGGATGTGTCGCGCTAGTAATCTTGGAAAATATTTGGGGATCCCACTTCTCAAGGGGAGAGTCACACGGGATCAATTTGCACCCACCATAGATCGTGTGAACTCACGGCTAGCTTCATGGAAGGGCAAACTTCTTAACAAGGCTGGGCGCTTATGTCTGGCGAAATCTGTGCTATCTTCGTTGCCAGTGTACACCATGCAGGCTCTTTGGCTTCCAGAAGCCGTATGTAACCATGTAGATAGGATGGTCCGTAATTGCATCTGGTCCAAGGGAGATAGTACTCGCAGTTGGAATCTTGTGGCTTGGGAAGATATAACGCAACCAAGAGACAAGGGGGGCCTCGGGCTTCGTTGTGCCCGGCAGAATAATGAAGCGTTGATGGGGAAAATGGTGCACAGCCTGCTACATGAGAAGGATACATTGTGGGTCAGGGTCATGTCGGAGAAGTATTTGAAGGGTAAATCAATTCTGCAAGCTAGACACTGCCGGGGAGAGTCGTATGTGTGGAGAGGGATTATCAAGGCAAGAGATGCAGTGGCGCCGGGTTTCCGACCTCGGTTGGGAACTGGAGGATCCTCGTTATGGTTCAGTAACTGGCTGGGAACAGGTTTGCTTGCTCAGCGTATCCCGTTTGTCCATATAACAGACACTAACTTGTGTGTCTCAGATTTGTGGCATGATACTAGCTGGAATTTCGATGGCCTCTATACTTTGTTACATGATGAGATTAAACAGGAGATTATGCGTGTTGTCATTCCACAACAACCAGAGGGTGCAGATCAGCTTCTGTGGTCTGGGGAGAATGATGGGTGCTACACAGCAAAGTCAGCATACTCCATGTTAACGGCAAACAATCATCCCACGTCCCAGCTTTGGCGCATGATTTGGAAAAGCCGAGCCCCTGAGAAGGTTAGGTTTTTCCTTTGGTTGGCAGCAAGAGGCTCGTTGCCCACGAACCAGCGAAGGAAACGATGCCACCTTGCGGATGATGAATCGTGCCCTCAGTGCGGAGCGCCAGTGGAGGATGTTGAGCATCTTCTCAGACGTTGTCCCGTGGCCCAACAAGTTTGGAACCATTTCAGGTCGCTCTTGCCCAGGCTACCTCACACACTGCCATTTCGCCATTGGCTCGTAGGCCATCTCCAGCACGCAGATCATGCATTCTCGTGTGCGGTCATGTGGACACTATGGACCTGGCGGAATAACAGAGTTTTTGACCCACAACCGTGGCCACTGGATGTTGTGTTGAGGAGAATTCAAGTTGCTGTGGTTGAGTTTCATCGATTGGGACGTCTGCGTTGTGTCTCAGGTTCCGCTCTCCACGAGAATGAGGGGTTGGATGCTGATACTGTAGAGATGTGCACTGATGGCAGTATGGTACCGGACTTGCAAGTGATTGGAGGTGGGGGTGTCTTGAGGGATAAGGATGGTCGTTGGGTGACCGGGTTTGCTGTGTTTTGGGGCACTGGTGATGTCTTGACAGCAGAGTTACGCGCTTTTTATGCAGGTTTAAAGCTGGTTTGGGATCTCGGTTATCGCAAATTGGTTTGTCGCTCTGACTGTATGGAGCTGGTCGAAGTGGTTCTCGGTTCTGAGTCAGTGGACCAGTATTGGCAGCGTGATGATATTCGGAGAGTGCGTGATTTCCTTCGTCGTAGTTGGCAAGTTACAGTTCGCTATCTACCTCGGGAACGGAATACGGTTGCTGATGCGTTGGCTAAACTAGCTACGAGAGTGCGTTGTCAATGGACGGTTTGGAAGAACCCACCTGCGGCTATTGTTCCCCTGCTTTGTCAGGATGTTCTTGCTTAGTTTTGTCTAATTTTCCGTATGTAACCAAAAAAAAGAATAGACTTATTAGGAAAATTTGATTGGTCAATTAATGGGTAGTGGGAAACAAATTCTAGATAGTCATAAATGAGAGGCATTAAACTGAAAAAATAATTCAAAATATAAATAATTAAGATGACTTATTACCTGGCTACCCTCAACTTAATTCCAATTTTCAAGAGTGCCACTTGGAAGTTTCCATAAGTGGAAATAATATTTTCTTTTTGAATTATTTAATTGTAGAGAAAATAGGTGAAACCTCTCTCAATGGATACCAAGTGTCAAAAATTTCCATCTTTTAGGATCTCTTTTATATACTACTAGTGTGTTTCACCCGTGCGTTGCACGGCGGATTTTTATTTTTGGATTTTACCTATCATTATTGATATAAAAGAAAAAATAGTTTCATGAAAAACAAAGATATGACTTTCGTGATTGAAATACAACGATGAGAAAAATGTTGTAAATTGAAGATTGAAGTACAGATAAAGAAACAAACGACATCAATTAACGAATGATATAGTATTGGAGTCAGCTACTATTTAACATTTATAGATTAGTCTAATATGAATGTCTTGATAGAAATCTTCAAAGTTGACTATCTAGGGAATCCAAGTCTCCTCAAACCATGAAGCTGCAAATACATAGATTTGTGTAGATTAGATTAGATTTACATAGTAATAAACAAAAGTTAGTTTCAATGGGCATTAAAATAAAATAATTTCTTTCAATTATAACATTGACTAATTTGAATACAAATTTTTTAGTTAATTTATATTAAATGTTGGTTCCACTATGTAAAAGGATGAACGTGTAAAGATTGATTTTTGACTTTTCTGTTACAAAATAATAACTAATTTTAAGATCAAATTCATAATGTTATTAAAAAAAACTTAGATTAGAAGAAAACATACCTTTTATATGTTGTCAAACACTTCTTGGTATACAACATTCTTTGTTGCGTTTGAGAGGTTTCCTTCATCATCTAAAATCAATAATTTCAGCCATTTTCTTGACTTCACTCTTGAGAGAGCAAAATAGAGCTGACCATGAGTGAAAACTGGTCTAGGCAGATATAAGCCAACATGAGATAACGATTGACCTCGACTCTTGTTTATAGTCATTGAAAAGCATAATGTGACAGGAAATTGCCGTCTTGAGAATTTGAACGGCAAACCAGGGTCAGATGGTATTAAGTTAATTCGAGGGATTAAAACTTTTTCTCCCATTTTTTTACCTATTAGAATTGATGTTGCAATGACATTTTTGGTCAAATTTGTTACTATCAAGCGAGTTATGTTACATAAACCAATAGACTGGTCTATATTCCGAAGAAGCATAATTGGAATTTCAACCTTCAAATTAAGTTTGTGGTTTGGAATTCTTGAACATTTGACTTCATTCAAGAACTCAGAAGTGAACCAATCTCCTTCTATCTCTGTGTCCTCATCAGACTTGCATGTAATGTCAAAGCTCAAATATTCCTTCTCATCACCAGGAACCATAGAAGACATGAAATTATTGACATGCTCAACACTCTCAAGGGTTGGTGCCAAAATTTCTCTTTCTTCAAAGAATGAACGGTTTTTCACATTGTCAATCATTTTAGGATAAGCAAAATTCACCAAGCTAAGTATAGGATCATATGATTTTTCTATCAACAAATCTGGATGTATTTCTATCATTGTTTGAGCATCATCAATTGTGTTCACCGTACCATCTCCAACTTGTAGAATCCATTCTGCAAACTCCCTGATTTCTTCATTGGTTGATGATGATGCAGAATTTTATAATCTCATGTTTTTGGTCAATTTCAATACTTTGCATGAGTTCCAAAAGTATGAAGAATTGATTGAAGATTCAATAATATATGCTCGACTACCTTTTGGGACAACGGGAAGAATTTGCCTAAAATCACCTCCCAAGACCACAACTTTACCACCGAATGGTTTATCATAACCAAAATTCAAACGGGTTTTCATGAGGACATTCAAAGTTCTATCTAATGCTTCAAAACAATGTTTGTTCAACATTGGTGCTTCATCCCATTTGATCAAACTTGCCTTTTGAAGTAATTCAGCCTTTTGAGATCCTTGTTTGATATTACAGGTTGATATATCATTAATTGATATAGGAATAAAAAACCTTGAATGAGCAGTCCTTCCTCCAGGCAACAACAAAGAAGCAATACCACTTGATGCCACGTTCAAAACAATGAGTCCTTGTGATCTTAAACCTGAAGATAATGTATTCCACACAAATGTTTTCCCCGAACCTCCAAATCCATATAGAAAATAAAACCCTCCATCGTCGGACAAAACTGAACTCATTATTTGTTTATACACTTTAGATTGCTCAGCAGTCAAAGACTTTAACAGTGCTTCATGTGTATCGCGCATTTCTTGTTTACTGTAATTCAACTCGTCAGCAACAAACTTGTTTTCAAATTGTAGAGTTTCAGAAAATCTGGGATATGGCATACATGGAAATTCTTTAAGTGACATCCCATTGCAGTGGAGAAGTTTCTCAATTTCAATTAAGCAGAGGTTCATGAGAGCATCATCCTCTATTCGAAGACCTAGAATTATATGCATGTTATTAGTAATGAAACATAAATTCTCTTATGAGATCGGTAACTGAAGGAATGTACAAAGAAAAATATCAAGTAACATAGCAAATATGTTAAAAAATATAGATAACAAAATAAAATTGTGCAATACAAAGTTGTAACTGTCGAAAAAATGTGTTGTCAGAGTCTGGTGTATTTTTTTATTTTTTTTAAGAAAAAAAATGAAGAATCATATTTATTATTGATTAAAAATATTCTAATAGGATATTAAGTTGTGAGATTAGTGGGGTGGTGGTTATTTGGTTAAAAATGTGTGTTGTGGGTTAGTGGGGTGATTATTCTATTTTTATTAAAAATTTAGTAGTGTTTTATCTTAATATTCTAAATGAATTTTTTTTATCAATAATTTTGGTAGTGTTTCATGGGATCCATAGTGAAACATTATATTCAACGTGGTGGGATGAATATCACCAGGGGAAGAGAGGTGTGTGGTTATTGGGTGACAATTATTTAGTCCAAAATGTGTGTTGCTAGTTAGTGGGGTGTTTATTTTAACAAAATTAAAATACACCATTTATTTTGTTTAAAAATAATTTTTTTTAAAAAAAATAGAATTCACATAGAATTTTAAGTTGTAGGGTTAGTGGAGTGGTGGTTATTTAGTCGAATATGTGTTAGTGGGTTAGTGTGGCGGTTATTTTAACAAAATTAATATCTAATATTTATTTTAATAAAAAAATACATTTTTTATTTAAAAAAATTCGCATATATATTAATTTGTGGGGGTTTTATAAAAAAAGATATTTGTGTGGTTAGTGGGGTGGTGGTTTTTTGTTTCGATAGTTTTTTTTAAGGAATAGGCAAATCAATCAACACACTTTTGAATTCATTGCACCTCCACTTTATGCTTCTAGTATTTGGCCAAGTTATTTTAATCATTTCACATTCCCTATGATTGGATGACTAAGTTTATTTTAATCATTAACTACAATTTCTAAATCGAATTTGATATATTTAGATAGAAATGTGAAAGCTTCATTTTTAAACCAAAAGCTAAAATGAAATGGTCAAATGATCCTTTAAATTTGCACGAAAATTTAAACATCTTAAACTAAAATAACATTCAAGTTTTTCATAAAAAACATAAGCCAAATACATGAAAACATGAAATACTTAAACAACAAACATAACGCCTAAAAGCCAAATACATGAAAACATTAAATACTTAAACAACAAACATAATGCCTAAGCCAAATACATGAAAACATGAAATACTTAAAAAACAAACATAACCCTAAAAAAGGAACATGATAAGTTCAATACATAAAATTAACATCCAAAATATGATTTGTCAATTCTTCTCCTTCTTAATCTTCTTGATCAGCTTCTTCTTGTTATTCGTTGAACCAACTCCTTCATTCTCCGAGTGAGTGCTCCGCTTGCATGAGGGTACTTCTTCTTTTTCTATGTTAGGATCAACAACATTGTTTGTCACCAGATCAACAACATCACCACTGGCAGCAGCTACAAACTCTTCATTAAGATCCTGTTATGTAGTAAAAAATTAGATAACCACATAATTACTAAAAATAAAAATTTATACAAAGTAAAATAGATAGTAGATGTAACCTTGGTCAAACTGGAACTCGCGTTTTCAACACTCTCATCAGATGTAGGTGTTTCTAGCAACAACAATGGAGCAGTGTCGTCCTATAAGCAAACAAAATATGACAATAATATGTGAACAACACATTTTCAATAAAAAAAACTCAGTAAATACAGGAAAAAATGATTCGCAATGAGCCTAGTTACATTAGGAGGAGGGAGAGCTTCCTTGAATTGAGCAATTAAGTCGGGGTCTGCACAAATTTTCTTGACACGCTATGATGGCTCAAACCTGGAGCTTGAAGTGTTGCTAACTTCAATCATAAAGAGAAAGGTCTTTTCCAACAACTTAAGTAATTCAGCAGGAGTTGTAGAGCCAGAGCCAGCAGGATTCTGTCACCAATTAAAAATTTAAGAATTAAGACATGCTAAAAAAGCGAGTACTACATTTTATGATAAAATTGCACCCTGATCTCATAAACACATACCTTTGTTGACGAATCAACCAAGTCAGCACAGGTAGTTTCAAGAAGAGCACTCGCTTCTTTGTCAAATATGACCAATGTAGCAATGTTATTACCCTGCTTTACTTTGACTTGCAAACGGAACATGTAGTATCACCAAAAAAAGGAAAATTAAATGGTCAAGAAATTTAATTTTCAATACAAAATGGAATAGGTAGTTCAATACCTAGGGATCATGGAAAAATAATGACGGTTACAGTTATCACAGAAATACATTTTCTCATCCCAAATAACTTTTTTGTTGCACTTGCAAGCTTTGTACCACCAATTATTCCCCTCAGGTACTTGTATGATGGTCCCTAACACAACACAACATGACTTCTGCATAAAATGACCAGGTTAGTTAAATACATTTAAAAACAACAAAATAAAAAAACACATAAATAAAAAAATAATTTTTTTAGAAAATAAATATTGATAGACCTCATCCATGGCTCTGATCTGCTCGAAAGTTTTCATCTCTGAGAGTTTTAAGAACTCTTCATCAAGGGAAGGTTTTGAAGAGCCGGACAGTTGAGTAAGAATCTGAGATCCAGGTTAATTCATCTCGAAAAACCTATTGCATCAATACTTCCGTCAAATGTAATGAAGCCATAAAATTAAAAAATTAATATGCAAATGAGCATAAGTAATGAGTATGGCCGTACTTGTCCCTCACAGCAGTAGCTTCAGAAATCTCAAGATTAAAGAGGATCCGCGTTGCACCATATGCATTTTGCAGGCTTTGTTGACCTACGCAATTATTTTAATATGTTTACAAAAAGAAACATTGAACAAACCAGATATAAACAAATTTTTTCCCTAACATACCTCTAAAAGGCTTGATTTTTGCAAACTGGATTAAAACCACAACGCCGGTCAGATCGCGTGAAGATAAAACAGAGAGTAGCTCTTGGACGTAGCTTCCAAAAAATGCACACTCAACTTTCACTCTGTTTTCAACAAACTTATGATTAAAATTATTACTCACAATGATTGGTCAATGAATTCAAAATTTTAATAGATTTTGCGTTTTTTTTTTCAAAATACTAATAATTACCCTTCTTGTTCAATCTCTATGGTAATCCTCTTTCGCACTTGATGATTTTTTTTTCAAATTCCTGCTCGCCGCTATGGCCGGTAAGGATCCCTATCACATCTGCGAGACAAACAAAATATGATAGATCACAAATAATTTTACGGCTGTATACAATTTTTGTTTGAAATCTCACCGACTAACAGTGTCTGATCTGGATCATTGAACATGATATCATAAACAAAAACAAATGAATAAGGACTCTTAGTGATGGGAACGTCGGTTAGGGTTTGAACAACCGAATCAAACCCAAAGATTATTCTGTGAGCATGTGTCGTTGTACGAAAATCCAGAGGGCTATCACCAACACTGAAATGTGACAACATGTATACTCGACCCTCAACTAACAAAGGATTAAACTTATAAACATGAGTCCTTTGCACTGTGCCATAGATCCTATCACCCTGTAGATTGAGAACATGTAAGTGAACGGAATAAACTTAGAATTTTAAACTAACATCGAGTCAAATTGACATTTGTTTTTAAAATAACTAAGAAGTCGAACCTTTGCATCCATTAAAACCAACTCCATCGAATTAGGAAGTTTTGAGCGATCGAAACTTGGAGTCATCCACTTCCGCACCACCTTCACAGTAACTCTCCACACGTCCTTTTCCTTTGAAATGGAAGAGACATCATCAACAGTTAGACTAAGAGCCAATGACAGCTTTTAGATGGAAAAGTGAAGGATAAATTATGAAGTCACATGAGGAATTTATAGAAGTGTTTCTCAAGGTAGTTTATCTTTTTGTGGCAGTTGATTTTTTATACATGGTGGTGGTTATCAAATTTAAATGAACGTGGTGGGAGTTTGGAAAGATGGTTTGTTTTTTTAAAGCATCAATTTTGGAAAAGAAAATGAAGTTCACGTAGGATACAATTAGTATATGTGGAACATGATGGGAGTTTACACATAGTGGGTGGTTATGGTTTGTTTTTAAAATGCATCAACTTTGGAGAAAAAAAGCAAATTCACGTAAGAAACAAATATGGAACATGATGGGAGTTTAGTGATGGTGGGTGGCTATCAAAGGAAATAGACATAGTGGGAGTTTAGAAAGTTAGAGCTCACGTGAATAATGGAGATAGAAATTAGGTAGCTGATTTTCCAAGTGAGTGAGGAGTTATTTACTAAGTGGGTGAGAAGTTATTTTTTAGTAGCACTGTGGACAAAAAAGTTAACCGATGCATGATAGAATGACATGTGGAAAGGAGGCTCCGAAATTTACTCTCGTAGCAGAATCAATGTGGTGATGCCACGTGGAAGGATTCTTCTTGGAGTGATTTTGCTTTATAGTATATATAGATTTAGATAAAAGCAGAGTTCTTGCAGCTTTGAGGATGAATCAGTAATTCAATGAGTTAATGCACATGAACTGCAATTTTAACATGGGTATTTCAGTCAATTTTGAAATAATTAGATAGAGAATCAATCTTGATCGTCCATTATTTTTAATCTTACCGTCAATTCCGATTCTTCACATCTTCCCTTCTAATTCAAAGATTCAATTCACGTAAACGCATCCCGTCCTTTAGCTTTCTTTTACTACTGTTTCATTACATATGATTTCTCTACTTCATTGGCTCCGTCCTTTCAGAACTCATGGGTTCTGGCCTTCGAATTCAATCTCCTCTCCCTCAAACCAAACCTCTATTCTTCTTCTTCTTCTTCTTCAGATCCATCCATCACTTTTTACCGTGGAGGCATCTCTCTTCGCTCTATCAATTTTGTGACCACAAGCCCATCAGGTTCCTCAGGTTCGCTATTGACGACAGCATAGGTTGCGTCCCATGCATCCTCTGGCTCAACCACCTCTCACACCGTCAGATACCTTAGGATCTACACCTCATCACCGATGCCGCCGCAAGCTCCACCATGTTGGTGAAGGCAGGGCTGCAATCCATGTGACCCGACTCTGAATGGCCACCTAATTTGATGGGCATCTTCAAAATCGTTTTCCTTCTTCCTTTCATCTTAACGTTGACCATGGAGGTGAGCCTGCGTGTTCAAGTTTCCAAGTTTTTTTATGAATTTGTGCTTCGTTATTTGTTCAGTATGTCTAATCTGAATGAAAATCCTTTTGATTTCCACATACTTTCATTTGTATTATAGTAACCCATTTTTCGTGGTTTCCGATCTGCCTTTCTTCTGAACATCGTAATCGTACAAACCACCCGAGCACAAATCACCAAGGTAAGCAAGTCCTTTCTCTTCTCTTATTTAAAATTGAATGTTCGCTGACGACATTCTGAGTGATAATTGATCAAGAGGTGATCAAGCTACCCGTTGACGAGGGGTAGGAGAGAGGGGGTCTGGACGCGCGGAAGGGCTCCTGAGCTGGTAAGGTCCCGGGAGAGGCTCCTGCAAGACTCTCTGATGCTGAAGTCAGTAAGTGAAGTAGTGAGAATGAAGAGAGTAGTGAGAATATGTTACCTTGCAATGGAAGAGGTACTCCTCTTATATAGTGGAGGTGAAATTAGGGTTGGAGCCATGCAACGTCATGCATGGCTCGTACGCTGGGTAAAGCCCTCCGTTGGATTACCTGTGGTAGCTGCAGTGGAACAGTGATCCAACGGCTTGGGGCTTCTACAGACCTGCACCAGCCAACCTACTCCCTAGGGTGGTTGGCCTAGGTCAACCCCTATTAGGTGGGTCCTAAGCCTTGTCCTTATCTTAGGTGGTAGGTCCCATAAGCCAGACGCTCCCAGGTTCCTTAGATTGTCCCCTAACAGGGACGTTTTGTGGGGTCCGTGGTGGTCCAGGGTACCCTGTCCGTCTTCGGTCAGGGTTCCCAAAACAGTAGCCCCCTAGCCTTGGTCCGCTGTGTAAGATCAAGGTTTGATCAGTGGTTACATCTCTATGTTTTGATGATTACAATTAAGGTTTATGATGATGAACAATTGTGGTACCCTAACGTTTGTCTTTTTAAGTTGTGACAAACAGGTTCTGAATCTGACACAAGCCTATTCGTTCAGAAGAAGAAGAACCAAGGGTTACTAAAAAGAGAGCTCATTTACCTATCATGTTCGTCCTGAACAGTGGCAAATTCTTCAGAAGCTCTGAAGACGGAAGCTCTCAAGAAGATCTAAAGAACTCAAGTCAGATGTTCTGAAGACCAGATGTTCCAGTGGAACGGTCCAGAAGCAGAAGACTCAAGTTCTGAAGACTTGCAAGAAGTTGGTTCTGAAGACCCCAGCTATTCTAGCTCTGACGATCAGAAGTTCTGAGGAAAGTGTTCAGAAGCAGAAGTTGCAAAAGTCAGAAGAATCCAAGCTTCAATCTGACGATGATCAGAAGCTTCACCAACGTTCATCTGAAGCTCCCTGATCTCAAGTCAACTGGTGAAAGGACAGGTCGCTTTCACAGTACAACGCCGTACATGTCTCAGTCTGTCCGCCACCTACCTTGTACAGCCTAGCAGTCTGATATTACAGAATTGCCACTCCAACGGATAAAACCCTAGCAACGGCTACATCACAAGTCTTGGAGTATATAAAGGCTGAAGAAAGAAGAAAGAAGCTAAGAAACTTTGCTGAAAATATTCAACACATACGAACCATTCTCTTAGCATTATTTCTTCACTGTTCTTAAACATCTGAGTTTACTATTCGCTTGTTAGAAGCACCTTTTGTAAACCCGAAACCTTTTACATCATATTGTAAAGTTCATCAAGAGACCAAGGTTGGTCGGATCTTGAGAGGACTGAATCAAGGCTGATTCAGTATTTAGCTAGTCTTAAGAGGATCGATAGATCAGCTTCTTAAGAGGATACTAGTGTGAAAATCAGTGTATTGTTAGTCACTTAGCAGGTTGCAAAGTGCAGCTGTAACTCTCATTGATTTTAGTGGATTGCCTTCATCTGAAGAAGGAAGAAATCACCTTCACAGGTGGACTGGATTAGCTTGAGCTTTTATCTCAAGTGAACCAGGATAAAATATGTAAGACCCGAGAGAGTTAAGAGAAATAAACTCGGTCAATTTCTCGGTTTAGTGCTTTAATGCTCAGTTAATGTGATGTTTATGGGTGTGACCTTGTATGATGAATTTTATCTTAGGAAGGTAGTATTTTGATTATTAATATCGAAGTTATTTTCCAAGTGTTTCATTCTTCGTTCGTCGGAGAATTCGGCTGCACTACGGAAAGCGGTCGAACAGACGCGTTTCGTCGAGAGCGCCCTTTTGTCATCCAATTATTATTTGAATGTGAAATAAATATTTTCCTTATCATTACGATGATCTGCGCGTAATTTCGAGAATTTTGACTATAATATCGATATAAGGTCAAAAATCTCGCCCGGTAGTGTTTTCGGCTCGAAAACGAGTCGAGTTCGACTCGTAAACGAGCCAATCACGAAATTGGCTAGAAAATATCTGATTGTGAGGTTGCATGTTCAGATTTGGAGTGTTGGAGGGAAAGGCTAACAAGATAGGGTTCATGAACCAAGATAAAAAGACTAGTAGCATGATGACTTTGTCAAAGTAGTGTGCATGGGAAAACGGACCAAAATCACAAGTACAAGCCATCCTTTGACCTTGGGAGCTGTCCATATTCTTATCATAGAAGCTTCCCATCAGATTTCTGAACCAAAGGAGACAAGTGAGAGAGAGTGAACATCATCTTCATCTTATCTTCATCTTATCTTCATCTTTCTTACCAAAAACTGAAATCTTCATCATCTCTAAACACCACCAAGAAATCATCTTTTGTCTTCCATTCCTTCACAAAGGAGCTAGCATTCAAGGTGAGGATCATGGTGATGGTTTCCAAATTCAAAAAGGAGTTATCTTTCCCTTCATCTTTTCTAAAAACTGAGTTGATGTTGTTGTTGTGCTTGTGGTGAGCTTGTGATCTCCTTGGCTTCATGCATGTGAAAAGTGTTTTGAAAAAGGTTGAAGCTTGATGTTAGGGCTTCATGCTCTTGTGTTCTGAACCTTAGATTTCGAAATGGAGAGCCAAGGAAGAAAACTACTCATCATAAAACATTTTCTTGTTCAAAAGGTTGAATCTTGATGTTTCAATGTTCTCATTAAGTAAAGACTTCAAGAGTAGGTTTCCAAGCTTGTTTCTTAAAAGCCTTGAGGCTAAAAGTTCAGTTTTTAACCCTCAAAGATCATTCCAAGTGTTGTTTCAAAACTCAAAACCCATGAACTCTTAAGACTAAGTTCATTCATAAGAAGTGCTAGACTTAGTTAAGAGTGTGTGTGATTTCTATTTGATTTTGATGAATGATGGTTGTGTGCATTGTGTGCTCGTGTGAAGGTGAAGAACACCTTGTTCATTTCATTACGAGGAGCTAAAGGCTAGGAAGGAAATCAGACTAGAGGAGTTAAGGAGAAAGCCACCGATCGAGGTAAGGGCACTTCGGGTCTTGGACTTTAGCGTGCACGAATTGTGTGTTAGGATTGCATGAACTTGTTTGATGACTATGAACATGTTAAGACCTTGGAAGACTTATGTAAATGAGCTTAGTATGTTGTATGATCCTTATAATCATGAAAGGGAACTTAAAGGTTAAGTCTTGGGCTAAAAATCAAGTTAAAAGTGAGAAAATGGATGAAACTCGGAAGAGGTACAGAACCGCGACGCATGTGCGTGCTCAGCTGGCGCACATGCGTGGGGAACCTGCAGCTATGGGCGCATGTGCGTGGTTAGACGACGCACATGCGTGGGACTTCTGTCCCTCCCGCGCCAAGTGACGTTTTCTTTGCTACTTTGTACTGTTTTGGGCATAACTCCTTAGATATCAGTCCAAATCGGGTGAAACCAATTTTATTTGAAAGATAACTTAAAGGGCTTCAATCTAGAAAAGTTTTATAATTTTTGGATTGCTATTTCAATACAGTTTTGAAATTTTATTCCACCCCTTTTTCTGCTGCCGAGTAAGCTGGACAGTTCGTATTGTTTTGGGCATAACTCCTTGGATATGAGTCCAAATCGGGTGAAACCAATTTTATTTGAAAGCTAACTTAAAGTTATTAAATATTTGAAAGTTTCATAATTTTTAGATTGCTAGTTTAATACAGTTTTCAATATTAATTCTACCATTTTCTGCTGTTTTGTTACCCTGAATTAAATGCATGATATACATGAAGTTTATGAGTTAAGAATGCTTGATTAACATGAGGAATTGCTTATGAACATGGTGAATGATAACATTCTTAAGTGCCTTGATGTTGAGAACACGATTACTTGTTGAGAACATGCTTACTTGTTGAGTACATGACTACTTGTTGATTATGACATGATGAACTCTTAGGATGTTTATGATGAATGTAAGTCTTGAATTATGTTCTTATGATGCATGATATAGTAGGCCTTGATATTTATCGAATGATATGCGTTGTATGTGCGATGTTGATCGAATGAGATTGAATGTGGAACCTACGATGGTTGGGCTACCGTGGCGACGGATAGCTGGTGACACCTATGAGTTGGTGACCCCGATCACTCATGTTAAGGTGTGGTGGAGTCGTCATCGATCGACAGAAGATTATAACTTCATTGTTTGACTAATTCATGGAGCATATCATTGCATTGACCGAGGGTACTGCTTGGATAGGGTACGCCGAGGTGTTGGCTAATGACTGCATGGGAAGGGTCATTAGATAAGTGGCAATTGACTGCTGTTTGGGTCTTTGTCCCGCCTGCCTGGTATGGAGTTGGCGTTTATCCGGATCATGGTGTGCATTGAGCATTGAGCATATAGCATACGCTAACAATATAGAGACACATAGGTTCCCTTGAACGTCGTTGACGTAAGAATATTGGTTGTTGTCTTGTGGCTTGTGTTAGACGATTGAATTTCCCTATAAGGTGCAACGTGTGGTTGTGGGCCTTGTGCCCTTCTTGTTGAAGTGTTTTCCTTATCTTATGCTACATCCAGAATTCCTTAGGGATGTATTAGTATGCCGTTTGGTAAGAATCTTGATAGGTGATTATATATGTGAATATGCATGCTCTTACTTGCTCGTATGTGTGCACATCCTAATTATGGCCTTGTGGTATAAGAAGTTGACCCTTGCACCTTTTCTCTGTTATAAATGTTCGACGACGCCGCTCTAAAGGATGAGCAAGAGATCGATGGACGCATGCGAGGAGACGCCGCAAGGAAATGATGTGACGACGAGCCACCGATTCAGAGATTAGCCGTGTGGAGATTGCGGGGAGCTCGATGGGCACATGAGGCTTTTAGTTTATATTCCTTTTGGAGTTTATTTTGTGATTATATTCGTTGATGTAAGGGTATTTATTATGATGGGTATTATGTATGCATTGGTTAGAGCATGTTTTGGAAAGTATTACAAAGTATTATGTTTCAAAAGAAAAAAAAACATACTTGCATTTTTATGTTTTCGAAAGTTCATTAGCATGATTAATTTACTTTTGGATCACTAAGTAACCCTTGAAAATCGGGGCGTTACAAAATACTTGCGTGCTTTTCTTCCCATCATTCAGCACTTAGTTTTATCTTTGAGTTTTGAAAAAGCTTAAAAGTATACCCGTGATTCAAAAACTCTATTCAAACCCCCCCTTTCTAGTGTTTTTCGCACCTTCACGCTGCTCTAGCGGGGCGAGGGTTAAAATGCTCTAAGCTCGGGGCGTTATGGAGGTTCTCAAAATAGTAATCTAAGGATCAAAGATTTAAACCTTTATTCATTATTCATTAAGAGGGGGGGGCTGTTAGGCCGTTACATCTAGTGCTCTTAGAAGGGGGGGGGGGGTTACTCGCATGGCGTTGTAGCGGAGGTGAGTGGCTCCTAGGTCTCTGTCGAGATTCTTCCTCGCGGCCAGGAGGGGGGCCAGCTCGGCTTTGATCTCCCCAGCCGCTCCATGCTCTTCCCCTTCATGCTCCGCGGCGGACACCTCAAGTCCCCAAATTATCATGTTAATCTCCGAGCGGCGCCGGTGTTGTTCCCACATCTCTTCCGCCAGCTCCAAGAAGGTCAGCAGCCCCACCTTCAATTGGGGATCGGGCCCCTCGGCCATAAGCTTGCTGATTAGGGATCTAATCCTATCGGAGGTGGTGACCTGCGTCTGAAAGAGTAGTACAGGTCGCAGTCTAGAGCATCATCCCTGAGTGCCTTTAGGTAAGTTTCTGTGGGGGTCATTTTCGTTTGAGGATACTGTGTGGTATACGAGAGGAAACTGTCGTTATTTATACCCAAAACGTTCCTGGGGGATAACGCCTGTAACACCCCGAATTCCAGGTGTCACTTTAGTAACCAAAAATAAACTTTACGCGGAAAACAGGTAATTAATTTTTTTTTTGATTGATTCCTTTGTAAATAAAGCAATAAGGAGATAAAGACAAAACCCAACCACTAAACTAACCAATATACAACAAATATAAACATGTACAGCCTCAGCTGCACTTCCACGTCCCACACACTCACAGTGACTCCAAAGCAGTGTGCCCGTAGGCAAATATATACAGACCCAGAAGTGTAAGTGAGAAAATTATGATTACAAACCACTAGGAGAAAGTCGGCCTCAATATGGCCTAAGCAAAGACCCCTATGGTCCAACTGACTCACTGTGATCCCTCAGTAAGAGAACCACACGAAAAGTCATGCGTCGGAAACCTACCCGATCCCAAAAGCAAAACGAATCAGAGCTATTACAGTAACAACCAACTCCAAAAGACTCTAACCACCCATACCCCACACTACTATCATCGTCCCTCCCTCGATCAGGCATGAAGTCCGGGTCCTCGTCGAAAACTTCAGTAATAGTCGTTCCGCTCCGGGTCTTTCCCGCACAACGAATCATCACGAACCGGCTGACAGACGCCTGGCAGCAGGCCGACCGCCCAAACACAAACATACAAACAAAGCCAAGGCGCTAGAGTCAACTTACAGAATACAATAGATATACAATCAACTTGTGATAAAAGGGGATATATACATAGGTTGTATATATATACATATAAGTTATGTATTGCCTACTCTAAGGTATATACATAGCATGTTCTCGAATCTCCTACACAGTTCAATCATTAATACCTAACGATGTTCATCAACATCAAATCATCATAATCTCAACATATGAAGTTAGGTGATAAGGTTAGTCAAACAATGTATCGTCCTCCCAACACACACGTATCCAACTAAACCAATGTTCCCTGTCGTTGCCCTAGGGTAAACGACGATGAAATCTCACGCTTCCATGAAGTCTCACGCTTCAATGGGGTCTTACGCTTTCACGAAGTCTCACGCTTCAGTGAAATCTCACACATTCACGAAGTCTCACGCTTCAGTGAAGTTTCGCGCCTTCACGAAGTCTCACGCTTCAGTGAAGTTGCACGCCTCCGCAAAGTCTCCCGCTTCAGCGAAGGTTCCCGTCTCCACGAGGTCTCCCGCCTCAGTGAAGTTTCTGCTTTCACGAAGTCTCACGCCTCAGTGAAGCTTACTCACTTTCACGAAGTCTCACGCTTCAGTGAAGTTCCATGCTTTCACGAAGTCTCACGCCTCAGTGAAGCTTCCCGTTCTTCACTATGGATGGACCATTCCCGTTATCCATCCTGGATGAACCATTCCCGTTATTCATCCTTGGTGAACCATTCCCGTTATTCACCATATGATGAACCATTCCCGTTATTCATCATTTATGCAAGGTGAACCATTCCCGTTATTCACCCGATTGATGCAATATGGTTAGCCAAACAACGAATCGCCCTTACCACGAAAGTGTGTAGCTCACAACCCAATCTCAACAAACCCATGAGTTAGTGTCGGTCAATACAACACAACTCGGAGTAAGTGTCGGTCAATACAACACAACTCCATCCACAGAATACACAAGGGTCTAGTGTCGGTCAATACAACACCGCCCAAACAACAAGAGCACTAGGTGTCGGTCAATACAACACGGCTCCACAACACTCCCCAAGAGTACTAAAGTACTCGGTGACTTCAATCATCACCATAGCTCACCTTAGTGGCTTTCCCCAATTCCGATAACTCTCCAAACCCACAACAAAGGTCGACTTTTCCCCGTCTTTCGTAAATGTTTTCCCCTTTAGTTCTCCTATAACTATTCATTTAGTAAAAACGTTTCGAATTGAATTAGTCAGGTTATGAGTTTATTTCTCAAAGTCTAAGTCTCCCAAAGTCTCTAGTTTACAAAATTCTATTCATTCTAGGATTTCCGAAAACCAACCACCCAAAAGAAGTTTCCCGGGGAAAGTCTAAGTAAACCAACGAATCCCAACAAATGGCTAAGTCCCAAACCCCACATTCGGACTTGCCTAGGGTTGTTCATCCAACCCGAAATGTCAAAGATCACCGGATCAATGAACCTCCACTCCGAAGTTGCGTCAAAACGCTCAATTCAACACATCATCAATATCATTAGTTATGAAACAATCATAACAAGAAATCATCATCATATACAACATCAGATAAAGCATAGGTCGAGTTTATCGACGCCTATCATGCAATCATAGCTAAATATAGCAAGTTGCCCTAACCTCGAGCTGTTCCAGCTTCGCAAACAAAGTTCTCCTCAAACAATTGCTCTGAGTCTTCCAAAGTTCCCTCAACTGAACCTCGGAGAAAAACAAAGCAGAAACCAAACAAAATCGATTAGTTCGATCGCAAAACAATACATAAACGATAGACAAAGCATTAAAGCTTCAGAATAGGACAATCAGGTACGAAAAGACAAGTTTTCGAAACCGAAAAACTCCCCCCTAAAGGAAATAGTCCACGGCCTCAAAGGAAAAAGGGCTTCGGCTCTTTTTCTTTGATCAAATCAATTCACAAGGTATTTTTAGGGTAAAACTAAGGCAAGGAAACTGTCAGAACAATTTTCGGACAATCGGGCCGAAATACGACTATCCAGGGGCATTTTGGTCCAAAATAAAGGCTCAAAACTTCAAAGTTATCAGTTCTGAAAACAAATTTGACAGCAACGATCCTCATGACATCCGTGACAACAAATCCTAAAGGCACGAAGTCAGATTAAGTCTTTTCGACAATAAAGTTTCGAAATGTGAGCAAAAAGGGTTTTGAAACAGTTTTTCAGATCCTGGACAACTGGATCACAATCAGAGTTTACTGACAGAGGTTTTAGACTCAGGGGAACATAAGGAACATAACCCAAGCGAGAAATCAGAGAAATCGGACAATTTTAGAAAAAGCTCAAAACTTAGAGCACAGAAACGACTTCAGAAACTCAGCAGAAACAACAATCAGAGGTAGGAATCGTGTTAGTTACCTCGATACCTAGAAGTAGGGACGAACTGCACGAAGATTGGTCAAGTTTTCGCGGAAATCCCCTCCCCCCTTGCTCTCCACGAAATCAGCCACAAATGGAGGAAAATGGAAGATATTTTGCTTTTTCGCCTATTTATAGGCGGGCGAAATCGCGGGAAAATGAAAATTTCGCGATTCCGATTTTTGCAGCACATTCACCGAGGAATTCTAAAAGAGATTCTGGCGTCATAATTCTAGAACTCAAAACAAATATCTAAGATTTGGGAAAAACGATATCGAAAAACTCAAAAGCGGTGTCGGTTAATCTGCCCCGAAAAACTACTTTTTGCTGTGATGCTCAGACGACAAAACTCCCAACTGAAGAAAGGTTGGAAACATCGAAACAAGTCTGGCAACGCGGACGGAATCTTCGTTAGAAGTCCCGAATAGAAAAAGTCTTCATCCATTGCTCGAAAATAGGGTTTCGAAGCAAAGAAATTAGAGTCGTCGAGCTTCCGGAAAGTGAAACCTATCGTGCGTACAGTCCAGAGTTCCGAAATGAAACGCTGGTCGATGGAAAAATAAAGAGAAACTTTAAATTTTCCAAGAGTTCGAAATCTCACTTAAAACGTTGCTTTAAGAGCGAAATAGCCTATTCTGGACATGCTCGCCATAAGGCAGGTGTGCAGACGACTCGCACTAGCTCCGAAAGAAACAACGCCACATTCCTCGAGCAATTCCTGAACTTTCTTCTTCATTAATCTTTCTCAAATATCAAACTCCTGTCACGCTTACACTAATTCCACGCGTGAGTCGGAAATTAACTTGTTCCGAAAATCCGGGTCTTACAACGCCCATCAGTCTTTTCCCAGGAGTTTCTTTAGGGAACCGAAGAGGGCATTAAATGCGGTGGCCGTTGGTCAAGGTTTGTCTTCCCCAGGTTGTATTTACGGTTACGGCCGACCAGGGATGATCCCGACCGTGGCGCGTATGGTGATCGGGCGACCGGGTTCATCACCGAGTAGGTCACTCAGGTGGGTCCCCGTTCAGCTGTTCGAATTCGAAAAGCTGCAAGGACGCGGGGATAAGGAACAGTGTGAGATTCTGGGGCCCAGTGCATTTAGTGCACCTGGTTCTTAAGGGGGTACGTGTCACTTCCGGGTGGGTCGCGTCGCTTCGTGACCTCTCTCCCACGTGCTTTTGGAAGCGTGCGTCGCTTCGTCATCGCTGCTTCTATTCTGACGTGGCTGAGGTTGATTCGATGGTTCTCCTGGGTTTCCCCAAGCGTCATGATTAGGGAAACCAGGGTTGATGGAACGTCGCGTCCCCCCTAGTTTTCTATAAAAGAGGAAGAGGAGGATTCATTTGCACTTTTCGCAATCCTGAATCCTCAGAGAGCTCTCCCCATTTCCTCCGTTAGTTGCCGGCGTTTCACGGTGGTCGTTCGAAAGCTCCTTCTGCTTTTCCTTGTAAGTCCTTGTCACTCTTGTCTTTCCTTTTAAGTTTCCCAGTTTTCTCTTTTTTCTCTTTTTTTTTTACGTATACCGAGTGGCTTGCTCAGGGAGCCCTGGGAGAGTTTCTCCTCCCTTTGTGGCCCTCCTTTGCGGTGGGGAAGAATCTTTTCAGAGGGTCTTCGCCGCCGCACGGTTGTGCTGCCCTGCCTAGGGAAAAGAAGGACTCCGGGTGAGTCCTTCTTTGAGCCGATTCAAACAAGTTAGGTGTTGATACGGTGTTCTCCCTTGTGCGGGTGTCATCATGGTAAGGCCTACTAAGGGGAAGAAGGGTAAGGCTGCAGATGAGGCCCCGAGGGGGGCTTTAGCCTCTAGGCCCCGGGCAGAGGTGCCCAAGAGTAAGAAGATCGATCGGGAGAAATTTCCGCATCTGGAGGGGGATCGGCCGTGTATGATAAGTGGTGCCGCACCATCCTTGGTCTCCCGTTGGAGTACGCCAATGAGGATGAAGGTTACTTCTGGAGTCAGCGCTTTATGTCGCAGACTCAAGTCGGCCCTGGTCACATGGCGTACTCACCAAGCAAGTTGGAGCGGTTGCCCCATACTCCGTCGTTCGGGGTGTACATGCATATCTACACCATGAAGAAAGTGAAGGTGACGATGCCTCTCACGGATTTTCAATGTGATGTTCTTCGTCATATGGCGGTCGCGCCATCGCAGCTTCATCCTGGGGCTTGGGGCTTCGTGCGCGCTTACGAGGTCGCTTGCGTCTTGTTCGGCCAGAAACCGTCGATCCCGCTGTTCTTTCATTTATTCGAAGTGGCCCATACTCAAGGACATGGTGGGTACGGGATTGTGACCCTGAGGTCGGGTAAGGATCTCAAGATCTTCCACCCGTTCGCCGAGTCTTACCGGGATTTTAAAGACCAGTTCTTCCGGGTGGCGCCTACCACTCCGCCTCCTTACTGGTGGTTTGAGAGGGCCCCGAGCGGCGCCAGTCGTGCCCGGTTCCCGCTGACTTGGAATGCCAAGCACTATGACGTAAAGCTCAGTGCTTTCGGTTTCGAGGCCGGGGCTTTGTCGGAGGTTGACTTGGCATTCAAGAATCTCTTGGTGGCCGCTATACGGATGGAAGTGAGGGGAAATCCACCCAAAGAGTTCTGTATACGGCCATTGCGTTGCTATGATCTTTGCACTTATAGCGTTCGGAAGAACGCGTGCTTGTTGCGCGAGAGAGGTAAGGTGTCTTTATCCCTATGTCTAGTGTAATACGAGTCCCTTTGCTTGACTAACTTTCTTCTTGTCACTCCTATGCAGGTGCTAAGATGGAGATCAACGCCGCTTTGGTCGCCGCCCTACAAGTTCCAGTCGACGAGGTCGAGACCGACAGTGAAGGGGAACAGGAGGTTCCTAGAGACGAGGGAGATGGACTCGGTGACCAGGGGCAACCGGTAACCGGGACCAACCCCGTTGGGGCTGGTCAGAGTGGCCCGGTCAATGGAGAGGAAACAACTGATCCCGGGTCGGGGCCCCAGGGTGACCGGGTGAGTCCTGAACGTCAGCAGGAGGGTTCCCTTGAGGGGGATAAGGGTTGCCCAGAGCGCCAGGCTAAGAGGAAGCGCCGCTCCTTGGGTGGGGAGAGTCGCTCTCCCGAACGAGTGACCCCGATTGCCCAAGTGCGTCTCCCGAGGTCAATTTCCATGTGGAGTCGCGAGGAGGTGGACACGGAGGATCATAACGACCAGATCGATGCTTTGGTGTACAATGAGCTCGACCAGTCGTTCCTGGGCCACAAAGAACCCTACAATCTCTTGAACTATGCTCTGAAAGCAGTGCTTCAGACTGCCTCCATTATTCGTCATGTGCAGCAGGGGCCAAAGCTTGACGTGGAAGAAGTGAAGGAGTAGGCGAGCGAAGCTGAGCGTAAGTTTGTTAAGGCGGAGAAGGAGTTGGACGATTCCCAGAAACTGGTCTGAGAGCTGACTGCTAACAAGGTGAAACTGCAGGGGGAGGTGCATGAGGTGACGGCCAAGGCCAGGCAGTTCGCGGAGAAGTTGGAGTTGAGCGCGAAGGATAATGACTGGCTGCGCACCCGGGCAGAGAAAGCTGAGCAGGCACTGAAAGATGAGAAGGCTGCTCGAGAGGAAGAATTCAAGGAGATGGAGGCCCTGAAGACAAGGAATGCTGAGCTCAAGAAGAAAGCTGCCGACCTGGGGGCCGAGAGAAAGAAGATGAGGTCGAATTTGAAGGAGATTCACAAGGCTTCCTTTGACAATGCTTTGGCCCAGCTTGAGGTGGTCCATCCGGGGCTGGACGTGGGTCTCCTTCATTATAGGAATGTTGTGTTGGGGGGAAAGATCGGTACGCTGGACGACCTTCCCAACCGAGCCAACTCCTTGAAGTTTCTGTTTTTAATCGTATTTTGAACATGTTTAGTGATCGTCCCGTGTTTGTATAAATTTGTGGGTTTTCCTTTTCATTTTTCGTTACGTGTAAAGACTCGCTGTTCTTATTTTTCATCCTGTGGTTGTAAGAACTTGTCTGCCTGTTATTTTGAATTAAGTACTGCGTTCTTATTTCTTTACTTGGCTCGTCCTAATGGAGGGGGGTCTTGGTACCCTATGGGTCTTTAATTATTTTCGCCCGGCGGGTCTTGATGCCCTGTGGGTCTTAATGCCCGGAGGGTCTTTAATTATTTCGTGCCCGGTGGGTCTTAGTGCCCTATGGGTCTTAATGCCCGGAGGGTCTTTAATTATTTCGTGCACGGTGGGTCTTAGTGCCCCATGGGTCTTAATGCCCGGAGGGTCTTTAATTATTTCGTGCCCGATGGGTCTTTTAATTCTTTAGTCGCTTGTCGATACGATCGCATGTCTTGTTGGTCCCAATAATCCAAACTCAAAACAACAAACTACTACATTTCAGCGTTTTTAGAGTTCGCGATCCTAGTCGCGTACAAATTCGGACAAGATGGGGGTGTACCCTTGATTGAAAAGACTTAGATAAAGGAAAATGTAAAGACAGATAGTGGGCGCTGGGTCGGTAGTGCCCTAGCTGTAGTATCTCTTCAGATTTGTAGCATTCCAGGTACGTGGGATCTCTTTTCCTGCTAGAGTCTCCAGCTTGTACGCTCCCGTGCCGGTTGCTTCGGTTACCCTATAAGGGCCTTCCCAGTTAGCGGCTAGCTTTCCGCGCTCGGTCGAGCGAGCTCCAACGCTTGCATTCCGGAGAACCAAGTCCTCCGGGGTAAAGGAGCGGAGAACTACTTTCTTGTTGTAGCGAACAGCCGCGTGTTGTTTTGCGATCAGCTCTCTGCAATTGGCGACCGCCCTTCTTTCCGCTAGGAGGTCCAGATCCTCCTCTATGAGCTGGTCATTCTGGTCGGGGTCGAATCCAGCCGTTCGAGCACTTGGTTCTCCTATTTCGGCCGGGATTACTGCCTCCGTGCCAAAGGTGAGGCGATACGGGCTCTCTCCCGTAGTCGAGTGCGGAGTCGTGCGGTATGCCCACAGAACGTGGTCGAGTTGCTCGGCCCAATCGCCTTTGGCTTTCCCCAATCTTTTCCGGAGGCCCCGGAGGATGACCCTGTTGTCTGATTCTGCCTGCTCGTTCGTCTGGGGGTGCTCGACGGAGGTGAACCGCTGCTTGATGCGCAGGCCGTCCAAGAGGTCCCTAAACCCCTTAGAGGTAAATTGGGTCCCGTTGTCTGTAACCAGGACCCCGGGAACGCCGAACCTACTGATGACGTTCTTGTAGAAGAAACGCTGTACCCAGGCCGAGGTGATTGTTGCCAGCGGTTCGGCCTCAATCCACTTGGTGTAGTAATCCACCGCCACAATCAAGTATTTGAGCTGACCGGGGGCGGTGTCGAACGGGCCCAATAGATCCAGTCCCCACTGGTGAAAAGGCGAAGGAGCGACCAAAGACGAAAGACGGGTCGGGGGGGTGTTGTGTAGGTTAGCGTGCCTCTGGCACGGGTCACACTGCCTAACATGATCCGCAGTGTCTTTCTCCAGGGTGGGCCAGTAGTAACCTGCTCGGAGTACTTTTCGGGCAAGTGAGCGTCCGCCTGGGTGGTGGCCACAGCTGCCTTCGTGGATTTCTGCTAAGACATAAGCCGCTTTGTCTTTGGGCAAGCACTTGAGAAGGGGGGTGGAGAATCCCCGCTTGAAGAGGTCGTCGTTAACTATGGTGTACCAGGAGGCGCACCTAACCAACTTTTTAGCTTCGGCCTTGTCGTCTGGTAACCACCCAGATCAAAGGTACTTGAAGATCCCGTGCCGACCGGCATCATCACTTGTCCCAACGGACGGCTGGGGTCAGCGACATAAGGGAGGGCTAGGGTCCCTTGAATGACCGTTCCATTCAGGTGCTGCTTTGTGGTGGGGAAGTTAAAGCGGAGGGATTGCTCGACCACCATCCCGGTGCTGCTTTGTAAGACAATTCCCGCCCCTCCCCCTTCCTTGTTACTCGAGCCATCTACATTGATCACCCATGTAGTCTCTGTGGGGGGCTCCTCTTCATTTGTGAGCTCGACCAAGAAGTCGGCAAGGACTTGGGCTTTAATGGCTCTTCTGGGTTCGTAGTGGATGTCATGCTCGGAGAGCTCGATAGACCAGCTAACCATCCGGCCGGCCAGGTCGGGCTTGTGGAGGACCTGTCGGATCGGTACGCACGACGATGCGATGAGCCTGAAAATACCTCCGCAGCCGCCGGGCTGTGGTCAGTAAGGTCAGCGCTACTTTCTCCAGCATTTTATACTTGAGCTCCGCCCCCTTCAAAGAACGGCTGACAAAATAGACAGGTAGTTGCACTCCCCCCTCTTCCTTGATCAGAACGGAACTTATTGCCTTTTCCCGCACTGCCAAGTAGAGGTACAGGGTCTCCCCTGGTTTGGGGCTGGTCAGAATAGGAGGCGATGAAAGGATTTCCTTCAGCTGGACGAATGCAGCGTCGGCCTCTTCCGACCACTCAAAGGTTGCTCCCTTCTTTAGAAATGTGTAGAGAGGTAGTGCGCGGAGAGCGGCCTTTGGCAAAAATCGGCCGATCGCGGCCATGCGGCCCGCCAGCTGTTGGACTTCTTTGACGGTGCGAGGGCTCTTCATATTCATTATCGCTTGACATTTGTCAGGGTTCAGCTCGATTCCACGGCTGGTCAGCATATATCCAAGAAATTTCCCGCTCCGAACGCCGAAAGTACACTTGTCGGGGTTGAGGCGCATGTTGTGTTTTCTTAACAGCTCGAAGACGACTGCAAGGTCAGCTGCGTGATCTCCTCCCTTTGGGGTTTTGACTATGATGTCATCTATATAAACCTCGACTGACTTTCCCATCAAGTCCCCGAAGATCCGGGTCATCATCCTTTGGTAGGTTGCTACTGCGTTCTTGAGGCCGAAGGGTAGCATAGTGTAGCAGTAAGTGCCCCGATCGGTTATGAAGGCAGTTTTCTCCTCGTCATCCCTATGCATAGGGATTTGGTTGTAGCCTGAGTAAGCATCCATGAGAGAGAGGTATTCGTACCCGGAGGAATTGTCCACAAGTGCATCAATGCTGGGTAAGAAGAAAGGGTCTTTAGGGCATGCCTTGTTGAGATCGGTGTAGTCGACGCACATGCGCCACTTCCCGTTTGCTTTCTTGACTAGGACCACGTTGGAGAGTCAAGTAGTGTACTTGACTTCCCGAATTATCCCGGCCTGAAGCAACTCTGTGGTCTGCTGCTTGATAACTTGTTGTTTCTCGGCACTCATCTGCCTTTTCTTCTGAGCAACGGGTTTAAATTTCCGGTCGACAGATAGCCTGTGGCTGTAGAACGCAGGATCGATTCCGGGCATATCCGCCGATGACCAAGCAAATAGCTTCCCATTGGACAGTAGCAACTTTTCCAAACGTTTGGAGAGATCCCGGGGGAGGCCATGAGCTATGTTGGTGGTATTCTCCGGAAGGGGGCCGACCTGGATAGGGCGAGACTCCCCGTCCGGCTTGAGGCGTTGGTCGTCCCTAGACTGGTCCACCCGAGGGTCGAGATCGGTCATGAAACTGGTGTGCTGAACTTGGAAGTTGTCGTGGGGGGCCTGAGTTTTGGACTTCTTTCTCTTCCTTTCTTCTCTGGCCAGTCGGCAACTGGAGTTGTAGCAGCTCCTCGCCATCTCGAGATTGCCTCGCACGGGCACTGCCCTTCCTGCCTAGGGGTACTTAAGCATCAGATGGTGGGTGGATATGATTGCCCTGAAGATGTTGAGGCTTGGCCTGCCGAGGATGGCGTTGTACGCCATCGGGCATTCCACCACCAGAAAGCAAGCCTTGATTGTCCTGCAAATTCTAGGATCTCCCAAGGAAAGGCAAGTATCAAAATATCCTAAGGGCAGAACTTTATCCCCTGTGAACCCGATCAAATCGTGGTCGTAGGGGAGCAGGTCTTTCACCGATAGTCCTAGGCTTTTATAAGCGTCATAAAACATAATGTCAGCGGAACTACCTGTATCAATGAGCGTCCTTCGGATCTTACCATTTCCGATCAGGGCCTCAACGACGATGGGATCATCCTCCTCACCGGTGTCCTCGCTGTAGTCGTCCTCCGTGAAGGTGATGGCCACCTTCTGCCTCGGGGGGTGGAGGGAACTTGGGCGGGGCCTTCGGGTTGCGGACATGATGACACGGGTACTTCTTTTTTGGCTGTTGTTAGTGGGTCCGCCTGCGGCCCATCCTCCGGCTATGGAACCCACGCTGACTAGGTTGCTCCCATGGTGTCTTCGAACTTCATCCCGGCCATGCCGGTCGGGGCTTCTTCTACATTCGCGACTTCTCCCGCGGCGCTCGGGGCTCCGGCGTCGTGGTGGTGTTCAGTCCTGGCGATCTGTCGATCGGCGCTTTGGAGGGGTTCGGACACGGTGCCTTGGAGGGGTTGGGGCACGGTGTCTTGGTGGGGTCGATGACCGCCTGGGGGGCGGTGAGCGCGGCCGGGGAAGGTCACCTGATGACATGGCCACATATCTAGACAACCTGCCTGCTCTGATCAGTTCCTCCACTTTGTCCTTGAGATTCAGGCACTCGTCCGTGTTGTGGCCTGGGCTGTCGTGGAATTCACAAAATCTCTTAGAATCCAGCTTGTCCCCCCTCGTCAGGAGTGGAGGGGGTCGGTCCCTGAGGTCGGTGGAGGCTTTCTCCCTCATGATACGTGATAGGGAGGAATTCAGTGGGGTGTAATTGTCATATTTCTTCCGCTTCGGCTTCCGCTCGTCCTGACCCTTCCGTCTGGGGTCCCGGGTCGGAGGCTGGTCTTTATGCTCTTTCATCTTCGGCGGTCCTTTGATCGCGAGTGTCTGACTCGCGGCTCGTAGGGTTGCAGCATCCTCCATGTTTATGAACTTCTCTGCTCGGGCCAAAAATTCCTCTAGAGTGTTGGCTGGTTTGCCGTCCAGCGAGGTCAGGAAGGGTTCTGGAGCGAGAGCTGCGGTAGCCAGGACCAACTAGTGTCGGGGAGGAGACCGGTGATATCCCCAGCTTCCTTGTTGAACCGATTGAGAAATGCCTTCAGAGACTCCTTCTCTTTCTGCTTAACCAAAGCCAAGGTTTGCGCAGTCTTAGGTATACTGCGGACCGATGAGTACTGGGACAAAAAACAGGACACGACCCCGTTCCAGTCGTGTAGGGAGTTGCTCGGCAGGTTCTGAAACCAGTTCATGGGTCCCTTTCCGAGACTCATGGGGAAGCAACGGCAGTACAAGGGGTCGCTAGCCCCTGCGTACTGCATCGCACCCACGAAGAAGTTCACGTGTTCCTGCGGGTCGGTGTCTCCTTCATAGAGCTTCACTTTGGGCCGTGCCCAACCTTGGGGGAAGGGGAAAGCCATAATTTATGGGGACAGTGGGCCTCCAATCGGAGCTGGATAGGAGACAAGTGCGTTGTTGGACCTGGGACGGTTGTGAGTCTTGTCCCGAGTCGGGGAAGGGCTCCTACGCCTGGAAGGGCTCCGTCGGGGAGAGTTGTGTCTCCGTGGAGTGTGGCTGGCCACCCTCTCAGCCGTGGGTGCTCGGCGGCGTTCCTCCTGGTAGTAAGGGGTCGGAACGGGCCCCCGCTCGTCTCCTCTTCCTGGGAGAACGCGGGTCGGGGGCGCGAGTGAGTTTCCTGCTCCTCAAGCTGTCGTAGGCGTGCTCGGAGCATGTGAATCTCCTCTTGAGCATCTCGGATCCTCATGCTGTGGGCCTGTTCCCGTCCTGCCCCGTTGTCCTCTTCCATAGCCCGGATGCGTGCCTCCAAGCGGCAAAGTGCCTCATGGGCCGCATGCGGGGTAATGGCTGCAGGTTCCGGTGAGCGAGGGGGCTGCGGTTGAGGAGTCGAAGGAGGTGGGTGTTGGGGAGGAGGAGGAGTTCTGCGATCCGTTGCTTCGTTGATAGTCTCCACATGGCCTTCAGGGGTTGGTACGGGACGGCGTGAAGTCTGACGTGTCTCCACCATAGTCTGTTAGCTGGTGACTGGAGGCGACGGCACACGGTGCTGGGAAGAGTTTTACCAGATCCCCACAGACGGCGCCAATTGATCAAGAGGTGATCAAGCTACCCGTTGACGAGGGGTAGGAGAGAGGGGGTCTGGACGCGCGGAAGGGCTCCTGAGCTGGTAAGGTCCCGGGAGGGGCTCCTGCAAGACTCTCCGATGCTAAAGTCAGTAAGTGAAGTAGTGAGAATGAAGAGAGTAGTGAGAATACGTTACCTTGCAATGGAAGAGGTACTCCTCTTATATAGTGGAGGTGAAATTAGGGTTGCAGCCATGCAACGTCATGCATGGCTCGTACGCTGGGTAAAGCCCTCCGTTGGATTACCTGTGGTAGCTGCAGTGGAACAGTGATCCAACGGCTTGGGGCTTCTACAGACCTGCACCAGCCAACCTACTCCCTAGGGTGGTTGGCCTAGGTCAACCCCTATTAGGTGGGCCCTAAGCCTTGTCCTTATCTTAGGTGGTAGGTCCCATAAGCCAGACGCTCCCAGGTTCCTTAGATCGTCCCCTAACAGGGATGTTTTGTGGGGTCCGTGGTGGTCCAGGGTACCCTGTCCGTCTTCGGTCAGGGTTCCCAGAACAATAATGATGCATGTTTTGGAGCTTGCAGGGATGATAGTTGGGATAGAAACTTAGAAGGGACTCGCACAACTACGTGGGCATAAGAGAAAGGCATGCCATGAAGGTAACTTTTGGACTTTTTACATATGAGGATTCTGTGTTTTTCGTTTAGAGTGTAAAAATTTTCAGTAGATTTTTTGTTATTAAGGTGTAAAATCAAAAGGAGTCTTAAATCACTATTTTGTGTGGTCTAAAAAGTCTGTGGCGTGATAATCAGATAGAAAGTGGAATAAAGGGAGGAGAATTTATGAGACTTGAGTGAATTTTCTGTTGTTGGTTCTAATGATGGTTACAATCTGATAGATAAATGGTTACTCGGCCCGGTAAGTCGCCTTCTATTTTTGTCTTCTATCTTACTTTTGGTTCTCACTTTTCAGTTCAAAACTCTAAAAGACAGCCATTTTGTCTGCAGGTTCCTTTATAGGCTGCAACGATCTTCACAATCATCACCTATGGCTCCGGTAAGAACCACACATTTATTTCCTTCATTCTTCCAATTCAATTCCCCAAATCGATTTCACCATTATTTCTTACTAGTATTTAGCCCGTTTGTCCGTACGATGCACGGATAAATTTTTACGAACTCTACTGCTCATTATAACAATTGACTAATGCAATGCACAGATAATTAATCAAACACTTATATGTTATTATTATGTTATGTTTATGTCTAGTTTCGCCCAAGCAAACACCCCAAACACATTAGCAGGAGATGTTGGTAAAAATGCTTTTAAATTGAGAGAGTGTACTACAATAGAGTCCAGAATTAATTAAATCATATACACTAATTGTTGTAAATTCTTTGGAAAACTTCCTTGAAGACAATGTTCTTTGTAACATCTTGTTCGGCAGTGTCTTCATTGCATATTAATATCTTCAAACCAGATCTACTCTTAACTCTAGAAATAGCAACATACAATTGGCCATGAGAAAAAACCGGCTTTGGTAGAAATTGAAGTAAATGAAGAATAAGCCTTCATTCATGTAGAAACATAAACCACTAATGAGGTCAACACTCTTCACACAGTATTCTAAGATTTAGAATTCTATCTTAATGAATAATGAACTTTTGGTGATCTATTCTTATCAGTTAAAAATTTGTCTTTCACTGTGAAGTTAATTTCCAAGTTGTAGAAGCAACATTTTGTAGTATACTTGTAGATGATTCTAGTCACATAAAGACAAAATATCATTAAGAAATCCAAGTCCAATAACCAATATTCTTTAAAGGTTTTGCAAAGCAACCATGAATGCTAACACATTAAACTCTGCAATTTAAACTCTGGTAGTCTCTCCCTCCTTACACACCCACTGCTTAGAATGCCTATTCTTTCTCAATCTGCCGAACATAGATAGAAAAGACAGGGAGGGAACGTTGAAAAGGGAAAAAGATAAACTAAAGTCCATGAAGGGCACTTTCTACCCATTACATTCAACATCTTTCAAGCTCCACATTTCAATTCCATATAAGATCTTTTTTTTTTGAAAGTCCATATAAGAAGATCAAGCATACTGTTTATTCAACATTTAATACATGAAAATAGAGTTCATGTTAGAACATGCATATACTTTAAGGCGTCTTTACCAGCCCTTGACTGAGTCTTGATGTTCATGATTGAGACAAATTCCTTGCAGAGCCCTAATACAGAGAAAAGAAAAAATTAAACTTACACATTTAGATCCCAAAATTTGATCTTTCAATTCATTTAGAACTCCAAAGTTTTCATTTTTAGATTGATAATTTATCCTTTATTCATCACATCAAACAGGAATCTCTTGTTCCACATTGAGTTCCAAATTCTCATCCAGTCTTAGGTACTGCAGGTCCAAACCAATTAGAGAAAAATCAAAGATAACAAATTTTTAAGTAAAATAAAAGATCACAAACACTTATTTTTTGGTGAATTTTTAAAAACAGCTCTTATGTGGCAAAATATGCCTTGTGTGGTTTAATCTGTTTCAGGCATAGTTTAAAATTCACTATCAAGAAATTGAAAAACATGTACATGCTCTTAATAATTAATGTGACAAACTAAATTTTAGATTTCAAATGAGATACCTGAGAAGGGGAACGCATGAAGGGGAAGTCATGAACACTTAACAACCAACCGATGAATATCCTGAAGAAACAAAAAGAAACAACTTGTCTGCATCAGAAAGTTACCTCACATAATTACCTTTTTATAATTGTTTCCAGAAGGTAAATAAGAAGTCAATTTCAAGTGTATATACTATACACATGTGCAACAACGCATACAAATGCTTCACTCACTTTCTCTTGACCCCTGATCACCAATGACTGCTGAAGATTTTGGTCCACTTGCAATCTTGTGTAACTGAAACAAAAATGACAACAAATTCATGTGTTTCGGAAGAAGCAATAGAGCATTAACTTAATATAGTATAGCAGTGAACTTAATTTAGAATGGAAGGAAAAGTGAAGTGCAGCTACAAAGAGACTACTTAACTACCTAGCTGGCAGAGGTAGTGGGGAAAACATTTGGGCGAGAGATAGTGTGAGAAAGGGTATAAAAATGAGATTAAGGGTGAATTTGAGGTAGGCTGAAATTTGGACTGGACTTAGTAGATATCTCTAACTTCAAAAATAAAAGTAAGGTAACATAACATTATAAATTGAAAATCAAGGTATATAGTTGTAAATGAAATGGATAAATGCTACATTAAAGGTACCAATTTCATTGTCAAAGTTTACTATGACCAGGTTATACAGTTTGCAACTTCTTTTCATATCAAGAAGTGGCCTTAATATTTTCATTCACAAACTCCCCAAAAGCAATTCCACCGTAAAGTCATATGGTGGGAACTCAAAATTCAGTTTAAGCATTTGGGTAAACACATGGAATGCATCATCAGTATGATCAGATTTGAGAAAACAAAAGCCATGATTTTAACTTGCAGTTGATATATTTTAAACACTAAGTAATGAGAACATAAAGAAGAATAAAATTTGCAAAAACAGAAGGCAGTAATAACTTGGGGTGAGCATAAAGCATGAGAGATTGAATGTTGCATTAACTTGGGACACAGTTGGAGATGATTTTTTCTTGAGAAGAAAATATCATGATTGATAAAAAGAAATTCTTGGGAACAAATCTCCCCCAAGTGAGATTAAAGTCTGGCATAAGAAAAACAGAAAAACAGAAAAGGAAGACAGCAAAGGGTCCAAAAACACAAACAATAAAAAACAGCAAAAGAGAAACAACTCTAACAAACTAAAAGCACTAAAGGACTAAGAGCAACAAAAGCAACAAAAAATAAACAGCAGCAGCAGGAACAAAATAGCAGCAACAGCACACCGCACCAACAAAAACATATACCCTTCATGAAACTCGCAGCACCAGCAAGCAAGTGATCGACAACAGCAAGCAGCAACAAAAAACCGACAGCAAAAGCAGAAAAACAACAAAGGACCCCAGTAGAAGAGACATCACAGCAACACCAAACCCTTGTCAAACTTATCCCTGGAGATGATAAAACATAAATAAAAAAATTAAGATATCACAAGAACAAAAGGTGATCAGATGCTTGAGAATGAGCTGATTTTTACTTGGAGAACATTGCTAATGAATTTTATGAAGGAAGCAGAACTTTAATCTCAACCATGACGATAAATCTATCTCTTCTTACAACAAATTCATGAAGGAAAACAAATTCTCGTTATGATTACCTAATTAAGCCTCTTATTTTTAGTTATATCTTAGGCATAAGAAAAGTATTTTATCGATATCCTTAACTTTGAACTACTAACATATTCAGATTGGAACTTTTAACATATTCATTTTAGTTGTCGGCATTGATCTGTTCTAAAGGCCTATTACACTCTAATGGTCATGGCTTGTATCATAGAGTCAAGTTAATGAGAAAACAATATTGAAGAATCAATGTTAGATATTGAGAATCAAAGAAAATGGTAGTTCAAAGTCAAACTCATCTAGAAAGCTGAAATCCTTCCAGCATTGTTAGGAACCTTTTTACTTTTGAGCATCTCACACAACAAACATGTACTATTGATAAGAAATTTACTAAACTCTACATGAACTCATGAGTTTGGCAACATGAACTTGAATAAAACACTGCATATATATAAAGACTGATCAAACCAAAAAGCAAAACATTAAAGAAAACAGAAATAATAAGGATGTTGTGTGAAGAAATAGAGTAAATTACCCTAAGCTTACAAAGCAACTTACAGGGGAACTCTTTGGAACAATATTGTCCTATCTTCCTGCCTGAAACTTGATGAAGATTCATCTTCCTTGCCATCAGTGTCATCATCTGCACCTAAGTATGATGAACCAAGTCTTCTCAATGATTTACTGCCATATTCATGAGCAGATGAACCACTATTATGTGAACCAAAGATGGATCCACCATACACATACAGAAATCCAAGGAAAATTGTCACAACACAAATGGAAGCAACTACGCGCTTCTTTTGTGATCCATCAGATCTTCCCCTCATCATTTGTTAGTTGAAAGTAATACAAATGTAAATTGCAACTTCCACTATTCAGTAATGAACTACAAAGAGCTTGTTTCACCAAATATTCAACGTCCAATTCACCATAAAAAAACTTCACTTATCGTCACTTAGAATCATATGTCATAAATGTATAATACAGCTCCCTCAGAATACACTGACTTAATGATTAACCTACAAATATGGGAACAACAATCAGCAAAATATTCACTATGTTTTTGTTGTTTTGACTTTCGATTAAACCATAAAGCTGAAAGGAACAAAGACTATGAAAGCATACATGAAGTCCATTATTTATTAGACTTTCCCATCATGAAAATGTTCAAACTAAGATGAGGTAAACAGATCCAAATATTGAATCCAATTTCAAACTTCTTTATAAGGAGAACAGATCCATAAATAGGAACTAACTTAAAACTTTATTTCCTGGTGGGACAAAGTTCAATGTAAGCAGGGAAACCAATTGACAAAGCAAGTTTTGTAACAGCACTAACTGCAATCAAATGTCCAAGTGCACCCAGCTAAAGTAATCCATATTATAGCACACCAGGTCAAGCAAAAATAAAATAGCCAAGGATAAATAATCAAATCACAAGGAAACCAGGAATTATAAATTGAAAACTTACTGCCTAACCTAATTGGTGATCTAGCATCTACAATCCTAGAGTGTAACTGGAACTATTGCAATTTAGTCCAACAATCAATTATAACTCAAACCACATGATTGTACAGCATATGACTTAGAAGGTTCAGAAGCAGAAGCCATCTCCCACTTCCTGATGACTCTTGCTCGGATCTTCCATGCTTCCCTACCAGGACACAAACTTTTAATGGAATTCATTAGTCAGAATGAAGGATAAATAAAAGCAAGAAAGGGGGGGGGGGTTCAAGCAGCAGAATTCAGATATGGGAATGGTGAGATTGGGAGTTCACAACATGGGGTATTTATAGCCAAAAGATGAAACTATACCCAGACAAACAAACTGCAAACAAATATGAATAAAGAAATAAATCAAAACTGATAAGAAATTAGATAGTACAAAGTTTATTCAAATGAGATTGATACTGACCAGTTGAACGATTAAACAACCTTCTCTCGTGCATTCCACCATGATACTTGAAGAAATCATGAACTGGAATGACGACGGAACAGTGGACCATTTGATTTGTCGATACATGATTGGTTCTACCATAAACGGTGGCAACATCATAATCAATCGGCGCCGAAAGTAAGTATAATCCATTCAATCAGAATAAGAGACTCCATGGAGAAATTAAAGAGAAGTTGGTGGAGAAAGAAGGGATAACACGAAACCACAGGTGAGGATTGAGAATCATTTGGAGAAAGGTACAGCTTGGAAACACAAATCATGACATCAGAATAAGAAAGATGGTTCGGCGGAGCAGGTAGAAAGGGAGTGGACGACGGCGAAAGAAATCAAGGGTTCAAGAGAGAAGAGAAACACGACACCAAGCTGTCCAAACGACGTCGTATGTGGACCTGGTGAGAAAAAAAAAATAGAAAATCTGTCAAAACGAAACGTGTCACTTCGCCATTGGTGGTCTTTTAGCTACAGTGATTCGAGAATAAGAAGTAGTAGATTCATTTTTGGCATAAGCTGCTGCCAATTTCATTTTTATAGAACTTACATTAATCTATTTTTCAGTGTGATTCTTATTTTATTTCTCACTGTGTTCTATTTTTTAATCTTGATTTCTTTACCTCATCAAAGTTTTGTTTTGTTTCATATCATCATGTGAAGTAGAAGTGGTGTTTTTGACATGTTGCAGGATGTCTCGATCTCCAATAGGGAAGCTTGGAAGTTAAATGAGAACATTTACATGATACTGTTTTAGAAGTTGCAGCTTTTTGTTCCATTTTTAGCCTAATTATTATATATATCTTTCTTATATGATTTGTCTTTGCATATAAACTAACACTGTGACTCATTGATCAGAATTTGGCTTCTAATTTTTTTTTTTTTGAAAAATCCACTTGCTTATTTTGTGATCTTACTTATGTGAAGGTTTTATGCACACTTTATTAATATGCCTTCTATATCTTCTAGAGTTTGGTCGAACACAATCATCTCTTTTCGATGAGCATCTGCAACTCTTCCATTGTTTCTTCTAATGGTTTCTTTTATATCCCAGGTTGTTCTACCTTTTCTTAAATCCCCGAGAAGCATTGGGTGAATGAATTTTCTGATTTTTTTGCCACCATTGAAGCACGTGTTTTGCAAAGAGGGTTAAACATCACTATTTACTTGATGCAAGCTAGATTGTGGAGGGTGTTGGGTCAAATAGCATCAAAGTTGGGAACTTGAACCACTGTGAAGCACTCGGTGAGTAAAATTTCTGATATTTTGTCATCGTTGAATCACAATGTATTTTGCAGAGAGGGTTAAACATCACTATTTACTTGATGCAAGCTAGAGAGCAGACACTAGACAGTGTACGTAGCATCAAAGTTGGGAACTTGGGTGGGTTGTAATTTGGAACTTGAGAGTGAGATTCCTTGCACACTCTCATCATTATATCTGATCTGAAATAGATATATTGTATCAGTTGGGCTTTATTATGTCTTTGTGAGATGATTTAAATATGTGATGAGAGTCTTCTTTGTTTGTAGGTACTACTTTTCTTTCTCTAATTTGGAACAGAGGCTAAAGGTACTTAATTTGTTCCTATTGGCCCCGTCCCATTAATCCGAGTTGACAATCTATTCTACCAAACTTGAGAAAAAGTGATCTGATGCCAGATTTAGCAACATTGTCTAAAATTAATTGGTTCATTCTCAGGCTTTCTAGAAATCGCTTTCACTCCAAATTAGCTGTCTTTGAATCAGTGCATTCCTATTGGGGCGAGGTGCGATCTTCAGTCAAGTGAGCCTTAAGTTAAATCAGACAATTATCTAGGGGTGGTGTGCTCTATTAAAAATTGTAGCCAGCTGGAATGTAACTTTCAACTAGGGGATTATGCTTGATGTAGCTGTCAGTGGTCACACTGTTGCAATCTCCGTTGCTACTATTTCTCAAGTTGGTATGGATTGAAATCATTTGTGTAAGGGTGTCTTGACAGATTCTTAGCACAACAAGGAGCAGATTCATGGTCATGATCTCTCAAATTTTGTTTGAAGACTGTTTTGTTCGAATTTTGGACTCTGTTACTGTTGCGTTGGTATGTTCTTTATTGTTTTAAGTGCATTTAGCTATAAAAGGGTTTAATTTCATTTTCATGTAAATGTTGGGATCCGATCTTTGGTGTTGGGTTTTTGTCTTCCTTTAGAGTAACTTTTGCTGTTTTGTACAAATTGTGAATGAGATACTTTGATGGGAAGGCTCTAAAAGGATATATTGTGGAATCCCTATATATAGTATAGAATTCAAACATTCTATGCAAAGCGAATGTGTTGATTAAATGATTTTTCTGCAGTATATAAAACTTTTTCTGTTTTTTATTTGTTTATTTTGGATATGAGAAAGTTTGGGTATGTGGTTAAGTGATTCTATTGCACTACATTGTGCTTGCATTGCATCTAGATGTTCATGTGAGAAAACATTTGTGGGGCTTAGTACCGTTATTGCTGCTATGACAGTCGAAGATCATTCCACAGGAAAAGGAAGCCCCACTTGACTAAGTTCTTATTTTCCTTGGGGTAATGGCTATCAAGATTCTTTCTACCAGTATCATCCTTTATATTAGCCAACATTTCTATTTTGGTTGTCCTTTTCTCCTTCTAATAGTTGTTATTAAGTCAAAAAATAGTACATTAAATTTTTAATGCTATGAAATCGTTTTAGAAAAAATGTAAACACATTGAAATTGAAATAAAAACAGATTATCGGTCGGTCCATTATTAAATGCACACAACTTTGAATGGCATTGAAAAAGTAGATTACCAAAATAATAGTATAGATATAGAAATTAAGGAGATTTACAACACCCTATAAACTACATTAACCAAGTATTAGCTAACAATGCCACAATTATGCTAAGTTGTAGAGTAATTTCGAGGACACGAAAAAATATTACAGTTATTGAATTTGAGAACTGTTAGCAGAATTTCAAAACATGAAATCAGCTAAATTAATAGAGTCATTACTATTTAATTGAAATTGAAACGAATGTTAGAAGAGTGTGTTTCACCTTTACAGTCTTCTAATAAAATGGACCATTTCATATTTGGGTGACACACTCTCTTATAAATGTTTTGACTATCCCCTTTCTCCACAACAAAAGCAAATATTATGGTGTTTTTAGACCTTTTGAAATTCTATTTGACGGTTTCAGTCTTTCATTAAATACATGTAGCATCCTTCATCTATTATATCGAAAGTTTTTGAAAAATGATTTATTATTCGAGAATTTCATAGGACACACATTATTAGTTTTGATTTATAGAATTATTAATTAATTTTAATATTAATATAAATCCTTAAAAGTCATCGAAAAATTTAACATTCTATAAGAGAGAGAGCTCTATTGCTTGGTAATAACAAATAACAAATTGATGACTAAAAGGTAGCTTACTAACCATCCAATTGAATCCACAATAAACTTAATTATTAATATCAATGCCACCATTAATAGGGGATTCTAATAGCTTTTTAAATGTGTAAAATTGTAATACCTAAGGAGCTTTAAAAGACCCCTTAAAGTCCATTTGTCGGTTTCATACCTCCCATCAATGTTGTGCTACTTCGTTCTTCTATTTACCTCAAAATTATTTTATACAGTTTATAATCATTTATTTCATATGAGTTAGGACTTAGGAAATTCTATAGGGTACGCATAATTAATTTTGATTTATAGAATTATTAATTAATTAAATAATAATTAATATTAATATTAATTCTTAAGAGTTAAAGGTTGTCGTTTTAATATAAAATACAATGTCAATGTAAAAAATAATCTTCCCACTATTTCATAACGATTTCTTATGGGTAATCATTATTCTCAATGTGATTATTCGCGTTGCAAAAGATAAATAAGACTTTTCTCCATGTTTATTATTAGCTCATATATGTAATTACTTTGTTACTTAAACTGTCTCTAATAAACTATTAAATTTTCATATAAAAATTAAACAATACAACATTTAGGTGTTAACAAGGACAAAAAACACAAATAAATAAAATAATGGTGGTTCGAAAAAATTAAAACAAACACATTCATAAAAAAACTTACAAAATTTATGGTTTCTTATTTCTAAAATAAATTTTATTCTTTTAATCCATAAATTATCTTTAAAAATATATATATTTTAAATATACGCACAATAAACAAAATGAGTACCCGTGCATCGCATGCACGGGTCAAAAGTACTAGTTAGTTATAAAACCACCATACATATAATTAAAATATTAAATTAAATTGACTTGAACCTTACATGATATCAGTTAATTATTATTAACTCTATAACTGCTCAGAGAAAAAAACAAAACACACATATTAAGGAATGCAATTAATTTTGTTAATTTTTATGAAAGTATTATTTGTTTTCTTATCCCTTTATAATGCATTTTATCTTTCTCCATTTATTGTTACTGCAAGGGCATTTTTTGAAAAAACATCATTTAATATCTTATTAAAACTTTAAGTGGGTAGATATATGAACAAAATTTTTTTATTCAAACTGGACAGTCAATAAAAAAACTAAGGTAGTATCTTCATAAAATTAATTTTTAGAATGTACTTATGACATTCTGTAAATTATTTTCGGAAATATTTATTTTCTATAATTCCAAAAGATACGTTTCACTATCTCAAAATTGATTTTCGAAATCAGGAAAAATATACATATTCCGGAAAATTAGTATCTGGATTGTCAAATACATTATGGGAATTAGTTTAGAAAGATATGTTTTCTCTATTTTGAAAAATTACTTTATGATATAACCAAAAAAAAGAAATTACTATTTGAGAAATTAATTTTCAGAGTATCACATATATTCTAGAAATTTAATTAATTTCGGGGAGCTATATTACAACTAAGGAGTTTGTAAGTATGATCAAAAAGATATTTTTCAACTATTAAATTGTGTAAGTGGAAAAATCTTTAGTGCAAATAGGACCGACTTAGCAATGAGGTTAATAAATAATGACAATGTTATTACTCTCTTCTTTATCTGCCATATTATATATCATATCTTTCATTCATATTTTTTTTCTTCATATCTCTCCCAAGTTTAAGTGTTTTTAGAGTGTGAACATATATTTTTCCTTAATACAACGACCTATTTGAGCATGAGTAAGAAATAAACACTAGCTCTTGAAAAGAAAGAAAAAAAACTTTTGACCAGAAAAAAACAAGAAGGATAATTTATTTGTACCAACACATGCCCATTGACCTTCCAATTAACACAATTAGGTGTTGTTTCGGACACATACAAGGTGCTTCTTCTTGGGTCTTTTTTCAGAATCTTTGATACGAGTCGGAACCATAAGTTGTATGAGATTGCTTGCAGGTTTTCACTGATAGTGTGGCTCCAATTTCTGATCTGGTGTGGTTTGTCATCTTTCTTCTGGGCCTTTATGTTTCTTCTCAGCCTTTATGTCTCCTAAGCAGGTACTGTTTTGGTCACATACAAGGTGTTGTTTTGGCCACATACAAGGTGTTTTTTTCTTGGGTCTTTTTTGGGCTTCTGATATGTGAGTTTGCCTCTTAATTAGAGGCACGACTTTCCTGGTCTTCTGCTGGAGTCACGCTTTTTCCTTGCTAGCTTTGGGTTTAGTAGTTTCCTTTATTTTCTTTGTATAGCCATTTCTTGGCCTAGCTCCTTAGTCTTCTATGTAATCTTTAGGTTTGTCCTTGTTTCGTTTTCTCTGTTTTCTTTCATGTTTGTAAGGGTATCTACACCCTACTTATTTCAATCAATATAATATCTTTATTTCTAAAAAAAAAATTATCACAATTGAAAATAAAATTTGATCAATAATCAATATACAAGAGAAGGGTGAAGAACATAGTTTAGCAAAGTCTAGTCCGGTTTGTGTTTTTCCACCTTCAAAATTAAGAGGTATATGCACACGCAAGAGAGCAAAATTGACATCACATCAATATCCCAAGTCTAGTCAAATTTTCAAAATTAGGCACTAACTGCACATGTTAATCACTCAAATTTACCCCTTCTATTTTACACATGTATCCCACACTGTGTACAAAGGAACTGCACTTTCTGAGGTTAAACCTGTGTTGGTGTAACCTTGTTTTTATAAAGTGCAGAGCCAAAATATTAATTTCCAAAGCAAAAGCGTTCCTCCTAAGTCCTAACTTTTTATTTTTTAAGAAATATATACTGAAATTTACTATTTACATTAATAGAATCAAGCAACTTCTTTTCTCCTTAAATTAGCACATCTTTACATATGAAACAGTTGTTATGAAGCAACCCTCTGAATAAATGATTACCTACTAAGAGTTATAAAAATTAAAAACCACAAGAGAGAGTGTGTTACAAGAAATTGTGTTAATTAGCTAGTTAAACAGAAAAGTTAGTAGAATAATGCAGTATAGAATAGTTCGTTCCAAGCATCGGGCAATCCAGGAAGGCACCAATGGCTGCAATCAGAGTAATCAGGGTTAGCTCTTTGTGCAGGACTCAAATCACCACTATAAACGGAGGGATGCGCGTCTTTCCTAAGTGCTGATAGCATTGTGATGTCCATAAGATAAGCAGGGTTTCTCATTTCTCTAATCACAATGTCCACAACCTTCATCTGCTCTGGAAATACACCAGGGTACGCTGTGCCACTGCTACTGATTGGTGCAGTTTCACCATAGCAATTCTTTGAAGTCACTGTTGTCACTCCAGAACTCCATTCATTTGGGCTGTACAATGCATATTAATGCCATGAGTTCTTTACTACCATAATTTATAATGAAGAATTTTGTATCAACACAAACTAGCATGTTTGGATCAGCTTCTCTTATATCAGAATCAATTTGGAAACATAAAAACCACAGAAGCTTCTTGCTTCAGAAGCAATTGTAGAATGGTTTCCGAAGATGCACAGATATCCAAACCACTAAAGAAGCTTGTATAAAATATTGAACTAAATGTCACATTTGTAAAACGCAAATCACTGTTTCCTTTTAGTTTGTACAACATATTAATGCCACTTTTGTTGGTTGCATATCTATGTTTTAATGGGCTAGTGATAAGAACAGAATTTATTACAGAATAATTATGTCAGTACTGGTGTTCGAGAGCCAGTTCTCTCCTACGGATTCTGGAATTTTGAGAGTTCAGTCTCTCCCTAAGACAACCACCCAATTTCTGAATGTCTAAACTAACAGCCACAACTCCTATTTATAACCAGAAATTTAATAACCACCCCTAGGCAGTTTTGATAGAACATAACTAACATAAACTGATGTAAATAACTAATAATAACTACCCCAACAAATAATTAAATAATAACTTTCTTTTAGTTATTGTAGAATGGTTTCCGAAGATGCACAGATATCCAAACCACTAAAGAAGCTTGTATAAAATATTGAACTAAATGTCACATTTGTAAAACGCAAATCACTGTTTCCTTTTAGTTTGTACAACATATTAATGCCACTTTTGTTGGTTGCATATCTATGTTTTAATGGGCTAGTGATAAGAACAGAATTTATTACAGAATAATTATGTCAGTACTGGTGTTCGAGAGCCAGTTCTCTCCTACGGATTCTGGAATTTTGAGAGTTCAGTCTCTCCCTAAGACAACCACCCAATTTCTGAATGTCTAAACTAACAGCCACAACTCCTATTTATAACCAGAAATTTAATAACCACCCCTAGGCAGTTTTGATAGAACATAACTAACATAAACTGATGTAAATAACTAATAATAACTACCCCAACAAATAATTAAATAATAACTTTCTAACAGCTGCTGCTACTGTTCATGAGCACTGTTCATCCTATCAGCTAGTCACATTGGTTGGAAAGTTAAAGTTGTGTGAAGCCCCAAAACTAAAAACTCAGCTGTATTGGGCTCCAGGTCAAGACTGTTTCATTGGACTAATAATGGCCTTGCCGCCTTATATTATAATAACCATTTTCTGGCATCTACCATGTGACAATTCATTTAAATATATATTTGTTGTATGAAAAGGGAGGCTCGAGATGTCCACCGGCAAATATCTTGTAGTCTTTTTGTACAAAGTATTTAGTAAATAATTTAATATGATGATGCATGCTTTTATTTCACAGATTCATGAGATGCATCACCATGATCCTGCATGAGGAGAAACAACTTCTCCAGATTGTGGAAGAGAAAGAAACGTGCCCAGTTGCCAAAACAGCACTTTATGTGAGCATGAGTTGTCATGAAAGCGACAAAAAGGCCCCTTTGCACTAATTTGATAGCTGGTATATCTGGCTTTTATTAATTTTTTAATTATAAATGTAACATACAAAGTAAAGTTGCACAATACTGATCACAAAATCTATGACTATGATCAAACAACAAAAAGGTATTCTTATCTCATGTAAAGCATCGAGCACAAGATGCAACACAGTAGAAATCTATAGCTTGCAATATGAATATGATAAGTCATGTAATACATGTTATTACCAGCACAAGTTAACTATGTAAGAATGAAAATAGGCATGATAGAGATAGGACTAACTCGAGACTACACTTGCAGTGGGTCAAAAGAAGAGGGCTTATGGTCTAGATCTAACAGAGGCAGATTTATAGATTTGGGATATGCTAGTCCAATGTAAACAAACACAATTATGAAGCCTAGACATCCCACACTATGTTAGAGAACAATAATGTAAGAGAGAGAAAGCAGGACAAGACAATAAAGATACTGAGAAACAGAGTCCCTACTTGGTGTGTGAGGGAGAAATTCCCAGGAAGAAGACCTTGGTTTTGCTTTGGTCAATGTTGGTATCCACCCAATTAGCCCATGTTTTCAGACCCCTTTCCAAAGCTGTTAAACGATCCATATCTTGGTAGTATTTGCCTCCTAATTCAACATAATCCCACCTGCACTTAATATTCCAAAATCAATCTATTTAAACAACAAGGGAAATTTATTTTGGAGTATTTTGATGAATAAACTAACAAAAGGGAATTTAATTTAGGGAAGAGATATTTGCCTACCCTTGAAGAGCTCCTACATGAGTCCACCAATGTCCAGTGTTAAAAGACAGCACATCAGCATTCCTCCATGGGTCACCATTCCCATCTACCTCCTCCAGCCTCAGAATTTTCTTCCCTTGGGCCACATCAACCTCTACCAAAAAGGGAGCTTTGTAAAATGAAATGGTCACACCATAGTCCTGCGCATACCATATCAAAACCAAGTAAGGACATATTTTCCAGCTGTAAAATGTGACTTTATATGCTAGATAAGTATACTTTATACACAGAGAACAACATGAACAGGATTTAGTTCCAGTTTGCATCAACTAGCTCAATAATGTACAATAATGACCTAACAGTACTTTTGGGTCCCCATCACAGACACCTTTTTCCATCCAATTACAAATATCATGAACCTACCCCTCTCTGATTTTGAATGAGGAAACCTGCACTGTGCTAGTGTGCTTACTTTCCTTTTCCTTGTGAATCCAAAATTGTAATATTTTGCCAAAGAAATAATAGGGGTAAAGTAATTGACAGCATGCCAAGGCCTAAATCTCAATTTAAACCAAAAACAAAAATTGAAACTTTTTACAAAATGTCAAGTGGGTAATTATGATTGCAATGCAGTGTTCAGAAAGAGTCCAAACTCACCAAGAATCTGAAGGTGGAGAGTGGCATCCCCCTCACCATCTGCGTTTGTGTCTGAGGCACTGTAGCATATATCATACAAATCAATGACTGCCACTGGTTCTTCCCCAGAGAGTCACCCACAAACATGATTGTCTTGCCTTTCATTTGCATCAGAAACTCAACCCCATTGAACCTACCAAGAACACGCTACAGACCCATTTCAGAGAATATACATATACATATACTACAGAATAACTGCAGAAAATTTCATTGAGACAAAATAACAAACATGTTGTGAGCTCTTTTGTTTGAAGTTTCAGTGTACCTTGGGAGCTCACAGTTGAGGGGCCTCCATCGGTATTTGAGGTAATCAGAATCTGGGCGCCCAAACATTTTGCAGTTGAACTGTGGATCTATGATGGGGCAGCTTGAGGATTGGTAAAGAGGGTAAGTGTCATCATGAACCCAAGTTCCTACAAACATTGCACAGTTGGTTTGGTTGGCATGGATCATGGGTCTCTGGTGGTGGATGCTGTTGTGGTGGTGTTTCAAGCTGTATAGCAGAGCTGAAGAGGCTACATGGCATTGAAGAGAAACTAGGAGAAGAAGAGCAGAGAGTGATGGTAGGGAAACAGAGGAAGATTGAGAGCTAAGAAGTGGTGCCATTGCAGAGAAAAAGGGTAAAGCTAAAAGGCACAGGGAAAGAGAGTTGAGGAGGGAAGAGGTAAGGGGAAAGAATATTGAAAGAAGGATATTTGGACTGTTTAAAAATTATATAAAATAAAGGGTGGAGGTTTGGTAAGAAAATGCTAGAAAAATGTGATTTTTGAGGGGAGGGAGGGTTTGTTTGGTTGTGTGTGTGCATGTGAATGAGGCATGGGAAGAGACTGTAATTTCTTAATTTATTTTTCTGACAAAAAGCCACTTGCTTCTTTTTTCATATGAGACTAGATTTTTCACCCGTGCAACGCACGGGGAGCATATATCAATCAATTCATACTTTATAAACAAATAAGTAAGTATAAATCAGCGCAACAATATGACGACGACTTTTAAAACGACATAAATTTACACCAATTGACCAAAATATTTAAACGATTTCCATGAATAGAAGAGCATGCACATGTATAGATTAAATCATGCAATGGTATTCTATTGAAAAAACCATCAAATAAGAACAACTCCATTATGAAAAGGATTTGAGGTTCTACACAGTGTCGCAATGAATGATATACAAAATTGATATTAAATTAGCAAAATGATGTCTAGTTGATCCAAGCTATTCCTCAGGGAAAACTCCTCTATAATCGGAGATGAAGATTCACCCTTCAGCACTGAAGTAGGGGTCCCCATAATCAACAATGGAGCGGAACCCTCAATAGAGGGAAGGGATGTCTAAAACTGACACAGAGAGTTTTTTGCCCGTACGTTGCACGGCGAAGTTTTACGCTGTGTTGATAACATAAGGCAAATAATTACACTTTTAAAACAAAGCTTAGTAAGAAAAAATGAAGATTTTAAAAGAACTTAGATTTATAGCAAATATTTGAGGTTTAACACTCATAATTCAATCTTAATCTTAAAGAGAGTAAAATAAATCAACATAAAATGCCAAATAATTAAATTCTATCCTTGGGAAAACAACTGATTTCTAAATATTAAATATTAAAGTAATTTCTTGTAAATATTCTTGTGTTATGATTTTTAATAATTTATTTTAATCTGATAATATCAATTTAGATATTTAGTTCTTTTATTATTTTTGCTTTACATTAGTTATAATTATATATATTTATTCATAAAATTATTCTAATTGCAAATTAATGTTTAATGTCGGTACTTAATCAATTTATAGAAAACAATTAAAATAATCATATAGAAAATTATTTATTATTAAAAAATAATAATTAGTGTGAATAAATTGCAAATTAATGTTTGATGTCGGTACTTAATCAATTTTTAGAAAACAATTAAAATAATCATATATCATTGAAGGAAATTGTTTATAATTTTAGAAAATTATTTATTATTAAAAAATAATAATTAGTGTGAATAAATTGCAAATTAATGTTTAATGTCGGTACTTAATCAATTTTTAGAAAACAATTAAAATAATCATATATCATTGAAGGAAATTGTTTATAATTTTAGAAAATTATTTATTATTCAAAAATAATAATTAGTGTGAATATCTTTTAAGAGAAAAAATTTTAATATACTCAATTATTTTTATTTTCTAATTTTCTGTTACCCAAATTACATGTTTATTATATTCAAAAATATTACATGTTTATTCCTGAACAAAAGAATTTTTAAGTAAGAAATACACTAAAACACTTGTTTTAGTAGCTGGCACAATTTTGTGAACCCAAAAATAAAACTATCAACAACTTCAGTAGGATTAATTGTATGAGAGATTTCGTTTCTTGATTATTGGTCAATTTAAACCACATAAATTGAAAGTAGGTTAGCCTAGTGATAGATGAAGCACTAAAAAGGACGCTTTTTTTTTTGCTACATCAGTTAAATATAATAATATTAATCTATTCATAAATGAAATTACTTTTAGTGTTTCGTAAGTTATTTATCATCATTGAAAAACAAATTCAAGCATTTTCTTATTAAGACAAAAATGATTGTAATATACATTATTAACTCCAACAAAAGTCCAGATTGATTGATAAAATAGAGAAAACCGAAACCAAAAACGAAATCTTGCAGATTGGTGGAAAACACAAAATGATGTGGAATGAATTATGCTTGAAAACCTGTCACAGAAAAGTGAATGAAATTAATTATGCTAGATTGCTACTTCTATTGAAAATAAAAAAATATAAAGCAAAAAGAATAGATAAATGGTAATTTTTGCAGCTAACATCAAGGTCAATAGTTCCGCACAACATATATAAGATGAAATTCTTCAAATTTACCCCAAATAGCATCCCTTTAATGCCTCCTCTTTGTGCAGTGAATCTTGTGCAGTGATTTCAGTTAATAACAATACTAATTCTAACCAAAAACCTTGAAAAATAACAAAGCCCTGCCCAAATCATAATAACTGCAAAATGGATTCCCAGTTAAAACTAAAGAACAAAATCGAAACATGATAGCTTTAACATTTAAGTATCAACTGTGTTGCAATCTTGCAAATCCAAAGGATGAAACCATGACATTCCAAAGTTGATCTGACATGGATAAATCTACCATCAATTGCTTATAATTCCCACTGTGCAAAAAGATTGAAATAAGTTCATAGAACTTATCAAAAGATGGGATTTAATAGTACTATAATTTCAAACATGTACAGCTCAATATAAATAAATGTATGAGCAGAGCTTCCTAAGTAAAACATCCATTGTAAGTTCTCAATTTCAAAACATATAGTACATGTTCTCATTCTGTAACTTCCAAATCTGTAGCTGAACATCATATAATTAGTTATTTAAATATAAAAGATAGACAATCTCGTAGACACCATGCAAAATAGTAAGAAGAGAAAGGGAGAACTCAAAGAAGGGGGAGAATCACTATTGCTGTCAAAATAAAGGAATGAACAATGTAGTTTTATTAGGTCCATATATAAGTAAACAAAACAAAGATTCAATATTAGGTGAAAGTGCAATAGTAGTGTCATTAGGAATCACTCACTCTAATACAATTTCCAGAACTAAACAACATCAAGATACAATTCCTAATTGATCTTATGTCTTTCACCTCTTGTTTGTAGATTCTTCATTGTTTTCCTTGTTGAGAGCTACATTAATTGCTGATTCACCCTAAAGTGATACTTGCTTGAAAGTTATCTCAATTGTTGTATTCAAATCTACAACTATAAGTAGTTTGAAACTGTCATCCAATGGTTTAGCAGACTCTTTGCCAACATCTTTTATCAGACACCACTGCCATGTTCCAAAACTGTCAAACCCAAGCCAGTAAAACAACATGATTGGAGTCTGCAATCAGGTAGCGTAGTTTATCAGTCATGTCAATAAAATAGATGTACCAAGTTTTTAAAAGATTAACCATACCCCTAATCTTGTAAATCTCACACTAATGTAGACATTATTCATTGTAAAGCTAACAAACAATTTGTAAAAGCAATTCCAAACAATTTTAGCCTCAAAAGCTTGCAAACAATTTGGAAAGCTTGCAAACAAACAGTGATGCAATACAGTTCTGAAGAAATAAAATAAATTCCTAACAAATTCAGCCTCAAAGCTTGCAAACAATTTGGAAAAGCAATCATTATCTCTATCTAAGTAGATAAGAATAAATGAGCTAGCATAAAAGATTGACAAAGCTTAAGTTTGAATCTCTCAAACAACCATGAGAGGCTAAATAAGCAAACATATATGTATCAACTTCTACATACCACCTATATGCTAGAAACTTGATAGTAGGCATTAATATCACCTTTCTTTGTTTTAAAGGACAAAAATAGGCTACGGAAATTATTTGATAGTATCCTAAGCACCTTAAGTACTTCTTGCTTTTCCAAATTGAAGGCACATTGGATTTGGTTGAGGTAAGCATTCTGTAACAATTACCTAAAATAAAGTAAGTATGACAATAAGATAAGTCATTTTCCAGTTTTAAACAAAAATAAAAATGACATTAATAAGAACCTTAAGTACTTCCTGCTGATTGCTTTCAACACATTTCCTCCCTTGGCTACTTTAGATCTCTTCTTTAGCAAAGTTTTCCTAGATGTGCAAAACAGTTAAATTTTACAAAAGCAAGAGTGAAAGAGAACATCTGAATCTAATGATAATTGAAAAAAACAACTACAGCATATTAACCTTGAACATGACAGTCCTTCTCCACCCCCTACGATAGACCCTGTAGAGGCTCTTCAATAAGATGGTTCCTGAAAAAGGAAAAGGGACCAGATTCAGTTTTTGGCAAAAGAAATAATCATAATCAGCTATGGAGAAGATACCTGAGAGATCAAAGCCTTGGAGGGTGAAGGGCATTCGGAGTTCTTTCACTTTGTTGCAAAAGTTCTTTCTCGGCTGATCCTCTCTGCAAACAAATGTTTCAACTTTATGTTGATTTTAATACTCAAATATCTCTAACAAAAATAGACCTTGAAAGCAAAATATATTGCAGCTTAATCTCAGCCTTCTTCTTCTGCCACAGGCAATCTAAAGCTCTGTCAGCATCCCCACTGAAAATAGAAATCAGAACATGAAATCACAAGTCAGTAGTTGCAATTCTTAAAAACTACTCATAGAGGTGCATATTCAACATAATATCTAGGTCCATTACAGTTAGAGAGGGAACAAAATATGTCCACATACATTTACAAACATAAATACAAAACACAAACTAACAACCAAAACACAATCAACTTCCTAGTTAATTTAAATAAGCTATCTTCCCTTCATATAGAAATTAAACAGATCCTCCTGCAAAGATCCTAAAACTCTGTTCATGATGATGTAAGTTAGCAAAAACAGAGGATCTCCAAACAAAAATCATTCAAGAAGATCTAATGAGAGAAACTGCAATGGGTAATCATAGTAGAAGCTGATAATACTTCATACTTACCTAGAGCATGTATCAATTCTTATTGTTTAGCCCATCTCCACATCACCTGAAAAAAATTCAAACTAAAAATTCAAATTGTGAAAATCTACATGAACCAAGGAAATCCGTTCTTGCTCTTGTTGTGCACTGTAAAATCAGAATTTTTAAGTAAGTTTTTAAAATAGAAGAAGCAGATTATGAAGAAGTAGTTATCAAAAAATTTCAAGCTTAAGCTTCATCCTTTAACAATGTTGAAGTGTTATCTGAGCATAGACTTCTTCTGTTTCTAGACCAGCTTTCCATAAGCCAAAAAAATGACAAATTAAAATAGACACTCTAAATCCTTAGGGGCAGTTGAAAAGTGTTTAAACCTTGATTTCTCGTGAGTACTGAGTATAATTAAAAATCTGATCTCTGCAACCTATCCAAATGAGTCATCAACCTTGCTTCTTTGTCCACCCTCAACCTCGCCAGAGATGGTGCATGAATTTGAATTCAAATGGAAAGAAAAATCAATCCTAGAATTCAAACGAAAAATATTAAATGGTAACTAACAGTTAATAAAAAATACTCACAAATTACATATCACCGGAGAAAACCGCAACAACGGCTTGGCGGCGGCCGCGGGTGGAGAAGGCAGTGCAACAAAGACTGTTTGGAGGATGAATCTCAGTTCAAACACAAACGTAAAAGAACAATTCACAGCCACAACTACTCGGTGAAAGAGAAGAGGGAAGGGGAGTCAAAATCGGGCAGATGGTGATGCCGCTGTTGAGGGATGGTGGTGGACGAAGGGTTCTGATATGAAGATGAGGGGGAGAAGGGTCTCAAAAATATACTACCAGTTAGAAAGAGTAGTGGGAATGCACACAGGCAATTGGGAAAAGGGGAGGTGGTGGTAGAAAATCTCGAGAAAAAGATGTTGGGAAACTGAAGAGGAGTTATTGAATCAGGTAGGGTTTAATGATGAATGGTTTCAAAATTTGAAATTTGGGAGATGAAACAACAGCCTAGGTGAAAGGAGAGAGCATTATTTGAAAAAAATAAGAAAAGTTAGGTAAATGCCACATGTACAGTGAAGATGTGAGAAGGGCTGTTAGTTTGACATGTGGAATTCCACTAATTCTAAGAATGCATGAGAGCGTAGAATGCATGAGGAGATGACATCTCAGCATTTGGTCCTTTGAACCTTTGCTCTTTTAATAGTATTATTGATGTAAGAGCATCTCCAATGCATGGTTGCTTATTGGGTTGCTTAAATGCTATTCTGGTGGGCCCAGACTGCCACATAGGATTTAAGCAACTCATAAGCAACTCATGCAGAATTCACTCCAGTGCACGGTTGCTTATTTTTACTTTTAGTTGGGCCCTACTATACCTCACATATTTATATTTTTTATTTCCTCTTAAACATGATTAAAATTTAAATTTAAATATTTATAACAATATAATATTCCAATTATATTATCTAATCTTTCAATTAACCTGATTTTATGTATAAAAAAAAACTTACCTGATTTTAAATCATGCTAAAAAAGTTGAATTTTTGGTGCATCAGAAATTCAAATATAAAAGTATAACAAATCAACTGATTTTTTTTCTTAATTTGGGCCAAAATCCATTGATCCACTCAACCCTTCACAAAAAAATCCATTATGGTTAATGTCCATTCTTTTATCCCCAATTAAAACTAAAACCTAAATATCCACAAATCACTCAGCCGTTTCACTCCATCATCACTACTCATTCACACGCTCCTCTGTTCCTCTCAACTCCATTCACTGTCTTCATTCAACCTCAACCTTCCTTCGCCCTCTTCACTCAGATCAGAGGCCACTCACAACCGCCCCGTCTCAGACCACAACCGCCGTCTCCACCCACTCTCTCGAAGCCCTCCGCCTCTCTGAAACCCTCTTCCTCTCTCTCACTCTCTCGAAGCCACTCACAACCGTCGCCCTAAACCACAACCGTCGTCTCCACCCACTCTCTCGAAGCCTCCACCTCTCTGAAACCCTCAAAACCCGCTTTCTTTCTTGCTCCCTCTCACTCAATCGAAGCCCAGATCACCCATGTGGCCATGTTGCTGAAACCCTCTCGTTCTCTCTCACTCTCAGTCTCTCAGCCGAAGCCCATGCTGCTCTCTCGGTCTCTCTCACTCTCAATCGAAGCCCATCGCGTTCTCTCGGCGTTATAGATCGGAGATCGGAGGACATGCAAGGTTCAGAGGACATGCAAGGTTCCAGATCGGAGATCAGAGGCTCAAAGGCTCAAAGGTTCAGAGCGAATGCAAGACTCCAGCCATTTTTGTGTAATTTTTTTGATTTACTTCAAAAATTGTGTATTTTAGTTGTTTAATCTGGTTCATCTCTGATTATTAAAAAAAAACTCTCTGCTTGTTCATTGATCTGTGTATTTTATCTCTGTTTGTTGCTTCTGCTTCCATTGATCGGTTCTTCCCTCCCCTTTTAACGATTTTCTGTTGCTGAATGGAAAGAGAAAAAACCATTTTTTACTGCCTGCAGCAAGCTAAGGAGCGTTGCTTATTTAAGCAACGTTTCTTAGCTTTGAGCTATAAGCAACGCCACCTCAGCAAGCTCCAATGGAGCAGAAAAATAAGAAACGTTCCTTAACTTAAGCAACCCTGCTAAGCAACTCCCGTTGGAGTTGCTCTAAGATCCTTAACAAGGTGTACTGGGCGAGCCCCTAGAGGGGCGACGCCCAGGGTTTGGCCCGCCCAAGGGCGAGAGCCTGGCCTTAAGTTGGGCCACAACTTCAGAGGCCCAATTGGCCCAATAGGTAGTACCCAAGCTCTATAAATAGGAGGTAGATACCAATTGTAACGGACTTTTGGCTCATTTTATAAAATAGCACATGAAATTCAGCACTCTCTCTCTCATTCTCTTTCTCTCTCAAGCACATTCTTCCACTCTCTAGGTACTATCCCTTCCTTCAATGTTCATTCCCAGAACATTTGGATCGCCGGTCCCGTAAACGATGTGCTGGGTAAGTCTCGCCAGAATACGACGAGCGTCATTAACTAGGCAAAAGTCTTGGGACCCCCAAATGGCCATTGGGACCCAAGCATTGTAAGCCCCGAGCGGGCAAAGCCCTCAAGAATGGAGGCCGTTTATCCCTTTGTGGAAAATGTTTAAAGTCTTGACGGAGAAATGCCAAGCAACAAGCCCTAGTTAAAATTAATGCACGAAATCGTTAGGCGTAATTCAATCACATGACGCGTGAAAAATAGCGCAAGATATGAGGTCGGCGAATGAATAAGGTGGAAGGCGAGTGCTTGGTCACTCAGGATGTTGAGTATTTTATTACTCCGGGGCGTCGGGGCGTTTAACTATGAAATTCATTCTTAAATTTTTTAACAATAAGAATGCGGCGATTTGCGAAGTGGCAACCAAAAGGATATACGGCGAGAGCAATCATTCAACAATCGCCTAAACCTAACAATCACTCAATGAGATTTACAAAGTATACAAAGGCGATGTGAAAGCAATGGCGGTAAAGGTTAGGTAAAAATTAAAATTACACTATTCATTATTTCTTTCTTCTTCTCCTGTTTCTTCTTCTTCTTCAGTTGCCAGAGGTGTTGGTCAATCAAAGGAGGATCATCAGGACCAACCAGTCCTTCAGCAGTGATTTCTTTCATTATTCCCATGGCGCTAAAGTCAAAGTCAGGAAACAAGTGTTGAGCCTGGTCCTTGGCGAGGTAAAAGCCACGCTCACGGTTGTCATAAGCAATGTCAGCGGCTTGTTCCCTCGCCTCAACGGCTTTGGCTCTCTCCACCGCCAGCTCGCCCTCTAGCTCTTTGATCTTCGCAAGATGGGAAGTAATTTCGGCATCTTTCGCGGCGAGGGCTGCCCCATGAGCCTCGTCCGTCTTTTTAATCTCTTCAGAAGTAGCTCGCATCACCGCCTCTAGATCCGCCTTCGCCGAAGCCAAAGACTCAGCAGACTTTTCCTCCTGCTCCGCCAACGCCTTTTTCGCTGACTCCAGTTCAGCGCGCAACACTTCGAGCTCTGACTCCTTAGCAGCCAGCGCCTCGCCTCTGGCAGCCAAGTCCTTCTCAGCTTGGTCTTTTTCCTTTTTGCAAGCTTGGAGACTTACATCGAGGCCATCCGCTTCTTCCCTCATCAGCTTCAGATGATCCTCCAGTTCGCCGATTTTAATCCCCGCCGTACCAATCAACTTGTCGACCTGGACTTTTTCTTTGCCCGCTTGGTCCAACAGTTTATCGAAGCGCTTCTTCCAAGCGGCGGGGTCCTCTTGGTGCTTGGCATTCTCAGCCCTCAACCGTTCAGTTTCAGCAGTAGCGGCGTTGAAATTGTCAAACGCGTGGGCAAAGATGCACCCAGCGCGTAGAAGACAAGGAAGGGTCTCCTCCTTGGCCTCATTAATACCCCGGCTCAAAACTTCTTTTTCTATGGCGTCACAGTTGAGGCCGGTAAGTAAGAACTCTGAAGGTTCAATAGCGTTGGGAAGCATATTGTAGTAGCTAGAAGAGCCGCCCTCGTTGCCAGGAGCTTGCTCGATTCGGGCTGCTTCAAAGGTAGTGGCGGCATCAGAAGAAGGTCTTTCTTCTTGATGAGGCGGGGGAGACATGGAACGCCCATCATTCGTTGGAGGCTAGCTAGGAGGTGCGACTTGGCGAGGGGGAGACTTGGGGGTTTCTTTTTCTTTTTCTCTTTCTTTCTCAACGGCGGGAGCATTGGAAGACGCGACAACGGTTGTGGCGTTGATGGCGGCAAGCTTCTCAACAGCTGAGGGTTGAGAAGTGTTGGTGGTTGTGCCAACAGTTGATGACTGGTCAGCAGTTGCGGTTGTGGCGCCTACAGTAGTGGATTTGGCGGCGGCAACGGTGGCTGTATCACCAGTAGCGGAATTGGGAGCTGTGACAGTGGCAGACTCGGTAGCCGTGGCGGCAGAAGCATTGGCGGAGGCTTTGGCAACATTCTTGCCTTTGGACACAGCGGCAGTGATGGGTTGAGCGCCGGGGTTGGCGGAGCCGGCGACTGCAGATTCCGGGGCGACAGAGGAGACTTTAACTAATTTCCTCCTCTTTGGGGCTTGGGCGCCCTCAGTTTGGTTCTCAGCACCGCCCCGTTTTTTCCCATCGCCCTCGGTGTTGAACTTTGGAGAGAAACGGGTCATTCTCCTCTCGCGGGCTTTCAGGAGCTCGGCGTTGGTGAAGTTCATATCTTCTGCAACAATAAAAAAAAAAAAAGGGTCAATAGCAACATAAGGGGTAAGAAAGAAAATGATGATGAAAAAACAAGAGAGAAATGACGATGATAAAAATAAACTATAAGTGACCTAAGTATTTGGGTGTCCTTGAGAGGCGAGCGCCCTCAAGGACTGTTGGGCAGTCAAGGATAGGAAGCGGGGCGAGGAGATTTAAAAAGGCTTTGTCGTTAATAGACAAAGATTCTTCTGAAGGGTCGGTAATCCCATTGGGCTTCTCCGTCCAGTAGAGGGGAAAAAGGGCAGTCCCGTCCCTAAGGGTAAAGGCCTCAGGATAGGCGGGGTGAACCGCCACGCGGAAGTATCTCCGGGCGAAGGAGGACTTTGCGTTACTCTTGTGAGGGTTCAAGCACTTACGGCCGGCCCGGGCCTTTAAAGAGATCCATCCTTTATTTTTGATGGACTTGGAGTCAACATCGTAAAGGTAGAAGAAGCTGGTGGGAGATGGGGCGGTGCCAACAGCGGCGCACAAGATTTCAAAGCACCGGATGAAGGCCCAGGCGTTGGGGTGGAGTTGACAAGGAGCCACGTTGATATCACGGAGAACGGCTTGAACGAAGGGCGAAAAAGGAAGCCTGACTCCAAGCTCGCCAAACATATACTCATATGCAAAGAAAAAATGGGATCTCTTCACATCGCCGTCGATCCTATGAAGCCAGGGACGGTCCTCAGCGCTGCAGGGCCAAATCCTGAGTTTGGCGTTTATTTCATCATCGACAGACAAACCGCCAAGGTTACTCACGAATTCCACGATAAGTTCCCTATCCTGGAAAACGGAGGGTTGGTCTATAGCTTCATGGGAGGGTTCGCTCTGGACTGGAAGGGGCAAGGTCGCGAAAGTTCTCAATCAGTAAGAGGGAATCTCCGGGACCTCTAAACGGAGGCCGCCGGCTGCGGTAGAGTCAGGGTCACTCTTAGAAGAAGGGGTGTGACTAGGGGAGTTAGGGTTTGAAGCCATCTTTGACAATTAAAAGAGGAAAAGGAAAAGACGAGTAGAGATGAGATGCAGAGATAAGGGAACGAGGACTCACCGGGTAAGGATGTGAAGAGTGGGTAGCGGAAGGGGTGAAAGGCGACGGCACCAGAACGGAAGTTGGAAGAGGGAGCTTGGTAAGCGATAAGAGAAGTAAAGAGAGGTCTCGGAAATGGATGATTGTAGGGAAGAAGAGTTTTTATAGGCAAAGGGGGGAAGTTGGAAGGGTTGACGCGTGTCGGACGCGTGTGGAAGGTTGGAAGTCATTATGGCTTTTGGGAAGTGGGACGCGTGTGATGAGGAGTTACTGCGCATGATTGGACAGTTATGAGGAGTGAGGTGACGGTTGCGGAGAAAGGGGAAAACTGACGTAACTGACGTATCACATGGAGCAGTTAGAGATTTGAAAGGTTTTTGAAACAAGGGAAAGCGCGAAAGGCCTCGCCACCATGAAGACTAAATGCCATCGCCTAATAAATGGTGTCGCCAATGAAGTTTAGCCGCCCGCCAAGGGCATCGCCAGCCAACACTTGGATGATCAGTGCATGACTAACACCTGTCACCTAGCTCGCCGACAAAAGACGCTCGCCTACTCCAACTAATCGTCAGTACAAAGCGATCGTTCCCGCCGCCTGTGGACTTGTCGGTTTGGGTTGCTCGCCAAGACCAGTGGACTGGACGACTAAAGATGCTTGTTTCCTTTCGCTTACGCCATGTCGGCGACGTAGTCTTCTTTTTTTTTCCTCAAGCCATGTTGGCAGCTTAGATTCCAGCACACCATAGGACGCATGTAAAAGCATTTAAAAGACACACTTAGCTCTCATACTTCGAGCTCGGTGTCTTGTGGACTAGTGTACTGGGCGAGCCCCTAGAGGGGCGACGCCCAGGGTTTTGCCCGCCCAAGGGCGAGAGCCTGGCCTTAAGTTGGGCCTCAACTTCAGAGGCCCAATTGGCCTAATTGGCCCAAAAGGTAGTACCCAAGCTCTATAAATAGGAGGTAGATACCAATTGTAAGGGACTTTTGGCTCATTTTATAAAATAGCACATGAAATTCAGCACTCTCTCTCATTCTCTTTCTCTCTCAAGCACATTCTTCCACTCTTTAGGTACTATCCCTTCCTTCAATGTTCATTCCCAGAACACAAGGAAAAAAAAGTATCATACTAATTTGTGTATCACTGAGTATTGAATATTGGTAGACACTCTACACCTGAAATAGTGGAACAGAAACCCTACAAATTATCATAAATTGCAGGTGTTGGGTGTGTATTAATATAATTTGTGGTACACATTATTTTTGAAAAAATCAGTGAAGAAAAAGATCATTTGGGGGTGGGTCCTGCCAATGTGTGAATGTAACAGACATTGGTAGTTTTATGTGGAAGAGAAAGAGAGAAGGAGGGTGGTACCCTTAGGAAGGGAAGGAACTTCATTATACTGTTATTTTTTGGTGCAATTCATTATACTATTTATTAGTATGGTTGAACCAGTTTCTATTTTTAACTAATATTGAAACTCAAACTACCTCAGGCTTTTAATGGATTCTGGTTTTGGAGGATTTTTCAAATATTTACTAGATTTATTGCTGACAAATATTTGAATGTGGTAAAAAGAAATGGGGGATTAAGTAACGACATTTAATTAGTTGCGGTTGAATTAGTTTGTAATCTTCAGTAAAATAATCATAGGTGGAAAAAATGTCACCTCGAGCTGAATTGGGAGTAGTATATTTTCACTAGAGATAAAATTTTGGGCAGAATAAAGTGTGAGGATTTTGGATACATGCCTTCACATTTAGTATTTGGTGGTATTATTCTTGGTTGGGTTGGGTTGGGTGGTATCTCTTCTCTTAGGAGCAAGAATCCTCTAACTTCTACTTGTAAAAGGAAACGTGAGAATACTGGCTATGAGCATATATGGCCAAAAAGTTCGTTTGCCCCTTTCTATGTAAGAAGAACATTTTACCCTTTCCCATGAAAGAAGACAAATTAGATAAAGCACTTGTTCTTTACTTTCCTTAACTCATATTCACAGAACTATGGTATCATTATGTGCTTGAGTCAGTGTGCGATGAATGGTTTGAATTGTTGCGCTCGTAATAAGGTTTAGCGGGTTAAGAAGTTATTGGGTTGGAACTGGGAGGTCCGTGTTGCTTACCTCCCGCGGGAGAGGAATAATGCAGTAGACTTCTTGACTTGATAAGTTTCGAGAGCGTCTTCCCCAAGGCGTGTCTGGCAGCTTCCGCCTTCTTATGTCATTGCGTCGCTCTGCCTTGACGCCTTAGTTTAGTTTTGTGTGTCATTTAGTTTTTCTCTTGTAACAAAAAGAACACATCAAATATTAAATTTGAGTAATATTAATTATTATTTACATGAAGAGATTATCCTATCATTTTTTATTAAAATATCTCAACACATTTTTATTTTATTTCCTAATTAAAAACTATTTCAATATTTATTTACTTAAACTATAATAAATTTAACGTAATGTTAAAAAATATTAGAAATAAACATGCGCAACACACGGATACAGTGTTTTAAAACTCGGCTCGGACCGGCCGGTCCGACCGGTCCGACCGGAACGCGGTGACTAGACCGGTCCGAGCCTCACATCTGATCGGCTGTGCATGTGACTCGGCCGGAACCGGTTCGATGATTAACTTGGTGACTCGGCCGGTTTTCGGTCAGACCGGTCAGTCACCCTTTTTTTTTTGTAATTATTTTCCTTAATGTTGTTAATGGATCATACTGTGGGCTTTTCTTTTCCTAACAAGTTATTATTTAATACAGTGGGCCTTTCACATTATTTTTTAAAAATCTATCCACAATAGTTGGTTTCTAGCTTGATTAGAGTGAGCCTTTCATTTTTTTTTTCATATTCTATCTATAAACACTACAAAGAGAATAGCATGGAATCTACTGTTCATTCACGGGTTTTATTGTATGTTGCGTGGGTGCATGATAAGCTACGGTGGAACTGCGTTTTATTACTTTTTGGTTTAGATAAGCTTTTATTTACTTTTAAAGATATTTGTTATGAACATATATAATTACTTTTGGATTCAGAACAAAGGACTGATGGCACGTTATTCTTTTAACCGGAAGATAAATCAGAATGTTAGAAAATTAATAATTGATGTTTGCATATGTTATGAAATACATAAATCGTGATTAATGGTTTCAAAAGAAAAAATCGTGATTTAATAAAACTTTTTATTAGAAAAGTATATTAAATTTAAATAGGATAAAATTTGTTGTTTAGAAATATAAATTTATAGCTGCTAAACTTATTATTTTCTTTTCATTATTAATTATTATAATTATAAGAGTTTAATTTTGATGCACAATCAGATTTCAATGATGTGACATGTCAATTAAAGAGATTAAATGAAAAGAGAGATTTTCTCACATTCTTGAAATCTGATTGGTTGACGGTGTAAAAAAACTTTACACCGTCGGTGCATCAAACTTTTTCTCTAATTATAATATGTTCTTAACTATTAATTGACATATAATAGTTTATGATTGTTGTGTAAATAATGGAAGGATATTAATTTTTTTAGCTGAAATTTAATTTTGAATTTAGTGACATTTAAAATAGAAAATAAAATGATGTGATTTGTGTAAACTTTTTACACTGTTAGTGCATATAAATTAATCTCATAAATTATATGATGAATCAAAAACCTACTATTTAATAATATTTGGATTCATTAACATGTGTTAATAATATTTGCATAATAATATGACTTAATAGCACTTTTGATCCCTCACTTATCACAATTTGACAGTTCTGATCCCTTATGGAATTTATTAGCGTACAACGTCCCTCACGTTTACTAATTGTTGCAGTTTTGGTTTTCCGTCAGCTTCAATCCAATTTTTGATTAAAAAAACTAAAAATCATGAAATTGTTAATTAGAAAACATCAAATTGTACTTCAAGCCTTATTTTTAATTAAAAATTGTTAAATATTGGATGAAAGTTGACAAAAACCAAAACTGCAACAGTTAGTAAACGTGAGGGACGTTCTAGGCTAATAAATTCCTTGAGGGACCTGAACTGTCAAATCGTGATAAGTGAAGTACAAAAATGCTATTAAGACTAATAATATTTAAAGTAGAGATTAATATTCAGATGTTTGTCAAATTACTTGCAAATGATTTAATTTATTTATATATATTTATGAAAAGTTTGTAATGAAAATGAAAAAAAATTATGTTGATAAAATCAATTGACTATATTTTATAATATATTTAAAACTCTTAAAAAACATATGATTTGTGCATTCACGGGATATTTCAAAAATTGGTACCAGTGGGGCTCGAGCACGGGACCTAAAGGAAATATGGGAAATACTTTACCACTATACCATATTGACATTGGAATGGATTTTTTTATAATTTTTTAATATACACCGAGTCAAGCAATCGAACCAGTGACTCACTGGTCCGACCAGTGACCCATTGAGTCGGTACTCCTCACCAAGTCGATGACCGAGCCGAGTCTTAAAACACTGTACGGATACCATATCTAGTACTAACATAAAGTATGCATATAAAAAATAGAGTAAAATACACTCACCCCCCTCAAGGTTTGTAAGAATGACACTCCACCCCATTCTTTTTTTAAATCTACACTCCACCCCATTTTTTATAAAGGCAAAATTTAGTGACGAAAACAAATTCGTCACTAATAAAAAATAATTACAAATTAGTTAAAATTTAAATAAGTTTAATGCATTTACACTATCATACATTAATTTATGAAAATAATTTTACTGAATTAAATTTAAAAAAACAATCCACTCTGTCTGTTAAGTCCACGTCCCATCTGTCTCCAAATCATATTTCTCACCACAAACGGTCACCACCAAGCCTTTGCTCCCTTTAACACGACGACCACTGTCCCAGAATGTGAAACCCCATGGCACCACCATGCATCAAAGTTTTGTTGCGACCTGAACCACAGAACGTGAATCACACATTCCCAAAGCTATCTGTTCAACTACTTCTTGTGAACTTCACCCCCTTTGTAAGACCCAAGTTTTTTAAGCTTATGCTAAGTGAATAAACTTCTTATTCACGATTAGGGTTGATGTATCGTGAAGGGAAACCTGAACTAGAGTTTACCAAATGAAATAAATTTATGAAGGAGAAAGTTCAGGAAAAGTCTGAGGATCGTATGGATGTCGATAAAAGTTATAGCACGATCGTTATACGCTTAAACCTAGGGCGAAACCCGAATAAATAGCTAGTTTTTCACTTTTAGGCACGATAGCAGTTAATTCCAAAAATCTTCAGAGAAATGTTAGAACTTCTCTTTTTCCATATATCAAAATCGTTTCGAGGCGAAACTCTAGGATCTACGAACGTCCGATTCCAATCATCGGAAGTTTGCCGAAACCGAAACCCTGGTATTTCAAAACCCTAGAATTTCTCGACAATGAAGACTTTATCTATTCAGAGCTTCAAATGAATATTCTACACGCGTACACCCATTTCTCTTGATGATTTCAATCTTTCTTCAGAAGGAAGTTTTCCATTCCGACATTCGATGCAAAAAGCAACTTATCGGGTAAAATAGTTTTACACCGACTTTGCACCGACTTTGCATTAGTTGCCAAAAATACAAGGAGACATCTTCTTAGCTTAGGAATTCCTTTGCCAAAACATATCTAATAATTCACGGAGAATGACGCCGGAAAAATCAGATTCGCGAAACTTTCATTTTCCCGCGAATTACCATTTTCTATATATAGCAAGAAAGGTGAGAAAAATTACAAGAACTCCTCCATTTTCTCTCCAAGGCCGCGAGCTCCATAGAAGGAAGAGGAAGAAGAGATTTTCTTCAAACCTTGCTTGATCGTCGATCAATCAGTTGCTACTTCAAGGTTTCGAGGTATAGTCGCTAATCCTTACCTCCGATCGCTTTTTCCATAGCTTTTCTGTAGAGTTTTCTGAGTGGATAGTTTATGGGTTTTTGCAAAACTATCCTGAATCTTTCATTTCTGATTCTAAACCTCTTCTATACGTGCCCAAGATCACTTCTGCCGGATTAGATTTTCCGTTATGTCGCCGGAATTCCGTCGGAATCAATTTTAGCCTAAAATACCCATTTTGGAGTTTTTGGAGTAAAGCTTCAACCTTTAGGCTGAAAACTATCGCCTTAGCTTAGTGCTAGTAGGATTAGTTGTCATAAACGTCGTTGGTGACGTCCCTGCAAAATTTTATTTTTGGGATTTCAGTTTTGAAAATCCTAAGTTAAAAATCATGACCAAAATACCCCTGCGACAGTTTTTGATCCGATAATTTTTCCGAGTTCAGAATACCCTTAGTTACGGCTTATGAAAGCATAGGAACCAAGTTTGATCGAAGAAAAATCGAGCCCCATAATTAACCAAAGTGGCCGAGCCTATTAGAGGGGGAGGAAGAAATTTCCTTTTCCGAAAACTTGTCCTTTCGCGCTAGATTATCGTACCTTAGAGTATAGATTACTTCGAGTAACCTTAGTAAGTATCGATAGCTTAGTTTTCGATAGATTCTTATAGTATTCTGTGATTTTGTTGTAAAGGTGCTTTTGAGGATTTCTCTGAGGACCAACACTTTGAGTGCGAGGAAGCACTAGTTGATCATTCTGGAGAACTTTCAGGTGAGGGCTTCTCACTGAATCTCTAGTTAATGCTTAGGGTCGATGTTTCGACATTGTTTACTGTTTATGCACTGAGATTGTGTGTGATTGAAAATGTTTTCTGAGGCTTCGGCTGACAATGTAGATGATTCATCTACTGAATGTTTTTGAAGATTGACTTACATGCTATGTGCTATGTGGGTAATCTAGGATGTGTGGTGCATGCTTTATATGCTAAGTGCTAAGTGTTAATGTTGAGATTTCTTGATATATGACATGTTGTTGATTGTGATGATTTAAATATGCTTTACACTGGAAATCTGAGATTCTGAATGGTGAGAATAGCGGGCAGGTCATGCCGATTTTATTTTGAGAGTTTTGAGAAAGTTTGATAGGACGAACGAGGTTCGGGCCTTGATTTTGTTTTAGTGGATCGAGACATCCTCTGGAAGCGACTTGGGATTGGGAGATCCTGCAAATGTATAAGACTTGCGATAAGACAAAATGGAATCTATTTTATAAAGAAAACTCATAAGACCTTAAATAACCTCTAAATCTTTAAGTAATGATAACAACCTCGAAGGAAGGCATTGGAAGTGAAATCTTAATTTTGGAAAACGAGGAGTGTCGTCGGATCCAAGTGTTGAGTATGTTGTCGTTGTGCTGTTGGAGCAGCGTTTGAAGTTGTGCTGTTGGAGCAGCGTTTACTGTTGTGCTGTTGGAGCAGCGTGTGTTATTGTGCTGTTGGAGCAGCGTGTGTGGTGGTGCTGTTGGAGCAGCTATGTGTCGTTATGAAGTGTGTCTTTTGGTCGCAGAATCGACTTTACCTTAGGGTAAGCTTTTAGAGACTTTAACTTCCCTAGAACACGTGGCGACGTGTCGAGTGAGGTCGGAGACGTTGTTTGACTAATCATTTTGCATACATGCAACATTAATGAGGTATTAACACAGGACGTACTCTGGACCTCGTCGGTTTCCAAAATGGTCATAAGACCCGGAATGCCGTGAAAGAGCGTTTGTAGACGTCTCTTGTAGCAGACCGAAATGGCAGACCTACGGGTTTACTGCTGATCTGACTACCCTGTGGGAGTAAGAGACATCACGGGCCGAAATGGCACCACCGTGGCTGGTGAAGGGCTGATCCGATGATGTCCATCCGTTCCGGATTGCATATTGGTTGACTGGGTTAACCTGCATACATATCACGCAACATGCATACTGACTTAGTTGATGAGTGTGGTTGCTATTTGATAAACTTACTTGGAACATGCTAATTGTTATTATTGTCGTTATGATTTTGTGGAACATGCAACCCTAGGAATGATATCTCTAGTTATAAGCCTAAGTGGCTATCTATTAATTGTACTTATTGGGTTTATTATCTACATAGTTCTTTAGAGTTGACCCTCGCGTCTTCTGTGTGTGTTTTGGCGGACAACGCCTTTTGTCAGATGAATATTGCGGACTGGTACACCATGGTCCACCCTTCGGGGGGGATTAGGTATGAGATGATCGATCAGGACGACCCCGGGTCGTGGGTGGTTGACCCCGCGAGCCACCGAGCGACGTATTCGGGGCGTATCATGGAGGATCACGTGGACAGTGGAGGACTCTTGAGGTCAGGAGTGTTGAGGCGATGCTCTATCAGCTTCAACTTGCCACCGGGCGTTCACTGTGGACCAGGTCTTGGAGGAGCACCGCCGCCACCGTCATCTTCAGAGGAGGAGGATCCCTCAGAGGAGATTCCAGTGGGAGTGCCCTCGGCAGGGTCTAGTGCACCCTCCATTGCGATCATTGATGATCAGGGTTCGGGCCCTAAGCCCGTGAGTCCAGCATCGGAGAGTGTTGCAGGAGCGAGGGGAGGACGGATAGGGTTGATAGACTTGGTCGTTCTGGATTCTGATTCAGACGACGATCATGCTAGCACATAGTTTTGAGTGTTGGTATGAGCTCCTCGAGTTAGGATTAGTGTAGGAGTAGAGTTTTAGCTATGACAGTCTTGCTTCATTTGTTACTTAGGGGACAGGGTAGATCCGCCTATAGCTTTTTGTGTGGTTTCTTTACGGGAATCACAGAGAGTTGGTTGGACTTAGGAGGTCTTATTTTCAGGCCATTGGGTCAGCTGATTCTCAGTTTTGAGGGATGGTGTTGCGGGCACTTCACCCTTTTCTTTTGGTTTGTATATATTGCCTTCGGGCGTTACACTTTTCTTTCCGTCACTGGAGGTTTACTCGTGACGAGGTTATTACTTACAGCGGGGGCTGTTTATATATATTGTATATTAGTTCTATTGCTTTTCGCTTTTGGGTTTTATTTATTTCAGTCTTGTCTTAGTTATTATCGAAAAAAAAAACATTCACGTTTTCCGCATTAAGTTTACTTTTGGTTACTAAAGTGACGCTACCGAAATCGGGGTGTTACATTGTGGTATCAGAGCACGGTCGAGTCTTTCGGGAGTTGTTGGGGAATAGGTCTTCTGTGCTAGGTTGTGTGACTCTGCAAAGAGTGAAAATTGATTGTCTGCAAGCGATTTTTCGCTTAAAAATTGATTGAAGTTATTGCTTAATCATATTGTATAGTTATGGAAATGCTATCTTATGATGAGTACTAACTGTTTGTCTAACTTAACAGAACGATGGTAACTTTCTAACCATTCTTTCTCATTTCAGTATAATATATTCCATTACTCTCGTAGCGTGTGCAAACACACCTAACTTATTTATACTGTCTAAGCTTTGACCTTATAGTTATTACGCCTACTAATACCTTATTTGAACGTAGCTCGTATTTTAGCTATAGAAGTACCCGAGGTTTAAGATAACGCGTTAAGCCTAGAAAGTCGTCTTGTACCGATGCGTCTGACCAGAAGCTAGAAGCTAAGGAATGAATCTTAGAGAGATTTCGTATGGATATTATACCTATGATGTCGGGAGTGTGTAGTTCCGAAGCGACATCATTGAGGATTTAATATCAAGATATTTGTGACTATTGGATGATAGGAACTCATTGACTGATCCAGTAGGTTTTTCTAGATTTCCACCTTCGATGTATTAGGTCTGATCAACTTAATATTGAGGGGGTGATATTCGGAATCACAGCTGGCTATGGACTTTGATAGAAGGATTGGTAAGATTAACTTGATCTGATCGAAGATTAGTTGAATTTGGGAGGAAAGTTCGTGTTAAGCACTTGATTGTACAAGATTAAGAATTGAACCTTTGGAAGTTGATGATTGTCGTTTAGACATTAATTGGTTGGTTCGTGTGATTACTCCAAGTAGAAGTAGACTCAGTCAAAAGATTTAATATTGGAAACATATTAGGTATTTTCTCGGAAGTTATGAAGTCATAGGTTATGTGATTACAGAGTGGAATTGTTAGAGACCAAATAGGTTGGATTTAATCAGGTTATAGATGATAGCTTGATAAGTAGCAAGATGGAGAAGAATTAACTTTGAACTAGATTGTTGTAGTCGAGTTCGAGGAATAAGTTTTGCTAAGTACATGATTAATTTGTGGAGACATTATAGTCTTAAGAAATGAATTTTCACTTGAAAAGTGTTAAAGGGTCAAAGGACATTACCGATGCAAACTAGATAAAAGTTTAGATTTTAAGCCCAGGAAGTTTAACTTGAATGTGTAAGACTTAGAGAATCGTCAGGAGTTTTCGGGAGTGACTAAGTGTTGAATCAATGATTAAGTAGAAAAAGAAAGTTTTAGCATAAGTTGAATCCTTGAGGTTGTTGATATGGATTTCAAAGAAAATATGCTCAGATTACTAAGTGAGATTTACTAAGTTGGATTGGAATCTTAGGGTTAAGATTGACCTTGAGAGTTGAGAATCACGTACGAGTAGGAGATTGGAGATCTGAAGATGAGTTGCGGATTAAGACCTTGAGGTATAGTATAAGAGAGATCTTGAAGTAAAGAAATTCTGAGTTGTGTAGAGTGTTAAAGGTGGTTATAAGTTGGTAATCGATTGATGTTGATTATGAGACTGCGGACATAATGAACCATGTGATAAGATTTGAATGATGCTAGCATAACAAGTTATGACTATGGATATCAAGATCCAGTTATGAGTGTGAGAACGTGACGACACTTATCAGGTTGTTTGGGTAAGCGGAGGAGTTATAGTTTTAAGAAATGGATATTCACTTAAGGAGTATTGAGGGATTAAGAAGTTTATCGACGAGATGGTAATCAAGTTACAAGAAGGAAAGTGTTAGTATTAAGATGAATACTTGAAGTTATCATATTTGGACAGGCTACTCAGAGTCTAATAGTGAATGGAACTTTGTCATGGATTTCGGTGATGCATGCTAGAGTTAGCAAGTGAATTTTGCTCAGTTGAATAAGAATCCTATGATTAAGATTGACTTAGGGAGTTGAAAATCATGTATGAATAAGGGATGTAGTGGTGATAGCAGTTACGATAGTAGTTAAACCTCAGAAGGTTGGAGGATCGGATGATAAAATGACTAGTTAAGACCTTTGAGGTACAGTTATGAACTGATCTTCTAGAGGATAAGTCTCGATTTATGCGAAGCGTTAGGAATTTCAGTAAGTCTAAATTGGTTTGAGTAAGGAAGGTCTTGAGGACGGAGACAACAATAATGGATTGTTAGATAATAAGAGGATGATTAGCTTGTGAGTGGTCGATGAATTGATGATAAAGGGGATGAGTCTTGTCATATACAAGGTATTAAGACTCATGGTCGAGTTTTAATTTGAATGATGACTAAGTAGAAGATTGATTTCATGGTGCGAGCGACGATATTTACGGAGTTGGAAGTGACATTAATGGATTATTAGATTCCAACGTAATGTTTCGTCTAGGAGTGATCAAGCGATTGAGTTGAGTTTTGGATCATGAGTGCACGTCACGAGGACAAGTTGAGCATTCACTCCGGAGCGTAGAGATGTACCGAGTTTCTAAACAACATTTTGGACGAACAAAAGCGAAGGAACGAGTGGTTAATGTTGTGCAATTGCACGAGTGCCAACAAGTATTACTTCAAACGGAGACCCAACGCAAGTGGTCGAACCGGACAACATAGAGTTGGAAGATGATATGTCTTTTGAGACGCCGTCGAACCAGCATTGGGGCTAAAAGAGTGAAACAATCGAAGGGAAAGCAGAGTGTTTTAGTGAAAAGTTATTTGGAACAAAGACACGGACGGTGCTATATGGGTATTAGAAGAAAAGATCAAGGAATAATATCCAGAACTTTTACGGACCCTTAAGTTTCGAGGACGAAACTTTCTTTTTGGAGGGTAGTAATGTAAGACCCAAGTTTTTTAAGCTTATGCTAAGTGAATAAACTTCTTATTCACGATTAGGGTTGATGTATCGTGAAGGGAAACCTGAACTAGAGTTTACCAAATGAAATAAATTTATGAAGGAGAAAGTTCAGGAAAAGTCTGAGGATCGTATGGATGTCGATAAAAGTTATAGCACGATCGTTATACGCTTAAACCTAGGGCGAAACCCGAATAAATAGCTAGTTTTTCACTTTTAGGCACGATAGCAGTTAATTCCAAAAATCTTCAGAGAAATGTTAGAACTTCTCTTTTTCCATATATCAAAATCGTTTCGAGGCGAAACTCTAGGATCTACGAACGTCCGATTCCAATCATCGGAAGTTTGCCGAAACCGAAACCCTGGTATTTCAAAACCCTAGAATTTCTCGACAATGAAGACTTTATCTATTCAGAGCTTCAAATGAATATTCTACACGCGTACACCCATTTCTCTTGATGATTTCAATCTTTCTTCAGAAGGAAGTTTTCCATTCCGACATTCGATGCAAAAAGCAACTTATCGGGTAAAATAGTTTTACACCGACTTTGCACCGACTTTGCATTAGTTGCCAAAAATACAAGGAGACATCTTCTTAGCTTAGGAATTCCTTTGCCAAAACATATCTAATAATTCACGGAGAATGACGCCGGAAAAATCAGATTCGCGAAACTTTCATTTTCCCGCGAATTACCATTTTCTATATATAGCAAGAAAGGTGAGAAAAATTACAAGAACTCCTCCATTTTCTCTCCAAGGCCGCGAGCTCCATAGAAGGAAGAGGAAGAAGAGATTTTCTTCAAACCTTGCTTGATCGTCGATCAATCAGTTGCTACTTCAAGGTTTCGAGGTATAGTCGCTAATCCTTACCTCCGATCGCTTTTTCCATAGCTTTTTTGTAGAGTTTTCTGAGTGGATAGTTTATGGGTTTTTGCAAAACTATCCTGAATCTTTCATTTCTGATTCTAAACCTCTTCTATACGTGCCCAAGATCACTTCTGCCGGATTAGATTTTCCGTTATGTCGCCGGAATTCCGTCGGAATCAATTTTAGCCTAAAATACCCATTTTGGAGTTTTTGGAGTAAAGCTTCAACCTTTAGGCTGAAAACTATCGCCTTAGCTTAGTGCTAGTAGGATTAGTTGTCATAAACGTCGTTGGTGACGTCCCTGCAAAATTTTATTTTTGGGATTTCAGTTTTGAAAATCCTAAGTTAAAAATCATGACCAAAATACCCCTGCGACAGTTTTTGATCCGATAATTTTTCCGAGTTCAGAATACCCTTAGTTACGGCTTATGAAAGCATAGGAACCAAGTTTGATCGAAGAAAAATCGAGCCCCATAATTAACCAAAGTGGCCGAGCCTATTAGAGGGGGAGGAAGAAATTTCCTTTTCCGAAAACTTGTCCTTTCGCGCTAGATTATCGTACCTTAGAGTATAGATTACTTCGAGTAACCTTAGTAAGTATCGATAGCTTAGTTTTCGATAGATTCTTATAGTATTCTGTGATTTTGTTGTAAAGGTGCTTTTGAGGATTTCTCTGAGGACCAACACTTTGAGTGCGAGGAAGCACTAGTTGATCATTCTGGAGAACTTTCAGGTGAGGGCTTCTCACTGAATCTCTAGTTAATGCTTAGGGTCGATGTTTCGACATTGTTTACTGTTTATGCACTGAGATTGTGTGTGATTGAAAATGTTTTCTGAGGCTTCGGCTGACAATGTAGATGATTCATCTACTGAATGTTTTTGAAGATTGACTTACATGCTATGTGCTATGTGGGTAATCTAGGATGTGTGGTGCATGCTTTATATGCTAAGTGCTAAGTGTTAATGTTGAGATTTCTTGATATATGACATGTTGTTGATTGTGATGATTTAAATATGCTTTACACTGGAAATCTGAGATTCTGAATGGTGAGAATAGCGGGCAGGTCATGCCGATTTTATTTTGAGAGTTTTGAGAAAGTTTGATAGGACGAACGAGGTTCGGGCCTTGATTTTGTTTTAGTGGATCGAGACATCCTCTGGAAGCGACTTGGGATTGGGAGATCCTGCAAATGTATAAGACTTGCGATAAGACAAAATGGAATCTATTTTATAAAGAAAACTCATAAGACCTTAAATAACCTCTAAATCTTTAAGTAATGATAACAACCTCGAAGGAAGGCATTGGAAGTGAAATCTTAATTTTGGAAAACGAGGAGTGTCGTCGGATCCAAGTGTTGAGTATGTTGTCGTTGTGCTGTTGGAGCAGCGTTTGAAGTTGTGCTGTTGGAGCAGCGTTTACTGTTGTGCTGTTGGAGCAGCGTGTGTTATTGTGCTGTTGGAGCAGCGTGTGTGGTGGTGCTGTTGGAGCAGCTATGTGTCGTTATGAAGTGTGTCTTTTGGTCGCAGAATCGACTTTACCTTAGGGTAAGCTTTTAGAGACTTTAACTTCCCTAGAACACGTGGCGACGTGTCGAGTGAGGTCGGAGACGTTGTTTGACTAATCATTTTGCATACATGCAACATTAATGAGGTATTAACACAGGACGTACTCTGGACCTCGTCGGTTTCCAAAATGGTCATAAGACCCGGAATGCCGTGAAAGAGCGTTTGTAGACGTCTCTTGTAGCAGACCGAAATGGCAGACCTACGGGTTTACTGCTGATCTGACTACCCTGTGGGAGTAAGAGACATCACGGGCCGAAATGGCACCACCGTGGCTGGTGAAGGGCTGATCCGATGATGTCCATCCGTTCCGGATTGCATATTGGTTGACTGGGTTAACCTGCATACATATCACGCAACATGCATACTGACTTAGTTGATGAGTGTGGTTGCTATTTGATAAACTTACTTGGAACATGCTAATTGTTATTATTGTCGTTATGATTTTGTGGAACATGCAACCCTAGGAATGATATCTCTAGTTATAAGCCTAAGTGGCTATCTATTAATTGTACTTATTGGGTTTATTATCTACATAGTTCTTTAGAGTTGACCCTCGCGTCTTCTGTGTGTGTTTTGGCGGACAACGCCTTTTGTCAAATGAATATTGCGGACTGGTACACCATGGTCCACCCTTCGGGGGGGATTAGGTATGAGATGATCGATCAGGACGACCCCGGGTCGTGGGTGGTTGACCCCGCGAGCCACCGAGCGACGTATTCGGGGCGTATCATGGAGGATCACGTGGACAGTGGAGGACTCTTGAGGTCAGGAGTGTTGAGGCGATGCTCTATCAGCTTCAACTTGCCACCGGGCGTTCACTGTGGACCAGGTCTTGGAGGAGCACCGCCGCCACCGTCATCTTCAGAGGAGGAGGATCCCTCAGAGGAGATTCCAGTGGGAGTGCCCTCGGCAGGGTCTAGTGCACCCTTCATTGCGATCATTGATGATCAGGGTTCGGGCCCTAAGCTCGTGAGTCCAGCATCGGAGAGTGTTGCAGGAGCGAGGGGAGGACGGATAGGGTTGATAGACTTGGTCGTTCTGGATTCTGATTCAGACGACGATCATGCTAGCACATAGTTTTGAGTGTTGGTATGAGCTCCTCGAGTTAGGATTAGTGTAGGAGTAGAGTTTTAGCTCTGACAGTCTTGCTTCATTTGTTACTTAGGGGACAGGGTAGATCCGCCTATAGCTTTTTGTGTGGTTTCTTTACGGGAATCACAGAGAGTTGGTTGGACTTATGAGGTCTTATTTTCAGGCCATTGGGTCAGCTGATTCTCAGTTTTGAGGGATGGTGTTGCGGGCACTTCACCCTTTTCTTTTGGTTTGTATATATTGCCTTCGGGCGTTACACTTTTCTTTCCGTCACTGGAGGTTTACTCGTGACGAGGTTATTACTTACAGCGGGGGCTGTTTATATATATTGTATATTAGTTCTATTGCTTTTCGCTTTTGGGTTTTATTTATTTCAGTCTTGTCTTAGTTATTATCGAAAAAAAAAACATTCACGTTTTCCGCATTAAGTTTACTTTTGGTTACTAAAGTGACGCTACCGAAATCGGGGTGTTACACCCTTTAAGTTGCGAGCGAACGCTCTGTTGGTTTAAGATGTCGTTGGATTTTGTTAAAAACGGTGCTCCACCGCATCGTTGGGTTCTAATAACCTCCGATTCACTTCATATTTCTTAATTTTGTTTCTCTATTTTCTTCACCCATTTGTCTTGCTTTTTGGGTCTACAATCCAATTTTCAAAATTTGAGGTATAAAGAGATTATTTTGATTAAAATTGAATTATTACCAAATATGAAAACACAAGCATGTTTCCCTATGTTCGAGATATGGTTTGTAAACCGGTCGGGTGTGTTATTGCAGAATTTGCATTGTGAATTTACGGAGGAAGACCACGATTGAGAGAATGAGGAGGACTGTGATGTTTTCATTTTTAAATTTATTGGATTATATTGAAAATATTTTTTGAAATTATTGATTAACAATTTAAATAATAACTAATTATTAATGAAGAATATTTTTCGTCACTAAATTTGCATCTATATAAAATGGGGTGGGGTGTAGATTTTAGACAAGAATGGGGTGGAGTGTAATTCTAATAAACCTTGAGAGGGGTGAATGTACTTTACTCTAAGAAATATAGCTTCTTAACGAAAACGATTCATAAATTTGAATCTTTATTTGCCATGATTCATAAAAGTACCATAACTAAAACAACATATATAAAAAAATTGCTAACTCATGTATATTTAATCTCCAATAGCAAAATAGCTTCCTAATCAAAAAAATAACATGTCAATAACACAATTTTTCATTTTTTAAATCATAGTGAAGTCGTTAAGCCCATAAAAGTAAGATTTGTACAAGTTGAATCAATAGGTCCACGCTTCATCAGTACCTATGTGGCAATGTCTGAATCACAAAAGAACACCCAAGATGATTGAAGATATCTATCTCAAGTTCTCAACCCCAACATGCATGCGACCAGATTTACCAAAAACTTCAAATAATATCATTGGATACTATTCTATTAATTATCAAAGTAACAAATTTCTATTAACGTTATACGACATTTATTAATTAATGTTTACCCGTAAATTTAGGGTGAATGGTAACTTTCATCCCTAAAGTTACAAGCGTCGGACAAGTTAATCTCTATTCTACGGAAATGTCTCTCGTAGTCCCTGAAGTTTGAAAACGTCGATCACGTTGGTCCCTGCCTCTGCTCCCGTTAGTGAACGTTAACAGAGACGATGATTTGGCACGTTAAGTGCCCTAATGGACTTGCCACGTGGATCTGACCATTTTCTCAATGGCAAATTAGTCCCTGTTAGGTGTCACATGGTGGTTGGTTCTTAAGTTGGCAAAATAGTCCTGGCCACCTTCTTCATACACCAGTTAACGTAAGCCTCCTAAACTCAAACATTTCATCTTCAACCCTCTGACAAGCAACAAGAGACGAAGGCAGAGGAGAGTTGAAGAGCGTTGAAGAGGAAGAGCGTTGAAGGTTGAAGAGAGGCGAAGGAAGAGGAGCGTTGAAGGTGTTCCGTCACCGGCGTAGAAGAAAGATACAAGAGACGCTGCTCTTTTTGGGGTTTCGGTCTCACCAAGGCAAAGGTACAATCTTTCCCTATTTTTGTTCAAGAAAAACCCTAAAATTGCTCTCCAACATGCTTATAAGGTTAAGATAACCATGATTTTGCTCTATAATTTACATGTTCATCGTTTAACTATTTCATTGTTTGTCATTGGGGGTGGGTTAATACATTCGGGTATTGAAGTTAGATTGTTTGTGCTTGTTGAAAATGGGGAGATTGTAATCGCTGATGAGGGTTTCTATTTTTTGACAGTGTCATTGATTGAACTCTTTTGTTTGTGTTGCATTTAGATGGACAGAAACCTAACTCATTGATTGAACCCTTTTGTTAGTGTCATTGATTGACTTGACCAAAAATGTTTTCGTGCACGGTCTCATTCCTTCATTACAAGCTGTTATGCCAGGGGTGTCACACAGGTACTGTGTGATGCATTTGTGGAGAAATTTTGCCAAACAATGGAAGGATAAGGAGTTGAAAGGAGCTGTTTGGGACTGTGCAAGGACAACAACTGTGGTGGATTTCAACAGAAAGATGAATAGGCTGAGAGCAAAGAATGCTCAAGCATGGGCATATTTGAATAAATGTCCAAAGACAACTTGGACAAAATCTCATTTCAGTGAAACTCCTAAGACTGACAACATTTGCAACAATCCTTGTGAATCTTTCAATGCAAAGATTCTGAAATATGGGGGGAAGCCAATAATTACTATGCTAGAGGAGATCAAATGCTATGTGATGACAACCATAGCAAATAACAAGATAAAGTTGAGAGGCTATCAAGGCTTTCTACCACCAGTGCAGAAAAGTAGGTTGGAGAAAGAGAAACAGGCAAGCCAAAAATGGACTACTATGCATGGCCAGGACAAGATTCAAGGTTTGAGGTGAGTTGTTGGGGCCAAAGAGTGGTTGTTGATTTAGCAGCTGGAACTTGCACATGCAGGTGGTGGCAGCTGAATGGCATGCCTTCCTACCATGCATGTGCTGCAATTGGATGGAAGAATGAAAGGCCTGAGAATTATGTTCATGAATGGTTGACAATGGGTGCATATAGGAGCACATATGAGTTTTCTATTCAGCCCACAAGAAGCCAACAGTAATGGGAGCCAACTCCTTATGAGAAGCCTATTCCACCAAACATGAAGAAGAAAGCAGGAATACCTAAGAAGAACAGGAGGAGAGATGGCACTGAGGAACAAGTTGCTTGAAGGGCTAGGAGAGATGCCACTGAGTCACAACTGGCTAGAAGGGTGAGGAGATCATATCTTGTGATGACTTTTTCAAGGTGTGGACTTGAGGGTCATAACACAAGAGGTTGTCACAACCAAGACCGTCGACTAAGACCCAATAATTGGGTACCACCACCACCAAAGGATGAAACACAAAATGTTGAACAAGTTGTGATTAATGTCTCTCAATCTACACCAACAGAAGATATCCCACAACCCCAACCTACACAGGTAATTTTATCACTCAATCTCAAATGTGCATTTTTTAGTACACCCTCTATTGGACCTAATAGACCTAATTGTAGGGCCCTACTGGAAGGGTTGTTTTCGAGCTTCATCCCTCACTAGCTCCTACTATTGCTGCTTCTTCTCCAAGGGTTGTTTTTAGAGCTTCATCCCCAACAATCACAACTGAGGTAATTCTATCACACCATCCCAAATTTTCATTTGTTAATACACCCTCTATTGGACCTAATAGACCTAATTGCAGGGCCCTACTGGAAGCCAAACTCCACTAGCTCCTGTTGTAAGACCAAGATTTGGTCATGTAGTACAACTCTATGTTTTAATGATTACATGTTAACTATTGTGTATGAACAATTGTGGTCAAGGTTATTAAAACCGAACCAGTGATGAAACCAATGAGGGTACTGGTTCAAGGTTCATTGGTTCAACAGTAGTTGAACCGTGGTCCAACCGGTATTACCGCACTACGTTAAATTATATTATTTTAAAATAAATAGATAATATATAAGGTAGTATTGAATAAAAATAATATCTATAAATATATACTACAAATAAAATACTTCAAAATAACGATAGATATGTTTTTTTATTCACATGAAATAAGAAATGGTCTGTGCACATAGCCCAGCCGTAAAAATTTAAAAAGACCACCTTAGGAAAAATGTTTAAATAATTACATATAATATTATCAATTGTTAGTTTGTGTGCTGTAAAAATATGAATAAATTTTTTTTATCGAAAAAATGAATACATGATTGAAATTTGAACAAGTAAAGTGTCCCATCAATGTAATCTCCTTTTTAAAGTAACGAAAAATTCAAACTTGGTCAAACTCATGCTTTATTATCTTTTTTAAATTTTAATTGTTCGAATTCCATGTTTTTTAACAGTGATGGAACAGCTTGACATGCATATGATAGATATTTATGGAAAAGGGAGTCAGCCGCCGCACAGTCTCAAAAAACATAAAGATGATAATTTAATTTTTTAAACATAATTTTGAGAACCGTTCTAAACCGGAAAACCGCCGGTTTGGCCGGTTTACCGGTTTTTAACCGGTTTTCTTGCAGTCCGGTTTTGGGGCTAGTTTGGACCGACCGAGTGTCCGGTTCCCGGTTCAACCGGTTGAATCGGTCGGTCCGGTCCGGTTTTTATTACCATGATTGTGGTACTCTAACATTGTTTTCTGAGTGTTTATATGAGAGGCTCTGACTCTGGTCAATACTCACAACTATCAGAAGCATTTAGCCCAAAGAGTAACCAACGCAACGCTTTCGCACTCACTATGTTCTGATTGAACAGTAGTATATGCTTCAGAAGTTCTAAAGATGATAAGCTCTGATGTGGATTCAGATCACTTCAAGTTCTAAAGACCAGAAGCTCTGAAGGTCCAGAGGCTCTAAGGTCCAGAAGTTTTGAAGGTCCAGAAGCTGAGAAGTGAAGATTCTAAAGTCCAAGAGTAAGCTGCCTCTGAAGACCAAGTACTTCCAACAATAATGTCCAAAAATAGAAGATACGAAGGTCAGAGGATCCAAGCTTCCCTCTGACTCTGATCACCAAGCTTCACAAGTTCCAACATGAAGCGTCGTCTCATCATAAGTCAACTAGGATAAGGTTCACGTCGTTGTCCAAGTACAAAAGCAATTGTATTATCTTGACGACCTTACCTAAGATGTTCAGCCACAGCAGAATCTGGAAGTTCCAGATTTGCCCTCCAACGGTAGCATTTCAAACTGCGAATATAACCCTAATCCTTGAAGTATAAATAGAGGCTGAAGATTGAAGAAGCGGCTAAGAAACTTTGTATAAGCTTAAGCAACCATTCAATATTCTCTTAGCAATCTTTCTTCACTAGTCCTTACTGTGTTTACCTTAGCTTTTTCAGAAGCACTCATTGTAAACCCAAAACCTTCAAACAGTTAGTTTGATTTCCTTAAGGGACCAAGGTTGGTCAGCTCCTTGAGAAGACTAAGAGAGTGAATCTTAGTGTTTGCTAGTTTATTGTATTGTTAGTCACTAAGCAGGTTGCTAGTGCAGTTGTAACAAACATTGAACAGTGGATTGCCTTCATTTTAAGAAGGAAGAAATCACCTTAACGGGTGGACTGGATTAGCTTGAACGATTACCAAGTGAAACAGGATAAAATACTTGTGTGCTTTTCTTCATCTCTTATCTTTGCACCTTGTGTTATTTATTCGAGAGATTTGTCAAAATCCAAAGAGGAAAAAGTTTTTAGTTGAAAACTCTATTCAAACCCCCCATTTATATCGTTTTTCATACCTTCAATTGGTATCAAAGCGGAAGTTCTGATTACCACACCTAATAGTGTTCAGTGATCCGGGCCGGTGTGAAAAACTGAGATGGCTACCACCAGTGATGCGCAAAAGGATGTCTACAGTGCAAAGCCTCCTATCTTTGATGGATAGAAGTTCGAGTACTTGAAAGATAGAATCGAAAGCTTCTTTCTTGGCTTCGATGCTAATCTATGGGATATTATTGTGGATGACTATATGCGTCCAGTTGATGCTGATGGCAAAAAGCTCTCAAGAGAAAATATGACGCCTGAGCAAAGGAAGAAGTTCTCCGAGCACCACAAAGCTAGAACCATTCTTCTCAACGCTATCTCCTTTGAAGAATATCAAAAGATAGCAGATCGTGAGTATGCTAAGTCTATCTTTGATTCCTTAAAGATGACTCATGAAGGAAACAAAGAAGTGAAAGAGACAAAGGCATTGTCCTTGATCAGGAAGTATGAATCCTTCCAGATGGAACCTGACGAATCCATTGAAGATATGGTTTTCAGATTCCATTTAATTATTGCTTGAATTAGACCCTCAACAAAAGCTATACCACTGTTGACCATGTCAAGAGGATTCTTAGAGGTCTTCCTGAAAACTAGGTACCTTTGATAACTTCCTTGAAGTTTTCAAGAGATCTTGATGAGTTGAGTTTGGAAGAACTCATAAGCATGTTGAAGAGTCATGAGTTAGATCGTGCAGAGCATCGGACTCACAGGAAGAAGTCCATAGCCTTAAAATCCAAATCTGAAAAGGAAAAAGCTCTCCAAGCAGCTGAAGAGTCTGAAGAAACCTCTAAAGATTCTGATGAAGATGAGCTAACCCTGATCTCCAGAAAGCTCAACCGCATCTGGAAGCACAGGCAGAGCAAGTACAGAGGCTCAGCAAAGGGCAAAGGAAAGCAAGAGTCTTCATCCAATCAGAAGAAGTCCTCATCAAAAGAAGTCACTTGCTTCGAATGTAAAGAATCAGGGCACTACAAAAGTGATTGTCCAAAGCTGAAGAAGTACAAGAAGCCAAAGAAGCATTTCAATGCAAAGAAAGGTCTTATGGTGACTTTTGATGACTCAGAGTCAGAGGAAGTTGACTTTGATGGAGAAATCGTTGAAGGACTCATGGCAGTTGTCAAAGACAAGGAAGCAGAGTCCAAAGATGCACCTAATGCTGAATCTGCATCAGAGGAAGAGCCAGACTCTGACGATGAAAATGAGGTATTTGCTTCCTTCTCAACTTCTGAACTTAAAGCTGTCTTGTCTGATATTATGGATAAATATAACTCTCTTTTGACAAAGCATAAAAAGTTGAAAAAGAATTTCTCTGCTGCCTCTGAAACTTCTGTTGAACATGAGAAAAAAATTTCTGAACTAAATGTGAGTAATCATGCTTTAGTTAACTCTAACTCTGTGCTAAAAAATTAAATTGCTAAATTAGAAGAAGTAGTTGCTTGTGATGCCTTTGATGTTAAGAATGAATCTAAATATGAAAAGTTTTTTCAAAGATTCCTAGCTAAAAGCGTAGATAGAAGCTTAATGGCTTCAATGATCTATGGTGTTAGCAGAAATGGAATGTATGACATTGACTATTCTAAACCCAGTAGAAATGAGCCTCCTATGCCTAAGGCAAAATCCTTATATGAACATTTTGTACCCTCTGGTACTATATTGCCTGAACCATTACCTGTTAAAGTTGCTAACCCCCCTCTCAAAAAGGGAACTTTCTCTATGACTAAATGTCATGCTCAGATTCCTCTGAAGTATCATGTTGAGAAACCTAAGGTTTTCAGAACCTCTGGGGTAACTAACAAGAAAGGACCCAGAAAGTGGGTACCTAAGGAAAAGATTATATATGTTGCAGATATCCTTGATCGCTCCACTGAAACACCAATCATGGTATCTGGACAGTGGATGCTCACGACACATGACGGGAGAAAGACGTATGTTCCAAGACCTGAAACTTAAGCTTGCAAGCGAAGTTGGTTTTGGTGGCAACGAAAAGGGTAAAATTGTTGGTTTTGGTACTATTGGAATTGGGATAATAGTCCATGCATTGATAATGTTCTGTTGGTAGATGGTTTAACTCACAACTTATTGTCTATAAGTCAATTAGCTGATAAGGGTTATGATGTTATTTTCAATCAAAAGTCTTGCAAGGCTGTAAGTCAGATCGATGGCTCTGTTCTGTTTAACAGCAAGAGGCGGAACAACACTTATAAGATCAGATTATCTGAGTTGGAATCTCAGAAAGTAAAGTGCCTTCTTTATGTTAATGAAGAGCAATGGGTATGACATAGACGGTTAGGGCATGCCAGTATGAGAAAGATTTCTTAGCTGAGTAAGCTTGACCTTGTCAGGGGCTTACCCACTCTGAAGTTCTCTTCAGATGCTCTTTGTGAAGCATGTCAGAAAGGCAAATTTACAAAAGTCTCGTTCAAGGCAAAGAATGTTGTTTCCACCTCAAGGCCGTTGGAACTTCTGCATATCGACCTGTTTGGACCAGTGAAAACTGAGTCTATAGGTGGCAAGAGATATGGGATGATCATTGTTGGTAAATTCGCAAGTGTACGAATCCACCCGGTTTTAATTATCGAACCACAGGGATTGTGAGTGAATAGATTCGGTTCAAGCTTTGAGTTTGAAGGTTTGTTTTATTGAGGCAAACATATGACGAAGTAGTAATAAGGAAAAAGAAAATATAAATTCAGAAATGAAACAGAGAATGAAAAGAAAGAGTGATTTACTTTGGGTTCTTGCTCAACTAATCAATTCAAGCACATCATTCTAAGCACATGTTCTCATGAATCTCTCCTTGATGTTATAGCCTAAGCAACTACCTATCGATGCCTCGCATAGATAATTCTTTCAAACCAAAAGATAAGCCCAATTCCTTGTGTACTTAAACATTTGTTTGAAGCATAAAGATTATAAAGTTCAGGCCAACAAACCCCAACCCTTCCTCTATTCCTAGTAGCAAGTATAGAAGGGGTAATCCCAAATCGGTTCCCTGATCTATAACAAACTTCCGTTCTGATTATAGAATAGTATAAAGCAAGCAAGCATACAAACTTAGATTGAAATTCAGAAAATGGGATTCAAGGGAAGAAGGAGAATATGTGGGAAAGAACTTAAGATTATAACTCAAATATAAAAAGTCTTACAAAGAAATCCAAAGCAAAAGAAGAGAGATTAGCCAAGCATGGCAAGAGCCATGCTTGGCTAAGAACCTGAATTACAAGCTTAGAAGCCCTCTCACACTCTCCTAGATGCTCCTCTACCTCTGAGTTTTTGTAAAAATGAAAGTAGAATCCAAGATATCAAAGATTACAAAAGAAAATGACTAAAATCCTATTTATAGGCAAAAATCCCGAGTCTGGGCTGGAAGGTAATTCCATCCTGAAAATGAGCCCCTGGAAGGTAATCCTGAGCGCCAATTCCATCCTGAAAATGAGCCCCTGGAAGGTAATTGGCGCCTAGGCGCCAATTAAGCACGCCTAGGCGCCAATTCCAGAACCCTGGAAACAGCAATTGGCGCCTAGGCGCCAATGGAGCACGCCTAGGCGCTCTGACTCGCTGGAAAACCTTTTGATCTTCATTTTAACTCCTCTTTACTCCTCTTTAAGCCTCTTTAAGCCTCCCTTCAATTCTCCAAACCTCTAGACACTCGATCTTCAGCTGTTACAACCTGAGAACTTGATGACAAAGCTAGGAAAATATCTAGAAATTCAGAGGTTAGTTTTGCACAAAGGCTCCAAAACAAGTGGAAATTGCCTAAGACTCCTAAACTCTAATAAAATGCAACTAAAGCCCTTATAAAACTACAAAATTACTAAACTAATGCAAATGCACAAATAAAAGTAGAAATGCATGAGAATGCATGAAACACTACATGAGACACAAGAAAAATACTCAAAACCTACAAGGAAAAATCCTAAAAACATCATATAAACCCGGGTCATCAGTCATCGTTGACGACTATAGCCACTGGACATGGGTAAAATTCTTAAGCCGCAAGGATGAGTCTCATTCTGTGTTCTCTACCTTTGTTGCCCAAGTGCAAAACGAGAAGGGTTGCAGGATTGTGCGTGTCATAAGTGATCATGGTGGAGAGTTTGAGAATGACAAGTTTGAGAGTCTGTTTGATACCTACAGGATATCACATGATTTCTCTTGTCCTAGAACTCCTCAACAAAATGGTGTTGTTGAAAGAAAAAATAGAACTCTCCAAGAGATTGCTAGAACCATGCTTCAAGAAACTGACATGGCAAAGCACTTCTGGGCAGAGGCAGTAAACACAACATGTTATATTCAGAACAGAATCTCTATCAGACCGATTCTGAGTAAGACTCCCTATGAATTGTGGAAGAATATAAAGCCCAACATTTCTTACTTTCATCCTCTTGGTTGTGTTTGCTATATTTTGAATACTAAGGATAGATTGCATAAATTTGATTCAAAATCTTCTAAATGTCTATTACTTGGTTACTCTGATCGTTCTAAAGGTTTCAGATTTTATAATATTGAAGCTAAAACTATTGAGGAATCCATTCATGTTAGGTTTGATGATAAGCTTGACTCTGACAAGTCAAAGCTAGCTGATAAGTTTGCAGATATGAGCATAACTGTTTCTAATAAAGGCAAAGCTTCAGAGCAAGCTGAGCCAGAGGCAGACTCTCCAGAGGAAGCTGGTCCCTCTGATCCACAACTTCAGAAGAAGAGCAGAATAATTGCCTCTCACCCCAAGGAACTGATTCTGGGAAACAAAGATGAACCTGTCAGAACCATATCAGCATTTAAACCCTCTAAAGAGAGTCTACTTAGCTTAAAGGGATTGGTGTCATTAATTGAACCAAAGTCAATTGATGAGGCTCTTCAAGACAAGGACTGGATTCTGGCTATGGAAGAAGAGCTGAATCAGTTCTCCAAGAATGACGTCTAGAATCTTGTCTAGAAACCTAAAAGTGCTCACATTGTTGGAACCAAATGGGTCTACAGAAACAAGCTCAATGAGAAAGGAGAAGTAGTTAGAAACAAAGCAAGGCTAGTTGCTCAAGGCTACAGTCAGAAAGAAGTGATAGATTATACTGAAATGTTTGCTCTAGTAGCAAGATTAGAAGCTATCAGACTGTTGATCTCTTTCTCTATGAATCACAACATAGTTCTCCATCAAATGGATGTCAAGAGTGCATTCTTGAATGGATACATATCTGAAGAAGTATATGTGCATCAACCTCCTGGTTTTGAAGATAAGAAGAACCCTGACCATGTCTTCAAGTTGAAGATGTAAGACCTGGATTTTCAGAACAAGCTAGTTTCCGACTCACGCGTAGAATCAGTGTAAGCGTGACAGGAGTTTGACATTTGAGGAAGATTAATGAAGAAGAAAGTTCAGGAATTGCTTGAGGAATGTTGCGTAGTTGTTTTCGGAGTTAGTGCGAGTCGTCTGCACACTTGCCTTAGGGCGAGCGTGTCCAGAATAGACTATTTCGCTCTTAAAGCAACGTTTTGAGTGAGATTTCGAACTCTCGGAAAATTTAAAGATTCTTTTTATTTTTCCATCGACCAGCGTTTCATTTCGGAACTCTGGACTGTACGCACGATAGGTTTCACTTTTCGGATGTCCGCCGACGCTAATTTCTTTGCTTCGAAACCCTATTTTCGAGCAATGGATGAAGACTTTTTCTATTCGGGACTTCTAACGAAGATTCCGTCCGCGTTGCCAGACTTGTTTCGACATTTCCAATCTTTCTTCTGTTGGAAGTTTTGTCGTCTGAGCATCACAGCAAAAAGTAGTTTTTCGGGGCAGATTAACCGACACCGCTTTTGAGTTTTTCGATATCGTATTTCCCAAATCCTAGATATTTGTTTTGAGTTCTGGAATTCTGACGCTAGAATCTCTCTTAGAATTCCACGGTGATCGTGCTGCAAAAATCGGAATCGCGAAATTTTCATTTTCCCGCGATTTCACCCGCCTATAAATAGCGCGAAAAAGCAAAATCCTCTCATTTTCTTTCCATTTGTGGCTGATTTCGTGGGGAGCAAGGGGGGAGGGGATTTCCGCGAAAACTTGACCAATCTTCGTGCAGTTCGTCCCTACTTCTAGGTATCGAGTTGAAGGAACTTTGGAAGTTTCAAGGCATTCCTGTGAAGGAGATTTGATTTGCGAAGCTGGATCAGCTCGAGGTTAGGGCAACTTACTATATATTAGCTATGACTGCATGATAGGCGTCGATAAATTCGACTTATGTTTTATCTGATGTTGTTTTTGATGATGAGTTGATGTTATGATGCTTTTCCATACTTGTGATGTTGTGCTTTTGTTGGATTGAGCGTTTTGACGCAATTTCGGAGTGGAGATTCATTGATCTGGTGATCTTTGATGTTTCGGGTTGGATGAGCAACCCTAGGCAAGTCCAAATGAGGGGTTTGGGACTTAGCCATTTGTTGGGATTCATTGGTTTACTTAGACTTTCCCCGGGAAACTTCTTTTGGGTGGTTGGTTTTCGGAAAACCTAGAATGAATAGAATTTTGTAAAATAAAGACTTGGGAAACTTAGACTTTGAGAAATAAACTCATAACTTGGCTAATTCGAATTGAAACAATTTTTATTAACGTTTAAGCATAGGAGAACTGAAGGGGAAAATATTTACGAAAGGCGGGGAAAAGTCGACTTATGTTGTGGGTTTGGAGAGTTTGGAATTGGGGAAAGCCACTGAGGTGAGCTATGGTGATGATTGAAAGTCACCGAGTACTCTAGTACTCCTGGTAGTGTTGTTCGAGTCGTGTTGTATTGACCGGCACAGACTCTGGGTTTTGTTTGTGGGTTTTGTGGTGGGAGTTGTGTTGTATTGACCGACACTAACTCCAAGTCGTGTTGTATTGACCGACACTGACTCTGGTTTTGATAATCATATTGCACACGTGCCTATACGCGATGAAGTGCCAAGCAGAGTACTTCGGTATAACAGGAAGTAACGATCAGCCATGCAGAGTTGAATCGGTCCTGACTATATCTGGCACAACAGGAGGTAACGATCATCCATGTAGAGTTGCATCGTGCCTGTTGATGTTCGGCATAGCAAGCAGAAATGGTCAAACCATGTAGAGTTTGTATCGTCTTGACTATAGCCAAAGGTGATAAGCGACGCCCGAGCAGAAATGGTTAAACACGAGGCCAGTGTTACGACCGTCTCGAGGTGCCCAGCCTATAAGTGGCAATACCGTTGGTTTGTCCCGTCGCCAAGCAGAGTGACGTCGTTGATTTGTTCCGTCGCCAAGCAGAGTGACGTTGTTGATTTGTTCCGTCGCCAAGCAGAGTGACGTTGTTGTTCTGTCCCGTCGCCAAGCAGAGTGACGTTATTCGGATTTGTGTCAGCATATTCTGCACTGGCACACAATGCATCTTATTATGACTGAATTGCGTAAGAGATTTGATAACATGCTATGTATAAACCTTAGGGTAAGCAGTGCATAACTTATATGTATATATACAACATATATATATATACCCCTTTTATCGCATGTTGATTGTATATCTATTGTATTCTGTAAGTTGACCCTAGCGCCTTGGCTTTGTTTGTATGTTTGTGCTTGGGCGGTCGGCCTGCTGCCAGGCGTCCGTCAGCCGGTTCGTGATGATTCGTTGTGCGGGAAAGACCCGGAGCGGAACGACTATTACTGAAGCTTTCGACGAGGACCCGGACTTCATGACTGTTCGAGGGAGGGTCGATGATAGTAGTGTGGGTTATGGGTGGTTAGAGCCTTTTGAGTTAGTTGTTACTGTAATAGCTCTGATTCGTCATTCATATTTTGGGACAGGGTAGGTTCCCGACGCATGGCTTTTGTGTGGTTCTCTTACTGAGGGATCACAGTGAGTCAGTCGGACCATAGGGGTCTTTGCTTAGGCCATTTTGAGGCCGACTTCCTCCTAGTGGTTTGTAATTATGATTTTCTCACTCACACATCTGGAACTGTAACTATTTGCCTACGGGCACACTACTTTGGAGTCACTGCGAGTGCGCGTGACGGGAGAGTGCAGCTGAGGTGGTACATGTGTATATATTTGTATATTGGTTAGTTAGTGTTGGGGTTATGTCTTTATTTCTCTATTGCTTGATTTAAAAGGAATCAAACGAAAAAAATTACCTGTTTTCCGCGTAAAGTTTACTTTTGGTTACTAAAGTGACATCTGGAAATCGGGGTGTTACATTGTGGTATCAGAGCTTAGTCGAGTCTTTTGGGAGTCTTTGGGGATAGGTCTTCTGTGCTAGGTTGTGTGACTCTGCAAAGAGTGAAAATTGATTGTCTGCAGAGCGATTTTCGCTCTAATTGCTTGCGTTACTACTCAATCGGATTGAGTGGTTTGTCTAGTGCTACCGTATGGTTAGTACTAATCGGACGTTCGATGGGATATAGGATGGTGGATCTTAACCGGATGGCGGAGGCTACACGTGAGCATCATCAACGACTGATGGCGACAGCAATGTATCAATAAAGAGGAATGAACCGAATTGGAGCTGGGGGACCAATGAGGTCAGGTTCCCAAGGCTACAACGGAAGGAAGAGTTACCATAAGTGGGGACCATATCAGCGTTCCGAGGGAAGAAATCTTATCTCAAGAGAGTACAAACCGACGACTGCTGATACTGGGGGGGAAGCCAGTTGGTGACAAAGGAGTGACATCTACTCGTTGCAGAAAGTTTGGGCATTTTGCTAACAAATGCTCAGTGATTGGACGGAGATGCTTCAAGTGTAACCGAGAGGGGCATCTAGCTGTGAACTGCAAGACCAAAGAAAGTCTATGCTTCAATTGCAACCAACCGGGACATTTCTCCCAAGATTGCAAGGCACTCAGGGGCGAATCATCAGGGAATGTTGGGAAAGGAAAACAACTTGCTCCAGAGGAAAGGATTCATGCCAAGGAGGGCAAGAGCTGAGGAGTTGAACGAGGAAGAACGTGGGAACGATGTAGGACCTTATTCGAGGTTGCTCGAGATTTAACTATAGAAGTTACATAAGGTTGGGAATAGCACACTAAGTCTAGAAAGTAGTCTTCCACCGATGCGTTTATGAGGAAGCTAGTAGTTGAAGAACGAATCTTAGGGAGATTCCGTATGGGTAGTATACGTGTTATGTTGAGGGTGTGTAGTTCCGTAGCGGGATCCTTAAAGGATTTAGTATCAGGATATTTGTGACTACTGGAGGATAGGAACTCATTGACTGTTCCAGTGGGTTTTTCTAAATTTCCACCTTCGATGTATTAGGCCTGATCAACCTAATATTGAGGGGGTGATATTCGGAATCACAGCTGGTTATGGACTTTGATAGAAGGACGGGTAAGATGAATTTGAATTGATTGAGGATTAGTCGGATTTGGGAGGAAAGTTCGTGTTAAGCATTTGATTGTACAAGATTAAGATTTGAACCTTTGGAAGTTGATGATTTTCGTATAGACATTGATTGGTTAGTTCGTGTGATTACTCCAAGTAGAGGTAGACTAAGCCAATAGAATTGATGTTGGAAAATCTTTAAGTATTTTCTCGGAAGTTATGAAGTCATAGGTTATGTGATTTCTGACGTGGGATTATTAGAGATTAGATAGGTTGGATTTAATATCCGGTTATAGATGATTGTTTGATGGTAGCGAGATTGAGAAGAATTAACTCTGAACTAGATTGTTATAGTCGAGTTCGAGGAATAAGTTTTTCTAAGCGTTGGATTAATATGTGGAGACATTATAGTCTTAAGAGATGAATTTTCACTTGAAAAGTGTTGAATTAATGATTAAGTTGGAGAAAGAAAGTTTTAGCATAAGTTGAATACTTGAGGTTGTTGATATGGATTCCAAAGAAATATGCTAAGATTACTAAGTGAGATTTACTAAGTTGGATTGAAATCTTAGGGTTAAGATTGAATCTTGAGAGTCGAGAATCGCATACGAGTAAGAGATCTTACAGTTGTAGCTGTGACAATAGGAGTTGAATCTTAGAAGAATGAAGACCTGGAGATGGGTTTCGGGTTAAGACCATTGAGGTATAATATAAGAGTGATCTTGAAGTAAATGAATCTTGGGTTGTGTAGGGTCATAAGGTTGGTTATAAGTTGGTGATCGATTGATGTTGATCATGAGGTTGCAGACATAATGAGCCATGTGATATGATTTGAATGATGTTAGCATAATAAGTTGTGGATGTGAAAGCATGACGACACTGGTCAGGTCGTTTGGGTAAGTGAAGGAGTTATAGTTTTTAAGAAACGGATATTCATTTAAGAAGTATTGAAGAATTAAAGGTCATTAGAGGACCAAACTTGGTGAAGGTTTAGGTTTTAAATCTATGAATGTCTGTCTAAGGTGTGTAGGACTTGAAGTTTGTCAGAATTTGATTGAGAAATTAAGAAGTTGATTGACGAGATGGTGATTGAGTCACAAAAAGGAAGGTGTTAGTATTAAGACGAATATCTGAGGTTGTTATATTTTGACGAGTTTCGTAGAGTTTAAGAGTCAATGGCTAGTTAAGTCCCTTGAGGTATAGTTATGATTTAATCTTCTAGAGGATAAGTCTTGATTTGTGCGAAGTGTTAGGGATTTCAGTAAGTGTAAATAGGTTTGAGTGAGGGAAGTTCTAAGGAAGAAGACGATAATAATGGATTGTTAGATATTAAGAAGAGGATTATCTTATAAGTTGTTGATAACTTGATGTTGAAGGGGACAAGATTAGTGAAGGACAAGAAATAAGGACATAAGTCGATTTTTAATTCGAAGGGTGACTAAGTAGGAGATTGATTTCATTGTGCGAGTGATGATAGTTACGAAGTTAGAGGTGTTTTAATGGACTAGCGGTTTCCAAGGGGGAGGATTCGTCTAAGAGTTATCGAACGAACAAGTGATGGACTGTAGATGAAGATCACGAGGACAAGTTGAGTATCTACTTTGAGATGACAGAGAGGCACTGAGTTTAAGAAGAATTCCGGACGACCGAAAGTAAAGAAGTAAGTGGCTAAGGTTGTGCGACTGCACGGAATGCCAACCGGTATCATTTCAAGCAGAGGTCCGACGCAAGTAATCGAGTCAGACGACATGAGGTTGAATGATGTTTTGTCTTTTGAGACGCCGATAGTTAGCAGTGGGGATAGAAGAGTGAAACAGTTAAGGGGAAGGCAGATTGCTTAAGTAAAGATTTTGAGGAACAATGACACAGGCACTACTACATGGGAATTGGAAGATAAGATCAAGGAACTGTATTCCGAACTTTTTGCAGAACTCTGAGTTTCGAGGACGAAACTTTCTTTTTGGAGGGGAGTATTGTAAGACCTGGATTTTCAGAACAAGCTAGTTTCCGACTCACGCGTAGAATCAGTGTAAGCGTGACAGGAGTTTGACATTTGAGGAAGATTAATGAAGAAGAAAGTTCAGGAATTGCTTGAGGAATGTTGCGTAGTTGTTTTCGGAGTTAGTGCGAGTCGTCTGCACACTTGCCTTAGGGCGAGCGTGTCCAGAATAGACTATTTCGCTCTTAAAGCAACGTTTTGAGTGAGATTTCGAACTCTCGGAAAATTTAAAGATTCTTTTTATTTTTCCATCGACCAGCGTTTCATTTCGGAACTCTGGACTGTACGCACGATAGGTTTCACTTTTCGGATGTCCGCCGACGCTAATTTCTTTGCTTCGAAACCCTATTTTCGAGCAATGGATGAAGACTTTTTCTATTCGGGACTTCTAACGAAGATTCCGTCCGCGTTGCCAGACTTGTTTCGACATTTCCAATCTTTCTTCTGTTGGAAGTTTTGTCGTCTGAGCATCACAGCAAAAAGTAGTTTTTCGGGGCAGATTAACCGACACCGCTTTTGAGTTTTTCGATATCGTATTTCCCAAATCCTAGATATTTGTTTTGAGTTCTGGAATTCTGACGCTAGAATCTCTCTTAGAATTCCACGGTGATCGTGCTGCAAAAATCGGAATCGCGAAATTTTCATTTTCCCGCGATTTCACCCGCCTATAAATAGCGCGAAAAAGCAAAATCCTCTCATTTTCTTTCCATTTGTGGCTGATTTCGTGGGGAGCAAGGGGGGAGGGGATTTCCGCGAAAACTTGACCAATCTTCGTGCAGTTCGTCCCTACTTCTAGGTATCGAGTTGAAGGAACTTTGGAAGTTTCAAGGCATTCCTGTGAAGGAGATTTGATTTGCGAAGCTGGATCAGCTCGAGGTTAGGGCAACTTACTATATATTAGCTATGACTGCATGATAGGCGTCGATAAATTCGACTTATGTTTTATCTGATGTTGTTTTTGATGATGAGTTGATGTTATGATGCTTTTCCATACTTGTGATGTTGTGCTTTTGTTGGATTGAGCGTTTTGACGCAATTTCGGAGTGGAGATTCATTGATCTGGTGATCTTTGATGTTTCGGGTTGGATGAGCAACCCTAGGCAAGTCCAAATGAGGGGTTTGGGACTTAGCCATTTGTTGGGATTCATTGGTTTACTTAGACTTTCCCCGGGAAACTTCTTTTGGGTGGTTGGTTTTCGGAAAACCTAGAATGAATAGAATTTTGTAAAATAAAGACTTGGGAAACTTAGACTTTGAGAAATAAACTCATAACTTGGCTAATTCGAATTGAAACAATTTTTATTAACGTTTAAGCATAGGAGAACTGAAGGGGAAAATATTTACGAAAGGCGGGGAAAAGTCGACTTATGTTGTGGGTTTGGAGAGTTTGGAATTGGGGAAAGCCACTGAGGTGAGCTATGGTGATGATTGAAAGTCACCGAGTACTCTAGTACTCCTGGTAGTGTTGTTCGAGTCGTGTTGTATTGACCGGCACAGACTCTGGGTTTTGTTTGTGGGTTTTGTGGTGGGAGTTGTGTTGTATTGACCGACACTAACTCCAAGTCGTGTTGTATTGACCGACACTGACTCTGGTTTTGATAATCATATTGCACACGTGCCTATACGCGATGAAGTGCCAAGCAGAGTACTTCGGTATAACAGGAAGTAACGATCAGCCATGCAGAGTTGAATCGGTCCTGACTATATCTGGCACAACAGGAGGTAACGATCATCCATGTAGAGTTGCATCGTGCCTGTTGATGTTCGGCATAGCAAGCAGAAATGGTCAAACCATGTAGAGTTTGTATCGTCTTGACTATAGCCAAAGGTGATAAGCGACGCCCGAGCAGAAATGGTTAAACACGAGGCCAGTGTTACGACCGTCTCGAGGTGCCCAGCCTATAAGTGGCAATACCGTTGGTTTGTCCCGTCGCCAAGCAGAGTGACGTCGTTGATTTGTTCCGTCGCCAAGCAGAGTGACGTTGTTGATTTGTTCCGTCGCCAAGCAGAGTGACGTTGTTGTTCTGTCCCGTCGCCAAGCAGAGTGACGTTATTCGGATTTGTGTCAGCATATTCTGCACTGGCACACAATGCATCTTATTATGACTGAATTGCGTAAGAGATTTGATAACATGCTATGTATAAACCTTAGGGTAAGCAGTGCATAACTTATATGTATATATACAACATATATATATATACCCCTTTTATCGCATGTTGATTGTATATCTATTGTATTCTGTAAGTTGACCCTAGCGCCTTGGCTTTGTTTGTATGTTTGTGCTTGGGCGGTCGGCCTGCTGCCAGGCGTCCGTCAGCCGGTTCGTGATGATTCGTTGTGCGGGAAAGACCCGGAGCGGAACGACTATTACTGAAGCTTTCGACGAGGACCCGGACTTCATGACTGTTCGAGGGAGGGTCGATGATAGTAGTGTGGGTTATGGGTGGTTAGAGCCTTTTGAGTTAGTTGTTACTGTAATAGCTCTGATTCGTCATTCATATTTTGGGACAGGGTAGGTTCCCGACGCATGGCTTTTGTGTGGTTCTCTTACTGAGGGATCACAGTGAGTCAGTCGGACCATAGGGGTCTTTGCTTAGGCCATTTTGAGGCCGACTTCCTCCTAGTGGTTTGTAATTATGATTTTCTCACTCACACATCTGGAACTGTAACTATTTGCCTACGGGCACACTACTTTGGAGTCACTGCGAGTGCGCGTGACGGGAGAGTGCAGCTGAGGTGGTACATGTGTATATATTTGTATATTGGTTAGTTAGTGTTGGGGTTATGTCTTTATTTCTCTATTGCTTGATTTAAAAGGAATCAAACGAAAAAAATTACCTGTTTTCCGCGTAAAGTTTACTTTTGGTTACTAAAGTGACATCTGGAAATCGGGGTGTTACATAATCTCTCTATGGTCTGAAGCAAGCTCCCAGAGCATGGTATGAGAGATTAAGCTCATTCCTTCTGGAAAATGAGTTTGTAAGGGGTAAAGTAGATACAACTCTCTTTTGCAAAACTTACAAAGATGATATCTTAATTGTGCAAATTTATGTTGATATTATATTTGGATCTGCTAATCCATCTTTTTGCAAGGAATTTTCTGAGATGATGCAGACTGAATTTGAAATGAGTATGATGGGTGAACTTAAGTATTTTCTGGGAATACAAGTTGATCAACAACCAAAAGCAACATGTATCCATCAGAGCAAGTACACAAAGGAACTTCTGAAGAAGTTCAACATGACAGAATCTACAATAGCCAAGACTCCAATGCATCCTACATGCATTCTGGAGAAAGAAGATGTCAGTGGTAAAGTATGTCAAAAGCTCTATCGTGGTATGATAGGATCTCTTCTATACTTAACTGCATCTAGGCCAGATATTCTCTTTAATGTACATTTAAGTGCTCGATTCCAATCAGATCCGAGAGAAACTCACTTAACTGCTGTTAAGAGAATTCTCAGATATCTGAAAGGTACCACTAACCTTGGCTTGATGTATAAGAAAACATCAGAGTATAAGCTTTCAGGTTACTGTGATGCTGATTATGTTGGAGATAGAACAAAAAAAAAGTGTTTATGGAAATTGTCAATTTCTAGGAAGTAACTTAGTCTCATGGGCAAGCAAGAAGCAGTCTACAATTGCGCTATCCACTGCAGAGGCATAATACATCTCAGCAGCTATTTGCAGCACTCAGATGCTCTGGATGAAACATCAGCTAGAGGATTATCAAATCCTTCAGAGCAATATTCCAATTTACTGCGACAATACTGCTGCTATCTCACTTAGTAAGAATCCAATCTTACATTCAAGGGCAAAGCACATTGAGGTAAAGTATCATTTTATTAGAGATTATGTTTAGAAGGGCGTACTTCTTCTGAAGTTTGTTGATACTGACCATCAATGGGCAGATATCTTTACAAAGCCCTTAGCAGAGGATAGATTTAATTTCATACTGAAAAATCTGAATATGGACTTTTGTCCAGTATGAGGATGGATCAGAACCTCTGACTATGATGCTTCTTTATCAGAAGATGTCTAGTTCAGAAGGTAACCTTGTCAGATGCTGAGTACCCATTGGTACCCACTCTAAGACAAGACAGCAAACGTGTGTCAGTCTTTTCTGATGCCTCGTTCCTTGTGCCTCTTGGGATAATCTGTTGTAATGATGTTGATATACTTATTCTCCATCGTGTGCTATGTGTATTTACTGTTTAACTTTATATCATTAATTTCTAGCCGTTGATTTTACTTTTGGCTTTTAAACCGCCAACGGTTACCTTTAAACCCACTTATGCACACACGTTATCCACTTCTCTATCTTATTTCAAAAGCTTTAGTTTTTCTTCAAAAAACTCTCTCCTCTCTCTCTCTCTCTCCTGTTCATTCTCTCCTTCTACCCAAACCCTCATCTGCCATGGAAAGACCCGAGAAAGCTGATTCTGCAGATGGTAAAGTGTTTCCAAAGATGGTTATGGGTCTTGCAACTGGTCAAAGTGGTCCATGTCTTCGATCAAGGTCCAATGAACCCACTCAGGCCGAGACTCAAGGGTCAGAGAAAGTCACTCCGATTGGTGAAAGAGGGTGTGCAGTCACTTGCAATTTTTCTCCTGAAGATCTTCAAGTTCTCTGCAAATTGCGAGTTGATTTCAAGAATGTTGCACAAAATGGGTTGGATCTTCTTTCTGCAGTCAAGTTTCAAGGTTGGGAAGGTTACTTCAACAGGCTCACTGGACCCATCTATGACAAGCTGGTGAAAGAATTCTGGAAACATGCTGAATGTGACGATCTTCAAGTGGTTTCCTATGTGCTGGACAAGAAGATCATCATTACTGAAAGATCAATTGCTCTGCTTCTGGGTCCAGATACTATCAAGGGTTACATATTTCAAGCAAATGAATCCAAATTGAAGAGAGTGAAAGACAAAATCAATTCGGTACTGTATGCAAATTGGCAATCTGGGAAATCCGACTACAAAACTAGAGAGCTTCATCCTGATTTAAGGATCTGGCACAAGATCATTCTGAATTGCTTCAATCCCAGACCCATTGGAAGTTCTCCAGACTACATCAACTTTAATCAGAAAGTGATGCTTTACTTCATCAAGACTTGGAAGAAGATATGTCTTTCTTACTTCTTATTCACTTATCTGAAAGATTGCATAAGGAGATCAAGAACAACTGCTGCTGTGACTAAGAACACCATCATATACATTCCTTATGGAAGACTGTTATCTGACATCTTCGTTGAAAGAAATTTGTTCAAGGACTTGATCAATACAGGATGCACTGAAGACCTTTCCATTCTTGCTGGAGACGTCTTCAACTCTACAACTATGAAGAGGATGTGCCTGATAGAAAAGAAGATTGAGACTGACTCGATCATCACAACAAAAGAGGTTAAGGGAAGAAGAATTCCTCTCAAAGACTATCCCCTCTGGTCTAAGGCTGATGATCTAGAGGCTATCCTGTACTACATCGAGGATTTGAGGAATCTTGGCTTTGAGATTGATGTCGATGAATTCTTCAGAGCCCTTCCAGAAGCTCCTGATTATGAATCTCCTAAAAAGAGATGGACAAAGAGGAAGAAAGAGGATACTACTGAGGTTGCAAAGGATGACTCTGAGGATGGTGATGATGATGAGAAACCACCTCAGAAGAAGAAGAAGAAAGTTAGAATTGCTACAAGGGTTATCCAGCAGGAAACTACTCAAGCACCAAGAACTGCCAGAGTCACAAGATCTTCTGTTAGGAACTCAAGTAAGTTCATAATTCTTACTGACGATGATGAATCTGATGCATGTTTGGCTGTGTCTAACCCCACTTCTACTTTAGCCTTACCTTCTCCTCCTACCCAACAAACCTCTGTCATCCACCCAATCACCACAATCACCACTACCTGCTATCCACAACCAAAGACTTCATTAATTCAATCTTCCATTGAAAATGAACCCATTTGGCAAAGAATCCAAAATCCTCAACCCTCTGAACCTACTTCACCCATTCTACTTCCATACACCTCACAGGCCTCTGAACCTCACCAAGCCTCTGAACCTCACCAAGCCTCTGATCAGAAAGCCTCTGAACAACAAGCTCAAGAACAAAAAGACTCTGAACATTCTGAGCAAGAAACTCCTTCTCCCACTCATTCCATACCGTTTGTTACCAATAACGCTACTTCCTCTCCATCCAACAACTCTGAGTCTGGTCGCAAATTCTTTCAAGCTGTCAGTGATAGGATCTCAGAGCTTCCTGAGAACATCATTAGAGCTCAAAGTCCAAACCGTTACCCAGGACCCAAACCAGAACCTCTGAGTGCGGTCCCTCTGAACTTGGCCTTTCCTCTTCCAAAGGAAAGAAAACTTTCTAAGGTGTCCCTCTCCAACTACTCATTAGTCAACTCTGTAGACTTTGAGTTTCCAAACACTGAAGCTGGCACCTCTAACCCAACTCCATACCCAAAGACTTCTAATCTAATGACTCTGGAAGTTGCCTCTCCTCAAGCTACCTCTGAAGCTACGAGCTGCAATCATCCTTCTCCACCTGAAGTCAATCTTCCTATCATTCCCTACACCCATCCTGAACCAAAAACACTGCTGGAATGCATTAATTTGTTCAGTGATCAAGCAGCAACTCGGGTACACAACCTATATGGTCGCACTGATCATAGTGAGAAACCCTGCATAGTTATTGAGGACTGGGGACGTCTATGTCACTGGCTGCATGACAAGATTGATGCAACGATGGAATTTTATACTGAGGAAAGAGAAGCCAGAATTGATGCTGCCAGACAAAGACTAGAAGCCAGAAACAGAAGAAGAGAAACTCTCCATGAAATGCGCTTAAGGGAAAAGCTCTGGAATGCTAGGGAAGAAGCAAGAAGAAAGAAAGAGCAAGAAGAAGCTGGGTGCCTGACATTGAAGAACAAATCTTCTTCAAATGCTTTCCTTCTAAGCTCACTGATGCAATTCTCAACGAAAGCCATTGTCATATGTATTACAAGATGAAGATGCTCTGTGAAGACTGTTATGGGTTACAATGCTATTTATACACCAAGTTCAGTCTCCAGAAGTTAATGTTGCTGCAGTTTCTCGAGGTGATTACATTGGAAACTGATGCACGTCTTAAACCTCCTGACCGGTGGTAAACGCTCTAGTCATTTAATTTTCTTCATCTGCATTAATCAATTATTTTCTTAATTAACCTTATTATCTAGTTATCTTTTTCTCCTTCTTTAACTTAGAACTTCTCTAAGGGGGAGTACCTTGTACTTCAAGCTAAGTTTTTCACACCCCATTCTTTTTCCTTATGACAAAAAGGGGGAGTACTACCAGTTTTTGATGTGTAAGCTGTGTTAGTGTGATTTCTTTTCTTTTGGAGAATTAAGTGATCCATCTTTATGACCATAGATCTGTCAGTGGGGCACTAGCAAGGAATACATTTTCACTTCGTCAGAAGTGATTGTATGCTTAAATCGGTTGACTCTGATACTTTTCCTTGTTTTGACTCTGATTATTCATGCGCTCTGATAATCCTATATATATGAATCTAACTGATATAACGAATGATCACCTTCATTTTAGCTCAGAATCTTGATATTACTAATGTTTTTATTAAGTCTTAGATTCAGGGGGAGCTAAGCTCAGAATCAAGTTGTGACTTGGATTCAGGACGAACAAAAAAAACCATACGTCTCAGGATAAGTTTACCTCTGATACCCTAAACTCTGAGTGTATTCAGTTTATTGTTTAAGAATTGTTCATCAAAATACTTGGTTTTGTCATCATCAAAAAGGGGGAGATTGTAATACCAAGATTTGGTCATGTAGTACAACTCTATGTTTTGATGATGACATGTTAAATATTGTGTATGAAATATTGTGGTACTCTAAAATTGTTTTCTGAGTGTTTATATGACAGGCTCTGACTCTGGTCAATACTCACAACTATCAGAAGCATTTAGCCCAAAGAGTAACCAACGCAACGCTTTCGTACTCACTATGTTCTGATTGAACAGTAGTATATGCTTCAGAAGTTCTGAAGATGATAAGCTCTGATGTGGATTCAGATCACTTCAAGTTCTAAAGACCAGGAGCTCTGAAGGTCTAGAAGCTCTGAAGGTCTAAAGGCTCTGAAGGTCCAGAAGTTCTGAAGGTCCAGAAGCTGAGAAGTGAAGATTCTGAAGTCCAAGAGTAAGTTGGCTCTAAAGACCAAGTACTTCCAACTTTGATGTCTAGAAGCAAAAGATACGAAGGTCAGAGGATCCAAGCTTCCCTCTGACTCTGATCACCAAGCTTCACAAGTTCCAACATGAAGCGTCGTCTGATCATAAGTCAACTAGGATAAGGCTCACGTCGCTGTCCAAGTACAAAAGCAATTGTACTATCCTGACGACCTTACCTAAGATGTTCAGCCACAGCAGAATCTGGAAGTTCCGGATTTGCCCTCCAACAGTAGCATTTCAAACTGCGAATATAACCCTAATCCTTGAAGTATAAATAGAGGCTGAAGATTGAAGAAGCGGCTAAGAAACTATGTATAAGCTTAAGCAACCATTCAATATTCTCTTAGCAATCTTTCTTCACTAGTCCTTACTGTGTTTACCTTAGCATTTTCAGAAGCACTCATTGTAAACCCAAAACCTTCAAACAGTTAGTTTGATTTCCTTAAGGGACCAAAGTTGGTCAGCTCCTTGAGAAGACTAAGAGAGTGAATCTTAGTGTTTGCTAGTTCATTGTATTGTTAGTCACTGAGCAGGTTGCTAGTGCAGTTGTAACAAACATTGAATAGTGGATTGCCTTCATTCTAAGAAGGAAGAAATCACCTTAACGGGTGGACTGGATTAGCTTGAACGATTATCAAGTGAACCAGGATAAAATACTTGTGTGCTTTTCTTCATCTCTTATATTTTGCACCTTGTGTTATTTATTCGAGAGATTTGTCAAAATCCAAAGAGGGAAAAGTTTTTAGTTGAAAACTCTATTCAAACCCCCTCTTTCTATCGTTTTTCATACCTTCACCTATTGCTTCTTCTCCAAGGGTTGTTTATAGAGTTTCATCCCCCACAATCACAACTTCACATGTAATTCTATCACACAATCCCAAATTTTCATTTGTTAATACACCCTCTATTGGACCTAATAGACTTAATTGCAGGGCCCTTCTGGAACAATCCATGCTACTCCTACTCCAAGTCAACCTCCACCATTGCAACCAAGGGTTGTTTATAGGGCTCCAATTGCTTCTGCTGCAAGCTTTGGAGGACCACCACTAGCCCCTGCTGCTGCTTCTTCTTCAACACAAGCTACACCTCTGCAACCAAGGGCTGTCTACAACCTCACACCTCCACATGCTACTACTGTTATAGTGCCCCCAATGTGAGAGGAAATGTGTTCTGGCCACCCCCTGTGAGAGGAAAAGTTTTTAGGCCTCCCCGTCAAAGTATCTCACATGCCACCACTACACATCCCCCACAATCCCAAGGGAGAAGATCCCCACCACCGGGTCCTGCTATACATGACTTTCCTGGAGGACCTATGATATTCATGCCAACACCTTCAATCCAGCCAAGGCTTCCACAGAATCCATGAAGTTGTTGTCTACTTTTTCGTGTCCCTAACCTAAGTATGATGTTGATGAGACAGTAATTTTTTGGAAGGAATATTAGGGCAAATATATTATGGACCACTTGTGCACTTTTGTGCTTTTTTATGCTATATTAGGGTATTTTAATTAATGACTTATGTATGGACCAATTATGTGCTCTTTTGTTGCCATATTGTGCTATTGTGCTCACTAATCTTTATTATCTATGAAAAACATGGTTATTTAAGGGTTTCTTTTTATTATTTACTAGTCTTGTAACTAAACAAGGTTGTCACAATGGTATGGAATCTAATGAAAAGCATGGAATTTTCATTTATGGAATCTATAGGTCCTACTTCACAATGAAACATACCCTCCCCACTCATACTATAGGTCCTACTTCACAATGAAAACAATGAGCAACACAATCAACAAAAGTAAGACAACCAAAGCCATTCCTATGCCATAATATTTCTGAAGCTTGATATGTCCACTCAGAATCTCATTTGTCTTCACCATAACTTCTTTCACCAGCCTCAATTCTTCAATCACCTCTTAACTTGTCTTCAACATAACTTCCCTGACCCGCACCAACTTTTTCCTCATACCAGAATCCCCATACACTTGCAGTTCATCTTCCTTTTTGTTACCAAGTACATTGACCCTTCCATCTTGTTCTGTTTCCTCTTCCACTTCATCAACCCACCGAAAGAATTTGCAATTGAATTCATGGTACTGCAAATGAACAAGACAACAACAATTATACAATCACAACAAACACAGCTCATGATTATGAATTCATTGTAACCATTTACTTACCCTAGGTAGATAGAAAGCATAAAAAGGTCTTTTTAGGTTCCATTTAGTTCCAGATACCCTCAACACAACCTTTTCACCACTTTTACAGTAGAGGACTCGATCAATAATGGAGTGCGAGGTACCACTTGAATCCTTGCTCCCCTTCGTGCTCCCCTTCGTTTCTGCACTACATTTGGACTTTTGAGACATTGTTTGCCAGTTGCGAGTTGAATGAGAGAAGAAATTTGAGTATTGGAAGAACCAAAGTGGTGGGATTGAAGGTTTTTGAATTTGGGGATTTTGGGTCTGTTCTAGGCTTCTTCTTCTTCTTCTTCTCTTATAAGGACGAAAAGGACTAAATTGATGTTTCAATGTTCCCCCCCAACGTTCTAATCCACGTGGCAAATCCAGGCACTTAACGTGCCAAATCATCGTCTTCGTTAACGTTCACTAACGGGAGGAGAGGCAGGGACCAACGTGATCGACGTTTTCAAACTTCACGAACTACGAGAGACATTTCCGTAGAATAGGGACTAACTTGTCCGACGCCATTAACTTAAGGGACGAAAGTGACCATTCACCCGTAAGTTTATATTGTTCCAATTAATGCTTGGTGAGTTTTAAAGCATGCACATTTTAAATTAATATAATGTTAAATATGTTTTTTTTCCATATAAAATAGGGGAGGACTGAATTTAATCTATCTAAAAAAAGGCCATAACTTTTAGTCCCCAATATTAATAAAATGGTCGGGTAAAAATAGTCATTTAGTTCATTTTGTGGATTGCTACTAAAACCATAATCAATAATTTGTGGCGGTTAAAAATTTCCGTTTATATATAAAATCGACGCAAGAAGTACAATAGACTAGGGACTAACTTCACACATGTCAATAATGTTGAATACTAATAGCTAACAAGAATGTCCATAATATTTTTTTTTCAAAGAAAAAAAAATGCCCTACACAAAAAGCAATAGTAAAAAAGGAGAAACACTCTTAGTGAATGATAAAGTCAAAGAGTCTTTAAAAAAGTCAAAGAGACCTTTAATAAAAAACACTCAACAATATTTTTAAAAGCAAATGTTAGCTGTTAGTAATGTTAGTAAATTAGTCCAACCAACATTAATATATTTAAGTTTCTCTTTCTTTTTCAGTAAAGATTTACTCACATTGTACTTTTATCTCTTTATTTTTTCTCAATATGTCACATATTATATGTATCACTCACTTTTTCTCATTTTTCACCTCAAAATTCTATCCTTTCTACCAAACGAAAATGATGGTAGACGCTCAACGAGTGTAGACACACAAAAAATAAATAATAAGATGCAATTTGAAACATATGATGGAATGTGATAAGAAGAGAGATATAGAAAAAATATGGTGTATTTAAAGTGTTTATTTGGCCTTTAAATGTGTAATAAATGCACCTATAACTATTTAACATCTTTATTTATCAAACAATTTTAAGTCTAGTTGTGGGAACAGAACTTGTTGAGTGCGCTTGGGAGGGTACAATTGATTGAAGGTGTTCCGGATACTTGGGTATGGCTCCCCAGTAATGATGGAGTTTATTCTGTCCATTCTGCTTATCTTTTGTTGCAGGATCCTGCTTTGCCAGTGGCAGACCATGCGTTCTCAAATGTGTGGCAGTCTTTTGCCCCATCTAATGTGAAAGGATTTGCTTGGAGAGTGTTGTTGGACCGTATTGCGAGCAGAGAAAATTTGGTAAAGCGTCGGGTAATCCCTTCCTTAGCCGATGCCTCTTGTGTTTTTTGTAATAATCATGTGGAATCTTGTTACCACCTTTTATTCTTGTGCCCTTTCTCCATGAGTATTTGGCAAGGATGCTTACAATGGTTGGGTTGTTCTTCATTTCCCTCCAATTCTGTGCGTGATCATCTGTTTCACTTCAGATTTGGTGTTAATAATTTGCAACAGCGTTTGTCCCGCTCAATTTGGTTAGCTGTCATTTGGTCGGTGTGGTTGATAAGGAATGAGGTGGTTTTTCGAGGAGGGGCAGCAAGTGTGGAGTATGCTCTTGAGCTGATAAAGCGCAGGTCTTGGCAATGGAACAAGGCAAGTGTGAGAGGGTTTTGCTATTCGTCTTCTGCTTGGTTTTCAAATCCTCTTCTCTGCATTCTTGGGTCCTAAAGAAGCTCGTATGGCAGCTCCTTTGTTCTTGCTTTTGAGCTGGTTTTGTGTAGGGTGGTAGTGCTTTGGCTTTTTCTTTCATGCTGGCCTGCATTACCTTGTCTGGCAGCCAGTTTGGATTAATTTTGTCTTGTCATATTTAGTTAAGGTGATTAAGTTGGAGGGTCTTGTCTTCTTTCCTTCTTTTACTGTTGTTCTGGGGTGGTTTCTTTGGGCTGTCATTACATGGTTTTATCCTTGTATTTGGTTTACTTTTTTGGTCCTTCATGTATTTTGGGTTGAGTACCCCTTGTACTCTCTTTTAATACAATTTTGCTTATCTAAAAAAAAAAAAAGTCTAGTTATCTATTAGAAAAAAATTATCAATACCTACTTTAACGTTATCTTTTCAATACTCTCTTAATTATCGATTAAAATTCGTGAGAGACCATAAAAATGTGGGTCTCACTTACAAATTGAGTTTTTATTCATTCACACTTACTCTCTCTAACATCATACTTTCACTCACTTTTTTATATATCTCTCATAATTTTCTATCTCATAACATATTTATTTGAATTCCTCATTCATTTCTTCATTTATTTCTTTTGGTGGAGGTGTGATTAATGTGAATAAATAATTAATGGTTTCAAATTAATGGAATATCAACTAATAAATAAAAACGTTGAAAAGAGAGGATAAAATTAAGGGTTGCCATCAATACTCTATTTATAAATCACACTAACTCCTCAACCTGAACCATTTCACTCAAACCCTCAACCTGCAGAGATGCCGAAGAACATTCAGAAATCCCTTAGTGACTACCTCTCCAAGATCAAAAACCCTCGCTCACAAATCCATTTACCCTCTATGAAATGGATCCTCAGAGGCTGCAAACATCTCAGCACTCCTTCTTTCTCCATGGATGATAAGAGAAACAAAAAGAATGACAATGAAGCCACTCTAGATGACATTGACCGTTTTCTCTTTGAGAATTTCAGGTCTCTATTCCTCGGAGACGGTGAAGAAATCAACAACGAAAAAAATGCCCACAAACCCCATGGAAAATCGCCAATGCCAAGTCCGACGTCCTTTGATTCATTTGAAGAATCATCACCAGATCTCGGAGGCTCTAAAAGGTTCTTTGTGACCCGTGGCTTCTCAGGGTCGAGCAGCTCAGCTGCGACACCAGCACAGAACGGCGAATATTCATGTTCAAAGGAGACAACCACATTGCTCAATACCTGTGTGGCGGTGTTGGTGCCATGCACAAAGAGCCCCTACGAGGAATTCAAGAGATCGATGGAAGGTGTGGTGGGAGCGAGGCTGAGGAACGATGAGAAGGTGGACTGGGATTTCATGGAAGAGCTTTTGTTCTCTTACATGAACATGAATGAGAAGAAGGCACACAAGTTCATTCTCGCTGCTTATGTGGATGTGATCAGCCTCATGCGCAATCCTCTGCAGCCTGCTCCAGCGAAGAGTGTGAGGACTATGAGGATCGGCATGGAGATAAGGAAGAAGCTTGAAGGAGTGAAATTGGATTGAGTCATCCATCGCGAATTTAAGGATTTTCATGGACTAGATTCAAGATCTTCATAAATTTGAGCTTAATTTCTCCATTTTATTTTTATTTTTCTCTCTTATTTTATCCTGAGTTGCATGCTAAGTGACAAATTTTATGTTCTGATTTTGGGTGTAATTGAAAAAAAAAATTCCTTTCTTGAGGTTGAGGGATGAAAATTCCCTTCTCACTCAAAAGAATTTGGTTTCACTTAAATTAGAGGTATGAAATTTTTGATATTGATCTAAGAACTCAAATTTAAACATGCAATTTTTATTTTGCCTTTTAAATATAAGTTCAACTTTGTTATTTCATCTAACAGATTGTTTGCATTATTTGCACGAGCAATAGTTTAAGTTAATCAAATTTCTCTTCGATAGAAAACATTGTGGGATGTAGGTGTTTGCGGGTATTCTTGCGTTTGGTTCTCGTGATGTTTCATATGAGACAACTTATATCTTTAACTTTAGACAATTTATAAGTTCATAACTGCTCCATAGTCCATGCTCTTGACTTTAGTGAATGCAGGATTTAATGACCGCGGGGAGCCCGAGTCCTTTATTAATGGTATGAAGATTTGACTATATAAATATGTTTACAATTAAATATATTGATTGCATCCATAGGCTGATCACATACATATATTGCTTATGTCGATGTGATCATCCTCATGCACAATCCTCCGCAGCCTACTCCAGCGAAGAGTGTGAGGACTATGAGAATCGGCATGGAGATAAGGAAGAAGGAATGAAGGAGTGAAATTGGATTGAGTCATCGATTGTGAATTTAAGGATTTTCATGGACTGGATTCAGGATCTTTAGAAATTTGAGTTTTATTTCTCCCTTTTATTTTTATTTTTCTCTTATTTATCCTGAGTTGCATGCTAAGTGACAACTTTTATGTTCTGATTTTGGGTGTTGTTGAAAAAAATATTCTTTCTTGAGGTTGAGGGATGAAAATTCCTTGCTCACTAAAAAGAATTTGGGTTCACTTAAATAAGAGAGATGAAGCTTTTGATATTGATCTAAGAACTCAAATTTAAAGACGCAATTTTTATTTTTCCTTTTAGATATGAGATCAACTTTGTTATTTCATCTAACAGATTGTTTCCATGATTTGCATGAGCAATGGTTTAAGTTAATCAAATTGCTCTTCGATAGAAAACAATGTAGTATGTAGGTGTTTGCATGTATTCTTGCTTTTGGTTCTCGTGATGTTTCATATGAGATAACTTATAGCTTTGACTTTAGAGAATTTATAATTTCATAATTGATCCATAGTCCATGCTCTTGATTTTAGTAAATGCAGGATTCAATGATCGCGGGGAGCCCGGGTCCTTTATTAGTGGTATGAAGATTTGACTATATAACTATAAGTTTTCAATTAAATATATTGATTGCATCCATAGGCTGATCACATACATATATTTCTTATGTGGATGTGATCAGCCTCATGCGCAATCCTCCGCAGCCTGCTCTAGCAAAGAGTGTGAGGATCGGCATGGAGATAAGGAAGAAGGCTAAAGGAGTGAAATTGGATTGAGTTATCGATCGTGGATTTAAGAATTTTCATGGACTCTTCAAGATCTTCAAAAATTTGAGCTTAATTTCTCCGTTTCATTTTTATTTTTCTCTCCTATTTTATCCTGAGTTGCATGCTAAGTGACAATTTTTATGTTTTGATTTTGGCTGTTATTGAAAGAAAAAAAAAAACTTTCTTGAGGTTGAGGGATGAAAATTCTCTTCTCACTAAAAAGAATTTGGGTTCACTTAAATTAGAGGTATGAAGCTTTTGATATTGATCTAAGAACTCAAATCTAAAGAAGCAATTTTTATTTTTACTTTTAAATATGAGATCAACTTTGTTATTTCATCTAACAGATTTTTTGCATGATTTGCACGAGCAATGGATTAAGTTAGTCAAATTGTTCTTCGATAGAAAACCTTGTGGGATATAGGTGTTTGCGTGTATTCTTGCGTTTGGTTCTCGTGATGTTTCATATGAGACAACTTATATCTTTGTCTTTAGAGAATTTATAATTTCATAAATGCTCCATAGTCCATGCTTTTGACTTTAGTGAATGCAGGATTTAATGATCACGGGGAGCCCGGGTCCTTTATTAATGGTATGAAGATTTGACTATATATTTGCAATTAAATATATTGATTGCATCTGTAGAGTGTCATGCCTCCACTAATGTACCATCGCGTATAGACCAACTGAAGCAAGAGTTCTAGCTTAAACATAGGACTCAAGTTCAAGTCACTGCAATGCTTGGTAAAAAAAACGTTTTGTTTCACATAATAGTCATACAAACTCAAACATGATTACCTCAGTGGAGAATACAGATAGTTTAAAAAAAATTACTTAATAATATATTGTGTTTATTTTGTATTTTTCCTTTTTTATTTATGAAAATTTCATAATAATGTGACAATTTTATAATTTAAAATTAAAATTTAAAGTAAAAATGGAATTGGTGGATAACATTAGGGCTATCCTATAAAAAAGTAGCCCGTAAATTATTTTGTTACATGCATAGCATTTATAAATGTTATAGGAATGAATATTAAAGAGAGGGATAGTACCTAGAGAGTGGAAGAATGTGCTAGAGGGAGAAAGAGAAATGAGAGAGAGAGTGCTGAATTCCATGTGTTATTTGATCAAATGAGCTAAAAGTCCCTTACAATTGGTAACTACCTCCTATTTATAGAGCTTGGGCACTACCTATTGGGCCAATTGGGCCTCTGAAGTTGAGGCCCAACTTAAGGCCAGGCTCTCGCCCTTGGGCGGGCTGAACCCTGGGCGTCGCCCCTCTAGGGGCTCGTCCAGTCCACTAGTCCACAAGACACCGAGCTTGAAGTATGAGAGCTAGGTGTGTCTTTTAAATGCTCTTACATGCATCCTATGGTGTGCTGGAATCTAAGCTGCCAACATGGCTTGAGGGAAAAAGGAAGAAAACTACGTCACCGACATGGCGTAAGCGAAAGGAAACAAGCATCTTTAGTCGCCCAGTCCACTGGTCTTGGCGAGCAACCCAAACCGGCAAGTCCACAAGTCCGCAGGCGGCGGGAACGATCGCTTTGTACTGACGATTTGTTGGAGTAGGCGAGCGTCTTTCGTCGGCGGGCTAGGTGGCAGGCGTTAATCATGTACTGATCATCCAAGTGTTGGCTGGCGATGCTCTAGGCAGGCGGCTAAACTTCATTGGTGACATCGCTTGTTAGGCGATGGCGTTTAGTCTTCATGGTGGCGAGGCGTTTGGATTTCATGGTGGCGAGGCCTTTCGCGCTTTCCCTTATTTCAAAAACCTTTCAAATCTCTAACTACTCCATGTGATATGTCAGTTACGTCAGTTTCCCCCTTTCTCCGCAACCGTCACCTCTCTCCTCATAACTGTCCAATCATGCGCAGTAACTCCCCATCACACGCGTCCCACTTCCCAAAAGCCATAATGACTTCCAACCTTCCACACGCGTCCACCACGCGTCACCCTTCCAACTCCCTCCCTTTGCCTATAAAAACCCTTCTTCCCTACAATCATCCCTTTCCGAAACCTCTCTTTACTTCTCTTATCGCTTACCAAGCTCCCTCTTCCAACTTCCGCTCTGGTGCCGTCGCCTTTCACCCTTTTCGTTACCCACTCTTCACATCCTTACCTGGTGAGTCCTCGTTCCCTTATCTTTGCATCTTATCTCTACTTGTCTTTTCCTTTTCCTCATTTAATTGTCAAAGATGGCTTCAAACCCTAACTCCCCTAATCACACCTCTTCTTCTTCTGAGAGTAACCCTGACTCTACCGCAGCCGGCGGCCTCCGACTAGAGGTCCCGGAAATCCCCCATTATAGATTGAGAACTTTCCCGACCCTGCCCCTTCTAGTCCAGAGAGCACCCTCCCACGAAGCTATAGACCAACCCTCCATTTTCCAGGATAGGGAGCTTATCTTGGAATTCGTGAGTAACCTTGGCGGTTTGTCTGACGATGATGAAATAAACGACAAACTCAGGATTTGGCCCTGCAGCGCTGAGGACCGCCCCTGGTTTCATAGGATCGACAGCGATGTGAAGAGATCCCATTTTTTCTTTGCATATATGAGTATATGTTTGGCGAGCTTGGAGTCAGGCTTCCCTTTTCGCCCTTCGTTCAAACCGTTCTCCGTGATATCAACGCGGCTCCTTGTCAACTCCACCCCAACGCCTGGGCCTTCATCCGGTGCTTTGAGATCTTGTGCGCCGCTGTTGGCACCGCCCCATCTCCCACCAGCTTCTTCTACCTTTACGATGTTGACTCCAAGTCTATCAAAAATAGAGGATGGATCTCTTTAAAGGCCCGAACCGGCCGTAAGTGCTTGAACCCTCACAAGAGTAACGCAAAGTCCTCCTTCGCCCGGAGATACTTCCGCGTGGCGGTTCACCCCGCCTATCCTGAGGCCTTTACCCTTAGGGACGGGACTGCCCTTTTTCCCTTCTACTGGACGGAGAAGCTCAATGGGATTACCGACCCTTCAGAAGAATCTTTGTCTGTCAACGACAAAGCCTTTTTGAATCTCCCCACCCCGCTTCCTATTCTTGACTGCGCAACAGTCCTTGAGGGCGCTCGCCTCTCAAGGACACCCAAATACTTAGGTCTCTTATAGTTTATTTTTATCATCGCCATTTCTCTTTCGTTTTTTCATCATCATTTTCTTTCTTACCCCTTATGTTGCTACTGACCCCTTTTTTTTATTTATTGTTGCAGAAGATATGAACTTCACCAACGCCGAGCTCCTGAAAGCCCGCGAGAGGAAAATTGCCCGTTTTTCTCCAAAGTTCAACGCCGAGGGCGACGGGAAAAAACGGGGCGGTGCTGAGAGCCAAACCGAGGGCGCTCAAGTCCCCAAGAGGAGGAGATTAGTCAAAGTCTCCTCCGTCGCCGGCTCCTCCAACCCACCGTTGCCGCTGTGTCCAAAGGCAAGAATGTTGCCGCCACTGCTACCATTGCAAGCTTTATTTAATTTGTAAATAATATCAAATACACAATTAACAAAAAACTAAGTGGAGGCGCAACAGTTATTAGAAATTTTATTGTCGCATTGATATCATATTTAATGTAAAAATCCCAAACTTTAATATCTAAATATTAGAGAAAGTCGAGCGTGGGGCTCTGGCTGGGAGCCTCCAGCACGGTGGCGGCGGTCATGGAGGCGGCCGGCGAGTCATTTCGAACGTCGAAGGGAAGTGCAGCACTTTGAGCCGCGATGTCGGAGTCGCATCTGGGGCTCTCATCGTGAACAGCAGCAATGCAAGGGTTTTGTTCCCTCATGGCAGTGGCAGTACGGTGGAGCTTACGGGCATGGCAAAAATGGCGAGACTAGGAGAGACAGAAGCGGGGGTTTCCAACAGAAATGGAACCCACAACCACATGATCAAAGGGATTCTACGTTTCCTCCCAGGGCTGGTTTTGTATTTGAATCCGTACAACAGCAGGTAGAGGCAATAGGTATTGGCAGTCACAAACGGGAATTAGATTTCCCACCCCCTGTTTTAGATTTCCCACCCCATTTAAAAGTGGGGAAAAACCAATATTGCCCCTCCGTGTTTTAGTCCGAAACTTCAACCTTCGGATCAGTACGAAACTTCATCCTTCGGATTAGTATGAAACTTCAACTTCCGGACACCTCTGACAGATTCTACCACCTTTTTCAGCACCATTACTCCATAGCTTCACCTACCTCACCACCATTATGGCCTGCATAAACTCCTCAACCACCCCCCATTTATGGCTGAACACACTGTTTGGATTGGTCCTCGTGTTATTACCAACTTTGATTTAACATACATAACAGAAGATTGATAATATGATTCATGTTTGTAATGTTGTAACCATGTCTGTAACCATATTATTAGCAAGAATATTTTCCTTCAGTATTGTAACGAGGTCTGTTTGTCCCATATTATTGTCACTGCATTTTCACGTTTCTGTCTTTGTGACAGTATCTGGTTTGAAAGATCCGAATCTTGAAGTTTCATATTAATCCGGTTTTTCAACTCTCGGACGTCTAAAAAAGGGGGGTGGTAAATTTAATTATGAAGCAGTCCGAAACTTATAGTCCTGGATTGATCCGAAACTTAAAGTCCTGGATTGATCCGAAACTTAAAGTCCTGGATAGATTCGAAACTTAAAGTCCTGGATAACTCTTACCAAGCAGCAGAATGCAGTAAGTTAAGACCAAACCAAAAGGCATATTCATCAATTACAATCTCAACCACCACCACAATTACAAACCAAACATTTCAACCCAACAATTCGTTAGGCAAGTCCTCCAAGACGGCCACGACACCGATCATGTTATTTTAACTGTAACTAAAGAATCCGAACTTTTAACTCTCGGACTAGTCCAGAACATCAACCTCTGGACTGGTATGGAGGTTTAAGTCCCGGAGGGTAGTCCCGGCATTTTTTTAAAAAGGCTAGGGTGGCAATTCTAAAACAGGGGGTGGGAAATCTAATTCCCGTCACAAACCCAAGAACAACCGGGAGTCATTCTCGATTTTTGTAGATGGATTAGGAGAAAGGATAACGCTTCAGAAATTGCGAGCAATTTTTGGAAAGCAGGGAGGCTCTGTCTCTTCCGATTTGGTTTTGTAAGATTTTCAAGCGACGATGAGGCTTGAACAGCGATTCGCAAGTTTCATGGCCTGCGACTCGAAGGGAATTATCTGGTGGTGCAGAAAGCAAGATTTCAAAGGCCTTCTCAAGCAGCAAAGGTTCCGTCGCAAGGGCGACATCAGTATGAAATTCGTGGAAGATCGTGGAGACTGAAGGGAGAGAATTCAGTGAGTAAACAAGACCCTGTATCTCAAAAACAACATGACTCAGGTCTGGTTGCTGGAAAATCTGAGGCCTGTCAATTGCAGTTTGCTGCGTCAGACATGGATGAAGATTGGGTTCAACGCTGTGCTCAGGCGCGAGCACTTACAGTTAAGCCGGTTGACATTCTGCAAGAGGAGTTCAATTTCCGGCTAATTCCGCTTGGTGCTAATGAGGTGCTATTGGAGTTCGAGAATAAGGAAGAGATGGAGAGCACCATCACAGAATGTGCTTATTTTCTGGAGCAGATGTTGTCTGATGTAAAACCGTGTTCAGTGTTCACTTTCGGCACTGAGCATTTTGTCTGGATTCGATTATGGCAAGTTCCGGTGGGATTATGGAATGAAGCCTTCTTTACTTCTGTAGGAAATAGGCTGGGAAATTATGTTCTATCTGACAACGAAACTATGTCGCGCCATCGGGCTGATTTCGCTCGAATACTAGTTCGCATGCATCATCCGATTCTACAATGCTTTACAATGTCTGTTGATGTTAGTGGTATGTCTTATTATTCTAATTGAGAAGGATGTGGATGCGTATGATTATGGTAGTGTTGAGGTTATGCCGTCAACTCCGGTAAAAATTTATCATTTAGAGGAGGATGAGGACGAGGCAGATGAGGAGACCAATGATGATGAAGCCAAAGATGATGAGGATTTGATTGACGCGGCTGCTATGAGTCCAAAATTTCCACCTGAAAAGGACTACGAATCTGCTATAGATATTGAATCAGATGAAGAAGATGAAGTATTTAGGGACCGTGGTTTTGAAGGCCTGCGATCTTGTGGAGAGGCTGCTTTTGGTCCAGTGGTGCTCGGTGGCGGTGAGATGCCGTCGGAGGTGGAGGTGGAGCCGACCAGATCGCCGGTGAAGGAGGTTGTTGTTGGGGAAATTTCAAATTCATACGTGAAAACGGCAGCCTTTAATTCAGGAGAGGAACAGAAGGAGCAGTTACAGGACTTGCTTGATGCTGGCTATTCCAAGGGGGAGATTGTGGTTTGGAAAGAATCAGTTAAGGATCAGGAACGATTTGATGAGGGAATTCAAATTCAAAGTAAAAAAACATAATATCTTGCTAAGGATTGTGCTCCAAAATTCCCGGTTACAGGATATGCTTTCAATGCACAAGATTTGTTTTTAAATCAACCTTATTATTGGTAATCTCTCTATTTAAACAGGGTTCCATGTCATTTAATTCAGCAGCAAGGGAAAGGGACGTGTTTGGGCTCTATTCCAGCTTCTCACAACGTGATTTTTGTTGAGCAGGGGCAGGTTGGTTTGCCTCAACCTTACAAATCATTTAACAACACAGATACAGATCCTGCCTCTCATCAACCTGCACACGTTTTTTATCATACGTCCCCAAATCAGATTGTGCGGCAACAGGCGCCCATTACAACGATTCCCTCTTCTGCGATTGTGTCTCGAGTTACAGGGGTGGTGCAGGAACAACCAAGTTCTCCTGCACTTTGTGAGCCGGGTGCCATAGAATCCCCAGACGTGGTGTCAACTCCACAAACCAATTCTTCACAAAAAAGTTCTCAACGGGGACGTCCAAAAGGTAGTAAAAACAAGCCCAAACCTTTACCTCTTGATTTTTTGGAGCCTGTTCCGGGTGAAGATGGAGTGTCGACGTGAGCACAGAGGGCGTGGTTGCTAGGGAAACAATTGGGCTTAAAGCCAAGAGGTTCAGAAGCTTTGATGATTAGAGGTCTGGAGGCTCAAATACGAGAAAATCATCCTCATCTTAGGTGATTCGTATGGTGCCTGGTAGAATGCTGTCACATATCTGAAGAGACCAGCACACAAGCATTATTTCCACCGGCCATCTTAATCTGATATCATAACTGAAGAGGTAGAATAATATCATTTGAAGCTTGTTGGCATTTCCTGATTGTCTCGTTCTCCAAATCCATTAGATCCAAAACGCTGCTAGTGATGCTGCAAGAGTATTAAATATGAAAAACCAGACTTATTCTTCTGCAAATTTAGTCGTCATTGTAATTGGGTGGCCTTCTGTTTAGTTTCTTGGGTTGTTGTCTCACTGCCGCTGTTGCTGGTTATCAAGAATGGTCTAAATTATATAGCTTGAATGACCCTCTAGGCTACTCGTGAAGTTTTATTGAATTTTGAGTTGAGGAGTATGGATAGGTATTTTGTCTTGCAAAAGTTGCTTGCTGTGCGTGGACTATAACTATTTTTGGTCAAGGGAAGGATGCTTGACAAGATGCTTACAATTATATATAACTGATAGCCTTGTCTATATATATTGTTCTGCGGTTGGATGATGTTTTAATGCTTAAAAGCATATGTGACTGCCTCACTTGCTGTGGATTTAGTGTAATGGAGTTTTGCTGCTGTTTCTATTATGAGTTTAAGCTGTTGGTGTTGTTTTGTTGAGCTGCTGTGGCTTTGCATTTGCATTGGTGAATTAAATTCAGGCCTTGTTGTGCTGATTGGGGTTTTGGTGCCTTTTAATTTATGGTGGCCTGGTTGAAAGTTAGGGGTGAATGCTGCTGTGCATAGCTGCTGCTGTTACTGTTGTGGAATTTTAATGTGCTGAGGTATGTCTGTTATGGTTGCTGGTGCCTGTTGCGAGTGCTGTTATGTACAAACAGAGACTTTGGATGCTGTTGTTGTGCCTGTGTTTGCTGTTGTGTTGATATGCTGTTGCTGAAGCTGTTATTGAGTGCTGGTATTGATGCTTGCTGTTGCTGTCATTTTAAATATGCTGCTGCTGTCATAATACAGGTGTAGTTGCTGTTAAAAAATAGAGCTACTGCTGGTTATTGCAGGTGCGAAAATGGAAGGCTTTTACAGCTGTTGTTGCTGGTTAATAAGGTTGATGTCGTAATGGATACTTGGAGATTAACCTGTTGGTGTTTCCGCTGCTGGTGGACGTTTATCTTTTGAGTCTTTGATTTTACACAGTGAGCTAATGGATGTAATATCATTGAATTCCGGTACAGAATGACTATCGCAGGATTGTAGTACTCTTTTTCCTTGCTAGGCTTTTTCCCACTGGGTTTTGCCTAGTAAGGTTTTAATGAGGCTCTATCTTGGGATTTCGTTTAATGTCATTCTATGGGTTGGTGGAGAGTTTATTTTGCTCGGACCAGCTTGTTCATAGGTCGTTCGAGTTCAGTTCAGATTGTACTTGATTCTCGCCGTGAGTTGCTTTTGGCTCAAGTGCCTATATTAATAATATACATTTCATTTTCAAAAAAAAAATATCAATATTGATTTACATCATTTATAAATTTGAAATAATTTACCATGTCCTAAAGAGAGTTCCATAATTGATATCACATTTTTTCAAGATTAATATTAAATATTAATTTTATATAAATTAAAAATAAATTTCATGTCCTATGGAATTCCGTATATGATTTTATTTTTATTTGATTTGTTACTAATATTAATTAAACTCTAACAATAAGAAATTTAGGTGTAGGTTAAAGGATTATTAGAAAGTTTAAGTTGACATTTATAACAAATTTAATGGTAAAATCACAAGCTTGTGCGGAATATTAATATGAATATTATATAAATCAAAAAATAATTTATCAAGGAATGCCATAAATCATATTAGTTTTTTTTAATATTAGTATTAACAATAATTAATTTATTATATAAGACTAAAATGATTTATGATGTCTTACGAAATTTCGTAACTGATATTAAGTTTTTTTAGATTAATATTATTATTAAATAATATATATAATAGGAAATTAAAATAATTCATATGTCCTATGTAATTCTATTACTGATATTTACCTAATTATTGCCCCTAAAAAACCTAATTATTGCCCCTAAAAAACCTAATTATTTGATATGTAACTAATATTAACTATAGATTTGGTGAAGCTGGAAGGATTACTCCAACATTTATTTTGGCATTCATATTAGATTTAATGTTTAAACCCCTACCTTTTGTACCAAAAAAAAACCCTACCTTTAATTTGTTAAAGATTAATATTAATATTAGTTAAATTTTTAATTAATATAAAAGAATTTACCATGACTTATGGGGTTCAATAATTAATATTAATTTTGATTTATTGTGTAAAATTAATTTAACTAAACACTAAATAAAAAAATCGTAAGTCATATTAACCTATGGAATTCTATCTCATATTAACCATATATTTTGATGAGTAATTTTTGCATTCTTATAAAGTTTAATGTTAAAACATCCACCTTTATTTTTAAATAAATATTAGTTATTATATTCTAGAAATCTAAGCAAATTTATAACTAATAACTTTTTATTATTTCAAAAGATTAAGAATCCTAGATTGGTATTTGTATTGTTACAAAAATAATTATTTAGAAACTATATGGAAAAAAAATTAAGAATTTTGAAAAATAGTCATGTTACAATAGAAAATACTAAATTTGTATTAGGGTGTATTTTCCTTGTTTTCCGATAAAGAAAAAAAAAAGTTTATTTTTTCTTCAAACATCAAATTAATTTAACCACTTTATTCATATAATTAACCACAAACTAATATCATTTAACCAACTGACCACTTACAAAAAAGGATATAATTTACCGTTACCCTCTCAGTATTGATAAAATCTGCCTTTCAATTTATCAAAAAGATCTCTCTTCAATAATAAAGTTGTATCTTTGTCAATTCACCATGAATAAATCAATTAATATTGAATATGTTTGATACATTGTAATGGTGCCTAGACAAACCAAGAAAGCTCAAACTTTCTGATGCAATAACATGATGTTTATAGCATACTATTTTTGTCCTGCTTCTCAGAATCATCCTTTTCTTCTTCCCCCTCTTTCTCTTCAATGGGAGTCGTACCACCTGGCTTAGACCTTTCCCTTTCTCACTCCTGTCAATATATGCATTCAACAATAAATCAGCTTGTGTATTGAATGGCCACAAATAGAGAAGAAAAATAGTTAGACTTATAAGAGAGTCAGTGGAAATTTTTTTTTTTTTGTTTAGAGTTAAAAAATTCATAAAATTAATTACAATTTTTAATTATATTCATTCAAAAAAAATACTTTTTATTGGAAATTGTTCCAATTGAAATATCAATTAATCTGGATTTCCATTTTACTACTTTCAAACTTCTCTTATATTTTTTTTAATATATCATATAATAATTGTTCCACTGACTTATAAGAGAGCCAGTGGAAAGTTAGTACTTGTAATTATTATAGTGGAAAGTTTTTATTGGAATTGATATCAAATTTAATGTTTAAACGATTAACTTTTATTTTTTAGGATCAATGTCTTGTATAAATCCTAACTAACTAATCATGGTCTCTGGAATTCCTAAATGATATTAATTACTAATATGTAACCACTAAATTCTTCAATATCCACTATAAGCACATATAAATGAAAGAGAAGATGTGACATTTGGCCTTATAAGAGTGCTCTTCCAAATTGAGGGCATTGAAACTTGTAAATGTATGAGTGGCAATTCTTGACCTTAAAAAATTAAAAAGAATATCTTTTTAATAGAAAGTAGAAGAGAGGTTTAGTAAATAATTAGGAGAGAATCAATTGAGATAACAGTATGAAGAGAGAATAAAATGAATTATAGTATTGGGGGACTTCTTAAGCCAGGGGATATTCATAAGGTGTCATTTTTGAAATCATGCACCCATATGAGGAATAAAATAGAGAAGATAGCAACCTAATGTGAACAAAAAAATGTATTGAGGAATAAAGACTGTATCTTACTCGAGTGGAAGAGGAGAAATGAGAATAAAGAAGACAACAACCTAATGTGAAAAACAAATTGTAGAAAAATTAAAAGTCCGTACTCTGAAGTCAAAACGCAGAAAGAAAGGAGAAAAAAGGAAAGGTTCTTACCACAGTTGGAGAGAACGATCTTGCTCTTTGTGGATTTCTTCCCTCTCGCTTTGTTTTCCACAAAACAAATGGTAAAAAAAATTAGAAGAATGGTTCTTACCACAGTTGGAGAAAATGATCTTGCCCTTCACCGTTTGCAGATCTTTAAGCTGTAGATCTTTCCTATTATGAAAATGTTTAGCTTGCTCGAAGATGGTGTAAGATCAAGTTTTGATCTAGTAGTACAACTCTATGTTTTGATGATTACAAGTTAACCTTTTGATATGAACAATTGTGGTACTCTAACGTGTTTTTCTGAGTGTGCTATTTACAGGCTCTGACCTCAACTCAATCTCACACAAATCAGAAGCACTGTGTATAAAGAGCAACCCAAGCAACGCTTTCGCATTCACCATGTTCAGTATGAACAGTGGAAAAGCTTCAGAAGTTCTGAAGTTATACAAACTCTGATGTGGACTCAGTCACTAGAAGCTCTGAAGATCCAGAAAGTCTGATAACCAAGAAACACTGAAGGCTCAGATATTCTGATGGTGTAGAAGACTCTGAAGATCCAGAAGCTGATTAGTGAAATTCTGTTGTCCAGAAGCAAGATACTCTGAAGACCATGTTCTTCCCTCTGAGTTCAGAATCAGAAGAAACAATGGTCAGAGGATCTGGGCTTTCCCTCTGACTCTGATCAACCGGCTTCACAAGTTCCAATATGAAGCATTCCCCTGATCAGAAGTCTCCTAGGTTTAAAGGTCAAGTCGCTATCCAAGTACAAAAGCAACTGTACCTTCCTGACGACCTACCTAACAGTCTCAGACACAGCAGAAGCTGGATTTTCCAGAACTGCCCTCCAACGGTAGCATTTCCCATGCAACGCTCAACCCTAATCCTTGGAGTATATAAAGAGGCTGAAGACTGAAAGAAACGGCTAGAAGCATTCACATACGCGCAAGACAAACTTAAATTCTTCTAAGCTTTCTTTCATCTGAAATTCATTGAGTTTACTATTAGCTTTTTAGAAGCAAATCTCTTGTAAACAATTCTTTGATAAACAGTTTGTTTAGTTCCTTTAGGAGATCAAGGTTGATCGGATCCTAGAGAAGACTAAGAGAGTGAATCTTAGTGTGAGCTAAGTCAGTGTAATTGTTAGTCACTTGTAGGTTTCAAGTGCAGTTGTAACTCTTACCTGATTAGTGGATTGCCTTCATTCTAAGAAGGAAGAAATCACCTTAACGGGTGGACTGGAGTAGCTTGAGTGATTTATCAAGTGAACCAGGATAAAATCCTTGTGTGCTTTTCTATCTCTTATCTTTAGCACTTAAGTTCTCGAAAGATTTGTCAAAATCTTTAAGGTGGAAGTTTTATACTGAAAACGTTATTCAAACCCCCCCTTTCTACCGTTTTTCATACCTTCAATTGGTATCAGAGCGCAAGTTCTGATTACCACACCTAACAGTGTTCAGTGATCCGGGCCGGTGTGAAAAACAATGGCTGCCACCACCAGTGAAACTCAAAGAGATGGTTACAATGCAAAGCCTCCTATGTTCGACGGTCAAAGGTTCGAATATTGGAAAGATAGACTGGAAAGTTTCTTTCTGGGTTTCGATGCAGATCTCTGGGATATTATTGTGGATGGCTACGAGCGTCTAGTTGATGCAGATGGCAAGAAGATCCCAAGGTCAGAGATGACTGCAGATCAAAAGAAGCTGTACTCACAACATCACAAAGCAAGAGCAATTCTTCTAAGTGCTATTTCCTATGAAGAGTACCAGAAGATTACAGATCGTGAGTTTGCGAAAGGCATTTTCGAATCTCTGAAGATGTCTCATGAAGGAAACAAGAAAGTCAAAGAGTCAAAGGCATTGTCTTTGATCCAAAAGTATGAATCCTTCATCATGGAGCCAAATGAGTCCATTGAAGAAATGTTCTCCAGATTTCAGTTGCTTGTAGCTGGCATACGACCTCTCAACAAGAGCTACACAACAAAAGATCATGTCATAAGGGTCATCAGGTGTCTTCCTGAAAGTTGGATGCCTTTAGTGACTTCAATAGAGCTCACGAGAGACGTTGAGAATATGAGTTTAGAAGAACTCATCAGCATTTTGAAATGCCATGAGCTGAAGCGCTTAGAGATGCAAGATCTGAGGAAAAAGTCCATAGCCTTGAAATCTAAATCTGAAAAGGCTAAGGTTGAGAAGTCAAAAGCTCTTCAAGCTGAAGAAGAGGAATCTGAAGAAGCGTCAGAAGATTCTGATGAAGATGAGCTGACTCTGATCTCCAAGAGACTCAATCGCATCTGGAAGCACAGGCAGAGAAAATACAAAGGCTCTGGAAAGGCAAGAGGAAAGTCTGAATCCTCAGGTCAGAAGAAGTCCTCACTTAAGGAAGTCACATGCTTTGAGTGCAAAGAATCAGGGCACTACAAAAGTGACTGTCCAAAATTGAAGAAGGACAAGAAGCCAAAGAAGCACTTCAAGACAAAGAAGAGTCTGATGGTGACATTTGATGAATCAGAGTCAGAGGATGTTGACTCTGATGGTGAAGTCCAAGGACTCATGGCTATTGTCAAAGACAAGGAAGCAGAGTCAAAGGGAGCTGTTGACTCTGACTCAGAATCAGAAGGAAATCCTAACTTAGACGATGAAAATGAGGTATTCGCTTCTTTCTCTACCTCTGAACTGAAACATGCATTGTCTGATATTATGGATAAGTATAACTCCTTATTGTCTAAGCATAAGAAGCTGAAAAAGAACTTATCTGCTGTTTCCAAGACTCCTTCTGAACATGAGAAAACTATTTCTGATTTGAAAAATGATAATCATGCCTTGATCAATTCTAACTCTGTGCTTAAGAACCAGATTGCTAAGTTAGAAGAAATTGTTGCCTGTGATGCCTCTGATTGTAGAAATGAATCTAAGTATGAAAAGTCTTTTCAAAGATTCCTAGCTAAAAGCGTGGATAGAAGCTTAATGGCTTCAATGATCTATGGCGTAAGAGAAATGGAATGCATGGCATTGGCTATTCTAAACCAATTAGAAATGAGCCCTTTGTGTCTAAAGCTAAATCCTTGTATGAATGCTTTGTTCCCTCTGGTACCATATTGCCTGATCCTGTACCTGCTAAAGTTGCTAAAAACCCTCTTAAAAAGGGATCCTTCTCTATGACTAAATTTCATGCAAATATTCCTTTAAAATATCATGTTGAGACACCCAAGGTGATCAGAACCTCTGGGGTAACTAACAAGAGAAGACCCAGAAAGTGGGTACCTAAGGACAAGATTATCTATGTTGCAGATATCCTTGATAGCTCCACTGAAACACCAATCATGGTATCTGGACAGTGGATGCTCGCGTCACATGACGGGAGAAAGGCGTATGTTCCGAGAGCTGAAACTTAAGCCTGGAGGCGAAGTTGGCTTTGGAGGAAATGAAAAGGGTAAAATTGTTGGTACTGGTACTATTTGTGTAGATAGTAGTCCATGCATTGATAATGTGTTATTGGTAGACGGCTTAACACATAACTTATTGTCTATAAGTCAATTAGCTGACAAGGGTTATGATGTTATATTCAATCAAAAGTCCTGCCGGGCTGTAAGTCAGATCGATGGCTCTGTTCTGTTTAACAGCAAGAGGAAGAACAACATTTATAAGATCAGATTATCTGAGTTGGAGGCTCAGAATGTGAAGTGCCTTCTGTCTGTTAATGAAGAGCAGTGGGTATGGCATAGACGGTTAGGGCATGCCAGTATGAGAAAGATTTCTCAGCTGAGCAAGCTAAACCTTGTCAGGGGCTTACCCAATCTGAAGTTCGCTTCAGACGCTCTTTGTGAAGCATGTCAGAAAGGCAAATTCACAAAAGTCCCTTTCAAGGCAAAGAATGTTGTCTCAACCTCAAGGCCGTTAGAACTTCTGCATATCGACCTTTTTGGACCAGTGAAAACTGAGTCTATAGGTGGCAAGAGATATGGGATGGTTATCGTTGATGACTATAGCCGCTGGACATGGGTAAAATTTCTAACCCGCAAGGATGAGTCTCATGCTGTGTTCTCTACCTTCATTGCTCAAGTGCAAAACGAGAAGGCTTGTAGGATTGTGCGTGTCAGAAGTGACCATGGTGGAGAGTTTGAGAATGACAAGTTTGAGAGCCTGTTTGATTCCTATGGAATTGCACATGATTTCTCTTGTCCCAGAACTCCTCAACAAAATGGTGTTGTTGAGAGGAAGAACAGAACTCTTCAGGAGATGGCTAGAACCATGCTCCAAGAAACTGGCATGGCTAAGCACTTTTGGGCAGAGGCAGTAAATACAGCATGTTACATTCAGAACAGAATCTCTGTGAGACCAATTCTGAATAAGACTCCTTATGAATTGTGGAAGAACATAAAGCCCAACATTTCTTATTTTCATCCTTTTGGCTGTGTTTGTTATGTTCTCAATACTAAGGATAGATTGCATAAATTTGATGCTAAGTCTTCTAAGTGTCTATTACTCGGTTACTCTGAGAGATCTAAAGGTTTTAGATTTTATAATACTGATGCTAAGACTATTGAAGAATCTATTCATGTTAGATTTGACGATAAGCTTGACTCTGACCAGTCAAAGCTAGTTGAAAAGTTTGCAAATTTAAGCATTAATGTTTCTGACAAAGGCAAAGCTCCAGAGGAAGTTGAGCCAGAGGAAGATGAACCAGAGGAAGAAGCTGGTCCCTCTAACTCACAAACTCTGAAGAAGAGCAGAATCACTGCAGCTCACCCTAAGGAATTGATTCTGGGCAACAAAGACGAACCAGTCAGAACCAGATCTGCCTTCAGACCCTCTGAAGAGACCTTGCTCAGTCTGAAAGGATTGGTGTCCTTAATTGAACCCAAGTCCATAGATGAAGCTCTTCAGGACAAGGATTGGATTCTGGCCATGGAAGAAGAATTGAATCAATTCTCCAAGAACGATGTTTGGAGCTTAGTGAAGAAGCCTGAGAGTGTCCATTTATTGGAACGAAATGGGTATTCAGAAACAAGCTGAATGAGAAAGGAGATGTAGTCAGAAACAAGGCAAGGCTAGTTGCTCAAGGCTACAGCCAGCAGGAAGGAATAGACTACACTGAAACATTTGCTCCAGTAGCAAGACTGGAGGCAATCAGACTGTTGATCTCTTTCTCAGTAAATCACAACATAGTTCTACATCAGATGGACGTGAAGAGTGCCTTCCTAAATGGTTATATTTCAGAGGAAGTCTATGTTCATCAACCCCCAGGTTTTGAAGATGAGAAGAAACCAGACCATGTGTTCAAATTGAAGAAATCACTCTACGGTCTGAAGCAAGCTCCCAGAGCATGGTATGAGAGACTTAGCTCATTCCTTCTGGAGAATGAGTTTGTAAGGGGTAAAGTAGATACAACTCTTTTTTACAAGACTTATAAAGATGATATCTTAATTGTGCAAATTTATGTTGATGATATTATATTTGGTTCTGCTAATCAATCTCTATGCAAAGAATTTTCTGAGATGATGCAGGCTGAATTTGAGATGAGTATGATGGGAGAATTAAAGTACTTTCTGGGAATACAAGTTGATCAAACACCAGAAGGAACATATATCCATCAGAGCAAGTACACTAAAGAACTTCTGAAGAAGTTCAATATGCTGGAATCTACAGTGGCCAAGACTCCAATGCATCCTACATGCATTCTGGAGAAAGAAGATAAAAGTGGTAAAGTATGTCAGAAGCTCTATCGTGGCATGATAGGTTCACTTCTATACTTAACTGCATCTAGGCCAGACATACTATTTAGTGTTCATTTATGTGCTCGTTTCCAATCAGATCCAAGGGAAACCCACTTAACTGCTGTTAAGAGGATCCTAAGGTATCTGAAAGGCACCACTAACCTTGGCTTGATGTATAAGAAAACATCAGAGTATAAGCTTTCAGGTTACTGTGATGCTGATTATGCTGGAGATAGAACAGAGAGAAAAAGTACTTCTGGAAATTGTCAATTTCTGGGAAGCAATCTAGTCTCATGGGCAAGCAAGAGGCAATCAACCATTGCACTATCAACTGCAGAGGCAGAATATATCTCAGCAGCAATATGCAGCACTCAGATGCTCTGGATGAAACATCAGCTGGAGGATTATCAGATCCTTGAGAGCAATATCCCAATCTATTGTGATAACACTGCTGCAATCTCATTGAGTAAGAATCCTATCTTGCATTCAAGGGCAAAGCACATTGAGGTAAAGTATCACTTTATTAGAGATTATGTACAGAAGGGCGTACTTCTTCTGAAGTTTGTTGATACTGACCATCAATGGGCAGATATCTTTACAAAGCCCTTAGCAGAGGATAGATTTAATTTTATTCTGAAAAATCTGAACATGGACTTTTGTCCAGAGTGAAGATGGATCAGAACCTCTGACTATGATACTTCTTGATCAGAAGATGTCTAGTCCAGAGGGTAACTCAATCAGAGTGTGTGTACCCACTGGTACTGACTCTGAAGCTGAGACAGCAACACGTGTGTCAGTATTTCTGATGCATAGTTCCTTGTGCCCGTATGACAGTCTGTTATGATTGCGTGTAGATGTGCTTCTCTCCTGTGTGTGATTTGTGTATTTACTGTTACTATCTATCTTTAATTTTCAACCGTTGATCTTAAAGTGCTTTTTGAATCAACAACGGTTATTTGTCAAAACCCACTATACACACACGATCTCTTTCACTTCCGGTTTTTACTCTCTCTCTCTCTGCTATTTCAAAACCGCTTATCCTCGATTTCTCTCTCGATCTCTCTTCATCTTTCAACCTTCATCTTCTACCTCAAACCTTCAACCGCTTCAAAAATGGTGAGTCACACCAGAAGAACTACTGCAGATGCAACCCAGTTCCCTCACATGGTAGTTGGTCTGGCAACGGGTCAAAGGGGCCCTGAGAATCCGTCACTAGATCAAGGTTAAGCTCAAGAGCAGATTATTCCAATTGCAGAACGGGGCTGTGCCGTTCACTGCGTATATGTTCCTGAGGAACTTCAAGTCCTGGCAGAATGGAGATTCGACCTCGACAACCTGGCTACAAATGGGTATGATCTTCGTCCTGAAGTCCAAGTTCAAGGTTGGGGAAATTACTTCAACAGACTTCGAGGACCGGTGTATGATAAACTGATCAAGGAATTCTGGAAGCACGCCGACTGCGATGATACTCAGGTGGTATCTCACATTCTTGGAAGAAAGATCATCATCACAGAGAAGTCCTTCGTGAACTTGCTGGGTGCAGACACTGCTTTTGGGTATCGTTTCCAATTCACGGAATCGAAGCTGAAACCCAAGACGAAGGATACAATCAACAAGGCCCTGTACACCAATTACAAACCAGGCAAGACGAATTACAAGGTGATGGACCTTCACCCCAAGCTCAGGATCTGGCACAAAATTTTGCTCCACTGCATAAACCAGAGACCAAAGGGCAGTTCCCCAGACTACATCAACTTCAACCAGAAGGTGATGTTGTTCTTCATCCAAGACCAGAAGAAGATCTGTCTTCCCTACTTCCTGTTCTCCTATTTGAAGGAATGTATCCGGAAGTCTCGTACCACTGCCTCCATCAAGTCAGCGATCAAGTATATTCCATTCGGGAGACTTTTGTCTGATCTCTTCATTGAGAGTGGCCTCATTCAAGATCTGATAAATGCTGGATGCACAGAGGATCTGACCACCATTGTCAGTGATGTCTTCACTGCAAACTCTCTAAAGAAGATAGGCCTAATCAAGAAGAAGATTGCTCCTGCCCATGAAGACACATCTTCTGAGATCAGAAGTAGAAGGATGCCTCTAAATGACTACCCTCTGTGGACACAGGCAGACAATCCTGACGCCATTAGGTGCTATGTTGAAGACCTAAGGGCTCAAGGATTCGAAATTGATCTCGATGACTTCTTCAGCAGACTGCCGCCAGCTCCAGAGTTTCCTTCTCCTCCCAAGAAGAAAGTTCAGAGGAAGATGATCCTAGAAGAATCTTCTGAGGAATCAGATGCCCCTCTGATCAAAAAGAAGAAGGCTAGTCAACTCAAGAGAAAGCCAGATGAAACCAGCAAGCCTGATGATGGTGATGATGGTGATAATGAGGATGGTCCTCCTAAGAAGAAAAAGAAGCAGGTCAGAATTGTGGTGAAGCCTACTCGGGTGGAACCAGCTGCTGAAGTGATCAGAAGGACTGAACCTCCTGCCAGAGTGACAAGATCATCAGCACTTTCAAGTAAGTCTGCAATTGCTTCTGATGATGATTTGAATTTATTTGATGCACTCCCCATATCTGCCATGCTCAAACACTCTTCAAATCCCCTCACTCCTATTCCTGAATCCCAACCAGCTGCACAAACCACCTCTCCACCACATTCCCCAAGGTCTTCGTTCTTTCAACCTTCCCCTACTGAAGCACCTCTCTGGAATTTGCTCCAGAACCAACCCTCTAGGTCAGAAGAACCAACCTCTCCCATCACCATTCCATACAACCCACTTGAACAACCAGAGCCTACCCAAACAGAACCTGGACCCAGAACCTCTGATCACTCTGTCCCAAGAGCATCAGAACGACTGGCTCTCAGACCCACGGATACAGACTCTTCCACAGCCCTTACACCTGTATCCTTCCCAACCAATGTTGCTGACTCTTCTCCCTCCAATAACTCTGAATCCATTAGAAAATTCATGGAGGTCAGAAAAGAAAAGGTGTCTACCTTAGAAGAGTATTATCTCACTTGTCCAAGCCCTAGGAGATATCCTGGCCCTAGACCTGAACGTCTAGTTGACCCAGATGAACCTATCTTGGCCAATCCTTTACAAGAGGCAGACCCTTTGGCTCAACAAGCTCACCCTGCCCCTGACCAACAAGAGCCTATTCAACCAGAACCTGAACCAGAACAATCTGTGTCTAACCAATCCTCGGTTAGATCACCCCATCCTCTGGTTGAAACTTCAGAACCTCACCTTGGAACCTCTGAACCCAATGCTCAAATGTTTAACATTGGCTCTCCACAAGGTGCCTCTGAAGCTCACAACAGCAATCACCCAGCCTTTCCTGAAACCAACCTCTCCATAATTCCTTACACTCACCTCCGACCCACATCTCTCTCTGAGTGCATCAATATTTTCTATCATGAAGCCTCTTTGATGCTACGCAATGTGCACGGTCAGACTGACCTAAGTGAGAATGCTGAACGTGTGGCTGATGAGTGGAACAATCTGGGCACTTGGCTAGTGGCTCAAGTTCCAATTATGATGCAGCTCCTGCATGCAGAGGAAAGTCAGAGGATTGAGGCTGCAAAGCAAAGGTTTGCTAGAAGGGTGGCTCTTCATGAACAAGAACAGAGACATAAGCTTCTTGAAGCTATTGAAGAAGCTAAGAGAAAGAAAGAACAAGCAGAAGAAGCTGCACGTCAAGCAGCAGCTCAAGCTGAACAAGCCAGATTAGAGGCAGAACGCCTTGAGGCTGAGGCTGAAGCTCTTAGATGCCAAGCACTTGCACCAGTAGTGTTTACTCCTGCTGCTTCTGCTTCCATTCCAGATCCTCAAGCTGCTCAGAATGTTCCTTCCAGTTCTACTCAGTCAAGCTCGTCCAGACTCGACATCATGGAACAGCGTCTTGACACTCATGAATCCATGCTAATTGAAATGAAGCACATGATGATGGAACTTCTGCGTCGAACTGATAAACCCTAGTTTTAGGATCTCTTCGCTTTTCTTTTTCTTTAACGTTGTTTTATTTTTGTTAACTTCTGTTTCTTTTTATTTAATTATTCTACTTTGTTCGTTTGTGATTATCTATGCATATCTATATATATTTTTGTCACATGTGTTTGCAAAAATCTTTTTATTCATAATCTCTTTATGTTTACATCATACACTCTTTCCCTAAAGTCTAGAATGGAGGATCCCTCCTCATTCTTCTGCACTCCTGGCGCTGCTCTGACCTATCCTTCTCCAGACGCTCCAGTGCATGCTGGATGTTGTTGAGCCTGTTCTTTAGCTCATCCCTCTCCAGAATCTCTTATGAAGTCTTGAGCTTCTCTTCCAAACTCTCTTTTTCTTCCAGCAGCTTGAGTTCAAGCCGGCTGAGTTCTTGCACCTCCTCCACGAAGGCAAGAAATTCCCTCAGGTCTCTCTTCAACTCTGGACGCAGGTCCTCCTCCAGCAGTGTCCGTGTTAGCTCCGAGATGGTCGTTGTACCCTCTGGATGCCTGATGTTCAGGAACAAGTCCTCCTCGAAGGCCTTCTTCCTCAGCTCTTCTAGTGCTCCGATGTATGATGCCATTTTTTTCTTTACTGAAAATTGTTCGAGTTGTGAAGCTTACCTCTCTCTCCCACTCTTTATATAGGCTTCACTTTCTCTCTGAAAGTTAATGCTCCTACAGTTTCTCGAGATTAAATTCTTGGTAACTGACCCTTCTCTTTACTCCCTTGACCGGTGGTAAACGTTCTTCTCTTGCATTAACTCTTCTATTCATTTCGCCTAACTCTGATTCTTACATCGTTTTCATTTTCTTTAAACTTAGACCTTCTCTAAGGGGGAGTACCTTGTACTTCAAGCTAAGTTTTTCACACCCCAAGCTTTTTGCTTATGACAAAAAGGGGGAGTAAACCCAGTTTTTGATGTGTAAGATGTGTTAGTGTGATTTATTTTTTCTTTTGAGAATTTAAGAGTTCCACCTTCATGACCATAGATGTGTCACTGGGCAAATACAAGGAATACATTTCACTTCTTCTGAAGTGATTCTAGTTGACTCTGATACCCAAGACTCTGATACCTTGTCCGTGACTCTGATTACTTATGCGCTCTGATTACTCGATTTTCATCTATGTCATAAGTTTTTCACTCTGAACTCTTATATCATTTAGCTCAGAATCTAGACTTTACTAACGTTTTCATCAAGTATTAGATTCAGGGGGAGCTAAGCTCAGAATCAAGCAGTGACTTGAATTCAGAATGAGCAAGATAAACTATTCACATCAGGATAAGTCTTATTCTATATCCCTAAAACTCTGAGTGAATTCAGTTTAATGTTTAAGAATTGTTCATCAAAAATCTTAGTTTTGTCATCATCAAAAAGGGGGAGATTGTAAGATCAAGTTTTGATCTAGTAGTACAACTCTATGTTTTGATGATTACAAGTTAACCTTTTGATATGAACAATTGTGGTACTCTAACGTGTTTTTTCTGAGTGTGCTATTTACAGGCTCTGACCTCAACTCAATCTCACACAAATCAGAAGCACTGTGTATAAAGAGCAACCCAAGCAACGCTTTCGCATTCACCATGTTCAGTATGAACAGTGGAAAAGCTTCAGAAGTTCTGAAGTTACACAAACTCTGATGTGGACTCAGTCACTAGAAGCTCTGAAGATCCAGAAAGTCTGATAACCAAGAAACACTGAAGGCTCAGATATTCTGATGGTGTAGAAGACTCTGAAGATCCAGAAGCTGATTAGTGAAATTCTGTTGTCCAGAAGCAAGATACTCTGAAGACCATGTTCTTCCCTCTGAGTTCAGAATCAGAAGAAACAATGGTCAGAGGATCTGGGCTTTCCCTCTGACTCTGATCAACCGGCTTCACAAGTTCCAATATGAAGCATTCCCCTGATCAGAAGTCTCCTAGGTTTAAAGGTCAAGTCGCTATCCAAGTACAAAAGCAACTGTACCTTCCTGACGACCTACCTAACAGTCTCAGACACAGCAGAAGCTGGATTTTCCAGAACTGCCCTCCAACGGTAGCATTTCCCATGCAACGCTCAACCCTAATCCTTGGAGTATATAAAGAGGCTGAAGACTGAAAGAAACGGCTAGAAGCATTCACATACGCGCAAGACAAACTTAAATTCTTATAAGCTTTCTTTCATCTGAAATTCATTGAGTTTACTATTAGCTTTTTAGAAGCAAATCTCTTGTAAACAATTCTTTGATAAACAGTTTGTTTAGTTCCTTTAGGAGATCAAGGTTGATCGGATCCTAGAGAAGACTAAGAGAGTGAATCTTAGTGTGAGCTAAGTCAGTGTAATTGTTAGTCACTTGTAGGTTTCAAGTGCAGTTGTAACTCTTACCTGATTAGTGGATTGCCTTCATTCTAAGAAGGAAGAAATCACCTTAACGGGTGGACTGGAGTAGCTTGAGTGATTTATCAAGTGAACCAGGATAAAATCCTTGTGTGCTTTTCTATCTCTTATCTTTAGCACTTAAGTTCTCGAAAGATTTGTTAAAATCTTTAAGGTGGAAGTTTTATACTGAAAACGTTATTCAAACCCCCCCTTTCTACCGTTTTTCATACCTTCACCATAGATTAGATAAAACCCCCAATTTATGAGACTTAGGGTTTTTGAAGAAACTAATGAAAATAAAACAAACACTTGTCTCCTACTATGCTATTATAATTCCCACTACTAATTCATGCCATAAAAACAGATTTCTTAATCTTTGAGTTGAAAATTTTACCTCAATGAGCTCTAAATAGCACTACCCAAGAGATGAGAAGAGTCTCAAATACCCACTTTCACAGTTTCAAATACTGTGAGTAAGAGCTTGAGTGAAGAGTGAATAAATGGTGGAGGAAATATGGAATGAAAATGGAGGGTGAAATCAAAGTGGGAGGAAGGTGCTGGAATAAGAAATTGAGGAACAGAGGATGGAGTCCACCTTTTCTTTTTCTTTTCGACAGTGAGAAGAAATGGGTATTCTACCCACATGTTACTTCATTCTCAATATAAGCTGTCTTTCATTCTTTCTCTTTTTTTATTAATTTATATATTTTTTTTAAAACTTACTAATACTACTAATACGGTGCGTTTCAGTTTGGTTCACGGTAACCTCAGGTGGGTTTGTTCGGTTTGAACATCCAATAAAAATAAGTTTGAAAAACATGATAGAGGTGAAGAGAGATAGAAGACAGAAGCTAACAAAAATCCAAAAGTGTAAAGCTGAAAATCAGGTCGGAGGCTATGCAATCAGATCTAAAGGTTATACAAACATATCAGTACAAAAATCCACCAAAAAGTTTAAAATACAAGCTTTCTTAAATATCGCACCACCAAAACCTAAATTGTAGAGCTCGACAACGGTTGATTGTTCCATGGAGGAAAAGGGGCCACCTTTATGAGAGATCGGTCACTCCACTACAGGAAGAGGATGAGTCGATTGCCATATTTGATGGTGGTTAGGAAAGGTGGAGCCGCGATGGTTCCATGGGAGAAAGGGAGAAACTTTATGAGACCAATAACTCCATCGCAGGAAGAAGAGGAGAGGGTTGCCATGTTTCATGGTGGTGGCTCTGTTGGGACGTCAAGACCGTAGAAGTGGTGGCTGGTGCAATGCTAGGGTTTGGCTTGGTGGGGTTGGCAACTAAGGTTAGTGGCGAGGCTGAAGATTTAGGGTAAATTAATTAGAGGGGGTTTTTATAAGGCTTAGGGTTGGATCTGTTTGTTGGGCCTGGGCTGGACTTCCATATTTTTAAATAAGAGTTGGTTCGGCCTAGGCTCTAGTCCCGATTGAAACCGACCGATATGAGCCTTTATAAATCGATTTTTTTCACTCGATTAAACCGCATGTCAAACCGACCGAACCTGTTAAGCAAAAAAGCTCCGATTTTGACGATTCAGTCGGACCAATTTTTTTTGGAAACATGTACCCACATTGTTGTTGCTGCAACTACAATTGTCGTCGTCACTGCCACCAGATCCTCCACAATCACCACTTTTCATCTCACTAATTAGTGGTGGTGATGGTCGTAATAGTGACTGTCTAGCAACTTGTTTTATTTTTAAAAAATTCTTTTTCTGAACAACTTAATAACCACAAATAATTTTTTTAAAATTAATATCAGTTTTTTATTTTCCCTTTATACAAGTGTATCCGATCCGATCTTCTACATTTTCTTTTTTAAGACTCATTATTCAGTTAAGCTCTATCATATCTTTCAAAGAATCTACTTGTGATTGTTGGGCCAGAGATACCAGCTCAATGGTTGGATACTTGGATGCAGATTAAGTATTGTCTTAAGTGCCATGAGAATCAAAATATGTGCATAATAATGTAACCCATTGTTTACACTGATTTTTGGTAAACAAATATCCTCTTAGTTCGACTAAAGGAAGTTTAGATTCAGGGTCCTTTTGAGAAAACGCTTTGCCAAAGTGTTGTGTGTGCGTGAGTGTTTTTCGACAACAACGAACGATTCAAATAGAACTGGATTTCATTAAGCACGGGTCAATTACAAAGAAGTCACATAAATCAAAATAACACGAAAGCTACAAGAAATGTAAATTTCGACAGGAAACTGCATAAAGGAACTGGAAATTGACAAGCTTAATATAAGAAAACTAAAATGCTGGTTCTGCAACGTACTCCTCCATCATCACGCCTTGCTCCTTGAGTCTCATTGATGCGGACATTTAGAGCTTTTTGGTGAATTTTCAGAGTTTGAGTTGGGAACCCTTTTTCTGATGCTGCTTCTTCTATTTATAGTGCTCTCCTTTTCTCCACGTACTTGGCGGTTTTTCTTCAATGTGTAAGGGCTTAGTGGGTTTGAATTTTGGCGCCTCACCCCACGTTCAGCCGGAGATTCTGAGCACGTGACTTAATTGCCACGTGGGTGGTCTTGAGTCGTGGGTAACCGTTGCCATTCGTGGCATCGTGGGTACACGCACGTGCTCGTAATTGCCCATCACTCAGTAACTGCCTCTTCCGTTAAGATGATCGAAGTTCCTTCATCTGCTGGGTTTGTCGAGATATGGCTCTTACTAACTTGCCTTTGAGGGACACCACGTGCTGAGTCGCAAGTTTCGTCATAGTCCTTTCTGTCGAGCAACCACCTTTCCAACATGATGTCGAGAATCGTAGTGCTCATAATTTTAGCTTAACAGTTGCCCCCCAAAAATGTTGGTTGTCGACTGCTTTGGCTGGAAGAAACCAAGCGTTTTTTATCGCGTCCGTTCAAACTCATCGATTCAAATGCTTTGCATCCTTGAGCGTCCGATTCTTAAGTCCAATCGGTGGCCATAACGTCTGACAACTTTCCACTAGCTGACAGTTATAGCCTTTTTAGGGCCATGATTTCGTCTATGTCAAAAAGCTGGGTAATGACATGATTTAATTAATAAAATAATCACTTGGACTTCAAATTTTATAAACTGAAGCATAATGCGGCCTTAGGTCCGTTTGCATTTCTGCTTATAAATACTGTAAGATCAAGATTTGGTCATGTGGTACAACTCTATGTTTTGATGATAACAAGTATTTATTTATGGATGAACAACTATGATACTCTAATGTTTGTCTTGAGTGTTTTGACAAACAGGTTCTGATTCTGACACCAGAAGATATATTCGTCAGAAGATCTGAAGATCAGAGGATCTGAGGATCAGAGGATCTGAAGATCAGAGGATCTGAAGATCAGAGGATCTGAAGATCAGAAGATCTGAGGATCAGAAGATCTAAAGACCAGAAGCTCTGAGGGACCAGAGGCTCTGAAGGTCCAGAAGCTCTGAAGGTCCAGAAGCAGAAGTTACGAAGGTCAGAGGATCCAAGCATCCCTCTGACTCTGATCACCAAGCTTCACAAGTTCCAACACGAAGCATAACTCTGATCAGAAGTCATTGGTTAAAGGCAAATGTCTCTATCTAGAAGTACAAGAGCAGTGTACTATTCTGAAAAGCCTACCTACCAAGGTTCAGCCACAGCAGGTTCTGGAAGTTCCAGAAATGCCCTCCAACGGTCATATTCTCTCTACAAAAATATCCTTTGCACCTTGGACTATAAAAGGCTGAAGAAAAAGAAGAAAGCTAAGAGAGAGATCAAGAGCTGCAATACAAGAAAAGATTCAAACCTCTACTTTCTTCATCTATTCTTATTTAGTTTACACTCAGCTTATTTAGAAGCAAACCTTTGTAAACACCAACCTCAAACAGTTGTTTGATTTTCCTTAAGGGACCGGGTAGGTCAGTATCCTTAAGAAGACTAAGAGAGTGAATCTTAGTGGTGATTCCTTTAGGAAATCAAGGTTGATCGGATCCTAGAGAAGACTAAGAGAGTGAATCTTAGTGTGAGCTAAGTCAGTGTATTGTTAGTCACTTGTAGGTTTCAAGTGCAGTTGTAACAATTATCTGATTAGTGGATTGCCTTCATTCTAAGAAGGAAGAAATCACCTTAACGGGTGGACTGGATTAGCTTGAGGGATTTATCAAGTGAACCAGGATAAAATACTTGTGTGCTTCTCTCTTCTCTCTATCTTTATCCGCTGCACCATCTATCGTAGAGAAACCGAAAAGATTTACTTTAAATCTTAAGGGGAAAGTTTTTATATTGAAAACGCTATTCAACCCCCCCTTCTAGTCGTTTTTCACACCTTCAAATACCCCATTGACGTTCCTTTTCAAGCTTTACTCTCTTCACAACATAAAGCTTGCATCTTTCTTCTTCCTGAGTTTTCCCTTCGTCTTCCTCAGTTTTCTTCAGAACAACCATCATTTTCTTCAATGGCTTCCAACCCCGAGCAGGCCACCCCCGAGCAAACCATTTCGTTGGCCGCCGAGCTCAAGCTAGATGAATCCAAGCGTGTGGCAATTCCAGAACCCCCCAATGAAGCAGAGAAGAGAGCTATCTGGAAATCCCAGGTACTCATTCCTTTCTCTGTTAATGGTACTTTACGCGCCATTTTGGGTCCTTTAAAAGTAGTAAAGCATGATAGGCCCAATAGTCTTCCTGAGGATCATGAGTCATTTCACCCTAGTGTTAGGGGAGAGGAGCTTATTTTGGCTTTCCAACCTTCTTATCGCATGCCATTTCTTAATGACCCAAAAAGGGCTTTTCGTTCAGCTCCCCCTAACCCTTCTGCCAATGACAAAGCCTATCTCAAATGGTTAGATAGGGTTGAGGAACACAAGAGACAGCACTGGAAAAACGTTGGGATTCTCGATTTGATTCAGCTGTCGAGGTCCCAAATTTCGTATAACCCTGCAATGATATTGAGTGCGCTTTACTTTTGGGAGAGGTCCACTAATTGCCTTCACGTTCCCTTTGGCATGATTACCCCAACCCTCTTGGATGTTGCTGCCATCACCGGATTGTGGCCTATTGGCGATGATTATCACTCCGTGCCTGCGGCCATTAAACCCATCGCGATCCCTACTGATAACATCTCGTTTGGCCGGTTTTTCAAGGACCATTATGTCGAGAGTGGTGAGGTGTCTGATGCTGAACATGTCGCGTTCCTATTGTATTGGCTTTTAGCTTATGTTTTCTGTACCAAGTCTTTGCGCATACCTGCCAAGCTTTTGCCTTTAGCCAACTTGCTCCACGAGGGTCGACAACTTGCCATGGCCAGGCTTGTTCTTGGTAACCTTTATCAAATGCTGAATGAAGCTGTCGAGGATATTCGGAATACCAAAACTGCTTCTCTAAATGCAGCTGGACCTCTCTGGTTATTTCAGCTTTGGTTGAACGCAGTTTTCGAATCTCTACTGCCGGCACGAGACGATCCTCCAGCTGTTTCTAACACCAGGATTGATGCCCACAGGCTCGAGATCCTGACCCCAGCTTATGATGCGTCGAGCTTTGAGGCCGATTTCAGAAAGTATTTTACCATGTTTCTTGAGTTGAAACATTATCGTTCCAGTTTTTCCCCTTATAGCAAGGCCGTTCGTGGCCCTTTCTGGCTGAGAAATTCTTATCCTAGCGTGAGTGACCCTACGTTGCCCAAGGAACATCATGTTATGCTCTGGAGGACCATCCTTTCGCCTAGGGTTTTAACTGTAGGCTTTGCTAGCAGTGACTATACCCTGTGTGGTTACAATCCTCAACTGGTTTCTCGACAGTTTGGGCTTAGCCAGGCTCTGCCCAACACCTTGTTCGACAAGAGCCTCATTCTATACCCTGGGGCTATCAAGAAGGCTTCTGCTTTTGACACTACTGTCCATTTTTATAACAAGAAACTCCTCAACTTGAGCCCCTTCAACTTTGATCCTTCGTACTATGCCACTAATGCCTTCAAAGCCTGGTGGTCTGAGTATTGGGCCCATATTTCGAAGCCCCTCGTAGATTGTCTTCAATGCATGACAGATGCTTTTCTTTTGCAGAAGCAGGATCTCAAGAAGACCAAAGGTATGCACCTGGCAGAAATTCGATCCTTTCAAGAGTTCTTTGGTGTGGTATATTATCCAACTCTTCGCCTTCGAGATACAGTTGCGAAAGCAGCTCAAGTATTAAGGCAAAAGTGGGAAGCTAAAGCCAAAAAATCCAAGTTAGTTATTCCTCCCGATGAGGAAGGTCTATCTTTTGTTATTCGAAAAACTGGCTTTAGGTTCTCATCTTTGCCTACGAGTAGGTTTGCATTGGCCTTTCCACCGGTCTTGCCCAAATGGGTTGACCATGTAAATATAAATGTGTTGGCCAATCAAGCTCTTCCTCCTCGAAAGCGAGTGACTTGGACCAAGTACCACTTATGGAACTTTCCGTATCATGTGCCCGTCGAAATCTTCAACCACATATCGTTGAACATGCGTATTGGTCAAGGTACTATTTCGACTTGGCCTTGCCTTTGCCGTTTTACTTCTTAACTTTTCTTTCCATTTGCAGCTGAAGTCATTACCAAGTCGGCTCCTCGAATTACTTCCCCGGTGGCTCATTCTTCTAAAGACAAGCCAGTCGTGATTGAGGATGATGATGATGATGATGAGGATGATAATGTCAGTCTTGCTGACAAGCTCAAGGTACTTTCCTCATGGCTTTTCCTTTTCTTTTCAATTTCCTTGGAATATTGACTAATATATTCTTCGACAGGGTCGAAAGAGGAAACCTAAGCCTGCTGCTTCGGCTAGTCAAAAGAGAGCCAAGGGGGCTGGTGTTTCCACAACCAGTGGGGCTTCTAAGTTGGCATCTGACGCTCAACCAGAAATCGACAGCAAAGAAGGTGGCGGCGACGCTGCTATTCAGGTGTGTTCCTTATTTTCAAGAGTACCTTGCGACATTCTAATTTGTGATCCCTCAGTTAAATCGAGGTTTACCCCTTTTTTTTTGTTTTTAGGCTGATGTCCATGAGCATTCTACTTCCAATCCTCCGTCTCGTGAAAATTCTCCTGTTCCCAATCCTCCAAAGACCCAAGTTGAGAGCGTCGAGAAGCCTCCTAAGGCTGCGTCCTCTGTTAAAAGGACCTCGACATCCGAGGGAAAGAAGAAGGTTAGGAGTAAGTCTGGTCACAAATCCCCCCACCGTTCCAAGAGCTCTACCAACTCCAGCCCTTCCAAAGGGTCTACCCGCCAGGTAATTATTCATCCTTTCCAACGTTTCCACGTTCTGTCGAGCACCCTGGATGTGCATCCTATTTTACCAACGGGGTCACTAAAGAGGCTCAGGCTAACTTTTCTTCTTTTTTTCTTGTAGGAAACTCAAGGTGCAACTTCTTCCATTTGCGAAACAGAGACTCTTCCTGGTAAAGATGCTGGCCCCATGCCTTCTCCAAAGGCGACTGCTACTGTGCAACTCTCGCCTCAAGCCAAGGGTGGCTCTTCGTCTCACGTATCTAGTGATAAGCTTGATACTTTATTTGAGGAAGATCCATTGGCAGCTTTGGATGGCTTTCTCGATGGCACCTTGGAGTGGGATTCTCCGCCCCGTCAAGCTGATGTTATTGCTGAAACTGCTCAAACCAGTGGAATTGCCAATCTTCAGCAGATTGAAGAGAGCATGGGTCGGCTGAAGGCTATTATCTTCGACTGTGGATTCCTCGACCAGATTCGAGCTGATTCTCAAACGGGTCACGCCGCTAAGGAATTGCTTGTCTTTCTACTTGGTCAAAAGCTTGATTCTCACCAAACTACTACTTTGGCTAACCTTCAATCCTTTTTGATGGATGCCTTAGCCACTTTTCAACAAGCCAAGGACGTGGGTCAAGCTGTTGGCCTCAAGGAAGCCAAGGTCTCCTCTGGTAAAGCTCAGGTTGCAGCGATGAAAGAGGACTTCAAGAAGCTTTCCGCCAGGAAGGTTCTAGTTGCGGATGAGCTTTCTAGTGTCGACACTAAGCTTGAGGAGCTGCGTCGAGAGATCGCTAAGTTGGAGAAGAAACGAGCTGATTTGGTCGAGGAAGGCCCTGCTGTGAAGACTCAGTTAGATGCGCTTACTAAGGACTCCAAGGCTCTGATCATTTCGACCAAAGATGTTATCAAGGATTTGGAGGTCGACCAGGCTGTGCAGAGGGATCTCGATGCTAAGATTGCTGCCTTTGCTGATCGCTTGAATTCTTTTAAATCTCTGCTTTAAGACTTTCTCTTATCAATGTGTAATGATGGCACTATTCTAACCATGGCCTTCGATGCCAATTTGCATGTAATTTTCGACAATGTTTTTTGGCACGTAGGCCATATAATTTGACATTTAATTTGCCAAGTCTTTTCAGTTTCCACTATGCATTTATTCTGACGGCTATTTACTATTGTTGCGCCGTTTAAACTCCATCGCACCCTTTATGTAGTCGTCGTTTGGTTTTTAGGAAATGGGCCAATTTATTGCAGTCTTATACCACGTTTTATTGATTCAATGGAAGTCTTTGTCCATTAAAGGCCAAAGTTATTTACGATGGTAGTGGTAATTTACGTGGCCTGTAACCATAAGATGAAGGGTTGGCAACTGATTGTCATTAATTAATGCAATCCTTTGTTGTTACACTATAAATAGAGCATTCTTTGTTACCTTTCCTCAATAACTTCTTCAAACTCCCTCTTATTCTCTCCCAGTAACTTCCCCAGAATTTCTTCTTGTTTCTACAAACTTCCTCAGCCATGGCTAGCCGTCGTATCCTTAATCAAATTCGGAGTTTAGCCTTTGATTAAGACTTGTTTTGGGAGTTACATTCTTCCCTCTCCTTGGCTGAAGAGCTTACTGGGCTCATCAACCAGCTTCTGCAGCGGAATATCATTGCCTCTGTGAGAACTCCTCTCCTGGAGTTCCTGGACCTTCTGCATGAAGCAGTGCCTCTGTATGAAGAACACTGGGAATTCGCTGCTCGAGTGTTCTTTGCTGAACACCAAATTGGTGAGAAGATGGAGGAATTCGAAGCGTTGAGGGCTGCTCTGAACCAAGTGGATCCTGAGGGGAGTGTGGGAGCTCTGAAAGCCTTGGTGGACAAGCTTTCCACCACCGCTCGCGAGGAACTGGATCTTCGACAGGAGAAATCACGACTGGAATCCCAACAAGAAGATGTCTTAAGGCGCATGGAGCCTCTTAGGGCCAGATACAATAGTTGTAGGGCCAACCTTCCCTTTTAGAGCTTTTTTGCCATATTTGTAATGCTACATTTCAATTAATAAAACATTCGATTTTTGGCAATTTATTTTTACTCCTTATTCGATGTTTATTTCATGCAACGTTGGCTTATACGCTTTTAAGTATTTGCCATTTATTGTCATTTGTCGATTCCGAACTCCTAATTCCCTGATCGAATAAGCGTTATTTAAAAGCACTTTCTCGACTGTGAAAGGGCCTTCCCAGTTTGGAGCCCACTTTCCGTAACGTTTATCTTTTTTATCGACTGGTAAGACAACCTTCCATACGTAATCACCGGGCATAAAAGATTTAGCTCTAACCTTTTTATTATAAGCTCTAGCAATGCGATCCTTTTGCCTGGTTAAGGTATCCAATGCCGATAGTCTCTCTTCGTCGAGATCGACTAACTCATCAAGCATCATGTTCCAATAGTCTTCACTTGGAATTTCTTCTTGCCTTTGGATTCTACATGACTGTAAATATACTTCTGCTGGTAACACCGCTTCTTGGCCGTATGCTAGTCGAAATGGTGTTGCTCCGGTAGCTTCCTTAGGTGAATTCCTGTAAGCCCAAAGCACTTGGCCCAACGTTTGATGCCAGCTTTTAGGTTTTCGACCAACATGTTTTTTAATCAAGGAGATTAATGTTTTGTTGGCCGCTTCTACTTGGCCATTCGCTTGAGCATAATAAGGAGTCGAGGTTAGGAGTTTTATACCCCAAGACTCTGCAAATGATGCCACTTTTTGACCTACAAATACTGTGCCTTGGTCTGTAGTGAGTGATTCAGGTAACCCGAAACGGTACACTATGTGATCCTGAATGAAATCGATCACAGTGTCTTGGGTAACGTTTTGTAAAGGAACTGCCTCTACTCACTTGGTAAAATAGTCTATGGCCACTATTATGTACTTATGTTGCCTAGAAGAAGATGGGTTAATCTCGCCAATTAGGTCTAAAGCCCATCCCCTGAATGGCCATGGTTTAATGATTGAGTGTAATTCACTTGCTGGCACATGTTGTATCCCTGCGTGTCTCTGGCAATCTTGGCACCCCTTGGCATACTCCATGCAATCCTTCATGATAGTAGGCCAATACATCCATTGTCGAAATAGGATCCACTTCATCTTGATTCCTGCCTGGTGGGCACCACATAACCCATCGTGAACAGCCGAGATCGCTATGAACGCGTCGTCTTTACTTAAACACTTCAGTAGTGTTCCGTCGACATGCTTCTTGAATAGCTCATTTCCCATAACGACATAGTTCATCGCCCTGTACTTTGTTTTTCTATCTGTGGTGCCCACAGGATTTTGCAAGTAATCGACAATTGGCTTTCTCCAATCATTAGGTGCCATATTGTTAATGACCAGGATGTCGAGGTCGGAGGGGTTTAGTTTTTCTTTGACCTCGATAAGCTCTTTCAGCCTAAGTTTATCGACCACGTATCCTGACGCGATTTGTGCCAATTCATTGGCCTCTTGATTATCTATCCTGGAAACATGGCCTATTCCAGCTTCGTCGAATTTGGCCAACACATTATTCGCTTTCGTGTAGTATCTAGCTAGATTTTCACTAACGCATTTGTATTCCTTGGTAAGTTGCTTTATCACCAACTCAGAATCTCCTTTTATGACAACATTCTTTGCCCCAAGGGCTATCAAGATTTCGAGGCCTGATATTAACGCCTCATATTCAGCCTCATTGTTCGAGCAGTTACTCTTAATCCTAAACTTGAATTTCGTGGGGATGCCCCCTGGGGATACTATGAACATCCCGATTCCAGTTCCATTTTTATGGCTGGAACCGTCAAAAAATAGCTTCCAAGGTTGGATGCCCACATAAGTTACGATTTCTTTAGGCAAGGTGTGATCTGCCAAGAAATCGGCAATTGCCTGCCCCTTAATTGCTTTTAGTGGGGCATAAGTTAGTGAATATTCGGTTAGGGCCAAAGCCCATTTACCAATTCGACTGTGCAAGATAGGTTTGGATAACATGTGCTTTATTATATCATAATGAGAAAAAACCATTACATCGATTGGCTTTATATAATATTTCAGCTTTAGACAAGAGAAGTACAAGCATAAACACAATTTCTCGATCATAGTATATCGAGTTTCTGCGTCATTCAACACCCTACTTAAATAAAATATGGCTCTTTCTTTGCCACCTTCATCTTCTTGAGCCAACATGCTTCCAATGGTTTCATCTGTGGCGGAGATATACAGCTTCATTGGCCTCCCTCCTATGGGTGGTGCCATCACAGGTGGGTTGGACAAGTACTCTTTGAGCTCATCAAATGCTTTTTGATGTTCTGCTTCCCAGCGGAACACATCTTCTTTTTTAAGTCGAAGAAGTGAGGAAAATGATTTAGTCTTCTCGCTGAGGTTGGCAATGAATCTCCTCAGGAAGTTGATCTTTCCCAGTAACGATTGCAGTTGTTTCTTGCTGGTTGGTGGACTTGTGTCGAGAATGGCTTTGGCCTTGTTTTTGTTGATCTCAATGCCCTTTTTATGCACCACAAAACCAAAAAAATCACCTGCAATAACACCGAAGGCACATTTAAGGGGGTTCATCTTTAAGCCATATTTCCTCATCCTCTCAAAGGATTTCCTTAGATGGGATAAATGGTCATCCCTTGATGGGGATTTCACCACAATATCATCAATGTAAACCTGCATCAAAGTTTCAATAAAATCATGAAAAATGGTATTCATTACCCTTTGGTAGGTCGCGCCAGCGTTTTTCAGCCCAAATGGCATGACCACCCACTCATATGTCCCCAAGGCACCAGGACATCGAAAAGCTGTCTTCGACACATCTTCTTCTGCTATGAAGATTTGGTTGTAGCCTGAATAACCATCTAACAGGCTTAAGTATTCGTGGCCAGCAGCTGAGTCCACCATCATCTCGGCAATGGGCATGTGATACTCGTCTTTTGGAGTGGCAGCATTAAGATCTCGAAAGTCAATGCAAACCCTCATCTTTCCATTCTTCTTGATTACTGGGACCACGTTGGCTAACCAATCCACATATCGAGCTGTCCTGATAAACTTGCACCTGAGGAGCCTTTCGATTTCCTCTTTGATTTTTACCAGCACATCTGGATGGAACCTCCTAGGTAATTGCTTGACTGGTTTCTTATCTTCTTTGATGGGTAACTGCAATTCTACCAGTTCTCGACTCAGTCCTGGCATTTCATCATAATCCCAAGCGAAACAGTCTTTGAATTCTTTGAGTAATTTCACCATCCTATCCTTTAACTCTGGGTCAATAAGAGCACTGATGTATGTTGGCTTCTTTTCTGAGCCATCACCCAAGTTCACTTCTTCCAAAGGGTCCTGTGCTTCCATTTTCGTAGAAATGTCGATCGCTGGCTTCTCGAAACCCAATGGGCTATCATCGTAGATGCAATCCAGCCTTAAATTACGGAGATCTTCAAATTCTTCGACACTCTGCTCGTCTTCTTCCAAGCGCGTGTTGCCTCCTCCAATGGGCTATCATCGTAGATGCAATCCAGCCTTATTCGTTGTTGCCTCCTCCTGAGATGTCATTTCGACAGGCAGAATTGAGACACTAGCTTCATCAATAGCCATTTCTTTGGCCATTCTTTCGGCCTCTAAGGCTGTTCTTATTTTGTTTTCGGCTGCGTAAGCCGAAATTCGAGCTATGCTCGAATTAATCATCTTTACCACTGGTTTGCCACTCAGTAGTGGCATCTTTTTCTTCATCGCTGTGCCATCTACTCATGGCATCAGGTTTGCATGCTTCATTGAGGTTTAGCCCCCGGATGGGATCTAATGTCACTGAGTACTCTGAGTATGGGTTGAAGTATTGATTAGCCACTGTGTCCAAAGGAGCTATGGTGGCTAGGCTCTTCTCAAAATTCTTCTTACCAACGTAACCTGTCTCTGCTAAGTAGTAGCTTTGATCTGCTTGTACATTTTCGACGACCCCATCAGACTTCCAAATGGATATACGTTGGTGCAAAGTCGAGGGTACTGCCCCCACGCCATGAATCCATTCTCTTCCCAACAACAAATTGTAATTAGCCTTTGAAGGGACCACAATGAACAATGTGGAGCGGGCCACTGTTCCTACTGTTATGTTCAGCATGATTGCCCCCAAGGAAGAACCTGTCTTTCCTTCATAATCAGAAAGTACCATATCATGTGGGATTAGATCTGCTTCGGTTTTACCCAACTTTTTGAGCATAAACCCAGGCATCAGGTTGATTGCAGCTCCCCCGTCGACAAGGACTTTATTAACTCCTTTCTCCTTGACTTTGGCCCAAACAAATAATGGTTTCAAATGGCTCTTCATTTGCTCAGTTGGCCTCTGGAAAATAGCTCTCTCATCCTCGACAGACCCTCTCTGCATCACATAATAACACAAAGGGTTGTCATCTGGTTCTTCCTCGACATAGTAATCTTCTTCGCTTTCTGTAACTTCTGAGATTCTATCGAATTCAGCAGGTAAGATAGACACTATGCAGATGATGTTGAGGTCTTCTCCATCACTGTCGTCGAAATCTTCGAGCATGTCTTCATCCTCATCTTCAACAGCCTCTTTCCCCTTTTCCTTAGCCGGGTTTGGTGGCACAGTTGTTCCTTGTTTAATGGCGTGGTCGAGCTGATTGATAATCGACGCCACACTAGGTTCATTGCGAGGGTTGTCTTCTGGCTTTATGTCCCATAATGAACGGAACTTGCCACCTCTTTCCCTTTCAGCTTTCCTCTTCCTCAGGAAGCGTCTGAACTGAGTTCTGGTCATTTGCTCAGGAGTATAGTAGTTCCCAGAGCCATAGGAATAGCTTCGCGACACACGGGAATTGTTGATGTAAGAGGATCCCTGGCCCAGGTCGATTTTCTGCCACTTCTGGTGTTGTTTTGGCCTTGGGGGTGCTGGCCTGAACCATTGGTTTTTTGGCAACCTAGCATCAGGGACGTAAGTCTTGTCTTTATTCCTCGACTTCTGGCCTTTATGGCCATCGAGTTCCTGGCCTCTTTCAACCCACTCCTCATGGGGATATTTCAACCTCCTAGACACAGGCACTTTGTTCGGATAATGCCTTTTCATTTCAGAATCTTGGTAGGCTTTGGCTGCCGACTTGTCGAAAATGGCGCTGCATCAAGGGCACAACATGACTTCTTTCTCGCCATCTTTGCTCCGGGACAAAAACTCAACAAGAGTTTCTCAGGCCTTGAGGTAAACCTCCTCTAGGCTCACCTCTTTCTCGACCTCTGGTTCTTCGACAGCAATGTTTTCCTCCTTTGCCTCCCCAAGTGTTAGGCCCAGATCTAGCTTCTCAGAAATTTCGACCATGCCAATGTAGAAAGGTTCCACATAATTGGCTTCAGCTACCTGCAACGGATCAGAGTCAATCTTCATTTGGCTTTTGGCTTTTTCATCATACTTAAGTCTTCCTGAATCCAATGCTCCCTGCACAAGATCCCTGAAACGAACACACTGTGAGGTCCAATGACCAAAAAAGTTGTGATATTTGCAATATTTCTTCCCTTTCCTTTGCTCAGGAGAAGGAAGTTTTTGGTCTTTAGGGACCACAAGCAAACCATCAGATACAAGTATATCATAAATTGCGTCACATTTGGTCACATCAAAAGTATAAGTTTTCACAGCAGGAATCGTGTTCTTGGGGTTTTCCTCCCCAAGTTTGTTTTCATATGGTTTCAATGCTTTACAAACATAAGGATCGCCTAGCTGAAGTTCAGCCAGATTGACATCATTTAAGTCGACGTCTGCAGGGACCTCACGATAAACACATGCACTTTGACACACTGGATCAGTGTCTATGTACGCTATTTTTTCCTTCTTTGGCCACTTAGTAGTCTTGGCCCTTTCTTCAGACTTTTCAGCCTTTAGTAATTCGATGTGCCTCACTCTGTCTGCGAGCAGAGACATATCTCGAATGTACTGAGTATCGATTTTCTTCCTGATAGAATACTCTAGACCACCAGCGGCTAAGACCACTAACTCATGTTCAGGGACATGAGTGAAACATCGAGATTTAAGCATCCTAAACCTGTTTAGATAATCATCAATGGATTCTGCTGACTTTCTTTTGACACTAGCCAAATCTTTCAAACTCACTTTGCACTCTCCCCTAAAGAATTGTTCATGGAAAATTCTTTCCAACTGGGCCCATGTATGGACTGACCTAGGGGCGAGGGTGGTGAACCAGGTAAACGCATTCTTAGTTAAAGAACTCGGGAAGTACTTCATTTTTAAATTTTCATTGATGGCTAAATCCCCTGCTTCGATTTGGTACCTGGCTATGTGTTCTACAGTAGACTCTCCTGAATCCCCAGAGAACTTAGTGAATTTGGGGACCTTCCAGCCTCGAGGGAGTTCTGATTCGAGAACTTCCTCTGTAAAGGCCGACACAAAATGGGGTCTATTCGCGAAACCCACGTTGAAGCCATGTTGGTTCAACAATTGTTCCACCACAGCAGCAACATTTTGCTGCCCCCCAGCGTTCTGATGTCGAATTCTTTCTAGCACACCATCAGTGTGTTCTTCCCTGTTCACCATATACACATTTTGCAATGGTGGCTGCACCGCCTCGTTTCCCCTAAACAAAGGGTTTGCCCCCATATCTTGGTGTTGTGGCGCTTGATAACGCACAGGGGCAGGGACATGATTAGGCAATGGGATTTGGTTAACCCCTGGTGCTGGTTGAATTTCGACTGGTGCCCCCAGGGCTGCAGCCAAACGATCCATCTGACGTGCCAAATGCTGATTATTGGCAACATTGTTTTGGAGCACCGGGTTAATTATTTCACCTATCTGACGAGATAGCATGTTAATCATTTCATGGTTACTATCATCTACTTGCTGCCTAATGGCTTGAAGTGAACCGGTGTTCATACCTGTAGACAAATAAATTTGTGAACTGGACCCAGGAATAGGGCCAGGAGGACTAACTCGACTCCCTAAGTTTAACATTGTTCCATTTGCCCCAAAGGGGGGAATGCTAAATGGGGGAACACTCTCGGGGAACGTCGAATATGTACCTTGTATGCCTTGCATTACGGATATAGGCATACCATAAGGCATATCTCCTCTTGTAACCGTTGGAACAATTTGTGCCTGCACTGATGTAGATACAGGCATTTCTGCAACTGCAGAAATTGCTACGTTCTGGGTTGGCATGGTAGTGCCAGGTCCCATCCCAGTAGACACTTCTTCATTATTGTTACCGCTACTTCCCCCGGGGCTGCTCTGATTGCCTACGTTAGACCCTTGGGGGGAGGTTCTTCCTCGATTGCTTGCCATACTTACAGTCTTACCACTTCTCAGGTGCATATAAAACGTAAACCACAATCAAGGCAAGTAACAAATACCAGATATCATGCAATAAATCAAACACACAAAACGCTTCTGTAAAACTTAGTTTTCACAAAAACGGTCCCACTGGGCGTGCCAATTTGTTTACACTGATTTTTGGTAAACAAATATCCTCTTAGTTCGACTAAAGGAAGTTTAGATTCAGGGTCCTTTTGAGAAAACGCTTTGCCAAAGTGTTGTGTGTGCGTGAGTGTTTTTCGACAACAACGAACGATTCAAATAGAACTGGATTTCATTAAGCACGGGTCAATTACAAAGAAGTCACATAAATCAAAATAACACGAAAGCTACAAGAAATGTAAATTTCGACAGGAAACTGCATAAAGGAACTGGAAATTGACAAGCTTAATATAAGAAAACTAAAATGCTGGTTCTGCAACGTACTCCTCCATCATCATGCCTTGCTCCTTGAGTCTCATTGATGCGGACATTTAGAGCTTTTTGGTGAATTTTCAGAGTTTGAGTTGGGAACCCTTTTTCTGATGCTGCTTCTTCTATTTATAGTGCTCTCCTTTTCTCCACGTACTTGGCGGTTTTTCTTCAATGTGTAAGGGCTTAGTGGGTTTGAATTTTGGCGCCTCATCCCACGTTCAGCCGGAGATTCTGAGCACGTGACTTAATTGCCACGTGGGTGGTCTTGAGTCGTGGGTAACCGTTGCCATTCGTGGCATCGTGGGTACACGCACGTGCTCGTAATTGCCCATCACTCAGTAACTGCCTCTTCCGTTAAGATGATCGAAGTTCCTTCATCTGCTGGGTTTGTCGAGATATGGCTCTTACTAACTTGCCTTTGAAGGACACCACGTGCTGAGTCGCAAGTTTCGTCATAGTCCTTTCTGTCAAGCAACCACCTTTCCAACATGATATCGAAAATCGTAGTGGTCATAATTTTAGCTTAACACCCATATTGTATTATTATATTTGTACACACCCAAATTGGTGGTTTTCAATTTGGTATATGAAGATTCTTGAGAAATATATAGCAGTACATGCACACTATAAACTTTTAGAAAAGTAATTACGACTAAGCGTGACATGCACTTAAGTAAATATTTTGGATTTAAGTATGTATGCAATGCCACTTAAATAATTGTTTCTATGAATACATGTAGTTTAAAGAAATAAATTGAAAATCAACTCCTTTTTTTTATTTGATCGAAGAAAGGAAACTCCTTTTTCATTCTCAAGTTTGAAGTTTCTTTTATACTTTATTTTAATATAATTCTTATTATAAAAACCAAGTAAAACTATGGTCAGATACGGCCCACAAGATTTAGCTGTGCATTGCGAAAAAAGAAAAACAATGTTTTACAAACTTCGTAAAACTTTTTTTTGGCTTCACCAGCAATATTTATTATGGAGGTTATAATTTGTTTTGGTAATAAAAAATTTGGGTGAGTGTTTATTAGAAATTGGGAGGCCTATACTTAACCACAAAAGCTAGCTCAAGAGTTAAGGTTTGCACTATCCTTATAAAGGCTATCTATGCTCTATCTCTAGCCAATGTGGGACTTCTAACACACCCCCTCACGTCCAGGACTGAACAACCTGGAACGTGGGATCAACAACAACGGGTGGCCCAATAATGGGAGGTCTCCACAACAAACAACAAATGGATCTAGGATAGGCTCTGATACCATATTAGAAATTTGGAGGTCTATACTCAACCACAAAAGCTAGCTCAAGAGTTAAGGTTTGCACTACCCTTATAAAGGCTATCTATGCTCTATCTCTAGCCAATGTGGGACTTCTAACAGTGTTGGCTCGAAAATTATTATAGGTTGGTGGAGACATCAAAGCTTGAAAGTCGTAAGTCCAAAGATAAAATTGACCAAAACACAAACCAGCCCAGAGGTGAAAATGGGATGTCAACCAAAGAAGGAGTTGTCGACCAAATCGATCAGGACGTAGCTTCAGCTAAGATATAAAATTCAACCAAAAGGAAACTTGGGGTGATGGTGTTATCAAGGCAAAGAATGTTTCGACCAAGCAGTAAAAGATCATGGTAACCAACTGCCAACAACGTTCTCATAGCAAGCATAAAGCAGTAGTTTCAAGCACTCAGGCGGTTGTGGAAATGTTCATAAGAGAGGGCAATTAGAGTTGGAGGCTTATAAATAGCCAGATTATAGTCAAGCAAAGGGTTCGCATGTTTTAACTCAAACTTCTGTAAAAATGCTTAAAGTCCAAGCAACAGTGACTAATAGCATGCTTAGAACTCTTGAGTATTTTCATGTGTAACCACATTTATTTTATCAATGCATTTCTTTTCGTTTTCGTTTGCGATTTAACTTGCTTTTCCTAAGTTTTTAGTTTAGCTTTGATCTTCTTCTTCTTCCATTCAACAAATACACCCTTTTAACGATTTAAATGAAGGGATTTGACACGCTAATTTCGGTTAAAGAACCCAAAAGAGGATAAAAATCCAACCTCTTCATGAATATTTGGATTTCGAACTGTTTACCAAATTTCTGGGTAAACAGTGAGTTTGCCTTTAGTTGTTGTTCTGGTATAGAACCTTGTCTAACAGTCTTAGAGAGAGAATACAATATGAGTGTTTAAAAGTGATATCCTCACCTCTTAGGCGGGTGTCTTATTTATACTTTTGTTCTGACCCGTTTGAGTCATGGGTCTCCCCGACCCACTTATGTTAATACATATTTTCTAATCCCTTGACGCTTATAGAATTAATGCGCCCTACTATCTTATATGCTCAAATCAGTACACAAGCACACAAGACACCAAGTCTTAAAAGCTTTAAGGTGAAGTGTGTCTTTTCTTCAAGCTCACATGTTATTAACACACCAAAAACCACACGCAAAGGAAAACAATTAGCGCACATGCTCCAAAATCATAAGAAAAAACACAAAAGCTAAGTAGATATTCCTTTGTCATTTCAACTTTTGTTGTTGCTTCTTGGTCTTCATGTTGCGTGTACGAGTCGACCCAAATCATCACCTCAAATCAGTCACATCCTCAAATTGTCATCATGATTAATTTCCACTTTCCAAAATCATGACCACAACCTACTCTCATAATACTTAAAGTAATAATGCACATAAATTTTGAAACTTGTACAAATAAATGTAAAAGAACTTCAACAATTAAATGGAGGAAAAATCCAAAAGTCATGTATAAAATCATTCAATGCACCCTTCGCCCCAAACGCAACATTTCATAACACCACATGAAACGAAGCATTTCTTTCCAAGTACAACTTGTGGTTGTAATCTTCCGTGTGAAAACACGCGTCCCTAAACCCTTTCATCTTCAACCATTACACCTCCTCATTCTTGCTCTATATATACTGACCTTCATTTTCACTTTACCATCACCATTTTCTCTGCAAAAGCTCATTTGAAGTTCGCAGTGTTTTCAAGGCATTTAGCAAAGACTATTCAAGCTTCTTCTGACTTCAAACTAGTAAGTTTTCTTCTCCTTTTTGTACTCCATTTTTATGTTGTGCACTGAACTTAGTACCATGCTGCTAGAATGTTACGCATAGATGAAACTTTTTCTAGATCTAAGAATAATGCCGGGAGACTAGGGAAGCGTGGACAAGATTACTCGTTATGCTTGGAGAGGCATGTACTATAATACTTGATGAGAGGAGTTCTGTCTAATACTCAATGCCTGGAGAGGTAGTGGGGAAATAATGTGTTTTTCCTAGAGAGGCGGTGACAAAAGAATACTCGTTATGCATGGAGAGCCATGTACAATAATACTCGCTCTGCCTGGAGAGGCATGTACAAGAATACTCATTGGGACAAGTCATGTCGAATACTTGTAAGGAGAAGTCCTTGATACTTGTGCTTAGTGAAATCTTGGTGCTACCAAGGACTGGACGTAGCCTTATCGTTTTGGGGGTGAACCGGGATAAAATTGTCTGTGTGCGTGCATCGTCTACTCTTCTTCTCTTACACTTCCGCTGCACCAAACGATACTAACGAAAATGATAAATCTTTATATCATTTGAAAAATCAAGTATTAAGTCGGGAACAATTAAAACCCTCATTTCTTGTGCTACTTTTATCAACTTCAGAACCTTACTCCGCAATTCCACCATTGTCATTACTTGTTTCCTACTTAAGTCACTATTCAAATGTCCATCCCTTAATCCATTCTCAAAACAATACAAACCTCTAGCATTTTATCCTCCAAATGGACCGCCAATTGATTATAGCGCCTCATATATTCTTGCAAAGTTTCATTTTCCTTTTGCTGAACATTGAATAAAGTCGTAGGCGTGACTTTTTGTGCTTGACTTGAAGAGAACTGAGAGAGAAACCTGGTTGATAACTCAGTGAAATTAACAATTGAACGTGGAGGTTGAGTTGTAAACCAAGTTCTGGCCGATTTCTTGAAAGTAGATGACAGCATCTTGCATTTCAAAGCATCAATCACGCATATGATAATCATTTTGGTGTTGAAGTACATTAAATGATTCTTAGGATCAGTACCACCAAAGCATAATTCCAAAACCAATGTCTTCAAATTGTCTAGAACAACTGTGTTTGCGATTTCTTCAGAGAAAGCTTGGATATCCACCACCGTCTCTGTCATTCTTCGTTCGCCATCTCGCTGATCTGAACTTGATTGAGTTCAGCCACTTGAGTTTGTAACTTTTGATTATGAGCACAAAGATCATTTAAATCCGCCAAGATCCATTGCAAAACGTCGCGAGAAGTATTGTCTGGAATAATGTTACTCCTCTCGTCATTTGCTCTGGATCGAGTAACCATTGTGAAACCTTGAAGCCTAGGAACAATTTTCCCGAGGCCCCACGGTGAGTGCCAATGTTCTGGTATATATAGAACCCTGTCTAAGAGTCTTAGAGAGAGAGAGAGGACCAAGAGAGAATTTAATATGAGTGTTCAAAAGTGAGATCCCCCACCTCTTGGGCGAGTGTCTTATATTTATACTTTGGTTCTGACCATTTGAGTCATGGGTCGTTGCCCTGCCCACTTACCTAGATACATATTTCCTAATCCCTTGACACTTATAGAATTAATGCGCCCTACAATCTTATACGCCTATACCAATACAATTGTCATCACGGGTTAGAGCATATCTTCGAAACTGTAGGTCGTTTACAGAAGTGCTCACCGATCATCCACCAACACAACTCTCACATCGACAAAGAAAATTCATCTGAAGATAAATTAAGTGATAAACCCTTACTAAGTGACCCGACATGTTTATGTAATTATGGAGGCTATGATATGATTAGGGTATTGTAGATTCGAGGCCCGAGCTTTAATCAAGAGTAATTTGTGGCTTTGAAGTAACCCACATGACTTTTGACAACAAAAAAAGAAGGGGTAAATGGTCACATTGGTCCCTGGATGTTCGCACCGACTTCAGAATCGTCCCTGGATGAATTTTATTAGGCTCGCGGTCCCCAGATGTGGCAAAAAATAGTCATATTAGTCCCTGACGTTAAAATCTCCTAACGTCCGTTAACCCAATTAATAAAAGTCAACATTTTCTTTCTAATTTTCTTTCACTTTGGTCCCTTTCTTCTTTCTTCCACCCTCTTCACCCCCTCCTTCCATCATTTTCACCAAAACCCACCCCCCATCATGCTTCAGAAACCCAGAACGTAAACCCACAATCTTCACCTCCTTCATCTGCATCTTGTTCATCTTCACTTTATTCATCTTCATCCCCTTCTTCCATCATCTTCACCAAAAACTCCTCCCCTTCTTCATCAACCCATTCCCCTTTTTTTTTCATATCATCATCATCAACACTCTTCTTCTCCTTCTTCAACCAACCATGCCCAAACCTTCTCTCCCAGATTTAACACAAACCCAACTCAGATTTAACACCAAATTTACCTTCAGATTGGGAAATATTTTTCTTTCTTTCAAAGAAAAAGAAAATGCAGGAAATTGAGAGAAAAGAAAAAGAGAGGAAGAAAGAAGAGACCGTGGGGAAGGTGTTGCTGGTGTAGGAAATTAGCAAGCAGGTTTTGCCAACAGCTCCATCCCCAACAGTGACGCACTTGATGAACCTCGAAGCGCTCATCTTTCTTCAACAAAACAAAACAAAACGGAAAAAGCCTCAGATCTTCTTCAACCTAAGGACCCAATTACACGCCCTCTTCCTCCTCCTCCTCTTCTTCCTCCTCCACCTCCTCTAGCTTCTGCTTCTGCTTCAATTACACATCTGCACCCAACAAAAAAATCCCAAATCGAGAAACAAACAAAAACATAAACTTTCAGGAACGAGAAAACCAAAAAGATGAATGGCGAACCTTAATTGCGAAAATGCAGAAAGAGATTGCGAGGGAAAAACGGGGAATTGTGATTTGGGGAAATGAGGGAAACCCTAATTCTTTGGGACAGACAGAGATGAAAGAAAGGGGTAAATGGTCTGAAAAAAAAAGAAAAAAAAAAGGGAATGGGTTGATGAAGAAGGAGAGGAGTTTTTGGTGAAGATGATGGAAGAAGGGGATGAAGATGAATAAAGTGAAGATGAACAAGATGAAGATGAAGGAGGTGAAGATTGTGGGTTTACGTTCTGGGTTTCTGAAGCATGATGGGGGGTGGGTTTTGGTGAAAATGATGGAAGGAGGGGGTGAAGAGGGTGGAAGAAAGAAGAAAGGGACCAAAGTGAAAGAGAATTAGAAAGAAAATGTTGACTTTTATTAATTGGGTTAACGGACGTTAGGAGATTTTAACGTCAGGGACTAATATGACTATTTTTTGCCACATCTGGGGACCCCGAGCCTAATAAAATTCATCCAGGGACGATTCTGAAGTCGGTGCGAACATCCAGGGACCAATGTGACCATTTACCCAAAAAAGAAGTAATCCACATGACTCATTAGCCTGGTGGGAGCAACGACCGATTAACTAATCTGCTAAATGGATATCTTAGGACTCGTGATTCTTACAACTTATATTAATTCCTTTGTATTCAATCGATAATGTACAATCTAGTATCTTAGATACCACTAGTTAAACAGTGAATAACTATTGACAATAGATATTATACCTTATAATCGTCAAATGTATGTGTTGAACTTCATCTGAATGAGTGCTTTATAAGATTGTTAGTTAGGATAATATCAAAAAAGTAAATATGCATGATTACTAGATAATCTTTGTTTCCTTAAAGTTAATGATTAGGCAATACTCTATAGTTAATCTCAGCAGCAATTTGTAAGTTAATAATAGCTTGAAATAACATTAATGGTTGCATGTGATCACATGGGGAATGACCTTCAAGAAGGTCCAAAGCGGACAGAAGAACATATATTTAGAAGAGATGTAGGAGAATCTTATTAGGAGTATAATTGGAGTACTTAGAAAAAATATTCTCTTCATTCTCTCAGGTTCGTTTCGGATAACCAAGGATAAGGACTTGCATGGGAGAATTTCATGGAGGGTAATATATTCTACAATAAAATTAAAGTACTTTTTGTTTACGGGTTGTCTAAATGACCCATGATAAAGTTTGGGTTAAATAACCCACCATCCAATCATATTGGAGATAAATGAGTTGGAAATAAATTAATAAATATAAAATAGAAATTCCAACTCACTTATCTCCAATGTGATTGGATGATGGGTTATTTAACCCAAACTTTATCATGGGTCATTTAGACGATCCCTTTCTTCACATCAAATACTGTTGTAGGTTAGTGTAATTGGGATATGCCACATAGCCCCGGAAGCTTCTCTTTGCAAATAAACTAACACTGAAAGCTTCCCTTCTGGCCACCCTCTCGACAGGATATATAAATTAATTAATTCCTTAATCTTATTGGGAGAATCAAATGCTTGACTTTTAGATATTCGGGTCTGTTTTTGTTTATTTGTATTATTAACCATAAGTATCCAATTATATTCCTAATAATTGGATTATCTATTAAAGTAATTTTGTTTCGCTCTAATGTGGTGAAAACTAAATATCTTACCAAAAGTGACTCCTAAGTATTGAACTTGAACTCTGAAACTTAGAGATTTAAGAGTACAGGTAGGTTTGGCTTAAGAAAAAATAGGAAAGCCAGAGACAAACAAATAAAAAAGAAACAGGGGAAAAGCAGGAGAGTATGGAAGGCGCTGCAATCCTTGAGACGAACCAGCAATACGTGGTGAATAGCACAAAACAGAATCAAGGCTCAGAAGCGGACATATTCAGAAAGTTCTATCAGATTTCCACCACAGGTTTGATGATCGGTTGCACCCTGATTTAGCCAGCAAATTAGCTGAAGCATTTGCCTCTCTGAAAATGTGGAAAACACCCAGGAAGTGTACTTTAAGCATCAGGAAGTCTATGTGGTTTAGCTCGTTAAGTAGTTTCCAAGGCCGATTGGATTTGGGCATAACTCAACCGATCGCAGTGGTGGAATCGCTTTCAATAACAATGTCCCTTAGGTTGTATTGTTGGCAAAAGACCAGGGCTTTCAAGATGGCCTTAACCTCCGCTTCATATGCCCACCCATAGCCCATATTGGTCGAGAAAAAACAATAGCATAAGGGATAAGGTTCCATAGTGTCGAGTCTGAGGACACTACTATCGAGTTCCATTCCTGGGCTAAAGCATCTATGGAACCTGGAATGGCCCAGGAAACCTCTTCTCTTGATAAGGTTGATACCCATAACTTCCACGCAAAAGAACAGTGCTAGAATAGATGATTAATTGATTCAGTTTCGCTTGAGCACATGGAGCAGATTCCATTATCAGTGAGAGCAACACCTCTAGAGATTAAGTTCTGTTTAGTGGCCAATTTATCATTACTCGCCTGCCAAAATAACAGCCCCACCTTGGGTGGGATGATTTTTCTTAAGGATGCTGGATATAGCCATCGTTCATTCTCAAAGGCTCTATTCTCCACCCAAGCACACAACGCCTTCACTATGAATATGCCAGAGGGACCGATATGCCAGAAAATTGTATCGGGAGAAGTGGACGAGGGGAATCGAGCATTTATCATGTTCAGCAAAGAGTCGTAGAGTTCTTGTTCCCACTCAAAAAAAGATCTTCTAAAAGAGAGATCCCACATCCATTTTCCATGGTGAAAAACACCTACCTCTTCGATAGTGGCAACCTTGTTCAAACTGACAGCAAAAAGCCTGGGAAATTTAGTGCATAGTGCTTCAACATTAGCCCACGGGTCCATCCAAAACCAGGTATTTTTTCCATTTCCCACACCCACCACTAGTCCTTGTTTCAGAACTTTTTCTAACAAGGTGTCTTCACATAGATATTCACAATATCTTGCATAATGGTTGACCAGTTTCTTCCATCTAAGATTGCATGATGAAAGAGTAGCACATTCTCATTTAGCATATATTTCTCACTGATAATTTTTATCCATAGGTTGTGCTTCTCAATGCCAAATCTCCAAGCCCACTTCAATAATAAAGCCCAAGCCTAAGCCAGCGACCTCTTCTGATTGGAAAATCATCATCCAGGGTATCCAAGCAATCCTCCTTCCACTACCTTCTTTCCCCCACAAGAAGGCCCTCAAGATCTTTTCCACTTCACCAATAACACCAACAGGTGCTTTAAAATTTAACATGAGGTAAAGGGGGATAGCACAAAGCGTCGCAAGGATAATCTTCCACTCAAGGATATGTATTTTGAGTTCCAGCTCCTTCTTTTCTTTCTGAAATTACACAACATCGGTTCCCAAAAGGAAATTCTGCATGGATTTCCTCCCAATGGGACACCAAGATAAGTGATAGGTAGATGACCAACTCTCCATCCATAAGTACTTGCTGAAAACTGCACCTCAACTTCATCCATGTTGATACCAATAAGGGTAGATTTGGAGAAATTCAGTTTTAATCCAGAAGCAAACAAAAAGCTCAGCAATGTGTTACAAAGGAGATTTAGTTGCTCCTCGTTATTCTCACAAAATAGAAGTGTGTCATCCGCAAATTGGACATGGTTTAGGGCAAGCTCCGGGCCAATCCTTACCCCACTGAATTTGAATTCCCCTAGTAATTGATTTAACATACAAGACAATCCGTTAACACAAATATTGAACAAAAGGGGAGAAAGCAGGTCACCTTGCTTTGTGCATGTCAAAGAAAGCCGTCAGGGATCCATTCACCAAGATTGCTAAGGCAGCGGAAGATATGAAATTGTGCATCCAATTAACCCATTTGGTACCAAATCCCATCTCCGCCAGGGTGTCAAGTAAAAAGCCACATTCAATGTTGTCGTAGGCTTTGGCAAAATCAAGCTTAAGTAGATATCCCCCACCTTGTCTCCTCTTCAAGTGATCATCAATTTCATTTGCAATTAGAATGTAATCTTCAATCTACCTCCCCAGTCTGAAGGCAAATTGATTTTCCGTTATAGCTACCGGCATTATCGATTGAAGCCTCGCCGCGAGCACTTTGGAAATCAGCTTATAAGCACTTCCAATGAGGCTTATGGTTCTAAAATCAGCAACTGTTTTTGGGCAAGAGTATTTGGGATCAAACAAATAAAGGTAGCAGTTAAGCCTTTCACCAATTTCCCAAACTCGTGGAAATCATTGAATAAATGGTTCACTTCTCATTTAACAATCGGTCATAAATGTTTAAAGAAACCAAGGTTAAAGCCATCCGGCCACGTTGCCTTATTTCCATCGCATGACTTCAACACCTTCCAAATTTATGCTTCAGAAAATTTGGCTTCAAGTGCTTCCCTTTCGCTGACCTTCAATCTATACATGTTGCTGCATTTGATCTTGGGTCTACAAATATCTTCATGGGAAAAAAAAGATTTGAAGTATTGAAATATGGTCTCTTTAATCAAGATGGGATCTTCTGTAATCTCCTCATTTACCACAAGTTTTTTAATTCTTCTAGCTGATTGCCTCACTTTGCAAGTGGCATGGAAGTAGACCGTGTTTCTATCCTCGGACTTGATCCACAAAATCCTGGCTTTCTGTCTCCATCGAGCCTCTTCCACTTTATATTCATGCCATAGGCCATCAAGATAAGACATTCTCCTACTCCTTAGGTCTGTTGATGACTCACCATCTTCCAAACGTTTCATCACATCTTGCAATCCAGATTCAAGAGTCTAAATCCTGTCATTTGTTCCTTTCCATGAATAGCCCTTCTAGTTTCTAATATTGGTTTTCAGCGCTTTCAGTTTCTGCTGAAGAATGAAACCTGACCATCCCACAACAATATTCGAGCTCTACCACTCATTGACAAGTTTCTCAAATTCTTTGTCCAATAATCAGCTATTGTAAAAAAGGAATGGTTTTGGTCCATAATTGACCGCTCCCATTGCCACAATCACAGGACGGTGATCTGAGAAGCCTAAGTTCTCCGCTAACTGACTGATTCCTTTCAAAATATTGACAACCTCTTCATTTACAAGTCATCTATCAATACGACACCACAAACCATCATCTCTAGAGTTGTACCAAGTGAATCGGGAGTTTTGAAGTGGTAGATCAATCAGATTGTGGCTTCCCACGAAGTTGTAGAAGTTTGCATCTACAACATTAGGGCTACCACTCCTTTCTCCCTGATTCATAACCGCTTTGAAATCCCCCCCAAGCAAGCAAACGCCATCACCCACAGTGGCTATTATGTCAGACATTGACGCAAAGAAGGGTGATCTTTCTTCCTCTAAGTTAGGGCCATATACATTACCTATCAGCCCTTGCCAGTCTACTGTGTTGAATTTGACCCATAGCCCCAAGAACCTCTTGATCTTGATCACATTTTCCACCATAATAACAGTATATTTCCATAGTGATAGTAAGCCACCAGCAAAAACATTTGCAGGGATGACATCAAAATTCATGTTGAGGAATTGAGAAAAAGTTTCTATTACCTTTAAACGATGAGGCCCCAATTTAGTCTCTTGTAACAACACCACATCAGGATTATCCTTACGAATTGCATCTTTAACCTCTCTTCGTTTCTCAGCTCCTCCAAGTCCTCTAACATTCCAAGATACCCACTTCCCCTCAGCCATTCTAACGATTTGATATGATCCTTTCAATCTCCTCTTCAAGCCCCTGGACAGCACGTTCGCCAGAGCTTGGGAATTCAAGCCCTGTGGATTTTTCCAGAACCCATGAGTCTTTTACTCTGTTGAAGCGAGGGCCAGAGCCTCTGAGTCGAATTAATTGCTGATGCCCCGCAACCCACTTTTCTTCCTCTAGATGATAAGTAGTTGTTGAAGAGGGGGTGTATTTGCCGTCGATATAGTACTACGACTAGAAGCGACAGAGTTGGAGGGAGTTGATGATCTATGGTTGGGGGTAGATCCCTTTCTTTTTGGCCCACTTAATGCAGCTTTATCTTTTTTGGGGCGCCCTCTACCTCTCTTGAGTGGTACAACTACCTCTAGGGGAACATGTTCTGTGGTAATACAAGGCTCCAATAGCACCCTTGAATCTGGGCCATAGATACCCGGCCCAACAGTTTGGAGTCCCATGCTTAGGTTTGGAAAATAGGGGATCAAATTGGAAAAGAATTTGAAGTTGTTTGCATAGGGAAGAGCTTGGTCCCACAACGTTGACCAAATGCTTTTGTCCTTGAACATAGGTAACTCAGCTATATGTGGGGCCCAAAATGGTGACACCTCATTGCTTAATGTTATTATTTTAAGCTGAACATCATCCTCAAAGTTGAGAATGAATGTTTCCCTATCCCCTCGTGTGTTTTCCCATTTTCTGACAGTAAAAAGTGTCTGGTTTTTATTCCTTAAATTAGTTTGGTTCCATGAGTTGACCAACCGATGGGTCACAACTTCTCCTGTCAACGGTACCAGCTGCCCTTCTGTCATCTGACTAACTTGCAGATCGTCGGAGATCATGACGTGGGTATCGGAAGACGCCATGGTATCACTTTTCAAACCACTACACACCTCAGAGTGAGCCTCTTCTTCGCCGGAAAGTTCAGATTCAGCGACCACGGTCCCCTCAAAGTTGTCTTGACCCTTAGTTTCAATCTCCTCTGTCGACAACCCTTCAAGCGGGTCAACTTCTTCTTCAGAATTAATGAAGAAGTCTGTAATAGCATCAACTTCTACGGCGATCCCCGCCTTGGAATTGAGGAAGGGAACTTCCATCATCTTTGGAGGGAAAAAGGATGATGGAGAATTGATTAACACCCTTGCCACATTGGTAGTCTATCCATGTTTCTCGTTTTATCATCAAGGCACACAAAAGACCCCATTGAGATGGTAATTTCCCTGAAGAAGTCTTCATTCCAGAGTCCCAGTGGAAGATTTTGTATCCTTGTCCAAAAGAAATGAGAAGGGGGGCTGAATGTGCGAGTGGAGTCCTTAATATGTCAAAGAGTTGATCAGAAGCAATTGCTTCATTTGCCAAGAAACTCAATCTATCATAGTTATTCGGAAATTCCATAATAACCTCTGTGGCGCCCCATCTCTTTACTCTCACCTTCGAGATGCATAGTGAGTCCATGAACGATTGAATTGTTTCAGTGTTGAATCTCCCTCTCAGAGATCGTAATAACACCCTGTTTAGCCATTTCTTCGTTTCATCCGATACCAATTGCTCTTCAGCTATTTCTATATTTTTTGGATTGTTTGGGGATCCATCTCTTATTTCCATATGAATTACCTGGTGGTCCAGACTTTCTCCGCTCAGTTTTTGGCTTTCCCGCTTCAGACATGAGGTGTCTTCTCTCCCCTGGAAATTTGAAAGGGGACCTCGCTAAGGAGACCTTCAAATGTGAGCCAAAAACCCTCTTCCCATTCAGCATCTTGATGGCAGAAGAGGCCTCTGCCTTTGAAGAGAATCTTACAAAACCAAACTTATAGTCTCAATGCCTTTTCTTTGTTCTTTGTACGAAGATACCCACCACTTTGCCTACTTTTGAAAACATTTGTTTGATTTGATTATATGTCGTTTGTTCACCAAGGCCATCAATGAAGAGAGTCAACTCTATTTCCGGCCTATCAGTAGTGGTTGCCTCAATACGCCTTCATTCTTGTGAAGATGAAGCACCACCATTAACCTTTCCATATGTACTTCGCCGCCGGAATTCGCCTCCTCCGCCCATCTTCATAATGTGGAGGTTTACTTTTACCCACCTCTAGTTCTAGTTCAAGGGATTTGTTTATTTAATGCTGCAGAGATTCTAGAGCTCGTATTGAAGTCTAGTTTGATATGGACTACTATAGGCGGATCACAAAAATTAAATGACTAACCCTCACCCAAAACAAAAGAAAATTTCTAAGTTAGAACAAAATTGTTCATCATGTTCATGTTGATAACATAGAAATCCATTCTTTTTTGTCCAATATATAGAAATCCATTTGAACATACATATTAGAGGTTTAATTGCGGAGCAACCATTCATCATTACTTGACACTTCAAAGAAATCAAGCTTTTGCCCAAATTTGAGATGCTAAGTCCAAATCTCATCATTGGTAGCACCTTCAAGACACTTATGATCACCAACTAATATGAATGCCAATAAACCCTAAATCCTTTCTTTGAATCATCATTTTCCATTTAATTTTCGAGAATTGTTTGTAACACTTAAGTTGCTTCTAAATTTTGAACATTTAGCATTTTTTCATAAACAAATTTTCTGATTGTGTAATGGATGATGTATGTACTTAAGCAAACCAATATGAACATAGACTTTTTAAAGAAAGGGCGAAAAGTGTAAGCTCATAAACCTGAAGCCCTACTAAACGAAGGATATAGAGGATAGGTCACGGAACCAATCACCAATTATCTGATTGTTTGACGCAGAGATACGTAAAGGCCCATATTTGAGGCAAAAGCCTCTATTGCGTGCGATACCATCTAAGTCTCCCATTTAAGGCGACACATCTGATAAGCGCGACGCCTCTAATCGGCGCACAAGCATGTGAAGGCCCATGTCCAAGGCACAAGCCTTCGATGCGCATAACACCATCTAAGTCTCCCACTCGAGGCAACACTTCTGATGAGTGCAACAAATCTATTCGACATTCATGCACGTAAAGGTCCAGTTTGAGGAGCAAGCCTTTGATGCGCACAACACCATCTCTAAGTCTTTCATCTGAGGCAACTCTTCAGACAAGTACGACACTCTTGTCTCATGTGCAAGCACGTTAAGGCCCCATCTGTGGTCCGTGCCTTCAATGTGTACGACACCATCTAATTCCCCCATTTAAGGCAATATCATTCTAGGAATATACGATTTGTCATAAAACAAGTAAGTTTGGATAACAATTAGTCGAAGAGGACAAGGAAATTGCAGAACTTGAAAAAAGTTGGGCTTACTTTTTATGGCACATATACTAGGTAATACCTAAAGTTTGTAGCAATTTTGTCTCCACAAAATGGTAGTGTATTAGAGTATATTATACTCCAGTATCTCCAAATTTGTTCATATGACACTAAACTTCATTATTCTGTAAAATTTTCACTTTGCCCCATCGATTTTAACTTTTGCAACAAAATATTAGAATTCATCACAAGATCCTTGGTCAATCAATAATAGAGACGAAATCGGTGGCCGATTTTATGGAGGGATTAATACCTAAAGTTTGTAGCAGTTTTGTCTCCACAAAATGGTAGTGTATTAGAGTATACTATACTCCACTATCTCCAAATTTGTTCATATGACATTAAACTTCATTCTTCTATAAAATTTACACTTCGTCCCATCTATTTTAACTTTTGCAACAAAATATTAGAATTTATCACAAGAGCCTTAGTCAATCAATAATAGACATGAAATTAGCGGCAGATTTTATGAATGGATATTTTCATTTGTCAATATCGTCACTAGTTTATATTTGTATTTAGGCGATGAGTTTTTCCATCTAAAAAATTCGTCACTAATACATATAAATTTTGACATATAATAATAGCGATGAGTTTTAGAGCTAGAAATAAAATTCACTGCTAATATTGACCTTTTAACAATATTAGCCAATTCTAAATGACAAAATTTGTGATAGAAAAATCTATCTTTAAAATAGGTCACTTAATTTCATCCCTATTTTTCAGGGAAGAATTTTGGCCAAGAATTTCGTAAATTAAATGATTTTGATATTTCATCACAAAAGTTGAATGAAGAGCGGATGAAGTATAAATTTTAGAGAAGAATAAAGTGTAGTGTCATATAAACAAAGTTGTAGGTAGTTTTGTAATTTACTCTGTGTATTATGTATTAATGCATGATATACCTTTATAGGATAAAATAAGTCATTATAAATTAATTCCATTTTTTTTTGAGTTGTTATTCAGACCCTCTCCCCCCACCCTCCCACATTTATTCGTACCCTGATTAATTCGTAAAATCTAAAAAAGCCCTCATAATTTTTTTCGCCCTCACTTTTAAAGTGCGTTACTATAGCACTTTGAAAGTGCTATAATTCTGTTTAAATTCTAGAAAGAATTTTGGACTGTCACTTCTTACTTAAGGTAATAGGATCATTCTGAGCTCAAATATGGAGTCAGAATCTCCTTATTTCTACACATTCTAGTTGTCTCATGAATTTTAAAAATCATCTAATATCAGTTATGTACAAATTTGCAGCAAAACGCACCTTAAAAGTGCGTTCACTTCGCACGTTAAAAGTGCGTTCACTAAGCACTTTTAAAGTGCGTGAGTCACGCACCTCTAAAGTACGTTTAGTTGCAAAAAAAATAAAAAAAGACAGAAAAAACTCCTTAGAGTTAGAAATTACAAAAACGACATAAGATGTTGGTGGTGGGTGGTTGGTGGTAGGTGGTGGTGGTGGTGAGGGAAGAAAGAGGAAAGAGGTAAGGAGAGATGAGAGAGAATGTGAGGATGAAGGTGTGGATTTTTTATACTCCCTCCATTTCTATTTATAAGAACCAAATGAAGGGTGTAACTTGGTTATTTTTATAAGAACCAATTCAAATTTCAAGATGCATTAATTATTTTTTGGCAACAATACCCCCTCATTTAATAGGGGTTTCTCTTTCTTTCCACTATAGTTGCAACTCATTCTCATTAATGATAAATAGAAATTAAAAAAAATAAGTTCGGGTAGTTTTGGAAAGTTGAGATAAATTTGAACAAATTTAATACTACAAACCACTTTTTTAAGAGGCGTGAAATGTTAGTTTGGTTCTTTTAAATAGGAACGGAGGGGGTATTTTTTAATAAGGGAATTTTAGTCTTTTTGCACTTTAAACGGATTTAAATAGATGTGGGGGTTCCTCACTTAATTCAATTTATGTTTATTCTAGATATGTATTTATTTTGTTACGCTACACGTAGAATAAAACCGCCTATAAAAAAAAAAAAACGTAGAATAAAACCCAGATTTTAGACACTGTTTGACTTAAAGAACCGTCTTTGACTCTTTGACATTATGAAAATGATCCTTCGAACGTAACGGAAGGGAAAAACATTGCAAAGGTCTAATTTCCAATGTTTAAGGTCTAATTTCCAATGTTTGATGGACAAATCGTGGGCGGCCGTGATGAATATAATTAATCAATGTGACTGTTGATGTTTCTCTTTTGTTCTAGATCGACTTTGAGTCGGTTTGGTTTATAATTAGAAAATATGAAAATGTGTTATTTTTTTCATTTCATACCAACAATCAGATTTTTCTTATCAGAAGTTTGTTGGTTGTTAAGCAATTTGTACGCAGGAGTAGTTTCACTATCTTAAATTGTCCAACAATCATTAATAAATTTTGACAAAGTACTTGAATTTTGTCCAAAAGTTGAGAGTAATTTATGTGTTTAGATTGGTAGTATACAAAAAATCCAAAGTGTGACATTCTCAATTACAGTATTTTGTAACTTCATCCAAAATAGGCTGGTGTTTTAGGAGAGTGGCTTAATTGCTTAAAGCGAATCGGAGAAGAAGCCTAGCTCTCAGCTCTCCAACATATAAACACTTACATTTTATCTCTATTTCGCCGACAGTGATATGAAACTTATTTTCTATTGTTTCATCGCTCTCTCCAAATTTAATTAGAGTAGTCGAATTAACTTGCTCTACCTGAGTTTGTAATCAAACGAAATCTGAAAGGTTGTTGCGTTGGCTTATCATCATTCTATGTGAGTCTAATGCCTCTTTTACGAGTACTTTTTGTTTGAATTAACTTTTTATGGCCCTTTTTTTTAGATCATGTGCTCAGGTATCACTTACTAAGTTGGGTAAGCCAAAAATGCAGCTAGTGGTTCAAAAAAGTGACTTAAACGAATTAGAGGAGAAGCGTAGCCCAAAATACCTTAAGGGAATTTACTTTAAGTATTATAATTGTTATTTTTTAAAATTGAACCCATTTTTGTAGTTCTTTTGATTGGCTGCATTTTGTTCAAAGCATGATGTGCAACCATATGTTCTAACATCTGGAGCAACATGTTGCGTTTACGTATGTTGGTAGTTCAATCGCTGAAATCAGGTTGTTTGTTGGGCTGCTGACTGTAAGGGGATTCAGAAGATTTATCCTATGTTGTGCGTTTTATCTTCTGAAGACATGTTTGTTTTAATCTTGGCTGAAGTAACAAGATTGATAACGTGTGAACCAAGTCTATCTCAAAGTTTGAATTTCAATTTACTTGGTTCTGTTATTTTATTATGGTAAGATTTGATTCCTTGAAGATTCTTTCTAGAAGTGCTGTTGTGGACTCTATGACGTTCGGCCCATTGAAGATCCAAGCCTCACGTGAACGTCTATATAAAGGAGTTTATAAACCCTAGCAAAATAGGGATTCTGAGCGTGATATACTGATCTTAGGGTTTATTATTTGAGTCCTGTTGTGAGTATTGTAACAACTTAGTGCTTCCTGTGCTATTGCATGTACTAAGTTGATATGTTTAGTTGAGTGCTAGTCTCAGCAAAACTTGTTATTGCTTTTGACAAGTGAGATTACTGAGGCTGTGATTGAGAGAAAGAGAGAAGGGGTTCTCATACTTAGGGGGAGACTTAAGTATTAAGCCACTGGTAGCAATAGGTAGAAAAGTTAGAACTGTGGTTGTTCTTGGTGAACCTTTTGTACGTGCTTGACTATTATAGTGGATTATCTTTCTCGGGCTGTAGCCCTCCAGTTGTAGGTGATGTTCACCGAACTGGGTTAACAACTCCTTGTGATCGTTTGTTTAACTGTTTGTTTATTTTTGATACTCTGATTGTGTTTTGTTGTGTTACACATTGTTGCAACATTGTGTATCACATCTGTCCTAGGTGAATACGAATTTTAATTTTTTTATAATATTTTTACCAAGTTTTTCTTGGACTTCTTTCTTTTTTATCGTGGACCATTGAGCACATTGACTTAAACGAGTTAGAGGAATAGTGTAGTCCAAAATGAATTAAGGTAATTGGAGGTGCAGCTCTCCAACTTATATACACTATCTCCACCGATATGAAACTTATTTCTTGCTATTTCACCACCTAAAATATTGCACTATGGATATATTTCGCGCTTTACATGATAGATTTCACTCAATCATTCACGAAGTTATTAACAAAAGTTATTGACTAAGAAAGGACTTCTGAAATAACATTATCAGAACTCAGAGCCTTGGTACTTCAATGTAATGATGATCATTGCATCAGGCATAATAATCCCTGCTAATTTATTTATGAAACTGCAAGTGGAAATTTTATTCCATATTCCTAATGTTTCCATGGATGACACTTGAGGTTGGAGCAAGCTGCAGCATCCCAAATTCTTCTACATTCACCACCTTTACCATCACAGCATTTGCACACAAGCCCCAGTGCCGAATAAGCTTCATGCTTTGGGTACCCTATAAACATTTATTCAGTATACATTTTGTAATTACATGTATTATGTATATATCCTTTCCATAAATTTTGAAGCAAAACATAAAGAACCAAACAATAAAGAGCACTTTGACCAAACAATTAAGCAAATATATCTAAAAATAAAGAGATTCACATTTAAGAATTACCATTTTTGTGGATGGTTAGAACATGTCTGGCCTCGACACCATTTGGATTATTGAGAGCAATTATTAGGAGACAAGCAAACAAGAGCATAAACCACTTTGGGGTGAGCATTTTCTTTCACACGTACACTCTAAAGAGCAAAACAGAGAAACACAGCGTGAGTTACAAGTAGAAACAAAAGGACAATAAACAGGATAAAACTCTGGGAACAAAATGAACAATTGAAGGTGGGGGTTTCTTTATAAAATGGGATGAGCACATTCTGATTCTTTTATACTGTTGTTGAGTGAATGAAAAACTGCGGAGAGTGAACTTCAAGAATTGATGATAGCCAACGCGCCACGTACGCGTTTGTTGTCATTCGCGGATCTTCTTCCTCTTCTATCAGACTTTGTTACCGACTTGGGGTCCGCAGGAAAGTTGACATTCAAGTTGAAGAAGTTTTTGATTCTCCCAAGAGCACGCAAATATTCAGCTCAAGAGCATTGAAACAAGGGCATTGAAAGTCATGACTCTCTCATCCCCTGTTCATACTAATAAAAATCAATTATGATGTTTAAAATGTCAAATGAGTCTTGATACATTATAACATGGTGCTGTGGTTTAAACCAGTATCAAATGAGTTTTGATACATTACCTTATCTCACATTGTTGGGGTGACCGACTGGTTTAAGCCACGACACCATGCACCAATGGGCCAAGAAAACAAACACTAAAAGAACTTGATTTTACATTTTTAGTTACCCAAATCTATAAGATATTGGGTTTGTGACTCGCATCTTGTATAAAGTCTTGACCTCGCCCTTTTTTTCTGAAACTCACACTTAAATTCTCAATAACATCAGATTTGGGGTGTTTGAGTTAGGTTATTGACTTGGGTTGAATGAAAATGGTGAATGTTTCTTAGGTGATGGTACATTGGGAGAGAGGATGAAAACAGTGAGGCTATCTGAAAAATTCTGAGAACAATGAGCGCGAAAGAGACGGAGGGAATGAAATCATTTTCGCACGGTTGTAGTTTCCTGGGGTTTAACACCGCCAGAAATAACACAAACCCGCAAGTAATCTAACATCGGTTCAGCAACCGACGCAAAGTTTATATTTTAGCGGCGGTTATATGCAACTGCCGCTAAGCATCTGCCGCTAAATCCCGTATTTTCTAGTAGTGTATATATATATATATATATATATATATATATATATATATATATATATATATATAAATCAAGATCGTATGATTCAATCATAATATGTGACTATTTTAAAAAGACATATAACTTAATGTTTTAATTTTAATCATTCATGATTATATCTAACAGTTGCGATTTATTTTTATGTTCTTATATAAAACACATTTTTCATAAGTCATCACATACACCCCTATATTCATAACTTTTTGAAAGGATATATATAACTTTGAAAATAAAAGAAGATTGGCCTTGGCAAGAGTAAAAATGGTGGGCTTGTGCTTACCTTACAAGATAATGAGAAATCGCTTTTCGTTTTCATCCATGCTTAAAATGCCTATAAAATAAGATGACTAGAAGGGGAATATTCCACTGTTATTGGAATAGGAATACGATACATACCTGAGAATTTTGACGGAAATTGCCCCAATCCATGGGTTCTTCACATGCATTATAGTTCAGAATTCCTCCATCAACTTGAGAAAAGAATAATTGAAAATGGAATTATTCTTGCCTCTAGAAACAGTTTTTTGTCTGACAGTCATAGACGTACACTAATCCATTTGAAAATGGTAATTGTTATTCAGACCCCCCACCCCTATTCAGACCCTGTTAAATTCTTAAAATCCAAAAAAACCCTTTATGAAAAAATTTCGCTCGCGCTGTGAAAGTGCGACCAAAACGCACTTGGAAGGTGCGTCCATCACGCACTTTCAACGTGCGTTTTGGTCGCACTTTTCACAGTGCGAGATAAACGAACTGATTTCTTTTTTTTTCCTGTTTAATTTATGGAAGAAATTTAGGACTGACATATCTTAATTAAGGTAATAGGACCATTTTGAGCTCAAATATGCAGTCAGAATCTCCATATTCTGACACCTTGTAACAGTCGCTTTAGAATCAGGAGCGGTGCGGTTTGGAAAATTGGACAATTTTTTATCTCGGATGCGAAGTCGACCAACTGCAAAGTTGAAGAGAAAAATCAAACGATCATAACTTAACACCTTCCTCGAAGGTCGTAAGATTTGTGTATTTTAGCCAAATTCCTTCATCTGGTATTTTTTTTTAATTTCAAACATTTTTTATTCCACCATAAATCTCCAAATATTCTAACTTGATTTACTGTGGAGTCTCATAATTTTTAAAAATCATCTGACATTAGTTCTGTACAAATTTACAGCAATTCTCCCTTTAAAAGTGCGTTTACGTCGCACGTTATATGTGCGTTTTATTTGCAGAAAAAAAATTAAAAACGACAGTTACAATTTTAAAAAACGACATAAGATGGAGCTCGTGGTGGTGGTGGCGGCGGCGGTGGCAGTGGTGGCGGCGGCCATAGGGGTGGCGTTGGTTGTGGGTGGTGGTGGTGGTGGTGGTGTTGGGGGGGTGAGAGTAAGAGGAAAGAGGTAAGGAGAGAGGAGAGAGAAAGTGAGGAGGGGGTGGGTTTTTTTTATATTTTTTTTTTCATTAAAGGTATTTAAGTATTTTTGCACTTTTTCAGGGGTCTGAATAGGGGTTGGGGGGGTCTGAATAACAATTCCCTTTGAAAATCGATAGAGATCAAGAAAAATGAGTTTTGTGTCGCCCAATAAAATATTTTTCATACACACAACCAACGATTGAATATCATACTTAAAGAATCAAACTATATATTTACCAACAGTGCAAGGCATTAAGTTTTACGATCTCATTGATCATTAACTTTTATGAACATAATAAATAAAGAAATAAAATAAAATAAAGTCAATAGTGAGATAATGAAATTTGATACTCTCAAATTTTTTTTTGGTTATTGGGAGGGTAGCCCGAAAACTCTCAAGCTTTTTTACACTTAAGAAAATTCATTTTGATACTCTCAAGTTTTTGATAAAGAAGAAAATCATTTTGTCTTCCTAAGTCAAGGAGGAAACGAAGACTTATTTCCTCCGGCCTTGTCAATTTGAAATAGCTCTAAGAATGACTTTTTTCTTTCTTGTTTTAGAAATAAATCTTTCCTCAATCAATAATATCAAATGCTTTAAAATAAAAATATTAACTTTCAGGATGTTGTCTCCTTTGTGAGGCCTTAGTTTTTGTTTTCTTTTCGTCGCTGTAAAAAAAAAGTATGTTCTATTATTCTTTAGTTTTGATAGAACTTTCAAATCTCAATTGCATTGCTCCCGAGTTTAATCGGATAAACTTGCTTAATTATAAGGAGCAAACTAAATTCCTTACCACCCCAACCAGTAGCTAGCATTACCACAAATTATGTACCGATTCGATTCAAATTCAATCATACAAAATTCATTTTTTTGACAAATTATATTTTGTTACTAGAGATGGCAAGAAAACTCATACCTGTGGGGCCCCGATCCGAACCCAACCCAAAATTTTGGACGAAACCCGATTTCTTGGGGTTTGGGTTTCACCCGAATTTTAAAATCTATTTGGGTTCGGTGTAGGATTGATTAAACCAACCAAACCCAAATCCTTATGCATGTAATTACCAGCTCTTATATATTATTAAAGTTAGTAAGTAGGTTTTCTTTGACGTAGAAAATCCATAAATTATGTTGTTTATCAACTTATGTTCATGAACTATATTTTTTCCTTTGTATTGGAAAGATGATAAGGTTTAATCAGCTTATGTTCATGTTGTTCTCTTATGTACAAGTTGTTTCCGGGTCTGATTTTTAGATTTTTTTTACGGGTTCAGTAACCCACATCGGGTTTTGGGTTTGAGTTTGGGTAACCGAAACCCAGGGGTTTGGGTTTAACTTTTACATCCATATTGGGTTTGGGTTTGGGTTTGGTGTTAAGTTCGGGTTCGGGTGTGGAAATGGTCAAACTCGCACCCACGGGGCCCGTTGCCAACTCTATATGTTACTTTATCAAAAATATTGAATAGCAATGTGTATTTTTTAGAAAATTAATTTTTAATGGGAAAAAAATATTCTTAAAAAATATAAGAATATAAGAACCATTTAAATTTTAATTAGTTTTTTCAAATTTTAATATAACGATCAATAACTGTAATTTATCAGGTTTTAGTTTTTTTTTTTTCAAATTAAAAGTTTTGATACTTATCTAAATTCAGTAATGTACAATAAAACTTTGAAGTCTTAAATCAATCAAATTGATAACTCTTCCCTCAGTGTTTATGGGTACCAAAAGTAACGTAAAGAAAAGAGAAAGATGTGAGGAAATGAAATGCACTATGATTTTCGTTTTCAAAAGAAAGAAATTATTGAATTAAAAATGAGGTCAAAAAACAAGTTATCTTGACAAATTAAATGACAAATGCAACACTCTCACAAAATAACGAAATATAAAAAATGAAACAAAAAACCCAAACTTCCCCAAAAACAAAATGATGATCCAAAGCAAAAAGAACAAAAACAATCAATAAAAAATCAACCCGCATGACCAAAACCATCAATTCAACCAGATCCCTGAGATTGAGACGCCTCATATCTCTCTGGTTGGGTTCTTCTTAATATGGTTCATGTAAGACTAAATCATATCCCCATCTATTCTAGGGAGTTCAAAGCTGCAAAACTCCCCAGCCGCCCACTTAGACCTTGATCACTTCACAAAGTATTCAGAATTTATTTTATGATTGAATTTTAATTAAAAGATAAAATAGCTACTCAGATTTATTCTAATGAGTAGAATCCTGATCCTATTCTTAATTTCCATTCCTAATCTTAATTAAAAAAAAAATTAATCAATCTAAGAAATAATTTTAGTTAATTACCTAAAAAAAACTCAAGATATGAAAAGAAAATTTAAGATATGATAAATATATTATAAAATACTATAATTCAAATTGTCATGGAATAAGATGAAGCGACTAACACTATAAATCCAACATGATGCTGTCATGGAATAAAAAGATGAAGCGACGAGTAAAACAATTCAAACCCCATAGATACCAATAAGTTACATCAAGAGTTTGCTTTGTGTGCCATACACAACGATGCGTAAAATGTCAGCAAAACTTTTCCATGCCTCTTTCGATCCTGAACATTGGTCTATCACAATTGACTAATAACTGATTCAACGGATAAGTTCCATACTGTTTTGATACGAGCTGGATGGAATCGCAGTAGTGAGCCCAACAATTAACGCGGCGGCAACTGGACTGGCTCGCGGCAACAAATGCGAGGACAGGAATAGAGGGCTGGATTCGACAGTAATCGTGCAGAGATGCAACTTCTTTTGACTAGGGAAGAAAGGAGAGGTGTGTAACGGCAAGGGCCAGGTGCGACGACTCACGACAGCGGTGTAGTGGATAATATATATGGGAAGAGAATGAAAGCGAAAGTGACTATTAAAATGAGTGGTGAAAGTTAGTAATGATTGAACCCTAATACATACATCTTGAACATTAACATTGCACTAGGCCGACTCTAATTTAGGCTAATTAAATGGGTTGTGACATTGTCAATGGCCTGACTCACGCAAAGTTATAAAGCAAGTAGCGTCAGCCATTTAAATGGGCTTAGCTGACACTAAGGCTATGTTTGGATTGATGGAACATAACGGAGCGGAACGGAACGGAATATAATGGAATGGAATGGAGCGGAATGGAATGGAACAAAAATTACATTCTATTGTTTGGGTATTTTACGATGGAGCGGAACAAATTTACCACTCTATTGTTTGAATAATGAACGGAGCGGAATGATTAGTAACTTTTTTATTCCTAAATTACCCTTTTGATTTTTTTAATTCTTATGATCTCTCAAATATAGTTCTCAATTTATACACCCCACTTCATCTTCTTCAATTTTCCTCTTATATTTTTTTTATTTCTTTTAATTTAGTCAGAGTTGTAGTACAATTGAAACACATGAACGTAACCATTGACAAACAAGAATGAGAAAGATATTTTCCAAAAAAATGAGAAAGAAGAACAATTGAATAATAAGTTTCAATCAACAATGGAACACACTTAAAAAATGGAGTTGCAGAGAACAAAATAATCGAAAAAGAACAAAAAATGGAAGAAAAAAGCATTCAAGCACGAGAATAATGGAATAAATACGCATAGTAATTGAAAAACAATGTAAAAGAACACACATAAAGGTTAGAAGGGAGAAGATTCACAGCGGTTGAGTCATGGAAGGAGGGAGAAGTTACCAAGGGTAAAATAGTATTTTTATGATTAATTATATGATCAGTTTTTCTTTCCATTCCTTTCCACCCAATTTTGGGGGAGCAAATTTGAAGGAAAGCAATGGAGCATGATGGACCTTGAACCATTACTTACCACTCCCTTCAATCATATTTTAAATAAAACAAACAATGGATCCTTTTCTCCATCCTCCCCTCCACTCCACTCCTTCCCCCTCCCCCAATCCAAACAAACCCTAACGGTTAGTTAAAATAAATTCTTATTTGAAAACATTATTTTTTAACGTTAGCATTGGGGTTGATACTAAATTTTGATGCAAAATCAACTATTTCTTATCATGATAAGGTATTAAAGCTATGTTTTAACCATTCCTACTTTGAAGGTAAAAGCCGCCTCATGAAATGTATTTTGGAATTGTCAATTCAAATTTGAGCTTGAGTTTTATTGGAAAATTTTATTTTTCTAACTTTCTTCAACAAATAATATTTTTTGAAGCCATCTGTTAATACTAAAATGTAAAAATAAGTGTTGTGAAAGAATTGATATTGGCTACTCAAATAGTTTGAGAAGCACTAAGAAAATGGAAAAATGACTAAGTTATAAAATAATAAAGGTTTTCATTTATTTATTAAAGCTTGAATCGATGGTTAAAAGAAGTTCAAAGTATGTTTATTTCAAACCCAAACCAAGAGTTGAGTCTAGATGAAAAACCATGATAGAAGTAAAATGATTCTCTATTCAAAGACATGGTCTGAGTACTATTAGAAGAGGAAAAGTGAAGTTCCCAATTCAAGAACAAATTCCAAGTGCTTAACTTAAGGATTTAGATCGAAGGTCTTGCTTGAAGATAGATAAGGAGGAATTTGAAAACTTTGATTGATGACTTCTTATAGAGTCTTTTCAAGAGGTCGTTGAAAAGGTTCGAGGATTTAAAGTGTAAAGATCAAGATGCCACTTAAGGAAGTTCATGGCAGATATTATATTACGCGTGTTATAGGGTGTTTTTCTCTGTATTATTATGAGTCTTGTACTTATGTTTCTTTTTGCTTTTTTGTTTTGAACCCCTCATGTATTATGGGTTGGAGTATCCTTGTACTCTCTTAAAATGCAATTCTTTTGGCTTGTAAAAAAAATAGTTATGTCAAATGCCTTTAATTAGGTTAGGAAATTATTTTCAAGTGTGAATTCGATCTGTTATTAGGAGTAGATTAGATGGTAGTTACTTTTTCCATGTACTATAAATAGTAGTTTTTAATTTGAATAAAAGGTTTGGATTCCTTATTACTAAAATCTCAAGTTTTCTAGACATTATGACAATATTGGTTTCTGCAGGTAACAAGTAATGTATTTCAATTTCAACGTTATTTTCTTGATTTTATATTTTTAGCATCGTGCGCCTTTGAGTTTTCTTTATTTTGAAGCAATTTCTTTTTTATTAAAAGCTTTTAATTTCGCTTTCTGAAACACTCATTTGAGTGTTTTGTTCACCATCTTCAAGTTGTTTTCTTTGTTCCTCTAACTTGGTTTTTTTCTATGTTGCCAAACGTACTTAAACCACAAAAAGGCAAAAATATAAACTTTGATTATTTAAACACATTTTTTTTATTGGCCAAAGAAATATATTGAAGAAAAGTACAAGGGTACTTCAACACAATACAAGTAGAAAGTGTTCTATCCAAAAACATAGAGATGAGGTGTGGTACCTAGAGTGAAGGGATTGCAATGTGAGAATTTAGAGAGAGAGAGAGAGCGTGTAACCGCTTAGAGAGAGAATATAACTGAATTTCAAGTTTGTTATTTTTCAAATGAGCTAAGAGTCCCTTACATTCAGTGACCGCCCCGGCCCTTACTTATAGGCTCGGGGTTGGGCCTAATGTTCCTAACTGTCCTTAGTGGGCCAGTTGGGCCTCTCGGGGGAGGCCCAACTCCCTGGCTCGCGCACCGCCCTGAGGCAAGCGCCTCTGGGGTCTCGCCCAGTCCACAAGTCCACAAGACACCGAACTCGAAGCATGAGAGCTAAGAGTGTCTTTATAATCGAGGCAACAAAAATGAGAAAAACTAACTAATGCCAAAGCCTAGTGATCAAGAATGATTGCCAACATGGCATAGTAAGTAAAGCTATAGCTAATTTCTGACTCTCTTCACGAGTTTCCCCGAGTCCACGAGTCCACAGGTAGGCTTGTGGCGACGGTGCTTGGTTCTCTCGCCCAGCTCCAGCTGTGATCGTCGTGAATCATGGTGGCTTGACGCGTGTAAGCCACATGTAACGTACTGAAGAAATGCAAAGGTCAGCGAATCTACAGAATCCCAACCGCTGCCCTTGAAACGTCCCCTCGAACCGTAATAAAGCATGCCAATTTGAATTTAAACCAATCAACCATCATGATTTTTATTTAATGCGCCACTCTCACTCCCCAAAATACGCGTCCTTTCCTCCAGTAATCATTTCACCTTGCCATTATAGGTCACGATTCCATACTTAACTGTAAACATTCCCTTTCTTCTTTCTTCATTAACTCATCCCTCCTTTCCTGCTCCTTTCTACACAGCTTCTTTTTGGTTAGTTTTCTCGTCTCTGTTTTTACTCTTTCCTTTTTTCTTCGCAATGCCTTCAACAGGAGCCCTTTCTTCTGTGGAGGAAATCAAAGCTCACCGCTTGGAAACCTTCGCCACTCTCCCTTCTCCAGTCCAGAACGCTCCTGACCAAGGGATCCTTGACCAACCCTCGGAACTTGCCACTGATGACTCTATTTCCGACCTTGTTCGCAGGGTTGGCGGTCTCTGTAGCACCCCGTTGTTAGAAAACCTCCTTCGCACCACAGGTTGTCGGGGCCAAGACCGCCCGTGGCAACACCGCGCACTCAAGAACCCCAAGTACTCCCATTTCTTTTTCATATATGAATATCTGTTCCTTGACCTTGGCATCAAACTCCCTTTCTCCCCATTTCTTAGCCAGGTGCTGAGTGACGTTAACGTTTCCCCTTGCCAACTTCATCCCCACGCCTGGGCTTACTTGAGGTGTTTTGAAATTCTCTGCAACAGTGTCTATGTAAATCCTTCAACTGCCCTCTTCTTCTTTTTCTTTGAAGTGGATTCCCGATCCCTAGGATCCCATGGCTGGGTTGTACTGGCGCCCCGCTTGGGCCGGGAACGACTCATCCCTTACCAGGGTGACCCTGAACCCCGTCTAGCTCGCCGGTACTTCCGGGTCGTCGATCACCCAGCTTACCCTTCGTCATTTACACAAAGAGAAGGGAAAGCACTCTTCCCGTTTTACTGGACCAAGTGCCCTAAACCCGTAGCCGACCCTTCTAAAGCATTCCTGTCTGCGAGAAAAATTTTTCCCTCGGGATCCTCTCCCGACTTCCCCACCTTAGTTGTGCTGAGTTACTCGGCGCTCCTACGGGCTCCAAACTACTCCCGCGATTAGGTTCCCCCTTTAAATGTTCTTTCATGTCTCCCCTTGACCTTTTCGTTGCTAACAACTTTCCCTTTTGTTTTTTTCAGGGAATATGAAGTTCTCCACTACCGAGCTCCTGAAGGCTTTCACCTCTGGGAATGCCAAGGTGTCTTCCTCAGCCCAGGTTGGGGAAAAAAGGAAATGCTCGCCGGTGAGCGCCTGCTCGCCCAAGAGAAGAAATTTGGGTGAGCCAAACCCCCAAGCTACCCCTTTGATCAGCATAGATGGAGGACCCGTCGCACCTGAATCTGCCGCCGTGGGTCCCCCGCGAACGGCGCTCGCGGCCCACTGGTGTCTACTCATCATGGTGAGACGGGAACTTCTCAGCCTCCAGACGCCCCTCCCACCGTGACCCCATTGGAAGGGCAAAAATCACATTCCTCTGTCCACCCACCGTCTTCCTCGCCCGACCAGACTACCTTTGACCCATTAACCCCCAACTTTCCCGGGGCTGGTGGTGAAGGAGGGAATCTTCCTGCGGACCGCCCGAAGAGTCCTTCCAGCAGCTCATCCCAAGATCCCTTTGTGTTCCTCCTTCCTCACCCCTATCTTGAGAAATTGAGGGAGGCTTCCAGCCAGGACCCGTAGGATGTCGCCCGGGAAGCCGTGTCTAACCTCCTCCGCGCCGGGTGCTTGTTCGCCCAAGTGGCCCAGCGAGCACGGCCTCTTGCAGGAGTTGCCGAGCTCCGCCAGGAGGTGGAGAAGCTGCGTTCCGACAACCTTCGGGCCAATGATACTTGCTCTAAATTGTCCAATCAATTGATAGTAGAGGAGGGCAAGGTTCAAAAGATGCTGCAAAAGCTCAAGGAGGCGAGGCTAGCGCTGATAACGGAAAACGAGAAAGGGGAAGGACTCGAGACCCGGATTGAGGAGCTCCAACGGGACCTTAACGCCAAAGAGATCATTGCTGCCTTACATGAGGAAACCCTGGCCGCCAAAGATAAAGAGATCATCACCTTGCGTGAGGAACTGGCGAGTAAGGGTAAGGCACTCGCCGAGGCCAAGGCGGATCTGGCGTCTAAGTGCAAGCTCGCGGCTGAAAAGGACGCCCAAGCCAAGGCTCTAGAAGAGGAAATAAGAGAGGAAGCTGCCCAGGCGGCGGCCAAAGAGCGCGTTCACGGCTTCCTCATCGCCAAGGCCCAAGTCAAACACCTCCATCCTTCTGTTAAACTTGACTCCTTGGGAATCTTTAAAAAGGTCACCCCAATCGGGCTGGAGGGTTGATGAAAGGATATTTAATGAAGAGGTTTTCCTCCACTAACTACTATCAAATCTCTTTCAAGATTCAATCGTAGTATAGTATCGGGTTTTGTCGTCTCCACAGGGATTGTGTTGCTACGTATTAATTTCACTAGCTAGACATTGTTTCAACAGTTTAAACATGATATGTGTTTTATTTAAATTTAGGAAAAACTATAATTAAAGCGATAAAAGAAGTTTCACGGAGGCAAACAAAGAAGAAAGTGTATTTGGAAAATGAGTTCACTTGATTTACTACTTATTATCAACCAATATACTCTTATAAGATGAAATTAACATTTAAGATGCCGATAAGAGTTATTCACCTACTAATTTCTTAGCTAAGTGAATCTACCCATTAAGAACTTAGCCTTAATTCCTTAAGTCCTAGTGATCATAAAAGGAGCATTATAGCACATACCTACTCGATAAGACATTCCCAAGCTCTGTTCCTAACCTAAGAAGTTCATGTCCTAGTGGATAGAATCCCTGACTGTCACTCAAGAAATCATAATAGTTCCTACTAGATAATCCTATCCTAGAGAGGTGAGTATCCCGACTTATCACTCGGTATAGATCTCTTTTCCAACTCATGATATACATACCTAAAAGTTAATGTCTCCTATTGTCACCTAGAAAACTTTAACCCTACCTAAGACATGTCTTTCTTAAGATGACTGATGCAAGGGTGGTTCCTCTCATAAAATAAATTTACACCAACTTCTCAATTGTCATGTAAATCCTAAAAAGCATCACATTGGTAAAAGATACATGAACGCGCAAAGAGAATTAATAACCTAAGACATAGGAATTTTTCCCCTTTATATGAACTAAGTCTACATTAACTCATATCAATTTCCCAATCTATTTACGAATTAATATAAACCCTTAAAATTATCAATCGACCAATAGAAGCGTTAAGCATATAGAAAAACACCAAATAATGAAAATCCATAATTATAATTGTATAATAGTATATTAAATAAGAGAGAAAATCAAATTAAGTCATCCCAAATACTAAAAGAGAGTCAAAACAATAAAATAGGTAAAGAGAAAAATAAAACTCAAAATAGAACGGAGCCATGGACATCCGGAGAAGTTGTCACCTCTTCCATGGCCCTGACACCGTCCCTCAAGGGCCTAGCCTTCCTCTCCACCAAGAAATTACCTCCAAGTCTCCCAAAGGTTTTTTATTTGGTTTAGGAGAAAAGAAAGATGAAAAGATCCCAAAAAATAGGTTAAAAACTGATTTTAAAGTGAATTTCGTGTTCTGTGCGTTTTTCGTCTTTTTCTGATGCTGTTTATGATCGAGTGCAGTCGCGCGCACCGTAAGTCTGTGCACTCGCATCTGGCGCATGGGATCACAGGAGTGGACACGTGGCGCGATTTACTGAGCGGGCACACGATAAGCTTCTGTGTCCGCCATGCACTCAATAAAACCTCCTGCCAGCTACGAATTTTTATTTCTTTTTCCTTTTTTTTTCTGATTTTCTCCCTCTTCTCATATCTTCTCATAAAATAACAATAACATGAAATAAATAAAAGATAAAAATAAGATAACAACTTAAAATAAACTTTTCTAATCCTAAATTAAACGAAATAAATCCTAAAAATATCTAGAAAATAATATAAACTTAGAAAAATACTAAAACTAAATATAAACATTAAAATGCATGAAATAAACCTAAAGTGTCCTAAAATGACTAAAATATCTTACATAATATATTAAAATGCATGCAAATAAACTAGAAAAATAGCCTTAAATCCCGGGTCATCATACCCCTATACTCAACGGCAGCTTATCCTCAAGCGTAAACTTAAGGTTGCTTGTCCTCAAGCTCAAAAAAATAGTTCAAAGTAAGATGCTAATATACATATTTTCACAAAAGATACATGGGACGAGTTCCTCAAAATAGTTCATGCAAAGAATAAAGCTTTAAAAACCGAGTAACCTTTAGTAAGTGCAAACAAGTATTATAGAAAATACCAAGATGTGGGGTTTCACATTTCATTCCTATTTCCCCAACCCCATATTGAGAATCCACTAATGATGGCCAACAGTTTTATTTTATTTTGAGCACACACATGTTATTTTCATTTGAATTTAGCTTTTTCCCAACCCTTCACAGTTATTACCAACTCAGGGCGAAATTCTTTTCTTTTATTTAACAAGGTCAGAATATGATTGGGGGTATGCTCAGTGGTGCAAATACTTCCCATTCCCTTACTCACATCCTTTCCAATTTGTTTGCATCTTTAGCACTTTATCTTTACTTTCACATGTGTGCCCCTTTTGTAACCTCACAGCAAAAAAGAGTGTAGACCCAATATAAAGATTAAAAGGAAAACTACATATTTTATGCATTATCCCCACTAACCTGGCATCTTAATAACCTTACTGCACTTTCCCAAAACTCACTCAAGTCTCTATCACCTAACTCTCCACATGTTCCACACGTTTCACTCACACCCATGCATCAAGCTCATTTTATTATAACAACTAGCATCAAACTTAGAACATATATTAAAAATAACAACAAGCATTATTCAAGCACAAAAGTGTGAATACCAAGAATCCAAGGCATGTGCATACTAGTGTGTGCAATCTAAATAACTAATGCTAAATGCATGATCATGAAATTAAATGAGAGATGAGTGGTTCAGAAAAACTCCCTGTACTCAAATTAGGTGCAAACTTGAAAGCACGAGGACATGGTCAGTTGGGCCCTCTAACTCAGATTAATTCCTGTAAAATCACTTAGTCCTTGCAAAAACGAGCACACAAATTAAAACACCACAACATAACTCAAATAATTTAATGAGAGACTATGACTCAAAATCATATGCATCAAAACATCAATTCATGACTAATGAACTTAATTCTCATTAAATCCACTAGCTAATTCATTCTAAGTCAGGTTCACAGAATTCCAAACCTCATATCATGTTATAGTTGATCAGGCCACAACAAGCATTCAGCACAAGAACAAATCAATTGAATTGACATATAAGAAGCATAACATAAAAAAATGCATACTATGATAATGTTCTAAACAACACCCGACTAGTTTAACTAATAGAAGCGGAAGCACAATCCCCGGCAACGGCGCCATTTTGATGAAAGGATATTTAATGAAGAGGTTTTCCTCCACTAACTACTATCAAATCCCTTTCAAGATTCAATCGTAGTATAGTATCGGGTTTTGTCGTCTCCACAGGGATTGTGTTGCTACGTATTAATTTCACTAGCTAGACATTGTTTCAACAGTTTAAACATGATATGTGTTTTATTTAAATTTAGGAAAAACTATAATTAAAGCGATAAAAGAAGTTTCACGGAGGCAAACAAAGAAGAAAGTGTATTTGGAAAATGAGTTCACTTGATTTACTACTTATTATCAACTAATATACTCTTATAAGATGAAATTAACATTTAAGATGCCGATAAGAGTTATTCACCTACTAATTTCTTAGCTAAATGAATCTACCCATTAAGAACCTAGCCTTAATTCCTTAAGTCCTAGTGATCATAAAAGGAGCATTATAGCACATACCTACTCGATAAGACATTCCCAAGCTCTGTTCCTAACCTAAGAGGTTCATGTCCTAGTGGATAGAATCACTGACTGTCACTCAAGAAATCCTAATAGTTCCTACTAGATAATCCTATCCTAGAGAGCTGAGTATCCCGACTTGTCACTCGGTATAGATCTCTTTTCCAACTCATGATATTCATACCTAAGAGTTAATGTCTCCTATTGTCACCTAGAAAACCTTAACCCAACCTAAGACATGTCTTTATTAAGATGACTGATGCAAGGGTGGTTCCTCTCATAAAATAAATTTTCACCAACTTCTCAATTGTCATGTAAATCCTAAAAAGCATCACATTGGTAAAAGATACATGAACGCGCAAAGAGAATTAATAACCTAAGACATAGGAATTTTTCCCCTTTATATGAACTAAGTCTACATTAACTCATATCAATTTCCCAATCTATTTACGAATTAATATAAACCCTTAAAATTATTAATCGACCAATAGAAGCGTTAAGCATATAGAAAAACACCAAATAATGAAAATCCATAATTATAATTGTATAATAGTATATTGAAAAAGAGAGAAAATCAAATTAAGTCATCCCAAATACTAAAAGAGAGTCAAAACAATAAAATAGGTAAAGAGAAAAGCAAAACCCAAAATAGAACGGAGCCATGGACATCCGGAGAAGCTGTGACCTCCTCCATGGCCCTGACACCGGCCCTCAAGGGCCTAGCCTTCCTCTCCACCAAGAAATTGCCTCCAAGTCTCCCAAAGGTTTTTTATTTGGTTTAGGAGAAAAGAAAGATGAAAAGGATCCCAAAAAATAGGTTAAAAACTGATTTTATAGTGAATTTCGTGTTCAGTGCGTTTTTCGTCTTTTTCTGATGATGTTTATGATCGAGTGCAGTCGCGCGAACCGTAAGTCTGTACACTCTCACGTATCTGGCGCATGGGATCACAGGAGTGGACACGTGGCGCGATCGACTGAGCGGGCACACGGTGAGCGATGCACTGAATAAAACCTCCTGCCAGCTACGAATTTTTATTTCTTTTTCCTTTTTTTTCTGGTTTTCTCTCTCTTCTCATATCTTTTCCTAAAATAACAATAACATGAAATAAATAAAAGATAAAAATAAGATAACAACTTAAAATAAACTTTTATAATCCTAAATTAAACGAAATAAATCCTAATAATATCTAGAAAATAATATAAACTTAGAAAAATACTAAAACTAAATAAAAACATTAAAATGCATGAAATAAACCTAAAGTGTCCTAAAATGACTAAAATATCTTAAATAATATATTAAAATGCATGCAAATAAACTAGAAAAATAGCCTTAAATCCCGGGTCATCAAGGGTCCAGAAGATCCACCAGAAGCTGCCCATGTTGACCTCGGGGATGATGTGGAACAAGAGAAAGAAATATAATGTTAACCATCTTTAATAATTGTAATGCTAGTACTTCTTTTTCCTTTCAATCATGAATTTGTTTCAATTGTATCTTTCGATTCTAAGTTAATAAGTTCACCTTTATTTCCTATGTCTAACGCTTTTCTGAAATTTTCCCGCGATTCCTTCTCAGTCTCCTTGGGTCTGAATTACGTTTGACGACATTGATGGTGTGCTGGGTTTAACTAGGACTTTTTCTCAGTTTTGAACTGAGGCTTTGTTCACACGCTTTTCCCGTAAGATCAGATGTGGCCTTGCCAGTTTTGCTTGGCGAGGACTTACGGTGGCTCGGGTCCCAATGTCCATGTGGGTTGCCCGAGACTTAGCCTAGTTAGGTTCGCTCGCCCAAATTTCGGGGAGGCTATTTGGATAAGAAGCTTATCCGCACACTTTGCCAACGGGTGACGGCGAGCAGCGTCGGCTTTTCAGCAGCGATCCCCAGACATCAAGGTCGTGTTGGGATCGCCACCTTCAGGGAATTTTTCCCACCTAGCACTTGCCGCAATTCAGTGTGATTGAAATCGCTTGATACAATTTTTGTATTTTCAATCAGACATTATAGTCAACAAACTCTCGAGATGGAGAACACGAATGTGTCTTTCTTTTTACAATTTAGGCGTTTTAGCCAACAAACTCCCGCGATGGAGAACAAGAACGTGTCTTTGTTTTTAATCCCGCGATCTTCATGAGTCTTACTTAGTCGATTGCCCCTGTCCCAATCCGATCTCTTCCTCAATCGTCAACTGTAGTAGTACATCAGGCTTGATGCGTTCCAAGATCGCAGCACTCGCCTCCCATCCAAACTCTCGAGGTGGTAGGCCCCTTTCCCCAACGCTCTCAAGATTCTGTAAGGGCCTTCCCAGATCGAACTCAACTTGTTCCCCACATTCCCGCTCCGTTTCTTAAGAACCAAATCTCCTCCTGCATCGCCCTAGGGCGGACTTTCGTGTCATACCTCGCCTCAGCCCGCTGTTTCATCGCAGCCTCTCTGACACGAGCTTCATCCCGTGTTTCCGACAGCAAGTCTAGTTCCACAGCCATGTTAAAAGAATTCTCGCCCTCAAACTGTGGTGCTGTCCGCCAAGAGCTGTTGTCTATTTCCACGGGCAGCATGGCGTCCGCCCCGTAGGTCATCCTGAAAAAAGTTTCCTTTGTGGTTGAGTGCGGCGTCGTGTTTTAGGACCAAATCACAACCGGGAGCTCGTCCAGCTAGGATCCATTTGCCTCAGACTGTCGGCGCTTTAAACCTCGCAAGATCACTTTATTCGCTGACTCCGCCTATCCATTGGTCTGAGGGTGTTCTACCGAAGAAAATCTTCGTTGTATGCCCATTTCCTCATAGAACTCCCTTGCATGATTACTTGCAAACTGCGTCCCATTGTCCGAGGCGATCGCCCTCGGGACCCTAAACCGGCACACGATCCTTCTCCAGTAGAAACATACGATCTTTCCTGCGGTGATGCTCGCAAAGGGCTCATCTTCTACCCACTTTGTGAAGTAATCCACCGCCACGAGGATGAATTTCATCTGTGATCTGGCGGTTGGAAAGGGTCCCACCAGGTCGACTCCCCACATGGCGAAGGGCCACAGCCCGCTGATCGTAGCCAACTGTTCTGGCGGGGCTTTAGGCAAGTCCGCAAACATCTGGCATTTTTCGCATCTCTTCACAAATTCCGCGCAATCTTTCCTCATCGTGGGCCAATAAAAACCGGCCTTGAGGACCTTGCACGCCAAGGACCTTCCCCCGATGTGGCTAGCGCAGACTCCCTCATGAACCTCCGCCATGACGACCTCGTACTTTCCGGGCGGCAGACACCTTAGGAGGGGCGAGCTAAATCCTTTTCGAAAAAGCGTGCCATCGATCAGCGTGTAGTGTCCCGCCTCTCGCCTTTGCTCCTTCGCGTACTTTACTACCTCGCCCGGCTCTCCTGTCAAGATGTCCACGATGGGGTCCATCCAAGTTTCCTGGCGCTCGACACTGGCCACCAGCTCCACCTCTATACTCGGATTGGCCTGTGTCTTCTGAATCACACTCCGATTATTCCCAGGCTTCCGGGTACTTGCTAGCTTTGCCAGGGCATCCGCCCTTTGATTCCTCGCCCTTGGCACGAACTCAACTACCACCTCCTGCAGTCGACCCATTAGGAGTCGCACGCGCTCCAGATATTTTGTCAAGGCAAGCTCTTTCACCTGAAATACCTCATTCACCTGATTTGCTACCAGCAACGAATCTGTTCTAACCAGCAAACTGTCGATCTGAACCTCGAAGGCCAACTTCAAGCCCGCGATTAACGCTTCGTACTCCGCCTGATTATTGCTTGCTTTGAACTAAAATCTCAAAGACTGTTCTAGTATTAATTCCCCAGGTCCTTGCAGCGTGACCCCTGCTCCGCTTCCATTCTCATTCGACGATCCATCGATGAACAACGTCCATTGCGTACTTACTCTCTCGCCGGCTTCCGGTGTTAATTCTACCACGAAATCCGCTAAAGCTTGCTCTCCTACCTTTCCTCTCTTGTCATACTGCAAACCATACTCCGACAGTTCTACTGACCACGCGACGAGCCTTCTTGATCAGTCTGGCTTCTGCAACACCTGCCTCAAAGGTTATCAGTTCTTACCTTTACGTGAAAGCTCTGGAAGTAAGGCCTTAGGCGTCTGGCGGTCACGAGCACGGCGAGCGCCGCCTTCTCAATCTTCTGGTACCTGATCTCTGCGCCCTGAAGTGTATGGCTCACAAACTAGACTATTTTTTGTTCGCCCTCCACTTCTTGGAGAATTACTGAGCTGATTACATAGTCGCTGATAGAGAAATACAAAATGTAAGGGGAGACCTTGGACAGGTTTCGACAGAACTGGCGGTGCGGACAGAAGTTCCTTGAGGCGATTGAAAGCTTCCTCGCACTCTGGACTCCACTCAAAAGCCGTATTTTTCTTAAGGCATTTGAAAACGGAGCTGACTTGTCGCCCGAAGGAGGGAGGAATCTGGAAAGGGCCGCAATCCGCCCCGTCAGACGCTGCACCTCTTTCACACTGCTTGGACTCTTCATTTCCTGAATTGCTTTGCACTTGTCCGGGTTGATCTCAATTCCTCTCGATGTTATCTTGAAGCCTAGAAATTTTCCTCCTTGTATCCCGAAAGAACACTTTCTAGATTGAGTCTCATGTTGTGCTTTCGGAGCCTCCCAAAAGCTTCCAGCAAATCCTCATGACGATTTGCTCCTAGAACGGATTTTACGATCATGTCATCAACGTAGACCTCCATGTTTCTTCCTACCTGATCTGCGAAGACCCTATCCATCAGCCGTTGATATGTCGCCCCGACATTCTTCAATCTAAAAGACATTGTCTGATAGCAGTAATTCACCCTGGCGGTCATGAAGGCAGTTTTGTCCTCGTCTGACGGGTGCATCTTGATTTGGTGGTAACCTGAGTAAACATCCATTAGGCTTAGCAATTCATTGTCGGACGCTTCGTCCACCAGTTTGTCTATACTCGGCAATGGGTAAGAATCCTTTGGGCATGCCTTGTTTAGATCTGTGTAGTCCACGCACATGCGTCATTTCCCGTTTGCCTTCTTCACCATCACCACGTTCGCCAACCATGTAGGACATTTGATTTCACGGATAAATTTCGCCGCCAGTAATTTGTTTACTTCTTGTTGAACTGCTTTCTCCTTTTCATCGCCCATGCGCCGGTGTGTCTGGGTTACCGGCTTAATCCCGGGGTCCAATGCTAGCTTATAGAAAATGAAGTTTGGATCTATTCCCTGCATGTCTTTGTGGCTCCATGCGAAAAGATCCAGATTTTCACCCAACAATTTTGATAGCCTTTGTTCTTGGCTCTCAGTCAGCCTAGTCCCGATTTTAAGGACCCTGTCTCCAAATTTCAGCTCCTTAGTTTCCTCGATCGGTGTGGGCCTGTTAACGCGGTCTTCGCCTCTCGGATCCAGGCTCTCTTCTGGCACATCGACCTCATGGCATCGGTGTCTTGTCAAGGCACTCTTCCGTCCGTTACCGATCCACCGCGTTGCAGTAGCATTCTCTTGCGATCTTCTGGTCCACACTAATTCTCCCGATACGCCCGCTCGCCAACGAATACTTGACCGCCAGATGTGCTGTTGAGATCACGACACACAGCCGATTCAAAGTGTTTCTGCCGATTATCATGTTGTAAGATCCCACCGCCCCTAGGACTAAGTATCTTACCTTCAACGTCTTAACGTTCTCAAGCACGCCAAATGTAGTATCAAGGTCGAGGACACCCCTCACCCACACCTGCTCGCCCACAAACCCCACAAGAGAACCTGTGTAGGGAGTGAGGTCTCTCTCGTCCAAACCGAGCCGATCAAACGCGTCGCCGTAAATAATGTCCGCCGAACTCCCCTGGTCCAAAAGCACTCGCTGTACATTGAGCTGGTTTACACGGAGCAGGACTACAATCGGGTCATCAAGATGTGGCTTTATTCCAAAAAAGTCAGCAGATGAAATTATAATGTCAGGATGCGGAAAACCGAAAAAAACCTCCGTAACCGCATTCACTGCCCTAGCGTATCGTTTTCTCGCCGCATTTGTGACTCCACCTCCTCCGAACCCTCCTGCGATTGTTCCCACTTCTTTAGATGTTGAACCCTTACCGCCCTGAGCACTCATGGGCCTCCTCGCCGCCACCAACTTCTCGATCTCGCGCTGCAAAGCGCGGAATTCCTCTGTAACATGGCTCGTTGCCCGGTGGTACTCGCACCATTCACCTGGTCGCCTGGGTGCCCTTAGCTCGCCGATCATTCGTGTCGCCTGCATTACTTGGAAGATTTCCGTTTGGCCCGGGCTATTCACGGACATCGGCCTTCCTGCTCGAGGGGAAAGTTACCATTTGCGTCACGATTTCCACAGGTCTTTCCTCCTAAACGGCTCAAGTTCCGTCACAGCCTCCGCCTCCCGGATCTCCCCACCCTGCTGCTCCAGACGGCTGTCAACGTCGCGGATTAAACGTCTCCAATCCCTATGAGCAACCGGCGCCCGAGGTGTTGGCAATCCACCTTCTGATACCTCCAGCGAGAGCGATGGAGGCTCCTGCTCCTCGCTGTGCGGCCTTCTCCGCATGCGACACGGTGGTGGACCGCGCGTGTTCTCCAGCTCTCCGTCGCGTCGTCGACGACGTGTCTCCATCAAATTCCAATCGCAAACCTAGAATTCCACCGGAAATACGAAAATCAAAGTCAACCCCACAGAAAATCGAACTTCTCTCAACGAAATCACAATCCACGTAGTCCGGGATTCGAAATCTACCGATCCCCACAGACGGCGCCAAATGTTCTATCCAAGAACATAGAGATGAGGTATGGTATCTAGAGTGAAGGGATTGCAATGTGAGAATTTAGAGAGAGAGAGCGTGTAACCGCTTAGAGAGAGAATGTAACTGAATTTCAAGTTTCTTATTTCTCAAATGAGCTAAGAGTCCCTTACATTCAGTGACCGCCCGTACTTATAGGCTCGGGGTTGGGCCTAATGTCCATAACCGTCCTTAGTGGGTCAGTTGGGCCTCTCGGGGGAGGCCCAACTCCCTGGCTCGCGCACCGCTCTGAGGCAAGCGCCCCTGGGCGAGGGCCCCTGGGGCCCTCGCCCAGTCTAGGAAGAGAGGAAGAAGAAAACTAACAGTAGTAAAATTTACAAGATAGCATCAATGAACCACCTACTAGTAAGAAACCCACCACCTTCTTGGAGAAAGATTAACGAGATCATACCTGTGACGCCTTGAGCTGAGAAGGGCGAGGATTGATCGCCTTCTATGTGGAGGGACGCACCACACCCGAACAAGAGGTATTCCGAGACTGTGTAGGGATGGACTATACAGTTGAGGAAGGCATATATGATTTGATTGTACTACCCATAACAACAAGTTGCAACTTCTTTTCTGGAGCCCAACTCATAAGAACTCCATGGTTAAATGTGCTAGCCTTGGAGCAATATTATGATGGGTGACCTCCTGGGAAGTTTTCCCGGGAAGCGCGCGAGTGAGGACAAAGCGCGCTGAAAAGACTCGTGTTGTTACCGTGAGGCCAGTCGTCAGGTCAGGATGTTACAATACCTCATTAAAACCTTAACAGGAAAAACCCCTTAGGAAAACCTGGTGAAGGAAAAAGAGTACATGAAATCAGAAATCAAGAGGAATCTCCAAGGAGGACTATACAAAAGAAACACATAGACTAAAACAAAAAACCCCAATCCAATCCAGTGTCTTCAGAGCAGTGCAATTGCTAAAAAATAGCGGCGAGACTATTCCAACAATCCTGACAAAACAAAGCCACAAGTCCCAAATTCCTTTGCTTCCAAAGAAGTCAATTTTAACATAATTTTCACATTAACGCACCCTCCACCAAAGCTGCCCTCAATTGCTCTTCATTCCTCAATTAGCATCAAAATAACTACCAAGAGCTTCCAGCCAAAGGATATCCATAACAATGTACACTATCACATGAATTGGAAATACAACATGGAGAACAGTACTGGTCGCTTTAAATCTGCATAAAAACAAGAAACGAGAAAAGAAAGCAAGCTGCCTACCGACAAACTTGCAATGAAACCATGATTAAGTAGACTATAGTCTGACTCCCTGTAAACCACGAAGCTTCAAGAAAAAACCAACCTTCATCACAAGACAAGATCCCAATTTAGACAGCCAAAATAGTGCAGCGGTCCACGTTAAAGAATATCCAAGCAAGCCAAAGGATTTAGGGACCATTCATATGCAGAGTAACCAAAATCTCTCACCTTAGCCTTGAGCCAGCTCCATGATTTATGCTTAATTAACTCAAGAATTGCAGACCTGTCAAAAGCTCCATTCTTGAAAATAACAGCATTTATAGTATTCCAAATGCATCGACCCACAACAGCAACCCAAACTAACCATGCTCTCTTCCTTCTTTTCACCCCGCCACAAAACTCCAAGTGTTGCATAAAATGAATTTTGCCATCAGAAGGTAATACACAGGTAACACCCCACCAGTCATGAATATCAACCCATACTTTCCACACACACGGGCAGTCAAAAAATAAGTGAGAAGTAGTTTCCACTGCACCTGTACAAAAAGAACATAACACACAGAATTATCATTAAAAGGAACTCCTCTCCTTCTTAAATTTTCCTTAGTCTGAACCCTTTCCAGCAGCACTCTCCATGCCAAAGAAATTGAATTAGAGGGAGCTTTCAAAGACCACAAAATTGAAAAAAAATTTGTCCCCTGAATCATAAATCGGTCATTATAAAAATTCGAATGCTGATTTTACTGTGCATCCCCCCTAAGGGATCCAAAACCCAACACCATGAATCTGGTCTCCCATGAATTGGTGAGAACGAGCCTAGTAGCCTCCTTAAATCTGCTAACAAGTCCTCCTCAACTGAACCAAGACTACGCTGCCACTCAAATCTCTAATCCCAGCGATCACCACACCACATACCCATGTCCTTGATTGAGATGATATTGAGAACAACATCCCATATTTTGAGAATAAATGACCATCATCTATCCAATTTTCTTTCCAAAAGAGAACCTCGTTCCCCTCACCAATCCTTATACGCATACCCTCAATAAACCAACTACCATCTCCTTCCCCACCGCATTCCAAATTCAAATCCTTATACCAGCATGAGGCAGAAGCTGGAATCCGACCCTTATACTTTGCCTTAATTACTCTACACCAGAATTTCCCACAGTCAGTGAGAAAAGTCCAACTCCACTTCTCTAATAAAGCCCGATTGAACTTTCCTAATTCCCTCACCCCCGGTCCTCCCACATTAACATGCACTTCTTCATGTAATGAGCTTCAGAGAGACCAAGTTTAGAAGGAATTCAGATCTATTTCTTTCCTGAATTCAAAGTGAACATTAGTTTCATATTTTTTTACCAAGATAAATTTTACACGAAAATAGGATGATATCAAAGTTCAGAGTATTCAAAACTAATGACGAACATTGGTTTTTGTTAAATTAATGTTGAAAAGTGCTCATAATTTCACATCATGTTCTCCATGTGAGTGGACAAATTATTCGTAATGTGCATCAAAATCCTATATAGAAAAAACCATGGGAGCTTATTTTGAAGTTTTGTGATATTTGATAATTTTCTGAGGTTCCCCAAGACTCAAAGGATCAACATTTCTCTCTCCCATCACCCCCACCACTCTTCTCTCCCTCTCCACCACAACCACCACCACCTCTCTCCCTTCCTCCCCCACCACCACCACCACCCTTCACCCATCCCTCTATCCTCGATATGCCCCCCCCCCTTCCCACCACTACCCATCTCGCACTTCTCTCTTCCTCCCACCTCCCTTTGCCACCGTTCCACCATCCACCTCCCTCTCATTCCCACTCACCCTCCAACATAATGTAGGGTCGTGAACACCGTTAAAAAAAATAAGCTAATGCTTAAGGCCCAAAAAAATTAAGGCCCCAAAAAAAATTAGTTATTAATCATTAATAATTTTTAAACAACCAAAGTATAAAAAATTTAGAATTATTTATTTCCTAAATATTAGCCAACTAAAAAAGGAAGTTAGGCCAATATATCATTATATCTAAGGTTAACAATGTGACAAGGTAGATTGAATGTGTTATCTATTTTATCTATTGAAAGTGAAATGTTAGAATTGCTTGATAATAAAACTCGGATAAATGATTTTGCAGCTAAAAAGCTAGAATATTAATATAAAAATTAATATTTTATGTTAGTTTTCTTAAAAGTTCTGTAAAAAAAAGACCTATTTAACAATTTCGCCTAAGGCCTCAAAATGTCTGTACACGGCCCCTCACATAATGCTCCCTCCTTCGAGATTGCACTCAAACTGGACCCAGATGAATAAATGAAGAACTTTTACATGTTTGACTACAACTTGTTTGGGGAAATTTCTGAACCAAATTGAAGATATTTAGGGGAAGTGCTGGTGCGGCATTGCCTCCATGTCAGTATGTCACCCCTATTACGTGTTTGTAGCTAAGGTTCAAAATAACACTTTGATGATATTATTTCATAAAATTATATTTTTATAACTAACGAATTTTAAACAATACATTATTTTGAGAATTACTTAACCAATAAATTTTTATTTCACTACTCATATAATTTTTAATTTAAAAAATAGTAATATATATATATAATTCTTTTTTTATGCATCGGAAAATTATATATATATATATATATATAATTCTAGTTAAGGGGAATTTTATCATTTTATTACTCCCTCGTTTTTATTTAATTGTCCACTTTGAAGAAATTTTTTTGTTCCTATTTAACTGTTAGCATTTCAAGAGAGCATTAAATGATGTTTTTACAATAAATGTCCTTGTCAGAACAATAAATGAGGAGAGATAACATATACTTTAAAGGGTAAAATAGAAAAATAACCCTCACTTTTTCTAAAAATCAACAAAATTAATCACACCCTTAATATGTGTGCCTCCACTCAAAGTGGACAGTTAAATAGGAACGAAGAGAGTATAATTTATGTCATATTCTATCATTATTCATTACTTAGTTCACCTCAAACATGGGGGAGATAACATTATAACTATCTGGTTTGTTAGCGATGTATAAAAATTCAAATAGAAGGATCAACTTGCTTCTGCTTCCTTGACCCCCTTGGAGGCTCCTTCCTCGGTGGTGGTTGAAGCTCTTGAGTTTTGGTGGGCGTTTTCTACGGCGATCGATTTGTATTTTCGTTCAGTTTGTTTTGAGACAGATTGTCTTCAGTTGTTAATTGAGGCTTGGAGTATCCCTCTCAAGGGCTTCCTACCTTACCTCGATTATTCGTGACTGTCGTATTTCACATTTTGATGTTGTTTTTTTTTTCTTTTGTTCATCGTACAAGAAACTCTATTGTCGATTGTTTGGGTAATTTAGCCTTTTTCACTGGTCTTAGGGTCTGGATGGAAGAAGTCTCTTATAATGGGGTCTTCACTTAATCCACAATGATGTGATGGCTCTCGTTGCCTATTTAACTTAAATTTGGTAAAAATAATCATCACGATTATATTATATGATAGAAAATGACCAATGAGAATTTTTTTTCCAATAAGAAGAGTTGAGAATCCAATGCATAACATGAACAATAACTTTTTTTAGGGGTTGTCTAAATGACGCATGATAAAGTTTGGGTTAAATAACTCATCATCCAATCACATTGGAGATAAATGAGTTAGAATTTCTATATTTTATTTATTAATTTATATCCAACTCATTTATCTCCAATATGATTGGATGATGGGTTATTTAACCCAAACTTTATCATGAGTCATTTAGACAACTTTTTTTTAAACCTAACATAAACAATACTTAAATCAAATTTGGAAATGAACAAAAAACACTATCGAGGTTGGCGTATTTATTGTATTCCCACACGAAAGGCCGCTCTAAGTGCCTTGTCGTTCGTTTGTTCTGTTTGTGCTCCCACTCATTGTTGGCCTCTCAAAACCAAAATGCCCTTCTCTTTTCTCTCTTTCTCTCCCATCCCTGCATTGTGTTCCTCCTTCATCACCACCCCGCTTTGCTTTCACCATCCTTTTATGGTTAGTGTTCTTCATTCTTTTCTCTCTTCTTATGCCATATTTGAATTCTAACGATTGCTTGAATATAATGGGGACAGGTCTCGGGTGGTGTCGGGTGTTGGAAAAATGGCATACAAAGTGGACCATGAATACGATTATCTCTTCAAGATTGTACTCATTGGAGACTCTGGTGTTGGGAAATCCAATATACTCTCCAGGTTTACCCGAAATGAGTTTTGTTTGGAGTCCAAGTCTACCATTGGGGTCGAATTTGCAACTAGAACATTACAGGTTGGTTTTTTATTCCCTGAAATTTTGTGAAATATTTGCTAGTTTTCTGTTAATCTTCATGTAAGAGATAGTGGGTGTAGCTCAAAAACTTACATTTCTGCAATATTTATTGGGATTTTTTATTGTTTCTTAGCCCCTCTATTAGGTTGAGAAGGTGTTAGAAATATTAGATAGAACTATTCATGTTCTTATTCCAATATAGTTTAAGCTTATGGATAATATAAGTAGATTTATGATATGTTACGCCATAAAAAAGTTGAATTTCTCATGAAGGTAGGTGAGAACTGTGCATTGTTCATGCTTCAAGTCCAATTGCCTATTGTGTAAGGAATGTGTTAAAAGTATTGTATAAAAATATTTATATATTTTCACCCAACCCAACAACTTATGTTTTTAGAATAGTTGATTCGTGACATAAGGACCTGAGAAATAAAGGTCCGAGAGCAAGAGAAGATGAAGGAAAATGTTAGTTGCGTGTGACTTTGTATACATAATCTTAGAGAATGTGCACCATTGAAGTTGATGAATATATAAGTGCAAAAGAGATTGAAACAAGTGAATGAATGGTGATGACCAGAGTTGTATAAAAAAAAATTAATTTGAAAAAATGATCTGTGTAAGAAGTATCATCCCAAGATGAATAAGCTTGGAAGAAACTTTTCAAACAGAAAGATAGGTGTTATTAGCAAAAGAAAAAGAGAACAATACTTGTTACAATGAAGCAAGCAAGATATTTTTTATTTTGGATTTCTCTTACATGTTTCATGATTGTAATTTTGTACTGTTTGAAGAATAAGGAGTAACTAAATTTCCAGTGCTCATGTATTATGAGAACGCTTGCAGTTTTGGTGTTGACATTGTGTGTCATTTGATCCATGTAGCCTAAATAGTGGAAAAGTATTGGGTTTTCAAGTGTTAGTTTGGAGTCCTCTTGTTTAAGAATGAGCTAGATAAAGACTATTTAAGATTTGAGTCCCACATACCCAATGCCTTAAAATTTTAGCTAAAGATATGGTGTCCAATTCTTTTGATGGTCTTCATCACTGTTGGTCCATTGGTGCATGCTCTCCTGCTTTGGGCTCTTTTGTCTCCCCAGCAAAAAGTATTTTGCTTCTTGTTGCTCGCAGTTTTGGTATATAGTACTTATGCTGTTTCCTACATGAAGAATTAATTCCTTGGAGTACATGCTTGTTGGACACAGGTGGAGGGGAAGACTGTAAAGGCACAAATATGGGACACTGCTGGTCAAGAGAGGTACAGAGCTATTACTAGTGCATACTACAGAGGAGCTGTTGGTGCCTTGTTGGTGTACGACATAACAAAAAGGCAAACATTTGAAAATGTGCAGAGGTGGCTTCGCGAGCTAAGGGACCATGCCGACGCCAACATTGTTATTATGATGGCCGGAAATAAGTCGGACCTGAATCACCTGAGAGCAGTCTCATCAGAAGATGCTCAAAACTTGGCTGAGAAGGAGAGTCTGTCATTTCTAGAGACTTCAGCATTGGAGGCGTTGAATGTTGAAAAGGCATTCCAAACCATTTTGTTTGATATATACCAAATCATAAGTAGAAAGGCATTGGCAGCACAGGAGGCAGCTTCTACTACTAGCCTCCCTCATGGGACTACCATAAATGTGTCAAATTTGTCAAGTAATGTGGAGAAGAAAACATGTTGCTCCAATTGAGAGGGTAAACTGTGTAGCAATGGTTAGGAGGAGCAAGTTTTTCAGGGAATTCTTTTTGTATTTGAAAACACAAATGACATGAGAAATGGATGCTACCTTCTGCCAGGTTTTCTTGTATGCAACAAGCACAACATTAACATGCAATTTATGTTTCTGGCTTTGGCATACTGATTCTGAAATGCAGACAATGGGATTTCAGAGTATGGTGTGGTCTTAGTACAGTCATGGATTAGAAGTTGTAATTAAAGCATTGTAAGTGTACATTGTCCCTTATTTTGCTCGTTTATCTTCCAGTTTATTCTTCATATGAACTTGCTAATATTGACAAGAGATGCTAGAAACTGTTTATTTTAGATGATTGATTGTGCACCCAATAACCAGGTAGGCTAGTTAATTACTTAAAAACAAGCATTTCATTGATAGCTTAAAAGCCTATATACATATACCGACAGACCATATGAAAGGTCTTACAAAGTAAGAGTCTACACGAGTAAAATAACATTTACAAATACATAATGATCTTCACACAGACGGCACCACATGTGGACTGGTCGGTCTCCTTGAACTCTGGGGCGGTGCTCAGCGTCGGTTGGCCTTAGAGTATGGTGGCGTTGGCCTAGGGAGAGTACCTGCAAAAGAGACTTCAACGCTCAAGTCAGTGTGTGAGCAATGAGAGTATTTATATGTCTTAGAAGAACACGCGAAATGCTAAGAATTGATAGCATGTTATGTAAACGAACGATGAAACCTGTATTTATAAGGTTCGTATCTGTGTTCAATGTCTCTACAGGTGTAAGGGAAGTCCTTAAGTGGAGTTTCCGAGCGCAAATTGGCTTGTGTCATCATGCTTTAAGTGTTTCATCTCGGCCATTTGTAAGGCTGCTCGGAAACTTTGCCAGTTGGACCGGGGTGGTCAATTCTTAAACCAGGTTGTGCATGTCGCATTTATGGTGTATGCTTAAGAGAAAAACCTTTGTGTGGTATGTAACTCAATTAACAAATAAAGACTAACTCATCATCTAAATTAGTATTTTCCTAATTCTACGATTCCAAACAAGTTCAACAGAAAATTCAAAAATCATTGGTCTCAAGAGGGCTAAAATCAGGAGCACCCATAACATAATAACCCCACGAAACCTTTATATTGAGATTTTTTCGTTGGCTGAAAATATTGTTATGATACTTTATTATGCGATGTGCATTATGTACTGATCTACTTGATGCTATATAGATTACATTTATCTTGTTAGTTGTCAATGCAAATTTGAACATCACTTATTTCATTTGCTATCTGTTTGAGGGTCTCTATACTGGTCAAACCATGCAAGCCAAGTAGTGCAATTTAGGAGTACTGTATGTGTCGTTGGGCGTCAACTTGTACTACCAACACTAATTGAAAGACGCTACTGTCGGTCATTGTTGGTAAATCCGCAAGTGTACGAATCCACCGGGTTTTAAATATCGAACCACATGGATTGTGAGTGACTAAATTCAGCTTAAGCCTTGAGTTTGAAGGTTTGTTTTATTAAGATGATGAAATGTCGAAGTAGTAAAAAGGAAAAATAAACATAAACTCAGAAAATAACATGCTTTGGGTTCTTGTTCAACTAGTCAATTCAAGCACATCATTCTAAGCACATGAACTCATGAATCTCTCCTTGATGATATAGCCTAGTTACTCACTTATTGATTCCTCACATAAGCAATTCTCCCATACTAAAAGCTAAGCCCAATTCCTTGTGTACTTAGTCATTTATATGAGGTTTTAGATCATGCAAATTCAGGCCATCAAACCCCAACCCTTCCTCTATTCCTAGTAGAAAGCGTAGAAGGGGTAATCTCAAATCGGTTCCCTAATCAATAACAAACTTCCGTTCTGATTATAGAAAAGTATAAAGCAAGCATGCATACAAGCTTAGATTGATATTCAGAAAAAGGGATTCAAGCAAAGAAGAAGAACATGTGGGAAAGAACTTAAGATTATAACTCAAATATGAAAAGTCTTACAAAGAAAACCAAAGCAATAGAAGAGAGATTAGCCAAGCATGGCAAGTGGCTAAGAACCTGAATTACAAGCTTGGAAGCCTTCTCTCACTCTCCTAGATGATCCTCTACCTCTGAATTTTTCAAAGTATCAAAAGATACAAGAGAAAATGACTAGAATCCTATTTATAGGCAAAAATCACGAGTCTGGGATGTTCCTAGCGCTCAGGCGCCAATTCAGAGCGCCAATTCCATGCTGAAACTGAGCCTCTGGAAGGTAATTGGCGCCTAGGCGCCAATTAAGCACGCCTAGGCGCCAATTCCAGAACCCTGGAAAAAGCAATTGGCGCCTAGGCGCCAATGTAGCACGCCTAGGCGCTCTGACTCGCTGGAAAACCTTTTGATCTTCATTTTAACTCCTCTTTACTCCTCTTTAAGCCTCTCTTCAATTCTCCAAACCTCTAGACACTCTATCTTCAGCTGTTACAACCTGAAAACTTGATGACAAAGCTAGGAAAATATCTAGAAATTCAGAGGTTAGTTTTGCACAAAGGCTCCAAAACAAGTGGAAATTGCCTATGACTCTTAAACTCTAATCAAATGCAACTAAAGCCCTTATAAAACTACAAAATTACTAAACTAATGCAAATGCACATAAAAAGTAAAAATGCATGAGAATGCATGAAACACTACATGAGACACAAGAAAAAGACTCAAAACCTACAAGGAAAAACCCTAAAAACATCATATAAACCTGGGTCATCACACCACTATACTCAACGACAGCTCGCCCTCGAGCGTCACTAAGATTAGCTTGCCCTCAAGCACAAAGAATTGCTCCCAACACACATGCCAAAAGAGGGATACATTTTTAGAAAACCGGGGGATCTAGTAAATGCAGTTAGTTCCAAGAGAAAGATTCAACAATCAACTTCATGCTACTCTTAGATAAAGAAGAATTAGAGTCCACTATGAGAAGCATTTAGAGCTAACATCCTAGCATGAGACAATTGTTTAGTGCACTGAGCACACAAGCAAGTTCATAGGTTCTGAGAATCATTCCCTCAAGAGCAACTAAAGTTGACAATGCATTATTCATTGAGACTTCAAAAGGGTTGCGATGTTGGCTAGGTAAAGCACAAGGTAGTTGGTCCCTAAGGAAGACTAAGGCTGCACAAAATTTGAGTGTGGTCCAATTTGGAATTCCGGAGCTTTCAAGCTATCGATACTTAGCACTCAAGTCTCTTAACCCCTTGTTATTTCAGATCATTTTTCCCTTTTTTTTTTTGGAACTCCACCACACCATGGAGTTCATTTTCTCTTTTGACTTTTTTCAATTTTTTTCTTTGGAGCAAGAGACAATTGCAGTTTTTGTAAACTAGCTCCATCAAGAGTTAAGAACCACAACTCCCCATTGAATCCTCCAAACAACCAGCCCATTAAACATAGATACCAAGGAAATATCCATAAGGCTCAAAAGGGTCAACTAGGGACAAAGATGTTATAAAACAATTTCTGAAGTACAAGAAAACCTACCAGTCTCAAGAATGCAAGTCTCCTAAAGCTACACTCAAGGACGCATGAAATGAAACACAGAACCAAGAAATGCAAGTGAGTCAGGATCCTCCAGGGAAATTATATAGTGAAGGGTCAAAGATGGACCCTTGTGGACTCACATCAACTTTATCCTCAAGACAACACTTAGAAGACCGAAGTCTCTCCCTCTCTTTCCCAAACATACAATCACTCCCCAAAAGAAAGCACAAAGTATCCACTTAAAAACATTTTCAAAACCAGCATCATGTGAGTGAGCAAGACTTGGGAACATGTCATTTGAGTATAAGGAATAAAGACCAAGGTATAAAAGACTCTATATAACAATGCATGATAAAATTGGATAAACAAAATCTATAAAAGAAAAATATGCAAAAATGCTTGGACTAAAACTCAGGGTAAGAAAAAGAACCTCCTTCAAAGTGATTGAGTGCCTCCAAGTGTGTATCCTTTTTATTTCCTGAAACACTAAACATAAAACGTAAAACAGCAAAAGAAGATCCTAAGTATCAACTTATCAACTCATGACCAATGAATCTAATTAAAATTAAATTCACTAGCTGATTCACTCTAGGTCAGGTTCATGGAATTCCAAACCTCAAATCATATTATAATTGATCAAGTCACAACAAGCACTAAGAACAAGAACGAATCAGTTAAATTGATACATAGGAACAAAACAGAAAAAAAAATATGGGTTGTCTCCCATTCAGCCCAAAGTTATAGTCTTAGGTAGACTAAACTTCAAACTCGTAACTCAAACCAAAAATCACAAACAATCCCCGGCAACGGCGCCAAAAACTTGTTGGTAAATCCGCAAGTGTACGAATCCACCCGGTTTTAAATATCGAACCACAGGGATTGTGAGTGACTAAATTCAGCTTAAGCCTTGAGTTTGAAGGTTTGTTTTATTGAGATGATGAAATGTCGAAGTAGTAAAAAGGAAAAATAAACATAAACTCAGAAAATAACATGCTTTGGGTTCTTGTTCAACTAGTCAATTCAAGCACATCATTCTAAGCACATGAACTCATAAATCTCTCCTTGATGATATAGCCTAGTTACTGACTTATTGATTCCTCATATAAGCAATTCTCAAATACTAAAAGCTAAGCCCAATTCCTTGTGTACTTAGTCATTTATATGATGTTTTAGATCATGCAAATTCAGGCCATCAAACCCCAACCCTTCCTCTATTCCTAGTAGAAAGCGTAGAAGGGGTAATCCCAATTCGGTTCCCTAATCTATAACAAACTTCTGTTCTGATTATAGAAAAGCATAAAGCAAGCATGCATACTAGCTTAGATTGATATTCAGAAAATGGGATTCAAGCAAAGAAGAAGAACATGAGGGAAAGAACTTAAGATTATAACTCAAATATGAAAAGTCTTACAAAGTAAACCAAAGCAATAGAAGAGAGATTAGCCAAGCATGACAAGTGCCATGCTTGGCTAAGAACCTGAATTACAAGCTTGGAAGCCTTCTCTCACTCTCCTAGATGATCCTCTACCTCTGAATTTTACAAAGTATCAAAAGATACAAGAGAAAATGACTAGATTCCTATTTATAGGCAAAAATCACGAGTCTGGGCTGTTCCTAGCTCTCAGGCGCCAATTCAGAGCGCCTGAGCGCCAATTCCATGCTGAAACTGAGCCTCTGGAAGGTAATTGGCGCCTAGGCACCAATTAAGCACGCCTAGGCGCCAATTCTAGAACCCTGGAAAAAGCAATTGGCGCCTAGGCGCTCTGACTCGCTGGAAAACCTTTTGATCTTCATTTTAACTCCTCTTTACTCCTCTTTAAGCCTCTCTTCAATTCTCCAAACCTCTAGACACTCCATCTTCAGCTGTTACAACCTGAAAACTTGATGACAAAGCTAGGAAAATATCTAGAAATTCAGAGGTTAGTTTTGCACAAAGGCTCCAAAACAAGTGGAAATTGCCTATGACTCTTAAACTCTAATCAAATGCAACTAAAGCCCTTATAAAACTACAAAATTACTAAACTAATGCAAATGCACAAATAAAAGTAAAAATGCATGAGAATGCATGAAACACTACATGAGACACAAGAAAAAGACTCAAAACCTACAAGGAAAAACCCTAAAAACATCATATAAACCCGGGTCATCAGTCATCTAATCAATTGTATAGTGTCGGCATAACATCGAGTGTCTTTACCAAAAGAATGTAGTTTCAAGCCGTTTAACGTGAGTCTCGACGTTGGCGTTTAAAGAAAGAGTATGGAAATATGACTTGTTATTCACAATGATATTCAGGGGATTATATACAACTTACTCCACTAGTCAACTGCCTAAAATTAGGAGCTAATCATGTACAGAATATATTGTCCCTAATTAGAAGATAGAGCTGAGATATATACTATACAGAATCTCATATTCATAGGAGAGAAATATGCTATTCCTAATTACTGCAATTGTGAATTATCCTATTACTCCCCCTCAAGTTGGAGCATGAAGATTCCGAATGCCCAACTTGCACAACAGAAATTGAAATTGTTGCTTTCCAAGAGCCTTGGTAAAATTATCTGCAAGCTGGAGGTTTGTACGAACATGAAAGGTAGAGATGTTACCAGCTTGAATCTGATCTCGTACAAAATGGCAATCAACCTCAATATGTTTGGTGCGCTCATGAAAAACAGGATTCGCAGCAATGTGTAGAGCCGCTTGACTATCGCAAAAGAGACGCATATGGGCTCAATGATGAACACCAAGAGACTTAAGCAAGGACTTAAGCCAAGTAAGCTCACAACTAGCAGTAGCCATGGAGCGATATTCAGCCTCGGCAGAGGAGCGAGAGACGGTTGGCTGCTTCTTAGTCTTCCAACATAATAAAATAACCAGTAATAAAACGACGAGTCAAAGGACAAGTGGCCCAATCAGAATCACAATAAGCATTAAGGTGTAAGGCGCTGTCCTTAGACAGCAAAAGACCTTGCCCAGGATGGCCTTTTAAGTAATGAAGAACTCGAAGAGCAACATTCCAGTGAGCTTCCTTGGGACGTTGCATAAACTGAGCTAAAGTGTGAACAACATAGCAGAGTTCTGGGCGAGTGATGGTGAGATAAATCAAGCGACCAATCAGTCGTCGATAACGATCAGGTTGAGGAAAATCAGGACCAGTAGCAAGCGCCAATTGGTGATTCTGGTCCATGGGAAAATTGCAAGGTTTTGCACCAAGCAAACCAGCTTCAGAAATAATATCAAGCGCATATTTACGCTGAGAAAGAAATAATCCATCAGATCCACGGGCAATCTCAATACCAAGAAAATATTTCAACGCTCCCAAATCTTTCATGTGGAAACAAGTGCTAAGGTAAGCTTTGAAATTAGCAATCGCTGCAGAATCATTCCCTGCTATAATCAAATCATCAACATACACAAGAATATGCATAATAATACCATGTCGTTGAAGAGAGAACACTGAATAATCTGCATAGGATTGAAAAAATCCAAATGACTTCAAGGCTGAAGCAAGTTTAGAAAACCAATTACGAGGAGCTTGACGAAGATCATATAGAGATTTCCGCAATCGACAAACCTTCCCAGCAGAGGCACCAGAAAATCCAGGGGGAAGAGACATATACACTTCTTCATCAAGATCACCATGAAGAAAAGCGTTGTGAACATCCATTTGATGGAGTTCCCAACCACGAACAACGGCTACAGCAAGAAATACACAGACGGAGACCATCTTAGCAACAAGAGCAAATGTCTCCTGGAAGTCAATACCTTCAACTTGATTGTTGCCAAGAATGACAATTCGTGCTTTGTGTCGTTCGATAGTACCATCAGAGTTGTATTTAATTTTGTACACCCATTTACACCCAATAGTTTTCTTTCCAGGTGGCAAATCTTCAAGGGTCCATGTACCATTATTTTCAAGAGCCTCAATCTCCTTGCGCATGGCCTCACGCCATGAAGGAGAACGAACAGCTTCAGAGAAGCATGTTGGTTCATGTCCTGCTGTTATTGCTGCCAAAAAACGAGTATGGGAAGTAGAAAAACTATTGCAAGTCACATAATTAACTATGGGATAAGGTGTACCTGAAGATGGCGATTGAGTAGATGTTGAAGAAGGGGGGTCTAGACATTGTGCTGTATGACAAACATAGTCACGCAGTCGAACTGATGGTTGACGGTCTCTTGAGCTGCGTCGGACATTACTAGAAGACAAATCTGTTGTACCATCAAGCAAAGCAATATCAGGTGCTTCCGGCTCAATAGGATCACTCCCCTATCATCTAAAGGCCCATTACCTAAACCATGAGGTCCACTAGATGATGAAGTCATATCATGAGTTGGTTCAATATGTGCAGCAAAAGACATCACAATAGGATCACTCCCCCTGTCATCCATCTCATAAACAGCAGGATGAGTAGAACTACTAGAGTAAGGACTAGAAGAAGGAGGTTGACTATAGGGAAAGTGATTCTCATAGAACACAACGTCCCGAGAGTTAAAGATTTCCCTAGTATCCATGTCATATAGCCTCCATCCCTTCTTTCCATGAGGATACCCAATAAAAATACATTTCCGACTTCGAGCAGCAAACTTGTTACGATCACGAGGAATCTTTGAAGCAAAGCATAAACACCCAAAGATTTTAATGTGGTCATAGAGAGGTTTGTGACAAAAAATGATGTGATATGGGGTTTTCCCTTGTAGAATAGGAGTAGGTGTACGATTAATAAGATAAGTTGTCGTAAGTACACATTCACCCCAAAACTGAAGAGGTAAGTGTTGAAAGATTTTTTCTACACTAATACTACTTTCAAAATCCTCAAGATTCAATTGTAGTATAGCATAGGGTTTTGTCGTATCCGCAGGGAATTGCTAACACAAATGCCGTTCTTTAGTAAAATTACCCAAGCAATAGATTTTCAAAAGGTTGATAATTGTTTCGGTGACCAAAACACATTCAAATTAAACAAAGCGAGAGTAAAACGATTGATATCAAGAGAGAAAGCTGTTGGAATTGGAGTTCACCGTTTAACTATTAGTGTCCTATGATTCTATATGAATATTCATTCCTATCCATGATTCATCTACACCATTTCTACCCTACTTCATTGATTCCTCACATGAGTGGATATCTATAACTTACTTTCCTAAACATTGATTCCTCACATGCATAGAAAAGCTAAGTTATCTTTAAGCTCAGATGTTTAAGGGACTAACAAACCTAACTCTATTCCTAGCAATTAGATTTATTAGATGATTAACTCTAGGTCGGACTCTAGACGACGTAGCTTCCGCTCTTACGCCGAATCAATCGATATGTTCTAGGTGCGCAAACTAAAACATAGCATTAAGAACAAGAGAAAACCATTGAATCATGTAATAGAAACAATATTTTTATATAGAAATCAAGAAGAACAACTCATAGTTAAAGGCTACATCCAAATCCAACAAAGAAACTAAGCAACCCATATCCATGGATTGCTTACAAAGCTTACAAGAGGAAACTAAGGTGAAAGCGGTGACCCGTGCCGTCCTCGGTGTGTCTCCAGCACGATGGATGGTGGATCAAAGCTCCCAAAGTTTCTCTCTTCCTTCTCTCTGCAATTTTCTCTCCAAGAGGTCCAAAATATGTTAAAAGATCATTAAATTCTGATTTGGTCGAGCTTTTTATAAAACAGGACAGCAATCTCGCTTAAGCTGATAAAGGTGTCGCTTAAGCGAGCAGGTTTCTTCACATTCAGGTAAGGTCTTTGGCTTAAGCGAGACCATTTCTCGCTTAAGCCAAATTGTCTTCCAGAACCACTGCTACTGCCATGTAATTTGGCTTAAGCGAGGCAACATTTGGCTTAAGCGAAGTTCAATATATCTACCACTGCTACTGTCATGTAGCTTGGCTTAAGCGAGCCAACTTTTGGCTTAACCGAACTTCAATATTTTTAGCCCTTTTGATCTTCAAATGGTTGGATCTTCTTGACTTTTCTCCTACAATAAATACCAAAGAGTCTAAATGATAAAACTAACATATCTTACATAATATCTATATATAAACTATCTACTTACTAAATTAACCTATTTGAGGGATAATTTGAAAGATAACTTACACATTTAGAACAGATAAGTACCCAAATTAATATAGAAAATCAGGTAAATTTGGCACTTATCAGTAAGTTAGCTTGAAAGCGGAAGGAACGAGCCACATTCAAAATATGTCGGTGTTTCTGTTCGGCTCGCCCATTTTGTTGGGGGGTACCAACACAAGATGTTTCAAATAAGATACCATGTTGTTGGTCAATCTGCAAGTGCACAGATATCTACCCGGTTTTAATTTATCGAACCACATGGAATTGGAATGTGAATTCAGTTTAAGCCTCGAGTTCACAGTAAGAAAGCGAGTAAAATTCAGTTTTAAAGGTTGATTGTTTCGGTGATTAATTAACAAGAAATTGAAATATAAGTGTGTGAGGAAAATGGTGAGCATGCCATGGGTTCTTGCTTGACTAATTCAGTTCTAATCAACCTATTCTATCCACAAAACTCTGAGTCTCTCCTTGATGTTCTAGCCTAATCAATCATCTATCGATGCCTCGCATAGACAATCCTCTCAAGCCAAAAGATAGGCACAATTCCTTGATAACCTAAACATTTGCTAAAGGCATTAAGCATGCAATTCAGGCCAACAAACCTCAACCCTTCCTCTGTTCCTAGTAGCAAGTATAGAAGAGGTAATCCCACAACAAGTCCCTAATCTATAACAAACTTCCGTTCTATTATAGAAAAGCATAAAGCTAGCACATGTTCTAACTTGAAACATAAAGCATGGATAAGGGATTCAAGGGTTTACTCAGAAGATTCATGAATAGAAATAGGAATTAAGGTTAAAACATCTTAAGTCTTACAAAGAACCCAAAGCAAAAGGGATTTAGCCAAACATGGCTATGAAATCCATACAAGAAGATAAAGATGAAACCTGAAACATAGGGCTTAGAGAAAGCTCCTCAAGCTCCAGAACTCAAACCCTCTCTTCTAACTTATGAAAATATGATAAAATGACAAAAGGTTCCAAGAGAAATGTCTAAAAACCAATTTATAGGCAAAACAGTCGAGTCTGGGCGCTCAGGCGCCAATTCAGAGCGCCTGAGCGCCAATTCCAGCCCAGAAACATGCTCTCTGGAGGTGTCTGGCGCCTAGGCGCCAATTCCCAGCGCCTAGGCGCCAATTCCAAAAGCTTTAGGAAATTGCACTAGCGCCTAGGCGCCAATTCCCAGCGCCTAGGCGCTCAAGCTTCGCTGGAACAGACTTTTCAGCTCCTTGTAACTCCTCTTCAAGCCTCTTTAAGCCCTCCTTCAATTCCAAGCTTCTTGGCCTTCCTCATCCATCAGTTTCAGACCTAGTAACTTAGGCACAAAGTAAAAGAGATATCTAGAAGCTTCAAAGAGTTAATTAGCAAGGAGAACCTTCAATTAAAACAATAAAACACTGCAAGTCCTAAACTTACTTAAAATGCACGAAAACTCCCTATAAAACTACAAAATTACCACAACGAAGCAAAGACTCAATAAAAGATAAAAATGCATGAGAATGCATGAAACACTACATGAGACTCAACAAAAAGACTCAAAACAAACAAAGAAATGACCATAAAAACACTACTAAACTAGGGTCATCACACCACTATACTCAACGACAGCTCGCCCTCGAGCGTAAACAACACTCGCTTGCCCTCAAGCGCAAGAAATGCTCCCAACACAAGTGCTGAACAAGGAATAATTCACAAACAACAGGGGGACAAAGGAATCACAGCTAGTTCCAAGAGAAAGACCTGACAACCTACTTCATGCATCTTTTAAAAAGAGAAGAATGAAGAGTCCATTCATGAGAAGCATATAGAACTAAAAATCCTAGGATGAGATGTTGATTTAGTGCACTGAGCACACAAGCAAGTTCATAGGTCTTGAATGTCATTCACTCAATAGCAACAAAGATCAAACATGCAAATATTCAAAGAGACTTTAAAACGGGTTGAAACATTGGCTAGGTAGAACATGATGGTGGTTGGTCCCTAAGGAAATTCTAGGCTTCAAGCACATTGAGTGTGGTCCAATTCTAAAACCCCCCGGAGCTTTTCACAATAAACTTTTTAGCACAAGTTTCTTGTACCCCCCCTTTTTTTCAACTTTTTTCTTTTACAACTCCAGCTTTTGTTCAGGAGTTCTTTTTCTTTTTTTTCAATGATTTTTTTTTCTTTTCGGGGCAAGAGACTATTTCACAATTTTTCAGCTCCATACAAATATAATCAAGGACCATCACTCCCCAATATTCCAACCAAATATCCGCCCCAATCACTTGGCTGCAATAAAATCTCCAAAAAGGCTCAAGTGGGGCAACTAAAGACAATGTTCAATCAACTAATTCAGAATCTCAAGAAATCCTACAAGTCTCAAGAATAAAGCAAGAATCACAAAGCATGCTATGAGTGAAATTAATGCAGAACCAAGAATTGCAAGTGAGTCAGGATCCTCCAGAGAAATTTTATGGTGAAGGGTCAAAGATAGACCCTTAATGGACTCACCTCGACTCCTTTCTCAAGAAACATTCGGAAGACCGAAGTCTCCTCCTCTCTTCCCCAAACATGCAATCACTCATCCCCAAAAACAGCAGCAAGTATTCACAAAAACATTTTCAAAACCAGCACAAGTACGAGAGCATAACTACGGGCAAAAACATGTGAGTATAGGGAAGTAAAGACCCAAAAACAACTCTAAAAAAAACACTGCATGATTAAACAGAAAAATAAAAGCTACAAAAGAAAAAATATGTAAAAATGCATGAGCTAAACTAAAGGGAAGAGTTGACCTTCTTTACTAATTACCATGGAGGCCTTAGAGCCACCTCCTACTCCAGAATTTAGGCTCTCAATCCCTGCAACATGCAACAACCAAACAAGCAAAATAAAACAAGACTTGGGTTGTCTCCCAAGCAGCCCTAAGTTATAGTCCTAGGTGAACTCTCCTTCCTTTGGTGTTAGGAAGGAAATTCCTTACCATCAATCTTCTTACCACATGGGCAAGGTAGGAACCTTGCACAAAACCTTTGGAACAATTCCTCCCAAGAGAGGGTTTCATCTAAACCATCATACCAAATCCTGGCTCCCCCCTTCAAGGAGTGAGGGAAGAGCTTAATCTTGAGCTCATCACTAGTCACACCTTCCATCTTGACAAGGTGACTAGCTTGTGTGAACCGGGCGATGTGGGCTTGGAAATTCTCATCTTTAGACCCCCCATACTTGTTTTCACTAACAAGCTTGATGAGAGCTTTATTAAGCTCAACATCTTTTTCACTTACCTTGGGGGTCTCCTTTGAAGACCTGGACAAGCTTTTGATCATATCACAAACAAAACCATCATTAATGTTAGTTTGTAAATTAGGATTGAAAACCGAAAATCTTACCTTGTCCTCACCAACTCTGAGAACGAGCTGACCCTTATCAACATCGATCTTCGCCCTGCCAGTGGCTAAGAATGGTCAGCCAAGAATGAGAGGAATCTTAGCATCCTCCTCCATGTCTAGCACCACAAAATCAACCGGGAACACATACTTATCAACCTTAACCATCACATCTTCAATGATCCCATAAGGTGTTTTTAGGGATCGGTCTGTCATTTGTAAGGAGAGCATGGTCGGGGTGACCTCTCCTAAGTTCAGCCTTCTAAACATGCTAAGCGGCAACAAGTTGATGCTCGCTCCCAAATCACACAAGGCTTCAAAAACAGTCAACCCCTCAATCTCCACTGGGATAGTAAAACTCCCGGGATCTCTTCTCTTCTTAGGCATTTTTCTTTGCAAAATGGCACTACACTCCTCAGTCATCATGATAGTTTCATCTACCTCACTCAACTTCCTTCTTTTACTTAGGATATCCTTCATGAACTTAGCGTAGATTGGCATTTGCTCCAAGGCTTCAGAAAAAGGAATATTAATGTGGAGTTTCTTAAAAACCTCCAAAAACTTGGAAAATTGTTTATCCAGATTTTTCTTAACCAAAGCCTTGGGGAATGGAATCTTGCTGAGTTCAGGAGAAGGAGTACTCACAACTCAAGCTTTCACCGGTTCACTCACTCTCTTCTCCATGACACCCTCATCTTTTTGCTCTACTTTCTCATTTTTCTCTCCCTCAACTTGTTTTTTTGACTCATGTAACACTCTCCCACTCCTAGTGGTAACTACAGCAGAATTTTCTTGTTTAGACAAAATTAAAGAATCGGGAGAAAACTTACCTTGAGGTATCTCGGCCATTTGCTTGGCCAGTTGGCCAATTTGACTTTCCAAGTTCTTTATAGCCACCTTTTGGTTCTTATAGTTGTTCTTCATGCGATTGATGCAGCTCTCCAATAGCTCCTCTAAGCTCTTCTTGCCACCATCATTTTCACCAACTTGCTCTTGGACTTGTTGAGAAAGTCTAGAGCTTTGACCTTGGAAACCCTGACTAGTAATGGTGCAAAATTCACTAACATTGGGCCCTCCAATAGTCACACACTCCACTTTGGCTGCTGTAGCACCGACCAAATTGGTCGCCTTTATGTGATTTTGAATCTCTGCAATTCGTTCGGAGAGTTGCTTGTTGGAGGCCAAGAGCTTGTCGTAAGCTTCCACTTCAAGCTTACTCCTTCGGGTTTGGCAATCATTTTCAGAGTTCATGGCTCTCGCTGCCATCTTTTCTATTAAGTCATACCCCGCTTGTGGGGGAAGAGCATCGAACTCCCCATTAGAAGCGCATCTAGGCCAAACCTCCAAGAGTATTGTAGACCATCATAAAATATTGCAACCAATTCAGCTTGGGTGAGATTGTGTTGAGGACATTTCCTCAATAGCTTCTTGAAGCGCTCCCAAGCTTCATAGAGATTTTCCTCAGTGGTTTGCACAAAATTCATAATGTCTTTTTTCAGCTTCCTCAAAAGAGCTCTTGGGAAGAACCTTGTTGTGAATTTTTCTGCTAGGTCTTCCCAAGTAATGATACTCCCTTGAGGTTGTGAATTCAGTCATTCCTCCGCTGCATCTTTCAAAGAAAATGGAAACAAGCTCAACCGAATTGCATCCGTCGGAACATTGTTCACACGGTAAGTGTTGCAATTCCAGATGAACCTCTCCATGTGAGCATGTGGATCTTCCAAAGTACCTCCACCATATTGGTTTTGGCTCACCAAGTTGATGAATGCCGGTCTCAACTTAAAGTTCCCCACTCCCTCGGGAAAGACAATGCTCCCGGGATAGTCATAACTCATGGTAGCCGAAGTGAGTTCCCGAAGAGACCGGTTGGCATTCTCAACTTCTTGTTCACATAATCGGAGGGTGATCCCCTCTTGGATTCTTGCCTCGATATGGGCTTGCATCTCCTCCTCCGTCATTTGGCCACCCATGGTGGTGTCTCTCTCGAGAGCAACCTGAAAGTGTGACACTCAAACAAAGAAAGATAAGTAGCACCAATTCTAGACAAAGATAAAAACAAAAAATAAAACCACAAACTAAAAACTTAAACCAAAAACCACAAACAATTCCCCGGCAACGGCGCCAAAAACTTGTTGGTCAATCTGCAAGTGCACAGATATCTACCCGGTTTTAATTTATCGAACCACAGGGAATTGGAATGTGAATTCAGTTTAAGCCTCGAGTTCACGGTAAGAAAGCGAGTAAAATTCAGTTTTAAAGGTTGATTGTTTCGGTGATTAATTAACAAGAGATTGAAATATAACTGTGTGAGGAAAATGGTGAGCATGCCTTGGGTTCTTGCTTGACTAATTCAGTTCTGATCAACCTATTCTATCCACAAAACTCTGAGTCTCTCCTTGATGTTCTAGCCTAATCAATCATCTATCGATGCCTCGCATAGACAATCCTCTCAAGCCAAAAGATAGGCACAATTCCTTGATAACCTAAACATTTGCTAAAGGCATTAAGCATGCAATTCAGGCCAACAAACCCCAACCCTTCCTCTATTCCTAGTAGCAAGTATAGAAGAGGTAATCCCACAACAAGTCCCTAATCTATAACAAACTTCCGTTCTATTATAGAAAAGCATAAAGCTAGCACATGTTCTAACTTGAAACATAAAGCATGGATATGGGATTCAAGGGTTTACTCAGAAGATTCATGAATAGAAATATGAATTAAGGTTAAAACATCTTAAGTCTTACAAAGAACCCAAAGCAAAAGGGATTTAGCCAAACATGGCAATGAAATCCATACAAGAAGATAAAGATGAAACCTGAAACATAGGGCTTAGAGAAAGCTCCTCAAGCTCCAGAACTCAAACCCTCTCTTCTAACTTATGAAAATATGATAAAATGACAAAAGGTTCCAAGAGAAATGTCTAAAAACCAATTTATAGGCAAAACAGTCGAGTCTGGGCGCTCAGGCGCCAATTCAGAGCGCCTGAGCGCCAATTCCAGCCCAGAAACATGCTCTCTGGAGGTGTCTGGCACCTAGGCGCCAATTCCCGGCGCCTAGGCGCCAATTCCAAAAGCTTTAGGAAATTGCACTAGCGCCTAGGCGCCAATTCCCAGCGCCTAGGCGCTCAAGCTTCGCTGGAACAGACTTTTCAGCTCCTTGTAACTCCTCTTCAAGCCTCTTTAAGCCCTCCTTCAATTCCAAGCTTCTTGGCCTTCCTCATCCATCAATTTCAGACCTGGTAACTTAGACACAAAGTAAAAGAGATATCTAGAAGCTTCAAAGAGTTAATTAGCAAGGAGAACCTTCAATTAAAACAATAAAACATTGCAAGTCCTAAACTTACTTAAAATGCACGAACTCCCTATAAAACTACAAAATTACCACAACGAAGCAAAGACTCAATAAAAGATAAAAATGCATGAGAATGCATGAAACACTACATGAGACTCAACAAAAAGACTCAAAACAAACAAAGAAATGACCATAAAAACACTACTAAACTAGGGTCATCACATGTGCAGCAAAATAATCTCCCAAGGATGTAAATTATGTCCCATTATCACTACGAATACGTTTCACCCTTTTATTGAATTGAGTTTGAGCCATTGCACAAAAATTCTTAATAAGTTTTGCAACCTCGGTCTTATTAGCCATTAAGTAAATCCAAACCCCTCGAGAGTGATCATCAACAATAGTTAAAAAATTTGATGCGCCACAGGAAGAAGGGACACTATATGGACCCTAGACATCACAATGAATTAAATCAAACAATTCAACTGCATTGCTAGAACTTAGAGGAAAAGGTGCACGAGCCTATTTGGCTTTAAAACAAATTTCACAAGGTTCATCCTTATTTTTATGAGAATCTGTGTTGCAAACACCAGGTAGAAAACCAATTATTTTAGGAGAGGGATGTCCAAGACGTCGATGCCACATTTGATAAGAATCTGCATTAGTTGCATGACATAGTCTAGCTTTCGGTGCCATCGAGCGAAGCCAATAGACCTCATCCTTCTCTTCACCTACTCCAATCACCATCCTCGAAGTGCGGTCCTGTATCACACAAAGTTTGTCGGTTAATGTGACTACACAATTGAAATATTATTGATCAACTGAGAAAAAGATATCAAATTGCAAGTTAATCGAGGAACATATAAAACATGTGGGAGTGCAACATTGACACCAAGGGTTGTTGTCCCTTCTTGGACAGCATTGGCATGTGTCCCATCAGGCAGCACAACAGGAGAAGGAAAAATTTCTGAGATATCCATAAGCACGCGTTTGTCTCCGGTCATGTGATAAGATGCCCCTGTATCCAATATCCAAGGAGAAAGAGACTTACCCATCAATTTTTCACTGGAGGCAGAATTAGTATTTAAGGATTTAAATACATTCAAGATGGTACTCCATTGTTCATCTGTCAAAGCAGGTCCAACTGCATCTCTGTCTTGGGATGTCAGGGTGTGCGTACCAGAAGCAGATGAAGCGGCTAATTGAGCAGCATTAGCAGCACGAACAGGAGGTTTGCCACGACCACGCCCTATGACAGAATCAGCGGTACCACCACCTTTTCCTTTCCCATTGCTCTTGTCGTTACCACGACCAAAAGTCCACCATTCCAGATAACCAATAATTTTGAAGCAAGAAGTAACCTCATGTCCTTGCCTCCCACAATTTGTGCAAGCACCTTTTTCAGAACGTCCTCTAGTTGCACCATTGTTAGAAGAACCTCCTTGAACAGCAAAAGCAACCGCCTCAGTTCGTGCTTCCCGCCCCTTCGTCATGGTTTTGTGGCATTCTTCTTGCACCACCAGTGCATATACTTTATTCAAAGAAGGAAGCGGATCCTGAGCTATAACACTGGAATGAAGCGTTCCATATAGATCATCATCCAAGCCCATCAAGAATTGATGAACTCGTTCATCTTCACGTTCCTTGCTTAGATCGGCAGCCCATTTGCAGACACATTTGCCACACGTACAAGATCTCTTTGTTATATATGTGGACAACTCATCCCAAATCTTCTTCAGATGCCCATAGTAGGCAACAACACTCTGCCCGTGTTGATCGCAACGCGCCAGTTCTGACCTCAGTTGAAAAATCCGAGGTCCATTGCCAATAGAAAATCGTTGATGGAGATCGTCCCATAACTCCTTTACTGTATCATAATACGTAACAGTAGAGCGAAGGGAGGGTTCGATAGATTGAATGATCCGGGCAACAAGCATGGAATTAACGCTCCACCAATCCTCAATTTCGCTTGAATCTGCAGTAGGTTCTGTCACAGATCCGTCCAAGAATCCAAGTTTGTGTTTTGCACGGAATGCGTTACGCATACTGGTTTCCCATTCTTGATAATTATCTCCCCTCAAAATCACTGGACAAATATTCATGCCAGGATGATCAGAAGGGTGCAAATAGTAGGGTGAGAGAGAGATCGGCTTCTTTTCCTTCTCACCATTGCTGGAATTCGACTTCTTTCCGTTATCACCGCCATCGTCAACGATGGTGTCGCCATCTTTTTCAGCCATGGTATCTGTTTGATACCAGCAAAAAGAAGAAAACGAGATAGCAGAAGAAGAAACGTAAAAAAATATCAAGGTAATATCAAAGAGAGTATATTTCCTGCTCTTGATACCATAAAGAAAGAGTATGGAAATATGACTTGTTATTCACAATGATATTCAGGGGATTATATACAACTTACTCCACTAGTCAACTGCCTAAAATTAGGAGCTAATTATGTACAAAATATATTGTCCCTAATTAGAAGATAGAGCTGAAATATATACTATACAGAATCCCATATTCATATGAGAGAAATATGTCATTCCTAATTACTGCAATTGTGAATTATCCTAATAACGTTCAACCAGCGTTAATTAGTGCTTTTTATGTGATTCTTGTGAGAGAATGAATCCCAAAGTAGGAAAGGTACATATTCATATCATTCATTAACCATGCTAATTGTGTCGTCAGCATTTGAATTGACTTCTGCATACAAACAATCATTTGATGATTTTGAATAAATTGTCACTTTCTGATTTTGCGTCTCAGAAAAACTTTGGTTAACAAAACATAAACCTCATTTTCTTGATGGTTCTCTTCCAACTAGCTATTCATGTAGAGTCGTAGACTCTTCTGAAATTATGATTATCTTTATTGCACGTTTCAAAAAATTAATGTATATAATAAGTGACGCCACCAACCAAAGATAATTATAATCTTCCTGTATCCTATGTCTTCATAGCATATATAGTTATATACCATCCCACTGAGGAACCTGCATCTTCCATTACAAAAGATGGAGCAAGAAATGGAGAAGAGAAAATTGGGTACAAGAGAAGAAACTGAAGAAGAGAAACGGGTGTATGATGCATCTGTGGATTATAGAGGCAGAGTTCCCCTACGTGCTTCCACCGGTGTGTGGAAAGCTTCACTTTTTATCCTCAGTAAGATACCATTTTTACTTCAGTATTTTTTGTTAAACATCATTTTTTATAAGTTTTTGCAGCCACGGTAAAAAGAAAATTCATTTTATTGTTAATTTTTAAGCTCCACTCTCATCATAAATTAACAATACGTGATCAACTGCATGCATGTCAAATATAACAAATAGCACCTCTTTATTGGCTACCCATAATATGGCATGGCGAATCTAAGCATCCAATATAGGGTGTACAAGCTCGGGCCAACATGAAACTCCGTTCATAGCCCGAGTTCATCGGGTCGGCCAGCTTTTGTAGAAAGGATGGAATTTTTTATCCAACTAAAAATCCGGTTTCAGGTTGGGGTGGGTTCTAGTTGATCTTCCGGACGGTTTGAACTCGTTCTTTCATTGCCAAATATAATTAAACTCTCACTTCATTGTATATCTTCGAATTTAGGATGTGTTCAGATTTTATAACTCGCCCGATCATATGTAGAGCCTAATAAGAGGCTGGAACAACTCGTCCCACAAACACCTCTAATTTAATCTTTACCGGACAACTTTAATATATTCACATAATTTCTTTTTCAACCCATTTTCACACTTTTTTAAATATTTTTTTTTTCCTTTTTTATCACATCAATTTCTACGTACTTCTATTCCTAAGGGTGGTGAATGGATTTTTTCATCCTTTAGCAAAAGGGAGTTATAACACATATAGTTTATGTTTAATAAAATTATTGAAATCCTATATATAAATTATATTTTATCTGTACCTTGGTAGAATTAGCTTATTAAATTATATGATAATTTAACTGTTAAACTAACCAATAAGTATAAATTTAAAAATGTCACAATTTTTATTTTGTAGAGAAATGTATAGGTATGTTGGGGTTGTTTAAATCACTCAATTGTAAATATTGAGAAAAATCGCCATAATTTAGGTGTCCAATAATATTTTGGCAAGTAGCATAGGATTTTAGTTTTAAGTATTTTTAGTTAGTTTTAAACTATTACCATTAATTAAGAGGTTAAAATAAATAGTATAAGTGTGTTCTTTAAGCATTTAGTCCAGAGTTATATTCTTGAACGGTGTCTATAGAGAATGATTCGTGAGAGATACCTACCCATTTAATGTGATCTTAAAGCCTCGAGGAAGTTTAATTAGAGTTCCACTCAGTCTAGATCGTGTCTCTAGAAAATGATTTGTTGGAGAGACATACCCATTAAATGTGGCATAACATAAGAGGTTCGAGGAGATGAGTATGGTTGTAGGCATGAAGAAAGTCAAACTCCCCTCATTTCAGCCTGGTCACTGCACAATCTTACCATTGGAGAGGATGACGTGGAGTTCTTAGTTCTTAAAAATAAGAATTATGTTCTGGTCTAGAACATAGAATCAAGGCATGGTGCCTAGAGTGTGTGGAGTGTGATCGGAAATCTTAGAGAGATGAACTCCTAACTGTTTAGAGAGAGAAAATATAACTGAATTTCAATGTTGTTATTGCCAAATGAGCTAAGAGTCCCTTACAATTGGTACTTCCCCCCTATTTATAGGAGCTGAGTTGGGCCTATACGCCTTTAATCTGCCTAGATGGGCCAGTTGGGCCTCGGGGTGCGAGGCCCAAAAGACCTGGGTCTGTCTCGTGCTTAAGTGTGAGCATCCTGGGCGAGGGACCATGGGGTCTCGCCCAGTCCACAAGTCCACAAGACACCGAGCTCGAAGCATGAGAGCTGAGTGTGTCTTTAAACAGGAAAATCAACGACGAAGACCATAAAAGGCTAAACAATGCCAAAACTTAACAGAATGAAAAAGTAGTTGCCAACATGGCCAAGAGAATAAAGTCAAAAATATACGTATTTCAAACTTTTCGTTGCACCATCTCCTCCTCAAGCAAATTGAGCAGTCTCACGGCGATGGCATCCGACCCGCTCGCCTCGCCGGCCTTGTGCACGTGCCTCGAATCATGATACCTTGACAACTGTCATGCGTTCGCCACGCGTTGAGCCCTGAGGTGATGCTTAAGTCAGCAAATCTACTGAATCTCAACTGTCACTTTTTGAAATGCCTTTTCAGATCGTTTCAGAACCTGTCAATTTGAATTCAAGCCAATCAACTTGATTACAGCTTTTCTCTTAATGCATCCTTCCCACAAAAAATTTTCCTTTCCTCCCCGAGTAAATCTGAACGGTGACAAGGCATCCATGCCGAAAATCCAGGCGGGCGAGAAGCGACCTCTTGGCGAGGAATCTCATCGCCCTTCCCTCAAAAAACTACAGCCTTCCAACAGCTTAACCCGCCCTGGCGAATCTTCGCGGGTGATGCCGGTTTCCCCTCCAAATTCTCAAAGTAAATCCGTGGATAGGGCCTGCTCCCAGCCAACAGTTGTCCCGCCGTCCCTTGGTCAAGGCGCGACATCGGCCGGTGAAACTCCTCCGCCGCCGTCGAATGCTCCCTCTTCGAGCTCTGAGAGTCGAGGGCTGCCATACTTCATATCCCTTACGCCTGCCTAGGTGGCTAAGATGAATGAGAGTGTTCAAGAGCACGGATTAGGCAGAGTGTCCGAAGGCGCGTTGGCGACGGTTCTCCACGCTTTTCACTGCTATAGTCACTCCGCCCGAGACGCTGACGCGCTGCGATCTTAGGTATCTCGCCTCCACACCCTCAACGCCTAACTTGCCAAGGAATGTGAGCCACTCACTGCTCAGCTGTTCGCCAAGGAGACTTCCTTTTCCAAAGAGCTAAACGAGCAGTCCTCCCGTGCTGAAGTCAGCTTGGAGTTCCGTGATAGGAAGATTTCTGAATTGGAGAGGAAACTTTCCGAACTGCAGCAAGAGGTGCGGCTGGAATCAAATGCGAGGGCCGATCTATTAGCTTCGATGGACGCTAACCTTGAGAATCTCCGCTCTGAACTGGCAAGTAAAGACAATGAATTGGCGAGGAAAGGTGATGAGCTGGCGAAGAAAGACGAGGAACTGGCAGAGAAAGACGAGGCCTTGTCCCTGGCGAAGCCCTTGGCCCCTTTCGACGCAGAAGCTTTAGAAGCGAAAATCAGGTCCGAAGCTGTTACCGCTGCCCTTTTCAAACGCGGCCGAGGTTTTTTCCTCGCCAAGGCTCAAATTGAGCATCTCCATCCTCGGCATGATCTAAGCCAGATGGGGGCGTTCAAAAAGGTTACTCCTGCAGGGCTAATTGGGGATCTCGACCCTCCAGGCTTCTCTGGCGAGCATTTCCTATCAAACGAAGATGTAGAACGACCATGAAAATGTTAATAACTTTTGTTGTATTAATGCCCCATCCTCTAACTTTTTGAATGAGAATCTTTCGCGCTCTTCTCTCTTCCTTTTTTTTTACTGCTTTGAACACGTTCCTTAAATCAAACACGTTCCTCAAATCCCAACAGTCTATCGCTAACCACCGTCCTTGGGCATTTAAGCCTTTCAACACAAATTGCACCTCCTTCCAAGGCAAACTCCTCGTAAAACTGCTTCATTATTAACTCTCCGGAGATAAAACTGAAGCTATAAATGGAGTCTAACCGCCGAGTAAAGCTCATATCTCCTCATCTTCCTGAAACATCAAACTCCATCTTTCTTTCAAACATCAAACGCCACAGGAAATGGCATGTTACATCACTTGTTTGGAAAAGCTCAGGAAAAAAGTTTTTGATGAAGATCTCTTCATCAACGTCAGGCATCCAAAAGATCCTAATGTCTACGACTTGACCAACAAACTGTTGGGAATGGATCTGAGCCCTGAAATGGACGCCATCCTCTGGGATTTTCTCTCTTTCGTGGAAGAGATTCAAGAGCTCTGCCAGCAGGAGCTGGATCTGCTGGAGGAGAAGGAAACGGTGATAACAGCTCTGGAGGCGCTAGAAGAAGGTCCTGAGAAGGAGGAGTTAAGCCGGAAAATCTGTAACTTGGGGTACAATCAACACCAGTTGGAGCTCGAGAGAACAGAGCAGCACAAAGAATGTAGGAGAATGACGAGAGACCCTCCCTTCTAAATGTACTAAGTCGAGTATGAGAATAAAAGTTTGTGTCCCGAATTGTTTTGTCGTGCACTAATAAGGTCATGCGAGCAAACAAATAATTGAGTTAGGAAATCATAACGACGTAAACAAATCAATGAAGGAAGAAATGAATATTTAAATGAACAAAAATTAATTATGCGGGCGAGGCGAGTGGCCCGCGACTTATCTCTGCCTTTCGTTTTTCGTCGTTTAGCACGTGTTATCAGTGCTCAATTGCGAGCTTTTTGTGAGTAGTTGTTCGAGAGTGTGCTGCGTATAACTAGTACTTTCGCTCGGTATTTGACCAAGGCTTTCGTTCACAGACATATTTCTCGTAAGATCAGGTGTGGCCCCCCTGCTATATTAGGTGGGGACTTACAATTGCTCGGGGCCCAATGGCCATATGAGTTTACCCGAGACTTTCAGCCTAGTTAAAAATGCTTTCCGCGTTTCAGGAAGACTTGACTCGCCCATATTTCGGGGAGGTTCTTTGGATAAGGAGCTTATTCGCACACGCCGCCAACAAGTGGCGACGGGAAGCTCATCCGCACACGTCGCTTGCATGGGCTACGGTCAGCGCCAGACTCCCCGGAGCAATCCCCAGACATCAAGGTCGTGTTGGGATCGCCACCTTCAGAGAATTTTTCCCACCAAGCTGCCGTCTCGGTTCGATAGCTAGGAGAATTGCTTAGAATATCCTTTTGTATTTGATTTGTTTGAATTTTTACATCGAGGGATGCCTCGTTAAAAAACTCCTGTGGCGGAGAAAAAGAGTGCATCATTATTTTTAGTCCTAGCTTTTTGATTGCCTTCTCGTCTTGCTTCCCTCCCAGTAGCTATTTCCTTAATCAGAGTATCACCCCCAGCACTTTGTCGTCGCCGCCCCTATCAACAATCCTGTAGTAGAAAGGGATTTGAGCCTGCTCGCCTTTTGGTCCAGTATAACGGGCTAACTTTGCTGGCCTCTTACCCTCATCCGTTAAGTGTTCGCATTTCCTCTTTCTTTGACGACTCTTCTTCTGTTTGTCCTTTCCCTTAGCTTTTCGAGAGGGCCGGTGAGACGTGAACAGCCCCCTGGAAATTTCCCCACTTAGTTACCAATTAAAGAGGTCGGCATTTTCCCCTACCAACTCGTTTAAGCGTCGCTCTTGTTCCACGGTGAGCCTGGGCTCGATCGCCAATAGACCTCTGGTGGTTGCACTTGTGTCCCGTTTCTCGCCGCGCCACTCGCTATCCGTTTGAGCAACGGGCACGCTCTTCTTCGCCTCCCGGGGTCCCTCGCCCTGACTCCTTCTGGACTTCGCCCCTTTTCCGCTTTCACCAACTTGTCCCCCTCGTCTATCCGAGTCACTCTGGCTCCGTGTTGCCAGACGTTCCTGTTTGCCTGCAATTATCCCGATCTCATGACACATGTGTCCATCGCCAGCCCCTCTCCTGCCATACAAGGTACGGCAATGATCATGGCATTTCCTCGCCCTCCTTTGGTCTATCTCTATTTTCCCTATCCTTCCGCAGATTAGTGAGTACTTCACCGCGAGGTGGGCCGTAGATATTACTGCTTGCAGGCGATTCAAAGTGCCTCGCACTATGATGACGTTATAAGCTGCTACAACCTGTAGGACTAGGTATCTTATCCTCAAAAGCTCGGCGTCTTCGCCTATCCCAAAGACGGTGTCCAACTCCACATAGCCGCGTACCCGAACTTGCTTTCCCGAAAAGCCTGCCAAGTGTCCTGTGTATGGCTTCAAATCTTTGTCTGTTAACCCTAACTGTTTGAACGCATCCCCATAGATTATATCTGCCAAGCTGCCTTGATCCAGGAGCACCTTCTGCACATTGAAACCGTTAATTCTTACCATTACTACCAGCGGATCATCTGCATGAGGCTTGATTCCCTCAAAATCTGCGCTTGATACCACTATATCCGGGTGTGGGCACCCAAATTGCGCTGGGTACACCTGTATCGATGCTGTCTTCCCCGCTTGTCTTCGTCCCGCTATTGATATGTCGTCGCCATCCTCGCATCCTACAGCAATTACGTTAGCCGTTTCCATCATTCCTTCGTCCTTCTCGCTGTCAGACCCCTCAGTCTTTTCCCTCCTCGTCGCCTGCGGTTGCCTCGCCCTGATTAGCTGCTTGATTTGACCCTTAAGCCTAAAACAGTCGGTGGTGTCGTGGCCTTCTAAGTTGTGGTATTCACACCACTTGAATTGATCATCCACCCTGCACTCTGGGTCCATGTTGCGATCATCTTCCCTGTCTAAGTCTTTGATTCCTGCTTTCAAGAGTTGTTCCATCAATTCCTTATCTGAGCGCCCTCTCGGCCTCGTTCGCCGGCCCACTCTAGCTGTTCGCCAAGAACGCCGGTATCCGACATTTTCTCTCCCCGCACTGGGTTGCCCTTCCTCGCCATTCCTAACAAGTCGGTCAGCTTTTCTAACCTTCTGCTTGTGGCTTGCTTCCTCACCCTGTATCTGTTTTCTTGCCAGCGTCACCCTCGTCGCCCTCTCTTGCTTCCTCCTGTGTACTTCAGTTTCTTCTTCCAGGATATAGCCTTCCGCTCGAGCTCGGACTTCCGCCATTGAGCACGCCCACTCCCTACGTAATTCGCAACTAAACTTCCCTCGGGATAAACCGCTTTTGAAAGCGCACACGCACATGCGTGGCTCCAGTTCCTCGAACCTCGCGGATGCGGCACTGTATTGCTTCATATACTGCTTCAAGGTTTCGCGCTCGCGCTGCCGAATATCAAACAAGTCATCAACCGTTCTTGCGGAGAAATGGTTAAGGAATTTCGATGAGAAGTCACGGAACTTGGCTAGGGATCCTTGAGGCAAGGTCATAAACCAGTCCATAGCCACTCCTCGTAATGTGGATGAAAACATTTTACATCTCACTGCGTCAGAGACCGCGCTCATCGCCATCTCTACATTAAAATGAAGCAAATGATCTTGTGGATCAGTGTTCCCATCGTTCGTTCTCAACGCGAGGTGTGTCATACCGTCTGGCACAGTCACCTCTCGCACTGCCGCCGAGAAAGGTTTGACCTCAGCAGCGGCCTCAGCTTCCTCTTCTTCTTGATTCCACTGTCGAAGGTGATAGTACCTCAATTGCTCCTGGAGGCACTCATTTTGCAACTGTAAATCACTGCTTAAAGCACGGCGTGTCTCTGCACGGTGATGCCTATCCAATCTCGCAGTGCGCGGGGAAGAAATGTAGCCTCGCTCCGGCTCCTTGCAATGCTGCTGGCGAGAAGGCTCCATCAGGCTCCGCCGCCTAACCGAGAATTCATTAGCAAGTACCTGAATCGCACAGGTTGCCACAGAAAATTGAACTTCTCCCAATCAAATTACGAGTCACTCAGGGTCTATATCACGATCTTCCAAGAAAGCTGAAAAGGAAATCGTAACAGAGTAACGAGCTTCGCGTAACCAAATTGCGATCCATGTGGTCCGGGAATCGAAATCTACCGATCCCCACAGACGGCGCCAATGTTCCGGTCTAGAACATAGAATCAAGGCATGGTGCCTAGAGTGTGTGGAGTGTGATCGGAAATCTTAGAGAGATGAACTCCTAACTGTTTAGAGAGAGAAAATATAACTGAATTTCAATGTTGTTATTGCCAAATGAGCTAAGCGTCTCTTTCAATTGGTACTTCCCCCTATTTATAGGAGCTGAGTTGGGCCTATACACCTTTAATCTGCCTAGATGGGCCAGTTGGGCCTCGGGGTGCGAGGCCCAAAAGACCTGGGTCTGTCTCGTGCTTAAGTGTGAGCATCCTGGGCGAGGGACCATGGGGTCTCGCCCAGTCCAAATTAGGTTCGTATATAAGAGTATCTCCAATGCAAGGTTCTTAGTTCTTATTTTTGAGCTAAGAACTAAGAACTGAGTTCTTAACCATTGGAGGGGATGATGTGGAGTTCTTAGTTCTTAAAAATAAGAACTAGGTTCTTATATAAGGAATTTTACTTTTTTAGTTCTTAGCATTAAAAATTATTTTTTTCTCTCATCCAAATTACTTTATTACCTTATGAGTTTGTTTTATTACTTTATGAAAATAAAAAGTATAAATAATGTAGTTGGTGGGACCAAATGAATAGTGCTAAGAACTAATAACTCATGGTTAGAGTAAAATTGCTTGAGAGTTGCTTAAGCACATGTGGCAGTACGGGTTCACATGAATAGTGCTAAGAACTAAGAATTAAGAACTAGCATTGGAGATGCTAAAGAGTTTTACTTTTTGAGTTCTTAGCATAAAAAATATTTTTTTCTCTCATCCAAATTACTTTATTACTTTATGAGTTTTGTTTTATTACTTTACGAAAATAAAAAGTATAAATAATGTGATTGGTGAGACCAAATGAAGTCTTAAGTACTACTCCCTCTGTTCCTAATCTTTTGTTGTTTAAGATTATGCACATTGTTTAAGAGTGCAATCATTGATATATTTGTCGACATAAACACTCCTATTTAATGTTGAAATAAAGTGAAGAGATAGACTAATAGCTATTGGTTAAGAAACTTGCTATGATTTTGATTGGTGAAGATAAGAGGTGGTATGTGAGAGATGTAGTATTAAATGAGGGTATACATGAAATAAATTGAGAAAAAATGCATTGGGTATGTAAAAGAATAAAAGTTTTGGAATTTAGGCCAAAAGTTAAAACAACAAAAGATCAGGAACAGAGAAAGTAAGAATTAAGAACTCATGGTTGGAGCAAAATTGTTTGAGAGTTGCTTAAGCACATGTGGCAGTACGGGCCCACATGAATAGTGCTAAAAACTACTCCCTCTATTCCTATTTAACTGTCCAGGAAGAGAAGAAACACGCATATTAAAGAGTGCAATTAATTTTGTTGGTTTTCATAAAAGTAGTATTTGTTTTTCATTTTTACTCTTTAGATAGCATTTTATCTTTCTTCATTTATTGTTCTGATAAGGGTATTAGTTGTAAAAACATCATTTAATGTTCTCTTGAAATGCTAAATGGACAGTTAAATATGAACAAATTATTTTTCTTAAAGTAGACAGATAAATAGGAACGGAGGGAGTAAGAATTAAGAACTAGCATTGAAGATGCTTTTAGGCAATTGTTACCCGGCAGATGTCAATTCATAAAAGTGTGCATTAAATTAGTTTGGTTAATATCAACGTAACTTCCCTTTTTGTTTGTTTCAATTTGAGCAGCTATTGAATTTAGTGAAAGGGTAAGCTTCTTTGGGATAGCCAGTAATCTCATATCTTACCTCACTAAAGTGATTGATGAAGACCTCAAAACAGCAGCCAAGAATGTAAACTACTGGACAGGAACAACAACCCTTATGCCTCTCATAGGGGGATTTCTTGCTGATGCCTACACTGGTCGGTTTCCTATGGTTCTATTTTCTTCCCTAGTATACTTGATGGTAAATCTTTTCTGTTTTATCTAAGTAATACACATTTTTAAGTAATGAGTGTTTGGTTCAAGTAGTATATATTTGATTCTTTTTTAGCAAAGTCTCGTGTTCGAGCCAGTGGATGAAAAACCCTTCTAGGAGAGTTAACCCCACTAGGATAAGTTTTTTTTTTAGATAAGCCAAAATTAATTAACAAGAAATACCAAGGGTATTTCAACCTTGTACAATTGAGCCAATTTGGTAGTTACAAAAGATCACTACAAAACTGGAAAAAAAAAAAAAAAGGCAAACAGAGGTAATGGAAACAGGGAAAAAACAGAACAAGAGGATATGTGGATGTAGGCTCGAAGAGGATTACGATCTTGTGGAGAATACCTGTATTAGAAAAGAAACTTACTACACATTTAATGCAAGAAAAGCTATGTCATTACACCTCATAATCTTATATATATCCTGTCTTTGATTAGCATATAATTTCAATTTCCTTGTTATACATCACATATAATGCAAGCACTGATATACTGTTTCCATAAAAAATATGACTCATTTCTTGTCACCAAACCAGGGGTTAAGCCTGTTGATTATGACTCAATACATTCCGAGTCTAAAGCCATGCATCAAGACAAAGATATGTCAGAGGCCTAGGAAGGTTCATGAAGTGTTTTTCTTCCTTGCCCTTTACTGCATCTCCTTGGGTACTGGAGGATACAAAACCATGCTTGCAAAGCTTTGGAGCTGATCAATTTGATGATGATCACCAGGAAGAAAGGAAGAAGAAGATGTCCTTCTTCAACTGGTGGAACTTTGCACTGTGCTTTGCATTGCTGCTTAGTGTAACAATGGTTGTTTATGTTCAAGACTTTGTGAGCTGGGGAGTTGCTACACTTATTCTAGCTATTCTTATGGCTCTCACTGTTATAGCTTTTTATTTGGGGAGGCCTTTTTACAGGTACAGGAAGCCAGAAGGAAACCCTTTAACTCCAGTATTACAGGTCATTATTGCAGCCATAAGGAAAAGGAATTTAAGTTGTCCTTCAAATCCTGCTTTATTGTATGAAGTTCCAAAGTTAGACAAGGCCCAAGGAAGGCTTCTAAGGCATACCACAAGGCTCAGGTAATACATGCTCCTTGTGAATTGAGACTAATACTTTTTATTGTTAGAAGTTAGAACTTAGAATTCAAGTTATTATAAGGGAGGGTTTGCGGGTTGATATGCGGGTTGGCGGGCCAAAACCTGCCCTAAAAAATTAGCAAAACTTTTTTTAATAAGAAATTTTCTTGCTGGTTGGCCCACCCCAATTTGATGCTTGGTCTATGCAAGGTTGTCAGACTTGTGAGTCTAAGCAGACTCGTTTTGGGTAGGTAGACTCGACTCGTAGACTCGACGAGACTCGAGTCTACCAGAAATGAAAATTTACTAAGACCAGTGTTTTGTGAATTTCCAGCCCCTGACATTGCACTCACTCACTGTCCCAGAAAACAAAAATAGCAGGTAAGAAAGCAGAAGCAAATTACTCACTCACAAGCACAGCTCACTGTCTCATAAATGAAAGAACAGGGAAATGAAAAAAAAAACAAAAGAACTCACAGAAATAGAAGGTACACGAACAGAAGGAGATGAAAATGAACAAACAGGGAATAGGGAACAGAAGCAATTAAGCAAAGCAAATTAACAAACAAAAACAAAGAAGAAGGAGATGAAAGCAAATCGGGAAGGAAGAAGGAAATGAAAAAAAAAAAAACAAACAGGGACAGGGAAAGAACACGATGGAGAGAAGCTTGCTTACCCACGAACAGGGATGGAGAAAGAAGGAGACGCGAGACGGCGGCGGTGCGCGAGACGGCGGCGACACTCTTGACTGTGGAAGAAGAACACGCGAGAGAGGAGAAGGAACGCGATAGAGGTCTGAAATTAGGTTTAGTTTTGGGGATTTTTAATAAATTTGGGATTTTTTAAAAATAAAAAAAAAACCTTGACTCAGTGACTCGGTCATGACTCGCGAGTCGACCGAGTCAGACCGAGTCTTGCCAGAAAACGAGTCTGACAGCGAGTCGACTCGTTTTTCCTATGTAGACTCGCGAGTCTACCGAGTCAGCGAGTTAACTCGCGAGTCTGACTACATTGGATCTATGGGTTAACGGGTTGGGTTGGGCAAGTTCAAAAGTTGGATCAATTAACCCACTTTGCCAAGAATATAGATTCCTTGTTATCAGGAAAATCTTAAATTCACGCAGTTAAGAAATCTGATTTGGATGAAACATAGGAGGCGTCTGATTTTGATCGACCAGCTCAGATTTCTTGATTGTATGAATTTAGAATTGTCTAGACTGATGGAGACCAAATCCCGTGACCAACACACTAATATTCATTGAAATAAACTAATAGGTTTCTTGACAAGGCTGCAATAGTTGAAGAGAGATATGCTGATCAGAAAGACAATCCATGGAGGTTAGCAACAGTTACAAGAGTGGAGGAGACAAAGCTTCTTCTGAATATAGTTCCCATATGGTTAACTTCATTAACAACTGGAGTATGTGTAGCACAAGGATCAACACTCTTTGTCAAACAAGCAGCTTCTATAAACTTAAACATAAGCAACAACTTCAAAATCCCACCAGCTTCTGTTGCCTCTGTTGCAGCTATTGCTACTTTAATAGCTGTCCCTATATATGATAAGATATTTGTTCCAGCTGTGAGGAAACTCACCGGTAATGAAAGAGGAATCAGTATCCTTAGGAGGATTGGCATTGGGTTGACATTCTCAGTTGTGCTTATGGTTGTTGCTGCCTTAGTCGAAGCAAAGAGACTAAGACTAGTAGGGGAAGAAAAACCAATGACTATGAGTGTGTTCTGGTTGGTGCCCCAATCCATGATCCTTGGCTTTGGGGATTTATTTTCTCTAGTTGGCTTGCAAGAGCTTTTCTATGACCAAGTTCCTGACTCAATGAGAAGCTTGGGAATGGCTTTATTTCTCAGTGTGATTGGAGTTGGAAGCTTCTTGAGCAGCTTTCTAATCACCATTGTGGACCATGTTACTAAGAAGAATGGCAAGAGTTGGATTGGGAAGGATATAAATTCAAGTCGTTTGGATAGGTTTTATTGGATGTTAGCAATCTACAATGCTTTGAATTTATGTGTCTATCTTTTCTTGGCAAAGAGGTATACTTATAAGACTGTACAGAGAAGAGCTGCAGAAACTGATGGTTGTAAGAGTGATGAGGTTGAAATGATGGCATGATAAGAGCTTTCTCAACTATAATTACCTAATCAGTCAAGATAACCTAGTAATTGTGACTGCCTTATGTACTGGTAAATGTTATTTTACTCCTTCAGGCTTTTGCTCTGTTAAGACATTTCATATGGTATATCAGTATGTGAATGTGAATATATATACTTCATGGTTTGATAAATATATAAAACTAAAAGACAATAAATATATGTTATGATGAATGATTTTTATTGTATCATTTACGTGAACTGCTAAGCTACACTGTAGCGACCGCGTTTAGAGACCAAATTTTGTGACGGTTCTTAACGTGGCAGACAACACTAAGCAGCTGTCCACCAAACATTTTGGTTTTAAAACCTAATGACAGTAATGTAAAGAATAATGTGCACATATCATTATCTCTTGGAAAAGCATCGCATAAGAAGAAACTGCTCAGAAAACTAAAACAAGGCATGCATAATTTTAGTGAATTTGGACTGGAACATCCTTATAGGAACACATTTACTCCTCAGAGAAGGTTTCCCTTATTACAGTGGGAACTGGCCAGTTAAACGAATATGATCCAGAGTAGCACGTAAACCATATTTATTAACAGCTGCATTAGCTGCTCTAAAGCCTCCACCATAAGCTGGGGAAGAATCATTGGCAATCTGGTGCATGAAAAATTCTCCCAATTTATTTTCAACTTTAGATCTCACACCTTTCTTTGATGAGTATGAGGAGGAGGAGGAGGATGATGAAGATGCTATTGATGTTGATGGCATAGTTCTTGAGCCTGGCATCACTTCTGCATCAAGCCACAAGTAAGAAAGAACCTGGCAAATACCTTCCTCTACTTCAGGGGTAAGGTTGCGGTAACCTGCTAATTAGTTTAAGAGAAATCAGAAGAAAGTTAAATTATGTCACACTAAAAGCATGTTTGGATCAACTTCTTATTCCCCGAATCAATTATGGCATCTAGAATCTACTCATATAAGTTTCTTCCCCAAAACCAGAATCAATTCAATTTTCAAACATGCACTAAGGCGTAGAATGCCAAGATAGGATCAATATATGTATATAACCTTTAAGGCGCAACCAAGCATGCATCAACTCGTGGGCAAGGATGGCACCTGTGAGTAACCTGCATCCCATAAATTTATCAGAACATTTAATATAAAGTTTGAACATCATCACAAGCATAAAGTAGATTTGACTTTCATATCATGAACTACTATTCTAAAAGCCTGAAGGGTTGGGTTAAGACTGAAGACACATGAGTTATTTTATATTATGTTCTAATATGTCTCCTTATGCAAGAGTGCATAGAGCTTGAAGTGCCAACAATGCACGCATCCACCTACCTTCGGCTAAATTCTAACTCTTAATTAGAATTATTGGGGACAACATGGATTAGTATCACGCAAGAGCCCATTGAGCTTGAAGTGTGGACAATGCACAGGCTCACCTACCTTGTGCTTAAATTTAACTTTTAATTAGAATAATTGGGGGCAACATGGATCGATCTCTAAACTACTTGGTCATAGAGTCTCTCATACAATGTCATGAACCAAACTATCCCAAAAGCTTGAGCTGATGGACGAATGATTTTATCTGATATCTCTAATCTTTCAGTAGTTCTGCTATTGAGAGACTATTATATTAAATTTATAGGAACTCAATAGTATTCAAAATGGAATCAGAGGGACAAGAAAAACGAAGTTTCCTTATGTATTAAATATTGGTTACCTTGGAAGACCATAGAGGACAAGAATAGCTGTAACTTCACATTTCCTAGTCAGTTTCTGAGGTTGAGTTCTCATTCCTACTAATCGATGGCCTCCAAATTTTGGCCATCTATACACCTGAACCAACAGAAAATCAGATCAGTGAAAGTACCTCAGAAAATTTGTAACATGGTTGGTTCATGAACGCTTCAACATTCTCTAATCCTATGAAACAAAAGATTCTGCAAATCATACACTGGTCACAGTCTGTTCTTCTGAAAGGCATAAGCCCCTTGTTTCTGGCAAGTGATGGAAACCCTGTGATAAATCAAAAAGGGTAAGAGGGGTTGAGTTAATTCTATGAATGAAAATCAAAAGAATGGACGACTCATTACATTTTTCTCCCCAACAATAGCATCATTGAGTGCTTCTCTTCCAACGAGTAACATGGGTACTTGTTGATCAATTTTCATGTTCAATCCTTCATAATAGTCTCTGATAGCATGATAAAGAGGTTGACATTCTCCAGTATCCGTTATAGCAGATTCTATGCACTCGAGGCACAAAACTCGTCCATCTTCCAATCTAATGTATCTTTCACCCCGAGACTTTATATGTCAGATAAAGGAAAGAAACACACAGCAAAAGATTATTTCCTCTTCTGAAAAAATAATAATGAAACATTCTGAGGTACCAGTTAAATCAGTACCTCTAATCTTTCACAACTAGAGCATCGAGATGTATTATCATATTCATGAGACGGACAATACTTTTGGTTCCAATAGGGGTGGCACCTATACTCAATCAAACCAGCAGCATTTATAGGTATCTGAAAGTGAAATAAATTATCACAAGTGTTAATATTGCTTTTAATCAACTGTGAAGATTATATAGGCCAATCGTAATAGACACACAGAGATTATATTTTTCCTAGGCTAGTCTCATGAGTCATGATAATAGCATGTTTTGATCAACTTCGCTTTTTTCAGAAATCAATTCTGTAACCTAGAAAGTACTCACAGAAGTTTCTTATCAGAAATTATTCTGGCTTCAGAATCAATTGTACAAGAATTTCAAACATGCATTTGGTCAATGGAAAGCTCATGATTAATGTAAAAAACATAATTTCCACAATCCGCCAAGGGCTTATAAATGAATAAGATATCAAAGATGACTATAATTTAAATTAATTCAATTGTCATGAGAAGACTAGTAATACTATTTGGCTAAGTCATCAGAAACTAACTATTTATTGAAGAAAACTAAGAATTAGGAAGCAGAACAATGTGAACAAGCAAAGACAGGGGAATACTAACTTACATGTTGATGGCAAACTTCACATTTAGGGTGTGTCAAATTTATAAAACAGGACTTGTGATATGGATGCTTCCCTGACAAAGAGAACTGAGATCAACAGAAAAAACAAGGCAGTGAGAGAGAGAGAGGATAAAAGAGAAATATTAAAATCAATGCTTATGCAGGCATAGCTTTGAAAGTGTTAACCACATGAATTTGTGGGAAGACATTGAATAGAATTATAGAAGTTATGCCGCGAATGAGTGCATCTGCATGTTGTGCCTGTGTGAATGTGTTTGTTGAAGGAAAATAGATGATATCTCCAGAGGATCAAACTACCTCACGCTCTTTAATGGGGTGATGACAAGAGTGACACTTGAAGCAATCTGAATGAAAATAACGATTCTCAACTCCCAAACAGTTTCCATGGAGTATTTCCTTGTTGCACCCTCCACATATTCTGATATGTGATGGCATGCTGCACATAATCAATTGTAGATAAATGATGAAGCAGAACCATCATAATGTATCGGCATCAGAACAATGAAACCGAATAAAATCAATTACATATAAGAGACTCACAGAAGCTTCTCCCTAGAATTGATTCTAGTTTTACAATCAATTGTTAAGGAATTTCCACACATGCGAGTAATGTATGGTAAAATCAACAGAGAAATCTGAAGCTATTTTAAAGTTTTGTTTCAAACACAAGTATATATTATACACAATATCTGAGACATGTTGAGTTTTGTGATTTTGAATAATGGCAGCCAATAACAATTTTCAATTATCATGCATGATTGATCAAATAGTAAAACACTTTATGTTTGGCCTTCACATATCAGATACAAGATGAGTGTGAAATTTTACCTGTATCCACGAGGATAAAAAGGTAAAGGGGCATACGGAGGGTATGCAGATGAGTGCATTCGATCCTGAAGTGCCTTTGTGTGATCTTCATCAGTACTTGTCCGCCATCTATATCCTTGATGAACAAATGGGAATAAAATTTTAATCTTCTGATTACCAATATCATGATGGCTAGAATACTTTCTTGAAAATTTAGTACTTACCAGATGGTTTCTTTAAACCTTCACCTAAAGAAAGTGCTATTGCACGGTCCAGATCCTCTTCCTCCTTCTGAGATCTAGCACGGTTACCCTAATGACATCAAAAATATTATTCAACACATCTTACTCCCAAATCGAAATTATGATGGTAAAAGGAACCCAAAATGATCACTACATATCAAGTTATGAACTATTTTTGGCTGCTACATCACTAAATGGCCTTAATTTTCCACACCAAACAGGTATTTTTGAAAAGAACATGAACAATGCACTCAGGAAAGAAATCCCACAAAACATTGGAAGTAAATAACTAGAACATCATTATGTACAAACAACTCATAGATTATACAATCCACAATTTAGAAAATTAATCTTAAAGTGCAGCTATAACTCAACAGTAAGTCAGTAAATGATGCAGCACAACTTGAATGGCTTTAATTTCCTAGAGCACAGCTAGGATTCAAGTCTGGTTGAAATTGCAGAAGCAAATATTTGGAAAGAAAAAATGTGTTTAAAACTCAGTACTTTAAACTGCAGACCAAAGTAATGAGTCTCACTTGTAATGCTGTCCAACTAAGCAAACAAGACAAAGGAAGTCAAGTTTCTAGTATTCATAGTTGAGTTATACTTATGAATAATGACAAAAAATAAAGTCAACTTGGATTTGGACTAGGGTAACATGTTGTGACTAATCATTAACATTTTTCTTGTGAGAAAAGTAACAACCATATTTTTTACAAGGACAGCAACAATAGATATATCATTTAATTAAAAGGAAAAATATAATTTCCATTTGAATTAGGACTAAAGAGCACTTTTTGGAACTATTTATTCAAAAAAAAACACTGCATAAACTCCAATAAGTGCTCTTTGATCGGCCTCCAAACAAGCTCATAGTGAGTAATTGTGTTTACCGAAGATCTAATTGGAACTCGCCAAACCATGTTTTCCTCCGCAGGCTGCTGAAGATGATGACCACGACCCTTTCCTCTACTGGACCAAATTTTGAAAATCTTGCCAAACAATTTCACAAAACCAGACTTTCTCTCTGTGTATGAAGATTCAAAATCCCTTGCTTCCCACAAAAAAAATGGTTAGTTTGGAAGCTCCAAGTCACATTTCAAATCGATTTTTCGTGTATCAACTCGGTTATAACATACTTCTGAAATCATATGCAAAGTAAAATGAGAAAACTTGGACAACAAGCATCCATACCCATTTACTAAAATCAACAAAAAGAAAGAATTACTTAAAGTTCAAAACAATAGCTTCATGGGTTACTCTAAATGTTTTGCAAAATCTATGTATTGATAACAAGTGCTATAGGTACATGAAGCTTTAATTTTTATGGTGAAAAACTGAAAACAGATGAAGAAGAAGAATTAAGAAGACAAGAGAGAATACCATATATGCAAGAGTGAGAGAGATGATTGATATCTGAAGGAGGAGGAGCCATGACGATGGGAAGCTACTTATATATAGATTTTGTATCTAGTTATGTGAGACACAGAGAAAGCAAAAAGGATGGTGGAAAATTGAAAATGATGGTGAGAAAAAACAAGGGGTTGGAGAGAAAAGGAGCAGGAGATGAAAAACACGGAGTAATTAGACATCGTTCAAAAGGAATCTGTGAGGAAGTGGCACACAGGGTGGGAGAGATTCTTGGCTTGGAAACCACTGAAGAGAAAGTAGGCAATTGCAGAAAGACAGGTTCCTGCTTAGGGGGGAGTAATAAACAAGATTTAACTAGATTTTTCATTTTTAGTTCCTCATGTACCTAAGTGACATTGTAAATGTAGTTCCATCTAGCTTTTATCTTTCTTTCTATACTTGTATTGGCACTACAAAAACTCGGTGGTTTAGCGGCGGTCACTTTTTAAGTTTAGCTTTCTGATGTTTAAAACCAGTAAATTTTAGTTTTTAAACTTTTTTATTTGTGAAAATTGTATCCTTCTACAAATTTTCTTCCAATTACTTACGAAAGTTGTTGATGTTGTGCTCGGTGTTCTTATTTGGCTTCCAAGTTTGCAATGCGGCACTTATGTGTCATGAGAGACGGTAAGAATGAGTTGATTTAACGTCCAAATTTAGCGTCAGCTATGACATTAACGCTAAGCTAAGGCAAAGCCGACACTAACAACAAAAGAAAAGAAAACCTCACTTAAAGTTAGTGTCGACTTGGCCGATGCTAATTAGTGTTGCCATTACAACATTTAGTGTTGGTTATGAGAAACATTAAAGTTATCAGCCAATGTAGCGTCCAAGAACCTGAGGACAACTAGTAGACGCTAGAGACTGACGCTACATTCACCAACCTGATTAGCACCGACATCGGCGGATGGTAACTCCACGAGTGTGCGACCCACTTCCTTGACAGGAGATTCTTGGCTTCAAAAGCATTGAAGAGAAAATAGGTTCTGCTCAGGGGAGATAAGAGAGTAATAATAAAAAGTTTTAATTACAATTTTGATCCCTCATTTATCGCAGTGGAGCGATTTGACTTTTAACATTTAAAACAAGCAATTTAGTAACATAATTTTTAATTCTTCCATTATTTTTCTGTCCAAATGCTAAGGAAATTGTTGACGTGGTGTCTAATGTGCTTTTGGTCTTCTTTATCGCAATTTTGTGATTACGAGATTTGGCAGTTGCAAAGGCTATTTAATTTCGATGCCATCCCCCCCCCCCCCCAGGAGAGAGTGGTGGTGGTGTGAGTGGTGATACTGTTGTGGTGGTACACTAATTAATTACATCACACTAATGAAATTATAAATAATTATAATTTATTAACAAATATGACATGACATCCAAATGGAACACAAGTCGGTGGAATAAGTCAGTGTTCACGTCGACTAATGAAAGCCATGCGGTGGTGTGAGCTAGTGGTGGTAGTGCAGTCATGGAACACTAATTAATTAAATCACACTAATGAAAAAATAAATAATTATAATTTGTTAACAAATATGACATTGGCATTCAAGTGGAACACAAGTCGGTGTCTACGTCAATTAATAAGAGTCACATAGGCACTCTTCGTTATCAATTGGACATAGGTCGTCAGATACAATGACTCAATTTTCACAAATTGCACATTTTAAACATCAGGTGGGGCAAATCGCATGCCCAATCACAATAGATGAGAGACCAAATGTGTAATTAAGTCTTATAGCAATTTGAAATAGTGTGATTGGTTTAAGTGGCACATGTTGATTCTCTTAACGCAAAGTAAAATTTCAATTTCGAGTATTGTGTATTAAAAACTCTAATTGTGTTGTGAGAGATGTTATCAACTCTAATAGAATTGTCTCTCGTGAAGCATATACTTTGTGGATTTGGCTCCTCTAATGTGTGAGAGTCACTTTAGAAAATAAATAAATCATCACAATCATTAATAGTAATTATTTACTTTAAAAATTAAAGAAACTTGCTTATAAAACAAAAAAATTAAAGAAACTTAATCGATGATTATAATGACTTAGTTTACTTTTTAAAGTAGTCTCTTATTTTTTAGCCCGGAACTCATATCTCTTAGACAACAATAAACAACGGTGGATTGCACAGAATCGAAAGTGGAATTTATGTTGGGAGACAACAAAATTCCAGGTAGATAATGAGAAAGCTAATAAAGCAAAAAGAACACGCGGAAAAAAAGTAAAAAGAGTAGTGCTGAGTTTGCACGCATGGAGTTGAAGACGTATATAGTTAGTGCATGAAACTTCTTTATATTGCTTTTGTGGTTTAAATTTGGAAGCATTTTGCCTGGTAAGAAGAGAGAGAGAAATGCAAGAGTTTCCTCCTTCGTCAAGAATAATAATGTCATATATCCATATGCTATTCTTCTTACCAATCACGAAAGAGACTTAATATTCTCCTTCCAATACTCTTATCAGCTTAAATTTCACATCATAACTGGTATGAAATGACTTGATTTTTAATTCTACAAGATATGTTTCAAATTGAGATCATGGTGGTGGGTGTGAACAATGTACAAACACTTCTATATACCTTTGTTTGTGGGAATCAAATCCTATTCTATACTTTTAGTAGCTGTTGAGAATAATGTCTACAATGAAGATATGTAGCTCTTTACAATTCTAAGAATAATAAAATTATGTTTTCAAATAATGTCTGCACTGCACTAGGATATCAAAATTACTCAGATTCACGGATACCCGCAGATACAAACCCGCTATAGGTAAAATTACATACACTATTCACAGATTTATTTAATAGATATTTTTACTATCCATTTATTAACGAGGCGGGTACAGATATTGATGTATCCATACCCATAGATACTCCCGATATATAATATATTAAAATATCATATATATAGATAAGAAGTGTTATATTAAATCTAATCTCTAATAACTATGTGTTGGGATTATAGTTCTCCTTCAAGTAAACTTGTATAATGGTAATGGTAAAAAGAATCTCTTGGACTCAAAAAAGGTGAAGAAAAAAAAAACATTTGCCTTCATGTATGGACCGTGAAGTCTACTAAATTTAACTTTTAATATTACTTTCATTTGGACAATTATATGTGAATCCATATATGTTCATGAGTGTCCATAGATATCCACGAATATTATAAAAACCGTTTAAAACTCATTTAATGAATATGGATATGAAGCGGGTATAGGTATGAATTTTTAATCACGGAACGGGTGGTGATGTATACTACCCATATCCACCCGTATCTATGCATTGACACCCCTAATCTGCACCTTGCAAATCTTTGAGTTGTTTAAATTTATTGGGTGGTTCAAATTTGTGGGCTTTATGTTGTCTTAAGCTTGAGGGAGCCATTGCCATCGAAGAGAGTTTAAGTTTGATTTGCTGCTCTAGAAGAATGAATGAGAATGAACTCAATAAAGGGAAGCCATAAAGATGAGAGAGAAATTGGCTTTTTAAATTTGAAAAAATAGAAATTACAAAAATAGCCTTAAGTATAATTTGACAACAAAAGGAGAAGTTGGGGCAACTTTGTCAAATTAAAAAGGTGTTGAATGCTAATTTACTCCTTCATGAAATTCAAGTGAGAGTCACTTAGCAAACCCATATATATATTTTGGCCTGAGCCTTAATATGTTGAAAGTCTGGTTTGACCCGATAGCTTATTTAAAGACATGTTGTATTGTATGACATCAAGTATACCAACAAATCTATTTACAAACATGTTAGCAAACTGATAGCAAACAAGAAAAAATATAATAATATCATTATATGGTATCGTCTAAGTCAAAGTAAATAGGTTCTATAGAAGTTTATATGGTTAAATAGATATATAGTCTAACATGCTTAAACATATAAATAAATCAATAAGTATATAATTTTTAGATATTATAATATAAATTTAATGTAAAAATAATAAAATGAATTTATATGTTTTAAATAGGCCGACATATTAGGCTTACAAGGCTTTCTGAGTGCCCTAAGCCTAGCCTTTTTAACTAAAAAAGCTTTTAACTAAAAAGGCTTTTCAAAAAGTCTTGCTCTTTTCTATTTTTTAATTTGGCTTGTGACTGATGTATGCTAAGCATAGGCCCCTATAGGCAATCTAGCCTACTTCCATCCCTAGTTGGATGGTTTTGTTCGCGACGAAAGCAAGAACTAGCTTTGCTGCTCATCCATGTTGTATCTTGACGAGATTTTAGCATCGGTGACATTTAATCGGGTAAGTGTTGTGTTTTCTTGTTATGGGAGACTGACTTATGTTCACATTCAACAACAACCAAAGAGAGGAATGACTACGAGGTTCGGGTTCGTGCGGTTTTCAAATTCTCAACATGTTTTGCAGGCGCTTTCGGTGATGAATGGGAGGACCATGGATGGTGTTCATATTGTTGTGTCGTTGGTTCGTTTTCCTTGTAAGGGGCAGCATGAGCAAGCCTTCAAATATGGTCTGATGGAGGAGGAGAACGCAACAAAGCATGGTACTTTGGATGCGCTAGTTGCAAGGATCGTGTCTGGTTCTTTGAGTGGGATGTTGACCGGGTTTGATGTTGTTTCTTCTTTGGTCCATGATGGTGATGATGTTGTGTTCTCGGTGGCTAAGCCTTGGGCTCCAGAGGAGCGGATTTCGGATGTTGTTTTATTTCTATAAGTTTGTGCAAGTGTAGATGCTCTTAAGGTTCCTAGGCGTGCGGTTTTAGAGTTGTTTGACGTGGATGGAGGCTCTTTGATGGGTGAGGACGAGGTTACTTCTGAAGGTATGAAAAACGGTAGAAAGGGGGGGTTTGAATAACGTTTTCAGTACAAAACTTCCACCTTAAAGATTTTGACAAATCTTTCGAGAACTTAAGTGCAAAAGATAAGAGATAGAAAAGCACACAAGGATTTTATCCTGGTTCACTTGATAAATCACTCAAGCTACTCCAGTCCACCCGTTAAGGTGATTTCTTCCTTCTTAGAATGAAGGCAATCCACTAATCAGGTAAGAGTTACAACTGCACTTGAAACCTACAAGTGACTAACAATTACACTGACTTAGCTCACACTAAGATTCACTCTCTTAGTCTTCTCTAGGATCCGATCAACCTTGATCTCCTAAAGGAACTAAACAAACTGTTTATCAAAGAATTGTTTACAAGAGATTTGCTTCTAAAAAGCTAATAGTAAACTCAATGAATTTCAGATGAAAGAAAGCTTAGAATAATTTGAATATGTCTTGCGCGTATGTATTGCTTCTTTTTGCCGCTTCTTTCAATCTTCAGCCTCTATATATACTCCAAGGATTAGGGTTGAGCAATGCATGGGAAATGCTACCGTTGGAGGGCAGTTCTGGAAAATCCAGCTTCTGCTGTGGCTGAGAACGTTAGGTAGGTCGTCAGGAAGGTACACTTGCTTTTGTACTTGGATAGCGACTTGACCTTTTAACCTAGGAGACTTCTGATCAGAGGAATGCTTCGTATTGGAACTTGTGAAGCCGGTTAATCAGAGTCAGAGGGAAAGCACAGATCCTCTGACCATTGTTTCTTCTGATTCTGAACTCAGAGGGAAGAACATGGCCTTCAGAGTTTCTTGCTTCTGGACTTCAGAGTTTCCACTATTCAGCTTCTGGATCTTCAGAGTCTTCTACACCATCAGAACATCTGAACCTTCAGTGTTTCTTGGTTATCAGAACTTCTGGATCTTCAGAGCTTCTAGTGACTGAGTCCTCATCAGAGTTTGTATAACTTCAGAACTTCTGAAGCTTTTCCACTGTTCATACTGAACATGGTGAATGCGAAAGCGTTGCTTGGGTCACTCTTTATACACAGTGCTTCTAATTTGTGTGAGATTGAGTTGAGGTCAGAGCCTGTAAATAGCACACTCAGAAAAACACGTTAGAGTACCACAATTGTTCATATCAAAAGGTTAACTTGTAATCATCAAAACATAGAGTTGTACTACTAGATCAAAACTTGATCTTACAACTTCTTACTTGGATTTGTTTGAGAAGTCTCATGTCGATTTGCGTTTGTTACGAGGTGAAGGTGCTTCTTATCAGTGTGTTATTAATGGTGAGGTTAAGTTTCTTGTTGGGCTTGAAAATGGATTGGACTACTTATGGTTTTGGCTACTTATGTCGTGCTAAATGATTTTGAGGCGAGGATGGATCAATTCATGGTTGTGGTTCTCCTAGGTTGAGCTTGGATGCACGGTTGAGTGCTGGTATGGGTTCGGGTTCTTTTTTGGTTCAAGGCCATGGTGGTTCTGAGTTCTGACGGTGTTGCGCTAGATGATTTGGGAGCTTTGCTCGAGCAATATTTAGTATCGAAATATCTCGTTACTTTAGAGGTTCCCCTCGATGTGATTTTCTCAATGCTTGAACCTCTTTCTCATGTGGAGAATGAGCCCCTCAGAGCCCAGATTTTTCTATTAGGAGAAAAAGAGATCGGCCTAAGAAAGTCACTAAGAATAGAAAAAAAAAACAGGGGTTACAAGTTGTTTTTGGTGACTTGGAGGCACCGGATGTGTCAGGCACTACGTCTGTAGGGTGGACCCTCAGGTCATGCAAGCTTCTCAGCCCCGGGGTCGTGTTTATGCGCGAGCTCGTGAGGTGTAGATGGTTGCTAAAGAGTTGGATCTAGGTTGAGATGGAAATGACGAAGAGGTCATTGAGGAGTGTGTGAATCATCTCAAACAAACCCACCCCAATAAGTGGGTTTATGTTTTCTAGGGCTGCCTCTTTTGATTTATTTTGGAATGGTCATGGTCAAACAACCATCGGCACTGATACCAAGTTGAACTATTTGGTAATATTATTGATATGAAAAATTGTACAGGTATTCCTCTTCTTATAGAGGGAATTACATAATGTGATTGGTTAAAGTCAAAGAAGGAAATCCTTGACTAAAGAGAGAATTAAGGAGAATGAATGAAAATAAGAAACTACCTAAAATAAACTAAGTACAAACAAGAAACAACATAATTATATACAGACAAAAATATAACTGCTAGTTAAGAGCATTAAATGCTCTATTTCATAGTTTGTTGACACTCCCCCTCAAGCTGGCCTAAATATATCCTCCATAGAAAGCTTGCTAGTTATGTTGTCAAAGTATTTCTTGGGTAATCCTTTGGTTAGGATGTTTTCCGATTGCTCTGCAGTGGGAACATATGTAATACAAATCTGCCCACTTTCTATCTTCTCACTGATGAAGTGTTTATCAACTTCTACATGCTTGGTCCTAACATGTAGGATCGGGTTGTGTGCAATAGATATTGCAGACTTGTTGTCACAATAAAGCTTTATTGGAGGAGAATTGAAAACCTTTAATTCTTGTAGAAGCTTTTCCACCCATAATGCCTCGCAAATTCCATGAGCAACTGCTCTAAATTCAGCTTCTGCACTACTCCTTGCTACAACGGTTTGTTTTTTACTTCTCCAACTAACCAAGTTTCCTCCAACGAAGGTGCAATAGCCTGATGTTGATCTTCGGTCTGTCACACTCCTTGCCCAGTATGCATTAGTGTAGGCTTCTACCTGAAGGTGTCCACGATTTTTATAAAGAAGCCCCTTCCCAGGTGATCCCTTCAAATATCTTAGGATTCTGAAAACTACCTCCAAGTGTTTATGACCCGGTGCATGCATAACTGGCTTACCATGCTTACAGCAAAGGCAATGTCTGGACGGGTGTAAGATAGGTATATTAGCCTTCCCGTTAGTCGCTGATACCTTCCTTTGTCCACCATATTTTCTGTTTCAACTGGTTGCAGCTTTAAGTTGGGCTCCATGGGTGTTTCTACGGCTTTGCATCCAGGTAATCCTGTTTCTTTTAAAAGATTCAGAATATACTTTCGCTGGATCATAAAGATACCTTCCTTTGATCTTGCAAACTCAATTTTTTAAGGAAGTATTTCAATGGGCCAAGGTCCTTGATTTCAAAAACTTTAGCAAGTTTCTCCCTCGGATTTTTGAGTTCCAAGCTATCATCACCTGTCATAATAATATCATTAACATATACAATCAAGATAGCAACCTTCTTATATGCTAAATGTTTATAGAACAATGTGTGATCAGCTTGGCTTTGGATATATCCAAGCCCTTTTACCACTGTTCTAAACCTCTCAAACCATGCTCTTGGAGATCGCTTCAGCCCATATAATGACTTCTTTAGTCTACACACCTTATTTCTTCCAAGTTCTTCTTCAAATCCGGGGGGAAGACTCATAAACACTTCTTCCTCCCCATTCAGGAAAGCATTTTTTACATCCAATTGATGTAAAGGCCAGTTGTAACTTGCAGCAAGGGAGTACTCTAATCAAAGGAGTTATGGTCAAGATCAAAAACCTCAACCCTCTCAAGAGCAAGGAAGTGGGAAGAAGAGCCTAGAAGAAATTGTGGGAGAACTGGCCCAAGCTACTAGCAAGCTTCAGGTGTCCACAGATAGCTTCATAAATGAGTCTAGAAATAACTTCAAAAACCAGGAGGCTTCAATCAAAAATCTGGAGAATCAGGTCGGTCAAATTTGCAAACAATTATCTGAGAGACCTCCAGGTATGTTTTCTAGTAACACTGTGCCTAGTCCTAGGGAGAATATTTCTGCTGTTACTCTAAGAAGTGGAAAAGTTATGCATGAAATTGAAGCTGGAAATAAAAGTGAATTTGAAGTAATAAGTAAGGAAAAAGAACAGAGTGAAGATAGGTTAGTGAAAGAGAGAAAAGTAGATTTAGAAAATAATAAGTTTACAAAAGTTCATTTTCCCCCTTTCCCCACTAACATAGCAAAGAGGAGGTTGGAGAAGCAATTCTCCAAGTTTATTTCTATGTTTAAAAAGTTACGTGTAGACCTCCCATTCTCTGAAGTTTTAGAAAAGATGCCTCAATATGCCAAGTTCATGAAGGAGATACTATCTAAGAAAAGGAGCTTGAGTGAAGAGAATGATATCGTTGAGCTGACTGAGGAGTGTAGCGCTATTTTGCAAAGGAAGCTTCCACCCAAACGAAAGGATCCAGGTAGTTTCACTCTACCTGTTAACTTTGGGGCTTCAAAGGAAGTGAGAGCTTTATGTGATTTAGGGGCAAGCGTCAACTTAATGCCCCTATCAATGTTCGAGCGACTTAATGTTGGAGAGCTGAAGCCAACAATGATGATGCTTCAACTAGCAGACCGCTCCATGGTGACTCCTTGGGGAGTTTTTGAAGATGTGCTAGTGAGAGTAGGAGAGTTTGAGTTTCTGGTGAATTTTGTGATAATTGATATGGACGAGGACTCTAAAATACCATTGATTCTGGGAAGACCGTTCCTAGCCACTTCACAAGCGAAAATAAATGTGGGAAAAGGAACAATATCTTTAAGGGTAGCTGATGAGAAAATTACTTTCACCATATTTGACCTGAAGCCAAAGAAAATTGAGAAGAATGATGCATTCTTGGTGGAGATGATGGACGAGTGGAGTGATGAGAAGTTGAAGCAGTTCTTCCTTAAAGAAAAAGCTGGAGCATCAAATAAGAAGAAAAAGAAGAACACGCAGAGCGACCAAACTGAGAAAGTCTACTCAATGAGCATGATTGTCAACTCAGAGCAGAAGGAGGAGAACCTGAGAAATCAAGCTGAACCAGTTCATCTTGAAAGCGTTGTGGCCAACATGGAGCGGAAAGAGGAGAAAGCGAAAGGAGAATCCTTCATATGGAAGCCAAAACATAAGAAAGATGATAAACCTCCTATCCCTTTTAACTCTAAATTGAATAACTGTGTTCATGCTTTTGAGATTGCTTGCAAGAACATGGTGAAAATGTGTGCTGAGTTTAAGGAACCCGGAAGTGCAACGCACTATGGGGTAAACCCCGGATAGAATTCTTAGTCCGGTGAAGTCTAACAAAGACTATAAAATTATGCTTCTTGGGAGACAACCCAAACGGTAATTTTAGTTCTAATTTAATTTTCGCTTTGCTTTCTTAGTTTTAATGATTTTTTTTATTTACGGTTTCGTAGTGTTAGTTTTGAAAAAATGAGAAAAACAAAAACAAAAATATATCCTTTTTAGTTGAGTCTTTATTTTCTGTTGAGTCTAAGTGTTCTCATGAGTTATTTGAGTTATAATTGTGGTATTTTTAATTTGTGTGTTCATTTTTACAAGGATTAAGTGATTTACATGTTCAGAATTGAGCTGGAGGGTCCAGGTGACAGAGTCCTGGTGCTATCACTGTTTGCACCCAAATTGAGTACAGGGAGTTTTTCTTAACCAATTATCTCTCAAGTAATTGCATGATCATGCATTTTACATTTTGTTGCACACACTAGTTATGCACATGCTTTTACCCCGAGTTATCTGCCTTTGTATTTGACTACTCAAGTGATTTCAATTATGAATCTATGCCTTGTTTTTATGGAAATTGTGATACACATGTGCAACTAATGTATTGGACATGACATGCTTTTGATAGAAGTAAGTGAATTTTAGGACTGAGTGATGTTTTCAATAGATAGTGTTGATAGGAGTTCACTGGGGTTCATCTCTTTACCCCTTGTTTTCTGCTGAGTGATGAGTGATCTCTGATGATTCCTGACTTGCTTGCACTTGCTTGGTTCTGCTTTGACATGCATATCGGTTCGATAGTGTTATGCTTGTGATTTGTTAAGAGATTATAAGGCATTTTTGATGGCCTTCAGACTTTGTTTCAGTTATTCCTTAGTTGCCCAAGTTGAGCCTAAATGTGAATTTTCTTGGTCCCTAACTTTGGAAATATTCATGAGTTGTTAAGTGATCTCAATTGTGAATTGAGCAAATAAAAAAGAATATTAGCGTGTCGTAGGGCTGAGCATCGGGCGGGTTCGGTCGGATTCGGGCCCATTTTGGCCCAACCGACCAAAACCGACTTGCTCATATACTGGCCCATTACCGACCGTAGACAACAACGGGTTTGCCGGGTTCGGTTTGGGCGGGTAGCCGGTTTATTCGGGCGGGTTGCAACGGATTGGGCCCAAAGGAAGTTTTTTGCCTTTTTTTTTCAAAAACGCGTTTTTCTACAAAAAAAAACTTTTTTTAAGGATAAAAAGTATAGTGGGCTGCAACTTTTGACAGCCCGTGATCCAATTTATAGTTTAGGACTATTTTGGCTTTATTATTTTTGAAATCTGAATCAGTTACTAAAAAACTAATGGTACATTTATCCAAAAATGCCGAATAAAATTACTTCATTTGACTGCACAACAATTTTGAACTTACAAAAATCACATAAAATAATAATCCCAATCAAATACAAATTAATAATCATTTTACAAGTTGAAACAAGCATAACATCATCATCCCATTAAGTTTCTGGCTTCAAGCTCCTTTCAAACTTGTTTGGCAAGATTTTCGATCTCCTCTTTCTTTTCTACACTGAAAATGAAAAAAAAAAAAACAGAATATTAGTGAGTTAAAATAATGTAAGATCAATTCAAGCTTGAACAACGAATAGACAAATACACAGCACAAAAAGAAACTTCCATCTAAGAACAAATTTACAAATAGATTCAGCTTATAGATCAAGTCAGTTTAGTTCAGATCAGTCAAGAACATACAGAGGTCAACAGATCTATTACTTCCACATATTTAAATATGGAACAACAATGTCAAAAAAATTCAATGAAAGATTACACCTTTACAAAGAATAGAAGAAATTTCAATGAAAGATTCAACCTTTAGTTGTTTACATAAAAAAATCATGGTCTTACACATTATCATGCACAATCAACTAATAAAAATCCAACCTTTACATGTTTGAAGGAAAAAAAATACGAACCTGTATGCTGAATGTGGTCATTGGCTTCATTGTTGAGTTAGCTCTGGAAAATGAACATTAATAGATCAGCAAAGAAAAATGTGCAAATGATATTTACATAACAATAAGCAACAAAGATGATAGACTAAAAGCAATCAAAAACAACACTTGAACACTTCAAACAACAGACACATAAAAATAAAATCTCTTTTTTTTACATAAATCAAAGAAGAATCAGATCTGCTATCATCTCCACTCTGATCAAATCAAAACCAAAACCAAATCAAAGAAAGTTAAAAGCTTTAGAGAAGCAAAGTCAGAAAGAGGTGCTCAGTGCTCACAATGAAAAGAAACAATCTTTAAAACAAGATAGCAAATATAGTAGTAAGAAAACCAAACTTTCTTGTTGTTGCTTAAAAATGAGGGATCTTTTGGGGGAAAAGGGAGAAAGGTATGAGCTTTCACATGCATAGTGAAAGAAAACTTTGCAGACTTCTAAAACTTCAAGAGAGGAACGAGAAAATATGGACCAAAAATGAGTGAAAGGGCGCTACAGCTTGGTGGAAGAGAAGGAACAAGAAGGAAAAATCAAGAAGGAGGAAGGAGAAATTGTAGGTTTTCTCTTTGTGTCTTTGAGTGAGATGCGCCGCACAAGAGAGAGGAACTGAGAAAGTGAGGAGTGTTAGGGTTTTCCTTTTTTTATAGAGTATATAAAGTGTGGATGGAGTGAGACGTGAACTACTCTGCCACTGCACATGCTTTTCTCCAATAATACGGGTCGGGTTGGGTTTCGACGGGTTTTAAAAAATCAACCCGAACCCGACCGTTTATACCCAACTGGAACCTTGACAGGTTGACCCGTTACAATGTATCCGACCCGACCCGCCCGTTCATGCTGTTTTGGGCTCGGTTAAGTCGGGTTTGGGTCGGGTCGAATAAACCTGCTCAGCCCTAGCGTGTTGGTTCCCTCTCTCTCTCCTAGTGTGCATGAAAATGAAGCAAAATGCTTGGAAAAAATAAATGAAAAAAAAAGAGCAAAATTTGCAAAATAAAAAGTGGAGAGTAGAGAGAAAGAACCTTGAGTGCTTTAAATGAATGCTCTGAATTGAAAAAAGAAATAGATCACTTAACTATCTGTGAGTGTAAACTTGTATTATCCTTTTCTTATCCTACCTAAAGTTACACCTTGGCCAAGTTACAACATGTGAGAATCTTTTCCTTGTTACATAGCATGACACTGTCTGATATTGATTTGATTGATTATCAGAACCGAAGCATAGTGTTTGTACTGTCAGATGCACTAAATAATTGATGATTGATGATTAAATTTGTGAGTTTTGATGTGAACTCTGAGTCTCATTGTCCTATTGATTTCATTTTCTCTGGACTTGATTCCTTATTTCTCTTAACTAGTATGCTTATGAATTGATCTTTATTTGTTGGATGTGTATCTTGTGTTTTAAAAGTGCTGGAAATTGATTTGGAATTGATTTATTATGTGCTTGAGGACAAGCTTTCCTAAGTTTCCGCTTGAGGACAAGCTGCCGTTGAGTATAGGGGTGTGATGACCCGGGATTTAAGGCTATTTTCATAGTTTATTTGCATGTAGTTTAATATAGTTTTTAGGATATTTCGGTCATTTTAAGATACTTTAGGCTTAGTTCATGCATTTTAATGTTTTCATTTAGTTTTAGTATTTTTTCTATATTTTTTATGTTATTTTTATAGATTTCATTAGGATTTAATCAAGTTATTTGAATTCGGTATCTTACTCTATCTTCTAGTTAATTTCTATTATTGGTTTTTAATTATTTTCATTTATTATTATTGTTATTTTAGGAGAAGATGTTGAATCAATGAGCAAATCAAGGGAGAGAGCCAAGAATCTTGAAGTCTGGAGCAATCTGGATTTCTTTGCGCCGGTTTTGCGTCAATTTCCTCTTGCATCTCGCGCATTTACGCGAAGGAATTAGCTTCTGAAATATTTTGCGCCAGTTTTGCGCGAGATCCTTCACAAAATTCTCGCATTTGCGCGAAATAACAACCAGACTCTATTTAAGTGCGTTTTTAACCTATTTTATGAATCTTTTCACGTTGAAACATTTGGAGGGACCTTTGGAGGCAGAGCTCCGAGTTCTTTAGGATCCCTTACATATTTCTATTGTAATTTTGATGTTTTGCTACCTTTTTCTTGAATTGTTTCCTATGACTATGAGGAACTAATCCTCTCTTGTACTTGGGATATGATGTAGTTTTCTCTAAACTATGTTTTGATACGTTTCAGTTATATATGAATGGTTGATTTAGTTCATGAATTTCTTCTTTACTTTTATTGAATCCAATCGCGAAAGGGTTTCATGCTATCGTTTGCACAATTGGGAAATTGGTAGATGATAGGGATCTAGGAAGAAATTGAATAAGGGTCTCTACGCCTTAGGGATAAGGGTAGCAATTTATTTGTGTTTTCCTGAACATGAAATTGAATCTCTAGTTAATTAGGATTAGGTACTAAGGAATTAGCTATCACTAATTAACTAGAAGGGGTGCTTGACTAAGAGATTAGCAAGTAAAGATATAGGCTTAGCACCATGAACAGATTTAACTAATTTCATATATAATTGTAGCGGGTAGAAACATAGCAAGGGTAAACGAAATCAATTCCCTGGTGCGCTTTTCTCTAAGTGATTTCAAATAAGTAATTATTTTTTCCACGTTTTCTTGTTACTTCGTTCTATCAACCAACTAAACCCTCTTTTAATTTCTCTTTTCGTCCTTACAACGAGAATTTGGTAACATTAAGAAGTAAACTATCACAATCCTTGAGGTTCGATAAATTAAAACCCCGGATGAAACTGTACACTTGCAGTTTTGCACATCAACTTTCAAGGTGAGTTCATAGATCTGAGATTTGTTCTCAAGATATGAATACATTTCCATGACACTATCCCATATCTCTTTGGCTGTGGAATAACACATGTAATTGTTACTAATGTCCTCCTCCATGGAGTTTACCAACCATGTCATCACCATGGAGTTTTCAGCGTCCCAAACAACATACTGTGGATCAACAGTATTCGCTGCTCCTGCCTTGGAGGCTGCGAGACTTTGGGAACCACAATCTCCTATGTATTCTGATCATCGCTTGTGGTTGAGGAACTGTCAGCCATGGCTGCAAATCAGATGCGCAGAGATCTTTGCTCTGATGCCAAACCATAGGTGGACCAGACACCACATATTTCACCCAAAACCTTAAGACAACGGGTGTATGAGTCTTCACACTTATAAGCCACTCAAACTTATCCTTAGCTTCCAATGTGGGACTTACTCACACTTGAAAATTCCCAACAATCCCCCCCTCAAGTGTGAGTCTATCTCAAACGAAAGTTGGGTTTGTACTCATCCAGAACCTCAAAGGTCGCCATTCTGGGTTTGTACTCATCCATGTCGTAGCCTTCTCGTTCAGTATAGGGATGAGGCTCTAGCCTCTCTTAGTGTTCCTAACTTCCTGTGGTTTAGCTTTTCGCTTTCGGGGCCATGCCCCTCCATGTTATAAAAAAAATGAACAAATGAACAGTAATAACCTCTGATGCGACTTAACACTTTGTTTGGTAGAGGGAGGTTTGGATAGAGAGAGATGGAGAAGAGAGAGTTAGGGGGAAGTATGTGTGTTTGGTAGGTGAGAGGAGGGAGATAGAGGGGAGAAAAATTGGTAGGTCCCACCACTTTTTTGGTCTCTCCAAATTGAAGAGAGATGAGTGAAGGCTTGATTTACACTATGTTTGGGGTCTCTCTCTTCTCTATCTCTCTTCTCTTTAACACTCTGTTTGGTAGAGAAGAGAGAGATAGAGAAGAAAGAGTAGAGAAGAGAGAAGTTGAGTAGAGAGAAATAGGTGAGAAATAGAGTAGATTTAAAGAGAAGAGAGATAGAGAAGAGAGAGACCCCAAACATAGTGTAAATCAAGCCTTCACTCATCTCTCTTCAATTTGGAGAGACAAAAAAAAGTAGTGGGACCTACCACTTTTTCTCCCCTCTATCTCCCTCCTCTCACCTACCAAACACACATACTTCCCCCTAACTCTCTCTTCTCCATCTCTCTCTATCCAAACCTCCCACTACCAAACAAAGTGTAAGTGCTCTCGTGTAAGGTTTTTGCATCTATATCTTTTCATATGAATTCAATATGTGACCCTTAAACTATTCGTAAAGAGAAATAGACTCAATATTTCTAATCCATTCAAGAATTATTTTTAGTGCAAGAATTCACCAGATAAAAGTGCAAGAATTACATGAAAATTGAGAAACAAACACACACGCACTATGTGTATTTCCATTCCTAAAAAAGTCAGTCCTTTCAACCCTTCAATCCCAATCCCACCTTCCATTTTGTAACTCTCGTCTGCATCTCTCAGCTTCACAATTCACTGAATAAAAAAAAATCATTTTTTGTTGCTGTTTGATTCAGATATACAACAAGCATGTCTGAAGGTATTTACTTTCATCTCTATATATCTTGTCAAATTCATGATTTGGGTTGTTTTAATCGAACCATTTCATGGGGTGTTTCTTTTTCAGTTTTGTACATTGTGCTTCAACTCAAAATTTAAATCTTTACCTTCTTTTTCCTCTTATTGTGTAGAAGGTGATAATGGGTCACCAAAGACTTCATCAATGACATCGTATGAAGAAGCATTGGATGCATTGTCATCATTGATCACTAAACGCACTCGTGTTGGTGATGTCAATTTGGAGGAGCGATTCAACGTGCTGTTTGAGTATATTAAGGTACAAAATGTTTGTGAATTTGTTTTGAATTTGTTTGGTTAGTTTGTTGGGTTAAAAAAAGACTAGTTGTTTTGTGATGTTAACAATGTTGTGGCTTGATTGCTTAGATGCTTGATTTGGACGAGGCGATTTCGAATATGAAGATTATCCATGTTGCTGGCACCAAAGGGAAGGTATGTTCATGAAACTTGGATGGTTAAGCCTAGTTAAGAGCAGGGTTGTTAATGGCGGGATAACGTAGTGTAGCGGCAAGCCCAAAAAACGCTATTTCGAGCGCTATAGCGGCAAATAGCGGTGAATAGTGGAGTAGCGGTGAACCCCTAGGGCACTACGCTATAGGCTTTTGCGCCGCTATAGTGCGCTATTAACAAGCCTGGTTAAGAGCTCTTGAATTTTTCGCTTGCTGTTCACTTTTTTAGTTAATCATGTTTAAGCCATTAACTTAATTCCTTTGGAAACTAACTTCATGTCTTATCTGGATTTATGTTACATACTGTTCAATGGGAGGTTTAAACTTTTGAGATGACTGAGTGGCTGGTCTTGGTAGTTTGTGGTTTCTTAGACAGAGTAATAGCTATGGATTCCTAGTTTCGTGTTTATATTCAGGGATTTTCAACTGTATTTTTAGTCTTGAATTCGTTATGACGCAAATTTTGCTTTTGCACTGTGCTTCCATAGGGATCTACTTGCACCTTCACAGAATCTATATTACGCAACTGTGGACTTCACACTGGGCTTTTCACTTCTCCTCACCTAATTGATATCCGTGAAAGGTTTCGTATAGATGGGTGAGTGTCTTGATGTATGGATTGGTTTTTTTTTTCCAGATATACTGTTAAGTAGTAAACCTGAGTTATTTTTGCATTTGCGCTCATTCTCTGTTTTTAATAGGCCATTGATTCTTAAAATCTCTATTATGTTTCTGTCTCCTTTGCTTTGTCATGGGTGCGCACACACCATAAAATCAAGCATGAATTGCAATTATTTGCTCAACACAGGAGAGGTTTTGTAACAAATTAATCTTCATACTTGTAGCTACTGTAACATCATGTGCTTCTATATTTTACCTAATGTCACAGACCTAATAAAATAGGTTATACACTGTCATTTAATTTATCTTTGCAGCTTAGCTAGTATGCTCTGATTTATTAGCAGTATTCTTGTTGCTTCTGCAGTGTGGAAATATGTGAAGAGAAATTTTTAGCCTATTTCTGGTGGTGTTATGGTAGACTAAAGGTATATTTCTGTTAATAACCACTTAGCTATACATTTATTTTCGTAAGGGCTGGTTATCTTATTCTGAACTGCATCTTGATCACATTCCTAATACTTTTAACTTCTGTTAACTTCTTTTCATCTTAGCTTTACAGGTCTGAGAACTAGTTTACCTGTTACAGTTAAAAGTGACAAGATGGATATTTTCTGCTAATTATGTTGAAGTTTTGAATCTATTTTATTTTTCTTCCTTTTTGAATTATTGCATGGATTCTGAAGATTATTGATTTTTATCAATTGAGTGTTATCTGGAACGGTAAAAACAATGGTTTCAATTCGTACTCTAGGGTAGCGTTTGGTAGACATGTAAGAACGGAACGGAACGGGACATATGAGTTATGTTATGTGTTTGTCGTGTTTTTAAGACGGAACGGAACGGAACATATGGGTCTAAGAACGGGACATTTTGGTTCCATAGAAAAGGGTGGAACGGAAGGGAACGGAACGCAACACACTTTTAAATATTTTAAACTGACAAAATTATCCTTGAATTTATTCTTTGATCTCTCCCAAGCTATCTTTTCTGCGACTACATTCTGCGCAAAGCATGAATTTTGTGATAAGATCTATCTCAATAGTTTCAATTACAGGAGATGAGAAAATAAAATAAATTTGAGATAAGATCAATTTTCTAGGCAAATCAATTTCTACGAGGTATGATCAGTTGTATGCGCAAAACATCATTCTCATTTTTTTCCCAATCCAACACACATCATTCTCATAAATTACTTCGCATCACCAATTGCCTGCAACGAACATGTATAATGATTTTTTTGGCACAAATTAACGATCTCATCACTGTCTTGTACGTGGCAGCAAATACTAGTAGACATCAAAATGAAATAAGGAATTCACCTACGACAATGGATTCGTCTTTCAATTATTCACCATGGAAAAATCTACAAACCCTCTTTAAATCAGGGTTCAGCCGCTGGGCAAAAAACGATGGGTTCCTTTTCCTGACAAACAATCATCTTCTATTTTATATGGGTATATACGTAATTAACTCTATAGTAGTGTTCTGTCTAATATGTGTCTACCAAACACACTGCACATAACATTTTTGTCCTGTTACGTCCTGTTCTGTTTCGTTCCATCATGTTATGTTCTGTTCCGCTTCACTGCCAAACGCTACCTAGTTGTTCTAGCACAATCAACTTCTTTTTTGTGCTCGAACAAGATGTTATGTAGTAATAATTACTATTTTGGTGTAGCATAACAGTATATACCACGTTAAATTCATATTTGGCTGATTATCATGAAATTAGTTCAAAGTGGTGTTTGCAGAATTTTTTAAAACTTATGTGGTTTATCGTGCTTGCTTTTAAGTGGTTTCTTATTTTTGCGGAGAACAGGAACAAACTGATGACAATGTTCCAATGCCTACCTTTTTTCACTTTCTTGCTTTACTTGCCTTCAAGATATTTTCAGCAGAGCAGGTTTGATCCCAGTGCTTTAAATTCCTGTATAAACTTGTTCAATACTGATACTAATTTTTGTATATTCTATTGCCAATGAATAAGAGTCGCCTTATTTTCATTTGTTATACAGGTAGATGTTTCTGTAATAGAGGTTGGATTAGGTGGCAAATACGATGCAACAAATGTGGTATACATCGTTGTCATTTCAACACAAATGTGTAGTGTTTGTCTTTAGTAGATTACCTCTATAAGACTGCTTAAGTATCAATATTTTCTACAAATTTAATAAATTAGAAGCTCATGTAGATGATTTGATATCTCAGGTGAAAGCACCTTCTGTGTGTGGTATAACTTCCCTCGGATATGACCACATGGAGATCCTTGGTTAGTACTTAACTCTTTTTTTCTGGGTAACTTCTAATTTGATGCATATCTATTGTTGATGAAAATCATGAAATTATAAAAAAGAAAAATAAAACAATTTATATGTGATACTATGTGTGTTTCCCATACAGTAAGAATAATAAAACAAAACAGCCGCTGATCTAATTTTTCACAATGTAATACTAGGAGATATGTAACTCATGAATCTTGATGAATAATTAATAGGTGAATGGTGGGACTTCTTTCTTGGCTGATCAAATGTACAAAGTGTGTTAAACTTCATTGTGTTGTAATTTGTTTAACCAGTTGGATTTACCACCACCTCTTGGATTCTACTTACAGGGAATACTCTTGGAGAAATTGCTGGTGAGAAGGCTGGTATCTTCAAGGTGATTTTTGGAGTAAAATATTTTATTTGTATTTTCTGATGTAGAGGAGAGCCTACTACAAGCCAGGCCATGAGCGGGAAATAGCCTCTACATTGAATGAGAATTTTGTGTCTCACACCCATGACCTAACAAATGACCTGTGCCAAATTCTTTTTTTTTTCTTTTTCTTTAATTCAAGAGTACAAAAACTTTGTTTGAAGTTCTCAACTCTTAGAATTTGGGTTAGGCCTAACTCTACCCTAAAAGCTAGATCTGCAGTAAGTTATTACATCTATACTCTTTATAAGGACTACTGTTGTCATATCTATAGTCAATTGGATTGTAACACACCTCTCCACGCCCATGGTTGAACATTTGAAGCGTGAAGTTTGTAGGACTGGACCTCTACAAGTGGCCCCAATAAACGGATCTAGGCTAGTCTCCCAATTCTAATCAAATAAGGAAACTAATTAAGCTCCTAATCCTAATTAAATAAGGAAACAAATCTATGTAAATAAGGAATAAAGAAACAAAGTCTAAAATATAACCCAAGTTACATTAAATTCCTTTAAGTTATGATTAAGATATTGTAAGATACTTCAAGGTATGATCAAGATATTTAATATTATAAAGTATCTTTTTATATTAACACTCCCCCTCAAGCCAAAGCTTACTTAGCATTAAGCTTGTTACAAGTGTGCCCTTTAGAAAAAGAAAAGGGGTTTTACTGCCTATCTTGCAAGGCCAAACTGATTCTCTATGTTTGTTGCTGGCCCAATTGTTTCAGTGAACAAAAGTAGACAATGGATAGGGGTAAAACCAGCAAAAATACTCCCCAAAAAACAAAGTAAGGCTGCAACAGAAGCAACCACAATAAAAAAAACAAAATGAGGACGAGCCAACAACCATATCAGAAGAAGTGACGATGACAATGAAAGCTAGTCTATTAAGTAGATGTACTTGGGGGATCGGTCGATCCATGGGTTCTAAGATGGACAATGGTGCGACCTTCGACATATGCTAAAAGTGAGCCAGCACGTACAGAAGCTCATGCTCCAAAAACAAATGATGGGAACAACTGCGCACACCAAGGGTTGTCTAATTAGTGCCTTCTGAGACAGGTTAGTGTGTCACCTTCAACGCATGATGACTATAGAGCAGGTCAGTGCTGACAGCAGAGAAGCCTTAAAGCCAAATAACAAAAATGGGATTAAAACTCGTGGCGGAATGTATGGTGGGTCAACGTGATAGCAGCTGTGTTGAAAATCTTCAACTGAATTTCATTGATTGTAAAACTTGATGAATACAAGAGTGATTACAGTATTTATACTCTAAGATTTGTTAGCTTGCAGAGGAAGCTGAATGTAACAAACTTTGCCAGCTAAGCTTTTGACAGCTAAGCTTTTAACTAACTTCTAACAACACTCTAACAAACTTGCCAGCTAAGCACATGCTGACTGTACAGAACACAGTCAGCATTAACTAACAGTAATGCTTATTATAACAGTAACTATATTACTCTAATATGTCCCCTCAAACTCAAGGTGGGTGAGAAGGAAACTTCTCAATCACATTGAGTTTGGAACGAAGAGCTTCAAAGCGAAGAGGTGAAAGAGCCTTTGTGAATAGATCAGCCAACTGATCTACAGAAGGAATGTGATGCACAAACAATGAGTGATTCAAGACTTTTCCCGGACAAAGAAAATGTCAAGCTCCATATGCTTGGTACGGGTGTGGAGGACTGGATTATGGGTCAAGGCAACAGCTCCCATGTTGTCACAAAATATCCTGGGAGGCGAAAATGGAATCTGCAATTCTTGCAAGAGAGATTGAACCCACAACAATTCTGCAGAAGTATTAGCCAGGCTACGATACTCTGCCTCTGCTAGAACGAGCCACCGAAGTTTGCTTCTTGGAGCTCCATGAGACAAGATTTGGCCCAAAAAAGACACATGAGCCTGAGGTGGATCTCCTGTCATCAGGATCTGATCCCCAATCTGCATCACAAAAGGCCACAAGAGGGACTGGAGTGTGCAAATTACAAGGCTTGAGATGCAGCCCATGGTAGAGAGTACCTTTAAGATACCTTAAAATTCTTTTAACAGCCTTCCAATGCTCTTCAAGTGGCTGACTCAGGAATTGACAAACCTTGTTAACAGCAAAACTAATCTCAGGTCTAGTCAAAGTAGCATATTGGAGTGCTCCAACTATCGACCTATAAAGTGTGGGGTCAGCAAAGTAGTCTGCCCCATACTTACTGAGTTTTGCACCACTAGTCATGGGAGTAGAGATCCCTTTGGCCTCTCCCATCTCAGCTTTTTCAAGGAGATCAGTGATGTACTTGGTTTGAGTCAAAAGTAAAGATCTGTCCTGAAGATGGTGCACTTGAACACCATGAAAATAATCAAGTTGGCCTAATTGCTTCAAGGAAAATTCAGAGTTGAGGTTCTGCACCACTTTCTCCACAAGAGGCAAGGAATTGCCTATGATAATGATGTCATCTACATATACAAGTATGTAGATACAGCAAGTAGCAGTATAAAATGTGAAAAGAGAAGGATCACATTTACTTGGTTTGAAGCCATACTTCACAAGAGCTGACTTCAACCTCTCAAACCATGCTCTTGGGGCCTGTTTTAGGCCATAAAGTGCTTTATTAAGTCTGCAAACAAGAGACCTATCTTCATGCTGAAAACCAGTTGGTTGTTGCATGTAAACCTCCTCTTGAAGAGCTCCATTGAGAAATGCATTATTCACATCAAGTTGGTGAATATGCCACTTCTTAGTGATAGCTAGAGAGGGGATTAACCTAATAGTTATAGGCTTCACCACAGGGGAAAAGGTTTCTGAATAATCAAACCCCTTAACTTGATGATAACCTTTTGCTACAAGACAGGCTTTATATCTATTGATAGAGCCATCTGCATTTTCCTTGACTCGAAAAACCCATTTACATCCTATTGGTACCCTATCCTTTGGAAGAGGAACCAATGTCCATGTATTGTTGGCAAGCAATGCATCATACTCTGCCTTCATTGCAGCTAACCACTTAGGATCTTTGAGAGCTTGTTTAGTGGTAGCTGGCTCAGTTTGTGTGAGGAGCAAGGTGGGAAACAACCTTGGCATGACTATGCCAGATTTTGCCCTGGTTTGCATGGGGTGCACATTTCCCACTGGCTGAGGAGTATGAGCAGAGGATGAAGAACTAGATGAAGCCAATTCAGAAGCTACTGGAGTAGGTTGTGAGAGTTGCTGAACAGAAGCCTGATCTTGAGACACACTGCCAATAGATGGGGAAGAAACCTGATCTGAACCTTGAGTGGAATTCTGATGTTGAGCAGTAACTGGTGGTGCAATGAGAGGTATATCAGATGGAATACCTTGAGCAGAAGAAGTGTTTCCAGTAATTTCAAACAAGGTTTGATAGGGAAATTTGACTTCATCAAATATGACATCCTTTGACACAAATATTCTGCCATCACTATCCATACATTTGTACCCTTGATGAGAAGAAGAGTAGCCAACAAAGACACACTCCTTAGACCTCAAGGAGAGTTTAGAATGTGTATAAGGCCTCAAATGAGGATAACAAGCACAGCCAAACACCCTAAGGATCTTGAAATCAGGGAGAGTCTTAAACAACTTGAAATAAGGACTCTCTTGTCCCAAAACAGCAGTTGGAAGTCTATTAATGAGAAAGACAGCTGCTAAGAAAGCATGATCCCAGTATTGGGAGGGCATGTTAGCAAATGCAAGAAGAGATAAACCAGTTTCTATAATATGGCGATGCTTCCTTTCAACACTACCATTTTGATGGTGTGTGTAAGGGCATGTCAACCTATGTACAATGCCAAGCTTGGCAAAATGAGAATGTAAAGGTTTGAATTCAGTGCCATTATCCGTTTGGACAGCCTTAATTTTCAGGTTAAATTTTAATTCTACCATGGCTTGGAATTGAAGAAAGACAGAAGAAGTTTCTGATTTGTGCCTAAGAGGATAAATCCATGTGAAGCGAGAGTATGCATCCACACAAGTTAAGAAATAAAGGTAACCACAAGAAGACTCAATGGAGGCTGGACCCCATAAGTCAGCAAAAACAAGTTCTAAAGGTGTATTATAAACAGTAGTAGAAGTAGAGGAAGGTAATTTGTGTGATTTTGCCACACAACAAGCTGAACACTTGGAAAATTTTGCTTTATTAGGGATGTGTATATTACAAACAGACAAAGCAGAATGTAAAGCCTCATGGTGAGGATGTCCTAACCTACAATGCCACAGGTCATAGGCAGTAGGATCTACATTATTAACAGTAGATGAACTAGTACTAGATACATTGGATAAAGGTGCTGAAACAGAAAAGACAGTGGGTGCAGCTACAGGAGAAACAGAGGAAGATGAAACAGATGAGGCTGGAACAGATGAAGCTGGAAGAAGAGTTGGAACATGCATCCCTTCAAAATTGTAAAGACCATCAGGACCAACAGTTCCCTTGAGTAAGACTCTAGAAGTTTCCTGACATTTGACAACACAATAAGATGAGTGAAATTCAAAAAAGACATTGTTATCACGAGCAAACTTGCTTACACTAACTAAATTCTTTGTGATATTGGGAACTAAAAGCAGATTATTCATAGTAAGGATTGTGTTTTTGTGATAGGGAGAAGGAAAAGAGGCATGTCCAACAGAAAGAATGGGCAAACCTTGTCCATTACCATGAAAATGTGATCAGTACCATTCAGTGACACACTGTCTGAAACAACTGATGCATCATTAGTAACATGATGCGTAGCTCCAGAATCTGGAAACCAAGAGCTAAGATTTGCTGCAGCAGTAGTGGTAGATCCAGAAGAAGAGGATGCAGGACCAGTAAGCATGGCCTGTGGTGCTCTTACCTGTGAATTGCCTGGCCTTGAGCTGTTGCCAGTAAACTGAGAAGGATGAGTGGGGTTCCACTGTGAATAACCAGGAGGTAAAAATCCAAACTGCTGAGCAAAGTTTCCCATGCCTAAGCCACCAAACATGTTAGGAACATTCCCAAATTGAGAGTTCCCAAACTGAGAAGGTGCACCAAACTGTGGAAGACTAGAAAATGGAGTGAATCCAAACTGAGGAAGCATCTGAGGATGCATAGGCAGTGGCATACCAAAACCAGTTGGTTGCATGCCAAACATAGCAGGAGAACCAGAGGAGGATGAACCACGATGATAGCAGATGCTAGCATCGTGTCCATATTTGTTACAAATCTGACACTGAACACTCCGGTTGCCGCCGCGTCCACCACGAGAGTAATTGCGACCGCCATTGCCGCCGTTGCGACCTCCATAGCCACTGCGAGACCGCGAATCACCATAACTGTTGCGATTATCATAGGATCGATCATCATAGTTGCTATCCGAAGAGCCAGAAGCGTAATTAGCTTCAGAAGTCGAAGACGACGACTCTGATGAAGCAGTCGACGACACCGGCGGCGCCGCCGGTGGCGCTGCTTGAGAGAGAAGAGCCGACGGAGGTTTTTAACTCAACTGGCGCGTGTGAGAGCGCTCAAGACGCGCTTCATGCGCAATCACCATAGCCTCCGCTTGCGAGATCGTGCACGGAAACTCGCGACTGTAGATAATTGTCATGAGATGACCATACTCATCTGGAAGACCGTCAAAAATCGCCTCAAGATGCTTGCGAAACGTTACTGGATCTCCAATCGAGATCAGAGCATTAACGATAGCCTTGATTCACTTGAGGAACTCAGAAGTGGACTTCGATCCCTTGGTTATGGTTCGCAATTCCGATCTCAGTTGAGTCGATTGCGCAATCGATTGTGCTTGGAAGAAATCAAGCACTGCTTCCCAGATTTGCCAGGATTGAGTGCAATTAACAACCGTTGGAAGCACTGAGGGAGACAACGATGAGAGGAGCCAGGTGAACAAAGCAGAATCTTGTTGCTCCCACACCTGATATGCAGGATTCTCCACTGCATTCACACGATCTTCTTCTGTGAGAAAACGTGGAGGAATCTCAGGACGAACGAGAAAACCTTGCAATCGGTGTGTGCGAACGATGCCTTCAACATGCTGCTTCCAGGAAAGGAAATTGGAATCATCAAGCTTCAACGTAAGCTTGTGAACCAGTGTGGAAGAGCTCAATGGCGGTTGAGCAACAGAAACTGGATCTGGAATCGCAGTTGGAGTTCCAGAAGCTACATCAGCCATGGCGATGAAGAAGAGGAAGGAGAGAAATCAGAGAGAAAAATCCACAGGATCGTACCCTGCTCTTGATACCATGTTGAAAATCTTCAACTGAATTTCATTGATTGTAAAACTTGATGAATACAAGAGTGATTACAGTATTTATACTCTAAGATTTGTTAGCTTGCAGAGGAAGCTGAATGTAACAAACTTTGCCAGCTAAGCTTTTGACAGCTAAGCTTTTAACTAACTTCTAACAACACTCTAACAAACTTGCCAGCTAAGCACATGCTGACTGTACAGAACACAGTCAGCATTAACTAACAGTAATGCTTATTATAACAGTAACTATATTACTCTAATAAGCTGGAACCCCAAAATAGGAATACAAACAAAATCTGAGAACCTTGAAAAATCAGGATAACGAGGGCTAACCAAATTGCTTGTTTTGGGGGGAGAATGAGATTATTAATAGAGTTCCAAACTTTGGGGAACTCATAAGCGAAATAATGATGGGAAAGATTATGGAGGATGATACCGCTCTGATTATACCATCTTAAAATTTGGTACCAAATGTTATTTTGTAACACCAATGTTATTTTGTATTTAAAATTTCCCGTCTTCCGTTGTAACACCAAATGTTATTTTGTATATAAAAGTATTGTTTTACTCAATTCATTTATTGATTTTATATTTTGATTTCACATAGCATCGAGTTCCAGCATTTACGGTGCCTCAGCCTGATGAAGCAATGTATGTACTCAGAGAGAAGGCTTATCAGTTAAATGTAAAGACATTCTTTTATGTGCTTACTTCTTTAGATTTTACTTGAACAATTCATAACTTGGCATTCTAATATAAAATTGCCATGCCTGATAGGAGGGTACAAGCTGCTCATGTTTATTTTGCAATAAGAATTCAAATTTATTATGGTTATAACTTATTAGCTACGTGCTAAGTGTTCAACTATCTTCTTATACGTGCATCTGTCCAATGTGTGATTCTATAAATGCATCTATTTACTCTGTCAAAAGGATGATATATCATGCAAACTTCATAAATGCAAATTTGTGGATTGTCTTGTAAACAGAAGATTTTATTCAATTAGATTGAACATGCTTACCCATACTCATACTACATTCAATCAAGTTGTTTCTTCATACTTTTCACTTTGCATTTGTCAATGATCTTTACAAAGTTTGGATATCCATAACATAAAATCCAGATAACTTTCTGGGCTTCCCTCCCTGGAGGAGGTTAATCTTTGGTTTTCATATTCAATCAGCATAGCAGCACTTTCTAACTGTAGGTACCTCTTCATGTGGCAACCCCATTAGAGACCAAATTGCTAAATGGTTTAAGGCTAGGGCTTGAAGGTGACCACCAAAATATAAATGCTGGTCTTGCCGTTGCATTATGCTATATATGGCTGCGAATGAATGGGCATTCTGAATATGCTCATTTGAAACAGATGGTGAGTTCTAAATGTGAGAAGTTCTTTTATGACCTTTTCTTTGTGTCTATTTTTTGTTTTTGTCATGCTGCTGAAGTGACTCACGTCTGCATGAAGCAGTGCACTTTGCCAGAGCAATTCATAAAAGGGTTAGCAACTGCAAGTCTGCAAGGAAGGGCTCACATTGTTCCTGATCAATTCATCAACAAAGAAATCTCAAGTGAACTTGTCTTCTTTTTAGATGGAGCTCATAGTCCTGAAAGCATGCAAGCATGTGCAAGGTGGTTTTCCCATGCTATTAAAGATCAGGACCAGACCCTGATTAATCAGAAGCCTGATAATTCTAAAATTGAAATGAAGACACACCTAGATGAAACAGCACAGAAAAAATCAGCACAGGTAGAACAATTAGCTGTTGTTAAACTGGAGAAGTTAGCAGTCAAAGTTGTATATATATAGAATGATATAATATAGTTAACTAGGTGCATTACCTCTGATACAAAATGTCTATTGATCTTGTTCATTGAATGAAAGTCAGAATATAAGCTCTTGGAAATTATTCACATGACTCATGTACAGAATGATTTAAAAAATTATTAAATTTGGGTAAGACAGTATGGAACTGCTAATGTGCTTATCAATTATGATTTTTTTTTGTGGAATTATTTAGCCTAAGTCCAATTTTTTTGCAGATTTTGCTGTTCAATTGTATGTCTGTACGTGATCCTCAGTTGCTTCTTCCCCATTTGTTGAAAACATGTGCTGATCATGGTGAATAATCTCTGAACTTTGCTACAACATGGTTACTTTATAACGCCTTAAACCAATTATAATTAAAAGAACATATACTAATACTAGTACCTATTTAGAAGCAAGTGACCTTGTCCTTAATTAATTCTGTGTTAGTTCAGGTCTATCAGGAGAAAAGTAATGCCAAATATATATTTTTTTTTTCTGAACAATAAATAAACAAGTAGTTTGAAACTGTAGGTGTCTACTTCAAGAAGGCGTTCTTTGTACCTGGTTTATCAGTGTATCACAAAGTTGGATCCCATGCTCCAACGACGACTGATTCTAATGTTGACCTGACGTGGCAGTTCACTCTACAAAGAGTGTGGGAAAATCTCATGATAGGGAACAAAGGTATAGTTTGATCATATGCAAATTATGTTTTCAGAATTCAGATTCATCAATTTGAATATTTTATGCTTTTTTTCTCTTCTTTTACAAGTTTTTCTACAACGAAGCCCTCTCTAGCCTGAGTTGATTCCCTAAATTTGATCCCGGACCATTATTATTATTATTATTATTATTATTATTATTATTATTATATATTATTTTCACTTTGGAGGAATTCATAAGAAATTCTTTGGTAAGCATTGCCTACCACGGGCCATCTAATTAACAGGTTGATGTGAGTTAGAATTTGGGTTAGGCCTAACTCTACCTCAAAAGCTAGCTCAGAGGTGAGGGTTGCTCAACCACTCATAAACACTTATTTGGCCAAATCTTTAGTCTGTGTGGGACTTCTCAAAAAAGAGATATATACATTTCTAATGTGGCTCTCATATCATTATACTTGTTTGATTTTTGAGTGCTTAGGACTGGCAGTGCCTAGTTCCTACTTGAGATTTCTCAGTTAAATCTATTTCTACTCATTGTTTTTGCCCTCCCGTTTTTTTATTAATTTGGAGTGATGGACAATGATCTGACCATAATCTGTTTGGGGTAACTTGGCTAGCAGGCAAGAGTACTATTGGTGCTGCTTCTGAAGAATTAAATGATCTGGAAATGAGTGCCAGAAATTGGGAACACAGTGCAGTTTTTTCCTCATTGCCGCTAGTTATCAAATGGCTTAGGGACAGTGTGCAACAAAACCAGTCAACACGCTTTCAGGTAACATTACTTAATAACTACACTGGAGAATTGTCAAAATGTGAGTTTATTTTTTAACTATGCTTTAGAAGTGATTGAGAGTTATAATTTACACTATAAGATTCTTCACTGACTCAGAAAACTTACATCTCTAGGATCCATCTCTCTCTCTCTCTCTCTTAAAATCTTTAGGTAATGCAATCCAAGCTTTTTTTATTTGTAAATAAAGCCATGCCAGAATACAATGTGAGCTTGATACAAATCATTGTTGTTGTTGTGGTTGTGTTGTCGTGGTCTGCGCCTTGTTTGCCTATTTTACAAGAGCATATGAAGTGAAAGAAAATAATCTTAACCATTAAGTTCCTTTGATTCTTGGAATTCATGAAGCATGTGTTGACAATATTTGCTCTTTGCCACTTACCTAAGAACATATGAAGTGAAAGAAGATAATCTTTACCTGATTCAACATTACATGGATGTTCAGAATTAGCTTCTTTGGAACTCTTTACCTCTTTGATATATGCCGCCATGTATAGGATTTGACTGCAAATTTTATGTGGTTGGTGATGCATCAGGTCCTTGTCACTGGTTCTTTACATCTTGTTGGCGACGTGTTGAAATTAATCAAGAAGTGATTCATTCGACTAAATGGAAAGATCTTCCTTTCTGATTTCTCAGTTAGCTGACGTTATCCCAAGAGATCTCTGTCACTCAGAAGATTTAAAGTGCTATTTCACTTGGATCGCATACTGTTAGCAGTGCAATCAACACAACAACATCCTTGACATTTTTTGACACACATAGTTCATTGGTTTTGGTGGGTGTTTCAATTTTAATTTTGTTTTTTGGTCAAAAAAATTAATTTTGTTGGTACACCTTTCAATTTTCATTTGATTGTAGAACACAATTTTATTTGCTTAGCGTGAGATGAATAAAGGACGATCCACTGAGGTGGGGTATATAATACGGACAGCTGTTCACAAAATTACAATCTGTGTTTGGATTTTGCACTTTTTTAAGTAGCACTTCAAAAGAAAAAAATCCTTAGTGTTCTTTTTCCTTTTTCATATTTTCGAACAATAAACCAAACAGATTCTAAGTTCGGGCTGTTACCCAAGAGCTTGCTTCCCTCTAAGACCTAGTCATCCATGATGCATGGTATTACTGTCAACAACATTGACATTATGGTGACTCAAGAAGCTCACGGCGGTGAGGGCAAGAATCCAGGCACCTTGTGGGAACATGAACAGGATGGAGGTTTGAGTGATAAGGAGACCAAGATGGTGTAGACGTGTGATAACTGAGCCTTCATTGAGTTTGAGCTCACTGAGACAAAATTTGGACCATGATGTGAAATTGCTGGTGAGAAGAGCATCAAGGGAGAGGGTTATGGTGAATGAAGGTTGAAGAATAAGTGCATGTTTGGAAACATGGTGAGGACAAAATTACAGTAGACAACTATATAAAGTAAGGGAAATTACTTCTATTTTGACTTACCTAGATTTTCTAACGTGTATGCAAACATGCATTGAGATGGACACTTGACAGAATGACAGGGGAGGAGATGAGGGAGTGTTATATTTGTAATTTAACTCCTCAAACATTTTTGAAGTTCACCATAACATTTACCTATATTATTCACTCTTGTTTCTCGTATTTTCTCACCTTTAAGTCATTTAGTTTTTGTGCCGATTTGCTTCATCATTTAAAATTGTGTAAACTCTTTGATATTTGTTAAGTTGAAAAAAACCTTTAGAATGAGAAGCTAGAAACGAAAATGAGAGGAAATGATGATGATGAGAAACTAAAAAAGAGAGAGAATTTTAGATTATGAAAAAACAAAAACAGAAGGAAAAAATTAAATGATGAAAACTAAAAAAAGAAAATACTGAAGAACAATTTCAAATGATGAAACTAAAAAAGAACAGGAAATTTTTAAATCATGAAAAAAAGCAAAGACAAGAGAAAGTTTAAAACAGAAGAATATTTAGATCATGGTTATAATAATAAAACGGTGAAAAGTTCAACAAAAGGTCTGGGTGGTGTAGTCGGTTATCACGCTAGTCTCACACACTAGAGGTCCCCGGTTCGAACCCGGGCTCAGACATTTCTTTTAATTTCTTTTACTTTTCACCGACCAAGCCTCCATTTCTTCACTCTTTTCTTGACTCCATTTCTTGCACCAAGAAATTGAAATTCATAAGTGACACTCATAGCATAACAAATACAAAGTCATTTTAATCACGACTTAATTAATTTCTTGGGAATATGAAAAACTTAATTTTTTTTCCATCAAAAAACCATGTTTCCATTCGACTCTCTCTCTCTCTCTATCCAAATTTATAAGCCATTTTTAAAGAGTTTTTTTCCTCTAAATATAAGTCACTCTATAATATCAATGAATCATTATATATTTTTCTAAAATTATTCGCATATTTAATATGAAAGAGATAGTGTGATTTTGTAAAGTTTTCAACTTGGAGACATAAATTCATGAGTAACTTGGAAAGTTAATACAGTTTTTTTACAAATTTATTGAAAAAATAACTACTTTTCTAATCATAGAGAATTAGGTAAACATGACTTATAAATAAGGACAAAGAGAGTATTATTCTTTTTGTTTGTTAGTTAAACTTATAAAAGACATGTTTGGAAATCCTTCTACAATTGATTCTAAAATGAAAAGTCAATTTTTATGAGAAGTTTATATTAGTAACTTTTACATGCCAAAATTGGTTAGGGAAATATGTAGGTCAATTTATTTTTTAAAATGAATAAGGATTTTTTAATTTAATTGTAGGATTAAAGATTTTAATTGTGATGTTTAAGTGACTTAAACACGAGCAAGAGACAAGTAAGCTTACTTAAACGCGTGTATCATGTCACATTTAGTCTCACAGACATGCAAGTAGCTCATTCTTATGCAAGAAGTAAAACCAAATAATTTTGTAATCGTACAGACCAAATTATAACTATTTTTCTGGAAGTAAAATTAGTTTTTTTTTGTCAACTAGAGAAACTCCATCAAAGGACGAGACAAGGAGGCAACCCGACAAAAAATCCCAACCAAAAAGAAAAAAAGAGCCCAAAACCACCAAGAACATAAAACAAAAGCCCTCCAATCAACATCCACAGCCTGGCCTAAAAAAAATATACAAACTACACAAAAAAGGACTCTCAATAGCCATAAAGCACTTATATCGACACCACTATGAAGAGAACATCATCCTAAATTCTTCCTCCAACCCGCAAATGGCTTCTAGGTCATTTTCGGGGTATACAATACCCAAAACTTTTCCAAGAAGCCACGAATTTTTAGCTTTAGTAAAATTCCTTCAAAAACCAAAGATGACACAAGAAGCCCCAAAACCTTTGAGCTTCTCTACACCACCGCCAAAGCATCTCAACTGACTGAACTGAGCCCTTTCTCTGCTAGGTCGCCATCTGCAATACAATCTTCATCCACCCGAACAAGATCTCTAAAACCCCAAAAGGAGGTTTCCGGGGAAGAGAGTCTCCACAAGAACCCTTGACTCCAAATCTACAAAAAACAAAATTAACCTCAATCAACCTCTCCTCGATCGACGAAGATAAGGCCTCACGAGGGACCGACAACTTCCCAACCAAAATATCCCTCCAGGACAAAAGCAATGAACCAAGGCCCTTCACTTTCCTTCCCTAAAACCCAGCATCCCCCCGCCCCTTTTTCCCAAAACCGAGAGCCAGCAACCAACTCCGTTGGAGCCGTACTGGAAGCGCCCGAGAAAGGGAACCTTGCCCGCTTCATTGCCAAAAAATCACTATCAGCCTTGAACTAGTCCAAAAACTTAATCGCAATATTCGCATAAGCCAGGGACGCCAATCGAACAAACCCGAAATGACATTATTGTCCTTTCTTCTTCTCGGCGTTGGACAAACCCCTTCTCCAACTTTCCATGTTACGAAAACAGGTCCTAGATTTGGTTGTATCCTACAATTTTAGAGATATCGTCGATGAAAAGAGTGACACAATCCTAGGGAAAGATATCACCAACCCTCCTAGAATCATCAAGATCGTCTTGATCGACACCATTTGCTTCATCTTTATCACTGTCCCCTTTGCCAAGCACAAACCCAGTAGACGCAACACCAGAACTGCACCCAGTTACAACCGCAAAAGAACCTGCTTGAGGGGAAGAAGCCCTAAAAAATTAATTCATCTTTTTTTCATGATGGTTTTTGTTGTTTTCTCTTGACGGGGTGGTTAGGAAATCGTGTATTATTGTGGATAGTTGAGGTTTTTGTTTTTGTTATCCTCATTGTCCTACTCCTGAGTTAGTCTCTCCCCTCTTTATTAGTATATTTGAACTTCCAAAAAAAAATTGAGGATACCATAGGAATTGTGGTCCAGTTTCATGAGCACAGGCCTCCGTAGAGGCGGTGGTTGGTGGGTTGGGGTTTCTAATCGAAGTCAGTTGCTTTTTCCCTTGGTGATAGTGTGGTGGGTTGTCATGTTCTTCCCGTCTTTAGCTTTGGTCTATTAGCTTTTGGGTTAGTTTTTGTTGTGTTGGGTTTCCTTTGTTTTTGGTTGGTTCTGAGGTTCTTGAATGTTGTATAACTTTATGAGTTGGTTTCTTTTGCAGACCGTCTTCCTTGTGAATAATTAACTTTTGTTGTTACTAATCACCCTTTTGCCTCCTTTTTACCTTTGAGAAACTTTTTTCTCAAAACTGAGATTAATACACGATTTTATTTTCTAAAAAAATGAATTAATTACAGAGGTACGATTTGGGGTGATGGGGTGGGAAAATCTTATTTTCACTCACCAAAAAAGCTTTTGTCTTTTACATTTGTTTTTAATAAATCTTTGAAAATAAAAAGATATTTTTGCGAAAAAAAAGACACATTGAATGAAGGCTTAATCCTCAAATTAGTCTCTGTCTTTATCTCGCCGTCTGATATAAGTCCCTCACCGGAAAAATTTGTGCAAAAGTTCCTCATCATTGCAAAATGTATGGAGCCGGTCCTCACCGGAGCCCGAAGCTCCGGCGAGCTTGCTGAGTGGCATGTGAATGCTGATGTGGCTTTATCCACGTCATTTTAAATGACACATATTTAATTATTAAATTAATTAAATCAAAATTATTAATTACAAAATCTTTAATTTCTAATTTCAGAAATATTAATCCTAAATAAACACACACACAAAATTCATGAGCATCATCAATGTTCTTCCCTTCATGATCTCCAACCCAGGAAAAAATCTTCCTCAACCAAACTTGAACCCAGAAAAACTAATCATCTTCCTCACACTCTTCATGTTCTTGAACCAACAACTAGCCCCAGAAACATGAAAGTCAAGATCAACCCCTCCCCCAAACTCAGAAAATTTACCCACAAATTAACCTTATTCCAAAACAACATCCAACCCACAAAACAAAACCCCCAAAATCCAGAAAATCAGAAAAAGAACAGAAAAATATGAACTACCCAGAAAAAATTTAATGCCTTCAATGAAACAGATCAAAGCAACCATTCTGTCTGAATTCAGAACTAACCATGAAAATGACTATAATACAGAGATAGGTTTGAAACAAAACATATAAAGCCTAAATAGGAAATTTAAGTTGAGAATAGCTCCATTAGTGACAAGCAATTTATTCTTCTCGGTGGCAGATTCAGCACTCTTCTTGTTATGCTTCCTAGCGTAACTCTAATTCCTCAAAATATTTGGATCCATCTACAAGAATTGAAAGCAATAAATCATTAACCAAAATCACATGAATCATTTTAAATTTGATAAATCAGAGAATAAAAAGAGTACCCTTTGGTGGAAGTGTGGCGGTGTGATTCTTCGACTTGGCCATCTCTTCAAGTTGTTCGCTCATTTTCGATCTCCTATCCAGCACCAACCCCACCCCCAATTTCAACCCAGAATTTCCAGAGCAAAACATCCAGGACATCAAAATCAAATAAACCCTAATCCCCAATTTACAAACAACCCAAACCTCAGGAACAAATCGATGCCACCGTTTCCACTGTTCTGTCTCAGGAACAAATCGAAGCCCTCCCTCAAGCTTTCTCGTCGCCGTCAACAGAGTCTATCACCATGACCACTGTGCTTCCATCAGTTAAGAAGAAGAAGAAGAAGAATTAAGGGAACAAAACCAGAAGAACCCAGAGCCGCCGACGAACAAAGAAAAACCCATATCGACCTCTTGAAGCCTAACAACCACCCAAGCCCAAACTGAAGCAAGACCCAGTCTTACCCGAACCCAGATCAAGACCAAATGAACACGAATCGAACCATGCTATTTCGAGTTCTTAAGGTTGCCATGGGGGGTGGTTTGGCCGGCGGTGGAGAAGGCTTTGGTTTGGTGTTAAGAGATGATGATGGGTTTTGGAAGAAGGAAGAAGAAAAGTAGGTTCTGGAAAGATGAAAGAAGAAGATGGATTTGATTTTGTTAATTAATTTAGGGTTAGATTCTTAATTTATTTTATTTTTTGTTAAATTAATTTAATTTTCTGATGTGGTATTTTTTATTTTTTATTTTAAATCCATGTAAGTTTTATTAACACAGTCAGCAGGTCATATCATCACTCGTCGGAGCTCCGGGCTCCGGCGAGGACCGGCTCCATACATTTTGCAATGATGAGGACCTTTTGCACAAATTTTTCCGGCGAGGGACTTAGATCAGACGGCGAGACAAAGACAGGGACTAATTTGAGGATTAAGCCTTGAATGAAATACACAAAACATGTTCTAATATTAATTTGTCGTGAAAAGTTTTGATTTTTCACAATATCCTTTTTACTCACACGTGATTATAATTTATAAGATATAGTGCACTGCATTACTGGCTGACGGCTACACGGGTTTTCTCTTTCTTCACCCACCATTTCACACAGCGAACGAAGCTGCAAACACACACACACACACACACACACACACACTCCATTGGCCTGAAAATGGAGAACGCAGATCCTTGTAGAGATTTCATCAAAGACGTGAAGCGCATCATCATCAAGGTTCTCTCCTCTCTCACAAAACAATATCTTCTTTTTGATTACTTTGTGTTTCATTTGTGTGTTTGTTGTGTATAGTTGTTTTGGCCTGCAATGCAAATGGCTAAGGTTTGTTTGATTCGTTTTTTATATCAAGGTTGGCACTGCTGTAGTCACTGGTAAAGATGGAAGAGTTGCTGTTGGAAAATTAGGGGCACTCTGTGAGCAGGTTTGACTCTGTATATATATATTGTGGTTCTGGTTTTTGATTTTTTGAGAGATAAAAATGAGATTTTGAATTTGGAATATATACCCCTTTTAAAAATTAATGCCAGATTAAGGAGCTGAATTCTCTGGGCTATGAGGTTATTTTGGTGTCTTCTGGTGCTGTTGGCCTTGGTCGCCAAAGGCTTAGATATAGGAAATTGATTAACAGCAGGTAAGGTGTATGTGATTATGCTTGTGTGAACCTTAATTTGTTTTGTTACTTTCATTATACAAACATACTCTTCAAAGTGTTATTGGCACAATACTAGGCTTTTTTTTTTTTTGAAGCGGGTTGTAAAATTTATTCACAGTTCACTTTCTCTTCCATCTCAATTCCACTTACATTCTCTTTCTAACTGTCTCTGCTTTTCCTATCACATCACACATCATATCTCTTATTGCTAACCCTTTTCTTACTATTTATCACTTGTTGTAGTTTGTTTTAGAGAGAATAAAACATCAATGAAAATTTTAATTGGGGTTGTTACTTGCAGCTTTGCTGACCTTCAGAAGCCACAAGTTGAACTTGATGGCAAGGCTTGTGCTGCTGTTGGACAAAGCAGCCTTATGGCTCTTTATGATTCTTTGTTTAGTCAGGTAATTGTTGTTGATATATTTGATGTTGATGTCTGAAGTAGCAATTCATGCTAGCTCTTAATCGAAATTGTTTCTTGTCTAGACTTTTGTTCTACCCTTCATGTCAAGACCACTTTCTGTTATTTTCTTATTTTAGGATAGTTGACATTGATGTAGTAACTGTTTTCTCTACATGCCCTGCAGCTAGATGTGACATCTGCTCAGCTTCTTGTGACAGACAATGATTTTAGAGACAGAGAGTTCAGGAAACAACTCAGTGAAACTGTGAAATCACTGCTAGCTCTAAAAGTTATTCCTATATTTAATGAGAATGATGCAGTCAGTACTAGGAAAGCTCCATATGAGGTTTGTTATTTTACTTTCCTAACAAAACTGAACTTAATATTGAAGCTGATTTCTTCAAGCTACGCTCCTATATTAAAAAATAGTGGCAATAAGTTTAAATGTATTATTTCTTTTGATAAATTTTCCAAACTTTAACTCTATCACAGGTTTTCTTTAGACTGATCTGTATGCGGTAAAAAAATATTTATTATTTTGTCCATTATTATGTACCAACTCTCCCAAAAATCCTTAGCTGTTGGGTGAAGACACATGAATGATTTTATATTATTCTTCTAACACGCCCCATCACGCAACATTGGGTTTGAAGCGTGGACAATGGACAAGGTCAAACCTACCTTGTGCTGAAATTCAAATTTTTATTAGAATAATGGGGGCAACAAGGATCAAACTTTAGACCACTTGGTCATAGAGGCTCCAATACCATATTAGGAATTCAGGTTAGGCCTAACTCTGTCACAAAAGTTAACTATGAGATCAAGACTGCTGTACCATTTATATGGACTTATTTAGCCATATCTCTAGTCAATGTGAGACCTTAACACTCCCCGCTCATGCTCAGGGGTGGACATCTGCGGGTAGCTCAATTATGGGTGACCCGATTAAAAGATCTATGATAGACTTTGATACCAAGTTATGAACCAACTATCCCAAAAGTTTAAGCTGTTGGGTGAAGACACATGAATGATTTTATATTATATTTCTAACATACATCATCTAACTCAACCTACTTAAGTAAATTTGACTGCTTGTATCCTTGTAAAAGATTCTCCTTTGCCTGTACAGAATTCCCGGCATTTGTTAAAACTCTTCCTTTAAACTTGTGTTATATAAATGGTGTTTCAATGTTTGATTTTGCCAAAAGAGCAGGTATGAGAAATTGAGAATAGACTAAAAAAGTACAAGTAGATGTTTACTTATAGGTCAGCTTCAGTTTACATATATATATATATATATATATTTATATATGATCTTTCTTAGTTGTTTGGTTGGAGTTGGCTGTAGGATTCTCTGATAATTTTATTTGAACATCAACTTGTGTTTTCAGCTTGAAAGTTGAGAGTTTAGACTTGGGAGTTTACTTCCTTGACTGATTACTTATTCTTTCCATTTCTAACTATTTATGAATTTAAAGTTTCGCCAACTCAATTTTTGCAGGATTCTTCTGGCATATTTTGGGATAATGACAGTTTATCAGCTTTGTTGGCCTTAGAATTAAAAGCTGATCTTCTGATTTTGTTGAGTGATGTAGATGGTCTTTATAGTGGCCCTCCAAGTGACCCACATTCTAAGCTTATTCATACATACATTAAGGAACAGCATCAAAGTGAAATTACCTTTGGAGACAAGTCTAGGGTAGGAAGAGGGGGAATGACTGCCAAAGTAAAAGCTTCAGTTCATGCAGCTGACGCTGGCATTCCTGTTGTCATTACCAGGTGCTCTATTATATTATGTTACCAAGAAAGATTAAGATTGAAAATGTAGCTTTATTATTGCCATTTTCAAAAGCACCATTGTTGAAGGCATTTTGATATCCCCTCTTTTAGAATTTATTTAAACCTGTTTTCCGCATAACTGTTTTCAGTTGGAAATTTTTTGTTTAGGCTGCGACACATGAACTCACTATTTTTGCTAATCCACAAGCAATTTTGAGAAATCTAAATTAAAAAGCTAGATCTATATAATTGCATGCAGTTAGTCATTAAATTTAACAGCCTATGAAACCACCCATGTTCTTTTTATTCCTTTTCCATTGTTGCTATACTAGTTAGAAATTATAAATTCAAGTATACAATGAAGTCCATTATCTGTGCAACCAGCTTTATTTGAGTCTCATGTTGCTTCTGGTACATTTTCTCTCTCTCCTTTCAGTGGTTATGCAGCTGAAAATATAATGAAAGTCCTCCAAGGACAACGTATTGGAACCCTTTTCCACAGAGATGCGCATATGTGGGCCCCAGTAAAAGGGGTTGATGCTCGTGAGATGGCAGTAGCAGCTAGGGACTGTTCCAGACGGCTTCAGGTCTCTTTATACCTTAAAACTTTTAGAATGTGTGGCGGATCATTCCTACTTCACACATGCTAATATCCTAAATCCTAATCTTACATGATTACAGGCGTTATCTTCGGAAGACAGGAAACAAATTTTGCTAAAAATTGCTGATGCCCTGGAGGCACATCAAAAGGAGATCAGGGTTGAAAATGAAGCTGATGTTGCTGCTGCACAACAAGCAGGATATGAAAAATCCTTAGTTGCTAGGCTGGTTTTAAAGAATGAAAAGGCAAGAGTTCACCTAAAGAAGAAACTAGTATTATTTTTAACTAGCTGCAAATTTTTGATGATAAAATAATAAATTGTGATAACTGACAGCTTGCAAGCATTGCCAACAACATACGAATTATTGCAAACATGGAAGATCCAATTGGTCGAGTATTAAAACGAACGGAGGTAATGAAAAATTTATTCTGACTGTTTATATATTATTGATCGTTGTAGTCTTAAAATAACAGTAGGTGAGGCCACTGTCTAGGTTGAGTTAATTTCCCTTTCACTTATTGTACTTATTACAGATTCTAGTTTTACAACATACCAGTAAGTAGAAGGAAATGACTTGTACTACATCCAATTTTGTATAGGATCCAAACTCCAAAATATGTGAGTGCAATTGTTTCTTAGTCATAGAGTACATTGTTTATGATGTTCTGTACATCTTTATCATGGGCTCTGATAGAATTAGACTTAGATCACCTATTAATAAAGTGTTTTATAAATGATATAAGAAATTAGAAGATAATGGGTTTGGGCCTGAATTAATAGGCCATTGTAATAGTTAGTTAGGCTGTTGTAACAATTAGTTAGCTAGCATTCCTATTAGAGGAATGGGGAGGTAGTTAGAGAGATCATTCTGGAATGGAATCAGTTTAGGGAGAAACTAGCTTCTCGAATGCTAGTGTGTGTAATCAAATTCATTCTTCAATTAGAGAAATACTTCCTCTCCTCTGTCCTTTCTTTTCATCTACTTCCATCTGATCCAGTTTCTATCATACTCACTCTGATAGTCTGATTGTACTGAATTTTTAATATTAGTTATTGAACTTTAACATTTCTGACAGCTATCTTTTTATTAGCTCGCAGAGGGGCTAATTTTGGAGAAAACATCAGCTCCTTTGGGAGTTCTCCTAATTGTGTTTGAGTCCCGCCCCGATGCACTAGTACAGGTAAATTCAACTTTTTATATTGTTTTCCTTTTTTTAAGACCTATTTGAGAATATTAAATTTTGACTATAGGTCATACATGGATGGTTGGTCAAGATTAAAAGTTGTTTTATGGTCGTGTTACATTTTAAAAAAGTCACAAGTCTTTATGTCTAAATCATGACCATTTATTGATAAATCTAGTAGTCAAGGTTTTCTCCACTCACTTTCAGATACAAGTAACACTCAAATCAAACATCTGCTGTGTGTGTGTGTGTCTATATATATATATAGTAGTTACCTGTCTAGATGACATGCTTGGCCACCTTTGACTTTATCTACTAAGCTTTGGATTAGGCCTTGCCTTAAAAATAATAAAATGAATTCATTCTTCCTGTACCAATGAACTTATTTAGATTTGAAAATTGTCTACATTGCAGTTGAAAAAAATTCTAGATTGTTTGTCTATGAATTACATGCTTTTCATCTGCATTCTAAGCCAGTGGTTTCATGTAATCTGAACAGATAGCTTCTTTGGCAATCCGAAGTGGCAATGGGCTTCTCTTGAAAGGAGGCAAGGAGGCTAAGCGATCAAATGCAATTTTGCACAAAGTCTGGTTTCAAATTAAATGATGATTTGTGAACCCTTTTCTTTTTAGTTTATATTTGGTTTGGCAGTCTGAAACTCAACAGTGAACACTTTTCTAGGTAATTTATCACATCTAAAATTTCAGGTAATTACTGAAGCTATACCAGATACTGTTGGTTCAAAACTTATTGGACTTGTGACGTCAAGAGAAGAAATTCCTGAGCTACTTAAGGTGAATATAACAGTAGAAGTTAATTCCTGATTCATAAAAAATGCTCACTTTTAAGCTTGGCACCCTTAGCTAAAGATAGAATCTGAGTTCAATTTATCTTTCAGCTGGATGATGTAATTGATCTGGTGATTCCAAGAGGAAGCAACAAACTTGTGTCTCAGATCAAGAGTTCCACTAAAATTCCTGTTCTGGGTCATGCTGGTAAGACCTTTCTGCTTAACATGCAACCGGTGCTTGAGTCGGTATGTTAAATCATTTTTTAAGAATTTAACCGTGAATATCATAATAAACCACATTTTTGCGAAACCAGATGGAATTTGTCATGTCTATGTTGATAAATCTGCGAATTTGGAGATGGCGAAGCAGATCGTGCTGGATGCAAAAATAGATTACCCAGCAGGCTGCAATGCCATGGTAAATTTATATGTACTGGATGACAATGCAAGCTTTGTTTGCTGGCTTGTTTTTCTTACTTTTCACTACCACAAATAACTTATATGCTAATTTAATTTCAATGTTAGGAAACTCTTCTTGTTCATAAGGACTTAATAGAGAAAGGTTGGCTCAACAATATTATTGTTGACCTACGGATAGAAGGTATGACTTTGGCAAAGAGTTCTAACTGGTCTATTATCTGTCTTGTTTCTGTTCTTAGATTGAAGAGTGGTTTCTTGAAGTAAAATGAACTACTATTGCTGATTATCAAGTTTAGTGAATGGTTAAATGCTTTAAAATTTATGTAGGCGTTACATTATATGGAGGACCCAAGGCAAGTTCTCTGTTAAATATTCCACTGGCTGGTTCATTTCATCATGAGTACAGTTCGTTGGCTTGCACTGTTGAAATTGTGGATGATGTTTATGCAGCTATTGATCATATAAATCAATATGGAAGGCATGTTACTCTAATATTTCTGGATAAGAAATTTGTTGAAGCATATTTTCCTTTCATTGACCTCTCTCTGCTATATTTCAATTTACATGTATAGTTGTGCAGTGAGCTTAGATGGAAATTCATCATATTTTCTCTTTGTGGCAGTGCACACACGGATTCGATTGTCACAGAAGATCATGAAGTAGCGGATGTATTTCTACGCCGAGTAGACAGGTAACATTTGAAATATAACAATTTTTTGTAGTCAAATTTTCCTTTGATTCATTTCATTATTTTGTGCAATTGAATTTCCTGTTTTTGACAAAGTTATGTGTTAATAATCACAGAAATCCTTTTTTTCTTCTAAGCAATTAACCCTTTAAAAGATTATGGCTCATTGCGCAGTGGAAGTTATGTAAATATTGTTTTTTGTATTGGCAGTGCTGCTGTTTTTCACAATGCGAGTACAAGATTCAGTGATGGGGCACGATTTGGACTAGGCGCGGAGGTATGGTACTGTTTGCATTGCGTTTTGATCAATGCTCATGCTAATGTTGTTGATTTAATTCATAACTCTCATATGGTCTTTAATAGGTCGGAATAAGTACAAGCAGGATTCATGCTCGGGGTCCAGTAGGAGTTGATGGATTATTAACAACCAGATGGTATGAGCTAATGGTTTTAGTACTTTAGAAACCTTTTAGTTTCTTATACTGTTATGCAAGTAGCAACTTCTTTTAGTCTCTTATTTAGTTAGGATGTATTCATTTTGAATAACATTAACTAGTCACAATCACATGATTTGTGTGAAACTGATTTCTCTCTTATGAATAACCAATGTAGTAGTAGTGCATGTTTGGAGAACTAACTTGTTTCTACTTCAAACCAGAATTTATTTTGATTGAAGCTCTGGAGATGCTTCTCCTACTAACTTCTAATAAGGAGAATTGATTTGAGTGGACCTAAAGCGATAATATGGAGAAGATGACAATAATTCGGTTAAGATGACAATAATTTGGTTCAGGTGGTTTGAGTTGATAACATGGTTCTTACTCTGTAAAGAGGGGTAAAGGGTATTAAAAAAGACGTTAGAGTATATTATTAAAAGCGACCTCATAAACGTCAATAATATCCCACAAAATTTGGGTTTTGACCAGTGCAATGGAGTCGGATGATTCATATAGTCAACTTAACTTGGGATAGGCTTTTGTTGTTGTTGTAAAGCTGATAAGAGGCTTACTAGAAGAGCTATAACTTACACTAACAACTATTCTTTTGTGTGTGCAGGATTCTCAAAGGAAGTGGACAGGTAGTAGATGGTGATAAAGCAGTTAGCTACACCCACAGAGACCTTGCTCTTAACTCTTCCTGAAAGGAGGGGGAGGGCAGGGAAAGTCACTTGGCTGTGTTTTATTTTTCTTTAGCCTTTTCTTTTGTTCTGAGCAATGTTGTTAATGGCGGCCATGAGATTACACCAGCCGCACCATGGAGGATATGTGATAACACTGGTTTTGAGAGGGTTAATATTGTACAATTCAGTAAAGAGATGGGTATTTATCTTACCCGTAAGTGATAGCTGTTATTTTTCCATTCAATGGTATTTTACAAGAGAATTCCTACCTTCCCTACATTAGGAAATTGATATCCATTGTGCAGGAACTTTTTTTTAAGTGATGTCAGATACTACAGTTACGCAAATGAAAAACTTCTCCACCGCTAAAAAGTAAATGATCAATTTTTTTTATTGCTGCCATGTAATTGCTTATGCTATTTGATATATATATATATATATATATATATATAAATATATATTGCTGCCATGAATCTTAAGTCTCAGCCAATGGCTTGTATGGACAAATATAGGTAGATGTTCAGATTAATTCTCTAAAATTTATTATACTAGTTAGCAAGTACAAGAGTTTAACTAAATATCAGATTAATGCTTTGAAGTTTATTATCCTAAATACCAAGTAAAATGACTAAAAGCATGCCTGTTTTATTCAAAAGGAACAGAGTCTGATATTTATTCAATATAAAAGATAGTTGTTACAGTAGAACTTATTTATGAGCTACTATTCTGAGCTCAAATTATTCACTTACATCAGACACAGCACAACACAAGCACCATAAGCCCTGCAGATAATAGGATGAAACAAATTAAAAATAATAAACACATAACTTCATTTCTACCAAATTAAGTTGAAGAAATTAGCTACCTGATGCATGGTTTTTAGACATGAACGTTGGTGTGATGGCAACGCCTGGGAATTGTGATTGCGATTTGAGGATTGATGCCTACTTTCCTGAAGGAGTCGGAAGAGAAGACGGCATGGATGCAAGGGATGGTGACCTTCGCGAGATCCTTGCAGCACTGTGAAGAAACTGGAGCTCTCACGTCTCGTGCTGCTTTCTCACAGTGACGCAGCTTATGCGTCAACATTCTCAGCATGCTGAACTTGCCGCAAGGACCATCTCTTTCAAGAACCGATTCCGTAACCACCGCAGAGGCGATGATCAAAAGCAGCACGAAGAAAACAAATTTGCTCATGGTAATACTTAACTTCGATTTCCTTAAATTAAACAGGTTAAAGCTTAGTAGGAAACTTACACAATTGAATAGTATCAAGGCTCTATTATATATACTGTCACACAAACAAGCAACTACTGATGAAACCTCGTTCTCAAGCATGAGGTTTTAACGTTCTTTAGTTTCTCAGGACTAAGGAGAGCAGTATATATTTATTATACATAGCTTCCCGCAGATTTTTACTTTTGTCTATGAAAGTTTAAACAAAATAATGTGGATTCAAGAAGAACCAGGGAATATCATCAATCAGGAAGCAGAGTCTAGCTGGAATGCATGTGGTTTATTCAGACAGGAAACGAATAAGATATGAATGTACGCTTGCTCTTATAATAAAGAAAAAAACACAAATTAATAATGTTTAAACTTCTGCATTTGTTGAGATTTATGTTGTGTTTTAAGGTCTGATTGAATTTGGGAATGGAAAATGATTAAGGATCTTTTTTTGGAAATGACGAAGAAAAAAAGATGAGGGATTTGGATTAGGAATTAGATGAGATTATGATTATGATTTAGGAATCAGAGTTTAGAGAGTTTAACATGTTTTTTTTTGTAGTTCCTGTTTTTTAATTAATAAATTATAATTTACTTAATAATTATACACGTGTAAATTAAATATTTAATAAAAATTACACTTAGCATGCTAGTAAGCTTTGGCCGAACACATTACAGAGTGGTCAGAGCTCTGACTATAAAACTGGAGTGTTTTTTAAACGATGATTTCTTAACTTTACAATCAAAACTCATTCAACCCTTAAAAACATATACTCTGGATTCTATGGCCTCTTGGCTAGTAGTTTTTCCAGTTGTTTCTTCATAGAGGAATAAAGCAATAAAGGAGTCTTCATTTTTCTAAGGCTCCTACAAAGGGTGGGTTTGATATGAATGCAAACAAAAAAGAACATAACATATGCACATCTATTCGCAAATTATTTAGTGTCTTTGAATATAAGTTGAGTGTAACGTGAACGAATTTTCATCCCGATCTACAAGAAGAGTTTAGTTCAGAGTGCTTGTCTGTGCACATTAGCGTCAATGGGTATCCAGAATAGCCCTAGTAGCATAATATACCTCCAATAGTTAGAGAGAACAACTTCATAATTAATTTATATATACATAACATAACACTTAAAATTACACACTTTTGGAACAGAAAGACCAAATATTACCCTTTACAAAAGACACTGACTTCAAACATCTTAAAATATGGCACGACACACTAAATGAAACTGACTTTTACAACATGCAGGTACGACTAAAGGATTGAAATGAAAAAAAAAAAAGGTAAAACAAATGAAACGATCCAACATATTTCAGAATCAAGACCATGCTACCTCCCAATCAAACGACATTATAACCTCACATCACTATCTCTGGCTTCAGAATGCTTGACTTGATCTCCTTGTGGGGCAGAACAACACCCCCATTGCTGTAAACTTCATCACACACATGGACATCTTCTCCAAGGATAGTCATGTTCTCCACGCGAGCCCATTGCCCAACAGTGGAATGCCACCCGATGATACTGCTGGATATGCAAGCGTGCTGCTTAATCCGAACTCCGCGCATCACAGTGCAGCGGGAAAGCCTGACGCCCGGCTCGACAATACAGCCAGGACCAATTGCAACATCAGGTCCAATGAGACATCCCTCACCGATTTTGGCAGTCTCATGCACAATGACATTCCCCAAAATGTGAGTGCCACTGGCCAACATAGAAGGAGACTTTTTCCTCAGTGAGTCCAGGTAGAGTCTCAGGCCAGTAATGTAGTCCCTTGGTTGTCCAATGTCCATCCAGAATCCTGGTAGGACCATTGCATACAGCTTTTTATCAGCAGCGATACTTGGAAACACCTCTTTCTCAATAGAAGTGGGCCTCAACTCAATTCGATCCAAAACTGAGGGGTTCAATAAGTAGATTCCAGCATTGATCTTGTTACCAACAAACAACTTTGGTTTCTCTACAAATTTCTCAACCTGCCCGGTAGTCTCCTCCATCACAACGACGCCATATTTTGAAGGCTCGTCGACCTACGCATGTAGATGAAGTATTAACATTTTGAATATTTTGTAATAGTTTTTTTTGTTTTTTTTCTTTTCCAATTCTATTACCTTTGTCACCATTATGGTAGCCTCGCCTCCATGAGCTTTGTGGAATTCAATCATTTCTTTTAGTGGGTACTCACTGATAACATCACTGTTGAGAACAAAAAATGGCTCACCAGATTCATCTATCAGCTTATCCCTGGCAAGAGCCAAGGGTCCTGCAGTCCCCAGCGGTTCAGTTTCTTGAGAACAAGTGATTTTGATGCCGAGCTTTACCTCAAAATCCTTCAAGAAATTCAACATCACCTGCAAGAAGAAGAGTTAAGAAACTCCGAATACGACTTCGTTTACATAAATCTTTTTTAGAATAACTAAGGTTTGGTAAGGAGAGGCACAATCCTCACCTCTGGTTGGTAATTGATAGCTAGTACCACTTCATCAACTCCAATGTTCTTAAGAGCCTCTATCTGTCCAACAAGTATAAATTGAAAGAAAGTAGGTAGGATGGTATATCAATTATCAAGCCATATAAAGACTATACATAAAGGACACGCATAAACCAATGTTCAAGTCATGAACCGGCACATATTCATAGATGGAGATAGGATGGTTAGGAAAACAAAATACAAATACCTTCTCAAGCAAGCAAGAAATTTTTTTCCCAACTGTTTAATTAAAAGGGAAAGATCTATAATAAATAGATACAAATAAAACCCCACTCCATCAACTGAAAACAGCTAATGGAGGCAATCTAAATTAACTCAAACTAAGAGAATCTAATAATTGATCTTCATTATTTTATCGAGTTTTAGAACCAGTTTTGGCACCAGGATTCTGATTCAAGTAACAGGAGGAGTTGCATTTTTTAGTAAAATATATAGATAATAGTGTTTCATTCCCAAAAAAATATAGCCTGAATTTTGACAGAATTCAGCTGTATTCAAGGTTGGTTGTTGGATATGATTTTGCAGATGACTCATCAATAGAAGAGTCAATAAACAAGCCAACTCATTCAGTCAAAAGTTCTGGCTATGCAGCATTTCCCCAGAACTTTGACTAATCCACGATATCTAGAACAAAATATAACATAGAGGCTATTTAAAAAACAAAGCCTATCCCTAATGTACTCATGTAGCATAGAAGATCTAAGAGTTCAAGAAAATAGGCATCAAAAAGCCTTACCTGATGCAGAATCATGGGTTTGTTAGCAAAATCAACAAGAGGCTTAGGAACACTTAGTGTCAATGGCCTCAACCTTGTTCCAAACCCTCCAACAAGAATTAGAGCCTTCATGGTGATACACCCTTTGCTTTTCCTGTAAACTAAAAATTTAGAAGAAGATCAAGAATGGCCAGCAGAGAACACAATGCAAGATATGAGAAAATGAATTCCACTGCTTCCTATAAATATGCGAATGCCGAGGAAGAAGAAAGAACTTGCAAGAAACAATTTAGTGACATTTGTAAAAATAAAACAACTGGCAAAGAATTTGCGCTGCAGCTGGCAGTTAATTCGAAGAGTGCGACACGGATTCGGATAAATATGGTAACTTCAAAAGAAAATACAGATAAAAATTCTGTCAAAGAAGCTTAATGCATAAGTCCCCGAAAGCTTAACATTCATCCATAACAAGCAACAGAAAGATCAAACACAGACGTAAGGAAGGTAGAACTAAGACGTAAGGTTTAGCCGGATCTGAAAACACAGACAAAAATCCAGCTATATATCAATACTAGCGTTTAATGAGAATGACAAAAACGGTTCATTCCTGCAGAAGATTGATCCGAAATGGTGTTATATTCAAACAAACATTACTGCTTAATTTTAAAAAATAATCATTAATTATTTTCAAAAGCCCTCTAAGGAAACTAGTTAGCTAGCCAAAAAAAAAGTTTAAACCTACTATTTCCTACATAGGTTTTATAACAACAAATTTCCATTTAGGTAGCGTTCAAAGTAAAGGGTCATGCGCTAATTCTGCATTATAGAACCTAATACGCTACAGATCCGGAAAAGGCTTGGAATCACTACTAAGGAAAGAAATCAGTAAAATAACAGTAATTCACTAATTGCAAACAGTCACCTTTTGTTACATTGCTTACTCTGCCAACAAACACACATCAAACAAAAACTTGAGTCTGATTAACTTTAACATGAGCTTGATGTATTTTTATCAACATTTTAAAATAAAGCTTTTGACTGATTGTGCTTAAAGACAGTGCTGAATACCAAACTTGCACCCTCTAATCTCATACACTGCCCCACAAATTGCAGCAGTAATTTTTTTCAATAACTTTTACCCCACATGCCCCAAAAGGTTGAATTTAAAAGCACTCTGATACCAATGCTAGAACCCAAAATATATGGAAATATTATTGATGAAAACCCTAGCAGGTAACAAGAGAGAGATACCAAACACTCTCCCTAACCAACCAAGAGAGTGACCCAACACTCTCCCTAAACCCTAATTCCAAAATGAATACAAAGATACCCACCCTCACTCACTTCCTCTTATTTATAGGCAACAAGCCTTATTAACCTTCTAACCAACTAACAAACTCACTAACACTTCTAAACTAACCAACCTCTAACCGTGAGTATCTATCACAAATCTATGAATCGATTCTCAACAGTCAAAATCAATTTTTTGGTGTTCACAAGTTTCCTTTCACAATTAATTCTAGCTTCAAAATCAATTTTTAGGATGAAGCTACAAAACTAGCTTGTGTGGTGAATCATAATCAATTGTATGGGATTTCAAGATTATCCTACAGAAATCATTTTTCCATATCAATATATTCAATCACAATTCTCTTCACTTTCAACTCACTTTTACCATAATCAATTTTACCGAACTCAATTCTAACAATGCTAATCCAAACATGCATAAAAGTACTGAATAGGCAAACTGATTATTCAACACACACACGCAACATCAAAACCAGCAACATATAAATGACACTACACCATCAACAGATCTGACTAGTAGACAAAAATTATTAACAACATACATTGAACACCAATTTGAGATTCTTATTATTACATTAAACAACAATTCAATTACACAAACACCGAAATTCAAATCATGGTAATTCAGAAAACACGAATTCAAATAGGAACAGCAGCATAATCCAGAATTGAAAATCACACCAAACACCAGCTACATTGTAGAAATCACTGACCTGAAGACAAAATTGAGATTCGTCGGTGGTCGAATCAGAAACCCCCAAACGCGGGTTTGGAAAAACGACCCGACAACGCAACGCAACGGTCCAATCTGTGTGAGCTGTGACAATAGCGTTGGTCACCGCTGGTCCTCCTCAACCTTATAGGCGCCAACCAAACATAACTTAAAACGATATGCAATGCAAGACACACTTTATTATTTTTAAATAAATAAATTATTTACGTTTATTGTAGTTTAGTCAACTAATTAATTGATTTTGCTTTTCACTCCTTCAAGGAACCATATAAGGCCTTGTTTAATGGAGCAGCGTCGGTGGGTGCATGCAGCTTTTGCGGTTTTGCCAGCTGATTGTGGCTGCTTCACTTTTTTCCATTGTGTTTTTTTGTTATAAATAAAGTTTAGTTTACAATTCTAAAAAGCCTAGCGGGAAAGAGTGAAAAATGAGAGATATAATTAGGGGTGGCAATATGGGTTGGCGGGGCGGGTTGGGCCCAACCCGCCACTAACCCTTCGAAATGCAGGTTGGGTTGGGCTAGCCCACTTTTGGTATTTGGGTTCAAAGTCTCAACCCAACCCATATTTTGACGGGAAAACGGGTTGACGGGCTAACCCACTTAGAAAATGTAGTGAAATAAAAAAAGAAATGCAATGAGAAATTTTAAGCAATATTTCACTTTTTATATGTTAACACATGAAAAAAGTAGAATTATACTTGTTCTTTATCTTTAAATGTTATGAGTTCAACTAGAAAGTCTCACCAATAGCAATAACAAAAAATTATTTATCATGTGTGGTTATTAAAAGTTGTAAAACTGTAACCTCACTAGCAACAAGAGTTTACTTTAGCCAATAATAGTCAATCAACAATTATAAAATATAATGTCGAGTAGTCATGAAAGTTTTAGACAAAACATAACCTACGAATAAGAGCAGCAACTTATATAGGTGAATCAATTGAAGAGAGTTTTCAAAATAATTTTTTTTTTTAGTTTAGGTCTGTCGTATTATATGCGCACCTTAAAATAATCTAATGAAAGAATAAAAATAGAAAGAAATTTTTAAAAATTTCAAAAAAAAAGTGAAAAATGGGTTGACGGGCTAACCCAACCCAACCCGTCATTAACCCGCCAAAATACGGGTTGGGTTGGGTTAACCCACTTTTAAATTTGGGTTCAAAATCCCAACCCAACCCGTCAAAAAAGGTGGGCCAAACGGACTGGCCCAGCGGGCCAAGCCAATTTTGCCACCCCTAGATATAATGAATGATGTGATAGGAAAATCAGACATTGCGCCACAACTTAGTGTGAGATGGGAGTTGGGCGTTGGAGAGGTTACATACTCAGATCCCCGAAGCAGTGAAACAGAAACTCCTTCAGATTAATCTTGTGATCAGCGAGAACAGAGAGAGCGTTTGAATTTGGGAGAGCAACGCGAAGGGATGTTACAGGACGAGGGAGGCTTATCTTTGGCTTCAATCCCTGGGCAGGGTAGGTGAAACGACAGTAAATTGGTCTTGGGTATGGAAATTGTCAGTTCGTCAAAAAGTTAGGTATTCATCTGGATTATCTTGCATGAATCGCTTCAAGTGAAGGGATATAGATTCGCTTGCAATTTTTCGCCTTATCAAGCCTGTGCGCGGTGTTCCCAAGAATCAGAGAGTATCCTCCATTGTCTTCGAGATTGCCTTCACTCCATGGAAATTTGGAGGAAGATAGGTGCAGTCGCTTGGCCAGGGTTCGGGTATCAGGAGGTGAGAGGTTGGATTATGAGGCATGCTTGGGGCAACCACATAATTCGATTTGTTGTGGCTCTTTGGGGTGTGTGAAAGTGGAGAAATAATATGGTTTTTGAGTCACTGTCTTGGTCCATGCATGAAGCATGGAGGAGAATCTGCCATGACCATGATGAATTTACTACCTTCCTTGATCCTTAAAGTTTGGAACGTGGTTTTGATTTCATGCTAGGTCGTTGGATACCTCTAGGGAATGGTATGGTGAAAATCAATAGTGATGGGAGTTTACGAGCCACCAAAAACTGTATGGGCAGTGACAATGTAGCCCGTGATGAAGGAGGGAATAGACTGTTTGGATTCCACTCATTTGCGGTGGGGGGGGGGGGGGTGCTTTACTCGCGGAAGCCATGGCATGGCACTTAGGGATAGTCTTTCACTTGCTTGGAGCTGGGGATACACAATTTCGTAGCTAATTACCATCCACATAATGCTAGACCACTGCAGTCAACCAGTCATAATGTTGTTGTGTGTTGGTGCAATGTGACTGTGAGGTGAATCTGGAGCTTCGAATCTTAGAAACACTATTATTTCGTTATTTCCAAAGCTAACAAAAGATAGCTATCACTAAAGGGGTTGTCTAAACGACCCTAGGTAAAAAATGGGTTAAATAACCCAAGTCTAGGTGTTCCAATGATATTATTACATGTGTCTTTAAAAAAATCAAACTCATTTTACATGTGTCATCATAGAATCCCACTCATTTCATTATTATATTTTTATATATTTTTTCATATTCATTTTATTACATACCAAAAAATAATTTACTTATACATTGAACCCATTAATTATGATAAACTATACAACAAACCTCTTTTCCCAAAAACAAAAAAAATGAAGAACCCTAATTTCCAATTTTCAAAATTTTCATTGTTTTGTTCCAATTTAGAATCAAAAGTCCATAAAAAGAGATTATTGGTTTTATTTCAACATACTTCCAATCGTGGTGGAGTTTTGAATCGTGCCTTTGCCAAGATTGCTTGGCGTGGTTAATCTACCATCCGTTTATGGTTTAAGCCTTGATCATTTATCTGCACAAGGATAAGAATACGATAAAAATATGTCAACAAACCAGAAGTCCATGGAAATAGGTTATTAGTTTTATTTCAACAAACCTCCAATCGTGCAAGAAGGAGGTGTTTTTTCCGAGACCCACTTCCATGAAACACAACATTCAAAATTTCCAGAGGTTGAATTTCTAATCCTAAATTGAAACAGAATATTCAAAATTGGGGATTAGGGTTATTGATTTTTTTTAGAAAAGAGGCTCGTTCTGTAATTTATCCTAATTGATGGGTTAAAAGTATAAATTTGAAAAAAGATAAAATAAAATAATGAAATGAGTTGGATTCTATTATGACACATGTAAGATGAGTTAGATTTTTTTTAATGATACATGTAATAATATCATTGGAACACCTAGGCTTGGGTTATATAACCCATTTTTTACCTAGGATCATTTAGACAACCCTTTTTATATATAAAAAGTTTATTCTTAGTCCAGTCCCTCAAAGATTTTGTAGAATTTCTAGAAAATTTGTTTGTCCACCCATATATTAGCATAATTTATCCGAACTCTCAATTATCACGAAACTTCAATATTAAAAAACTATCTGAAGTGCATATAAGATTTGATTAAATTTATCTTTTAAGAGATGTGGTCTAATTCTTCACAACTAAGAAATGCGAGAGTGCAACGTCACTTAAATTGATGAGTTTTTAAATTTTTTTTTACATGTGATGAAAGAAATGTTGGAAATTAATGATACTCTTTGTCGGACCTTACACCAACGTTCTCAAGATATAGTTAATGCTTTAAATCTTTGGGTCAACAACTAATATTTTCTTTTAGAATTGAGAGACAATGGTTCTAAACTACTATTAGAGTGTTATATAATTTTTTCATGCTCATTAGGTAGAAGTTCCTAACTTGAAATCCCCTTGTTAAGGAATGATTGTTATAAGAAACAAGATGAAGATATGAAACATCATAATAGAATATTCTGTAGTTGAATTGCGACTATCTTAATTAAATAGAAGATTTAGTGTAAGGGCTGTGAAACTTCTTATACTTAGTTCAACTTTAGTTCGTAAGAAAAAATTAAATTATTTGATAATGAAAAAAATTGTAAGTCTGTTAAGAAATTTCATGTAGATAATTTTTCCGAGCTGGAAAAATTTAGTCTATCATTTTAACTAAGACATTGTTATTCAAACGTTTCCCTAGATAGGTAAAAGATATAATATTAAATGATGGTATATAATGAAGAAAATTGAAGGTGGTAAGAGATATAATATTAAATGATGGTATATAAGGAAGAAAGAAAGAAAAAATGCATTAGTTTTGCAAAACAACTTATATTTTGGAATCAATATCAATATATATTAGAAAAGAAGAACTAGCCTCAGGTTTTGCTCCAGGACTACCATCTACAGAGCTTTCTTCATCGATCAATCTGGCAAGGAGGTACTTTTCTCATTCCTTTCTTTTTATTGGGTTAAAATTTGCATATCACTATTAAATGGCCATCGAAAATTTGGGATTTTTTAGGATTCTGCTGCTGGGTTTTGCTTAGAACTAGATCTTTATGATGTTGGGGCATCAAAGTTTCTTTCTTTTTGTATCATTGTCACTGCAATGGAAAGAGGGTGGTGTATGGTTTCTGTGTTTTGAACACCAAGCAAATGCTCAAGAAATGAAAAATCATCACTTTTTTTGCTAATTTGCTATCAGATAGTGTTGGTATGGTGTTGATTAATTTTGATCTTGATACACTTCAGAAGCTGATAGATACGTTTCTTGTCTGTGTGTTTTCCCTTTTTTGTTATATATATAGGGATGTATCATATGAGAAAGTCTTTCTTATATGAGAATGATAAGAAAGATTTTGAGTCATTAGATCAAAATAAACGGATTTGATTAAATGACTCATTTAAGTGAGTCACGTGCAGGTGCTTTCTATCCTTTTTCCTAATCCTAATTCTCTGTTCGGCTATTCCTAATCCCCTTCTTCGGGAAAAAAACCCATTCACGTTCTTGTCAAGCACCGCTTCTGGAAGCATGCATCCCTTGTTCGAGGAGCATCATGACATGAAAATAAAAGCAATTTCAGATCTATCCAGTTATTTGTGTCATTTTCTTCTTTTCTACCCATTTATTTGTGTAATTTCAGATCCCTTGGGGCACAAATTCAAATTGAAGACAAACACAAGATCTCACAACGTTACAGGGACTGCAATTCAACTTGGATGCTGGTCATATTTGATCTTTATAGACGTGGAAAAATAGAATAGCACACGTGAGGATATGAGCAGGGGTTTGCATAGAAATTGAATTAGATCTGGCACTTTTTAAACGATTGACGCGATACAACCTCCGATGAACGAGCACGAAGCAACTCAAAGAAAGGGGAAGTGGTGGGCGGTGCGGCGTTGCTCGACGAACAAGGGAGCGTGAAGTGGATTCTTTTTAAATTATGCAGGTTTCTCCCTGGCATCCATTGCAGTTAGGAAGGGGTGTCTTCAACTTCGTTGTTGAAATACCAAAAGAATCCAGTGCAAAGATGGAGGTTGCCACTGATGAGCCTTTCACTCCCATAAAACAGGACATAAATTATCTTTTGCCTTTTTTTTATTTGCTTGAGGGTCAAAACTTCCTTCTTAAAGAACTTCCTCTTTTTTGAATCTGAAATATCTATACTAACTAGATGAAGAAATTTTTCATTTTTTTACTATTAGATGAATCAAATTGGCAGTTGTTGAGAGATTTTTCTTCACCGATACTACTTTTAAAATCCTCAAGATTCAATTGCAGTATAGTATAGGGTTTTGTCGTATCTATAAGAAATTGCTAATACAAATGTCGTTCTCTAGTAAAGTTACTCAAGCAATAGATTTTCAAAAGGTTGATGATTTTTAGTGAACAAATGCACATGTAAATTAAAAAAAGTGAGAATAAAAAGCGATTGGATATCAAGATGAGAAAGTTGTTGGAATTGGAGTTCACCGTTTAACTACTAGTGTCTCATGATTCTATATGCAAATTCATTCCTATCTATGATTCATCTTCACCAGTTCTACCCTACTTCATTGATTCCTCACATGAGTGGATATATATAACTCACTTTCCTAAACATTGATTCCTCACATGCATAGAAAAGCTAAGTTTTCTTTAAACTCAGGTGTTTAAATGACTAACAAGCCTAATTCCAATCCTAGACATTAGGTTTATTAGATGGTTAATCCTAGGTCGGACTCTAGACGTCGTAGCTTCCGCTCTTACGCCGAATCAAGCGATATGTTCTAGGTGCGCAAACTAAAACATAGCATTAAGAACAAGAGTCAACCATTGAATCATGTGATAGAAACTATATTACATATAGAGATCAAGAGGAACACATCATAGTTAAAGGCTACATCCAAATCCAACGAAAGAAACTGAGAAACCCATGTTCATGGATTCCTTCAAGCTTACAAAAGAAGAACTAAGATGACGGTGATGATTCGTGACGTCCGTGAACCGGTCCAGCTCGTCGGAGGGTCAAGAATCCTTGTGCACAACTTCCCTCTTCGTTCCCTCTGAAGTTTTTATCTAAGAAGTTCCAATCTGTCCAAAACGTGGTGAGCTTTTGCTATTTAAATGAACCAGAGTCGTGGATTTTTGCTTAGCAAGGATTTGATCGCTAAGCGAAATCCTGAAAATCTTCTTTGAACCACCTTAATTTCGCTTAGAGAGTCTTATTCTCGCTAAGCGAAATCCTTTTCCTTCATGAGAAGGTTTGCTTCCTTTGCTAAGCGATATATTTCATGGCTAAGCGAAATTCTCTTCTTCAAAATACCATTTTCTTGGCTTGAATTTTCTCTAAGTCTTTTCCTACATCAAAAGCTCACTATTAAAACACTTATAAAGCATATTCTAACTAAATTAAACATATTACATACAACTAAGAACTATATATTTACCAAATCTAATTAAAGGAGAGTCAATTTGATAGAAATTTCTCATGATAAGTTCCTAAATTGCTATGGAAAATTAGGTAAATTATGCACTTATCAACAGTGTAGCTGAAAGTTCCGAAGCTGTGAAAATGACTAAGGAGGCTAGCTGTGGAGTTATGGCTAGCCACCGAATGTATTGAAGGCTCCTCATAATGAGTGTTTTAATACCTTTTCATTTTCAACAGGTTCCCTGATTTCGATCTTACACAGGGAAATAGGTTACTAATTTTGGAGAGGTGAACTTCTTTCTTATCTGCTTTATTTATCTCTTAGAGTCAAGCAGTTGGGTGTACAGATTCTGTTCCAAAAACATGCTTCTCAAACACTTTGTTGTGCAGGTGTATAGAATTACATCTCTTTTAAAGTTTCTATGTTTACAAGCTGAAGGTGTGCTAAAAGGGATGAGGAGGCTGGCTTTTATGATGTTGCACATGTACCTGAGCTTCTAATGGCGGAAATCTTGCATGGACTGCATGTACAATCAAGAGATGATATCATGAAATTTTGAAGGGTATTACCACCCACCTATGATGTATTAGAATTTAATTTTGATGGTGTAACACCCCGATTTCGGTGGCGTTACTTTAGTAACCAAAAAGAAAATAAAACGGAAAAACGTGAATATTTTTTTTTCGATATTTGTTCTAAGTAAATAAAGACTTGACGAAATAAAACTTATCGACGAAAAATAAAAACAACTAATGTACAGATATATTTACAGCCCCCGCTGTAAGTAGCATGTCACGTCACGAGTAACCTCCAATGACGGAAAAGTAGTGCCCGTGGGCAAATATGTACAAACTGAAACAAAAGGTCAAGTATTCTGAAATACAGTCCTCCAACGAAAGTAGGTCAGCCCAAAACAGCCCGAAGACCTCCTAGTCCGACCAACTCCCTGTGACTCCTGTAAAGAGAACCACACAAAAAGCTAAAGGTCGGGGACCTACCCTGCCCCAAAATAAGAAAACTGAAGATCAGAGCCACGACGCTACTCCTACCCTAATCCTGACTAGAGGAGCACAACACACCACTCCCAGCTACGCATCACCATGGTCGTCGTCTGAATCTGAATCCAAGACGATCAGGTCTATGACTGCATCGGTCCTCATAGCTGGTCCTGCGGGTACCGTACCCGATCCCAAATCAACAGCTGCCGCGACGGTGGGTGAGCTAGAGTCAGATGAAGTCCCTCCTACAGGAAACTCCTCCGAAGGGTCCTCCTCGTCCTCAGGCGACGGTGGTGGTGGTACTACAACTCCAGGGCCACAATGCACGCCCGGTGGTAGGTTGAAGTTGATGGTGTAGTGTCTCAAAACTCCATGCGTCAAGTTTCCCATTCTTCCGACGCGGTCCTCCATTATTCGCCCCGAATAGATAGCTTGGTGACCGGCGGGGCCGACCACCCATGAGCCAGGGGTGTCCTGATCCAACATCTCGAACCTAGTCCCCCCCGAAGGGACGACCATCTCGAACCAATCCGGCATAAACATCTGACAAAAGGCGTAGTCCGCCCAAACACACACAGAAGGCGCGAGGGTCAACTCCAAAGAATTACATAAGTAATACACCCAGTAGATAAAGTTTAAGGAATAGCTACTTAGGCTTAATAGTTAGCAATAGCGTCATAACATTGTATATCTCCCAATGAATATGAATGACAATAATAACAATTACCATGCATCAAGTAAGTTTAACAAGTATCAATCACACTCGACAACTAAGTCAGTATGCATGTTGCATGAATGCAATGCTAAGGAACAAGATGCAATTCGAAGGGATGGGCACCATCGAGTCAGCCCTAACACCGGCCAAGGTGGGACCATTTCTGCTCGGGCGTCTCTTATACCAAACAAAATGTAGTCAGATCAGCAGTGAACCCGTAGGTCTGCCATTTCCGTCTGCTACTAAGAATCACCGTAGTGTTCTTATATGGAAATCCGGGTCTTAGGACCATTTTGGAATCCATCGAGGTCTGACTTTCTGCCGTGTTAATACCTCAAAATGTGTGAATGAATGCAACGTGATTAGCCAAACAACGTCTCCGACCTCACTCGTCATGTCGTCACATGTTCTAGCTAACTTATTGTCTCTAAAAAGAATACCCTAAGGTAAAAGTCGATTCTGCGACAAAAGACAATTAAATATAAAAAGAGTGTAATCACTCATGATAACTTCTCGAGTCATCTGACTCATCTCCATCCGATGGTCCAAATCTGCTCAGCGCGCGAAGAGTAACAATGTACTTGGAAACTTATAGTTCCTTGACTTATCATTTAGATAGTCCAATTAATATACTGCTCATCAAGCAAAGAGTATAAAATACTCAGAAACTTATTAGTTTTCCTAAATCTTTGATTCGGCGACACTTCTCATTTTCCAAAGCTAATATCCAAACCCTAAGCTTTCATCTGAGGTTGTTATCATTATTTAAAGGGTTCAGAGGTTGTTTAATGTATTATGAATTTTCCTTATGAAATGGTTTACATTTAGTTTCGTCTCTAATCTTATGAGTTGAAAAGATCCCATAATCCCAATTAATTCCCAGAGAAGGTCTCGATCCACTAAAATATCATTAAGGGCCCGAACCTCGGTCTGTCCCGTCAATCTTTCCCAAAGTCTCATGATAAGTTCTGGCATAACTGTCCGTTATCCTCACTCTGACGAACAACAGATATATGTGTATTTGCATAATCAAAGTAACACAATCCAACAGTCCTGGCACATATATCAACACATTGTAGAATAACCATTTAGCACATAGCATGTGAATCAATATCAACACATCCTAGATTAACCATTTAGCACATAACATGTGAATCAATCTCAAAAACACTTCAAACGATAAATGATTATCAATTGTCAGCCGTAGCCTCAGAAAACATTTTTCCCAGTCAAACACAATCAAGTGCATAAACAGTAAATCAAGTCGAATTCGTCGACACCTAAAGCATTATCTAGTATTCAGTGAGTAGCCCTCACCTGTAGTTCCTCCAGGGTGTTCCTCAGACTTTCCTTCACAATCTTCCTCTCCGACTCCACAAAGTTCCTCAAACGAACCTTAGAGCAAATTCACAGAAATCAATCACAATGAGTCAGAAACTCAGCAAACAATACGTACTAGGGTTACACGAAGCATTATAAACTTCGAAGTACGACAATCTAACGCGTTAAGACAAGTTTTCGAAAAACGAAATTCCCCCCCCCCCTAATGAGGAGCTCTCGGCCACACATCATAATTGTGTGCGCCGATTTTTCTTCGATCAAACTTGGTTCCTAGGTTATCATTAGTCGTAACTAAGACGAATCTAAGCTCAGAAAAATTTTCGGATCGAAAACTGTCGCAGGGGTATTTTGGTCAATATTTCCAGCTCAGAATTTCAAAACTGGATTTTCGAAAAACAAATTGGATGGGGACGTTACCAACGACGTTTATGACAACTAATCCTACTAGCGCTAAGCTAAGTCGAGAGTTTTAAACCGAAAGAACGAAACTTTGCCTCAAAATGGGTTTTTCAAGCAGAATTGGAATTCGGCGGCATTTCGGCGATATTCGGCAAAATGTAATCCGCTAGAAGTACTATTGGGCACGTAGGGAATATGTTTAGACACTAAAATCAAGTTATTTGGACAGTTTTACAAAAAGCTCAAAACTTTGAGCACAGAAAGACATAGAGAAAAACGACATAATTGACGATCAGAAGTGAGAGATAGTATTTATACCTCGAAGTCTTCGAATAGCAACGAACGGTGCAGCAATCGGGCAAGAAACGGCGAAAATCACTTCCTCCTCCTCCTCCTTTTATGCTCGCGGGTTTTGGGTTCAAATGGGGTGAGTTTTTGAAAAAATTTCATTTTCTTGCTATTTATAGGTTTTGAAAAATGCGGAAAAATGAAAATTTCGCGATTCTGATTTTTCCTGCGCGTTCCTCCGTGAATTCTAAGATAGGTTCTGGCGACAGAATTCCAGAACTCAAAACAGGTTTCTTGGAATTAAATCAAACGATCCAAAGTCGGTGTAAATCGATTTTACCCGAAAAGTTGCTTTTTGTAGTTGATGTCGGATGAGAAAACTTCGTTCTGAAGAAAGATTAGAAATATCAAGAGAAATAGGCATACGCGTGTGGAATCTTCGTTTGAAGCTCCGAATAGAAAAAGTCTTCATCGTCCGTTGATTTTAAGTTTCTTGAACTATCAGTGATTTAGTTTCGGCAAACTTCCGAGTATTGGAATTTGACCTTCGTACATTCCAGGGTTTCGTATCGAAACGCTTGTCATGGAAAGGAATAAGAGAAATTCTTATATTCCTCTTGAAGATTTTTGGAATTTATTCCTATAGTGTTCCAAGGGTTAAATTAATCTTTTCCTAAGGTTTTTGTCCTAGGCGTAAACGAATAATACTTGCGTCATAAGTTTCGTCGATTCGGATCTTGTCCTTAACCTTCTCGTGAAATATCTTCTCCATACATTTATTCCATTTAGTAACCGTTTATCCAGTTTCCTTACTTCACGTTACATCGAATTTATTCGTGAATAAGAGATTTCACTAATTTATTCTAAGCTTAAAAACTTAGGTCTCACATATGGATTTTTGAAATGGTCTAGAGCAATGAAATAAAATCAGTCTATGACAAGTGGCTTATTTCAAAGAGATTGTGGTTACTATTTATTGAAATGGGTGGTTATGGCTGAATGAGCAGAGGGTAAAGGTTTTCAGCTGAGATGGTAAGAGGAAGGCAATGTGGAGATAGGTTCCGTGAAACTGGCAGAGGGGTATGTCAAGCTGGGCAATGAGTTTAAGGAAGCAAGGATGGTACTATCACGGGTCTAGATTAAATGTGATTCATGGAATTTTTTTATGAAGCAATGGGTTTTAGCCATTCAAATTCTTCAATTGTTAAATACCGATTAGCCTATTCAACTTTTGTTTAAGGAACTGAAAATAATTAAGATTCTAATTTTTTTTATGAGTGTCATTAACGATTCAAATCCTTCAATTGGTAGTTTCTATTTTAATTTTCAAAACACATACTCCATAAGTTCAATCAAATTTATTTTTATAGAATTAATATGATTGACATACAGATCACAATCCAAGAAAATGAAAACATAAGGTGCATTTTGAGTGGATTGATCTCTCTTATGTCCCAATCTAGATTTCAATCTAGCCTCATCTTACTATTCGCATATAAACAATAAATACATTTAAATGATTAATTAAAATAAAGAAATAGGCTGTTTCAAAAGACCTAAAATCACCTCTTACAATCAAATATTGATTGTCCAACATTAACACAAAAGGGACTGTTTTATATATATTTTTTAATTTATGCAATATTTTAAAACCACCGGTTTGACATATATTTTCCTTGAAAATATAACTTCAAGGTGAAAAATAAATTTGTTTAAAAGGGTAGCTAATAAGATATAGTGATATCCAATGAAAATGAGTTGTTTAGAAACTCCAACTTCAAATTAATTCTCTCATCAGATAACATTAACCTCATTGGATAGGAGAATATCTTTTAAATTTCAAAGTAGACAATTCCCTATAGCACTCTCTTTTACCATGTCAATAAACAAAAGTCAACGACAATCTCTAAAAATGGTGGGGTTATATTTGCCAAAACCGGTGTTTTCACATGGCCAGTTATATGTAGCATTCTCTAGAGTCACTCATCGTAAAGGATTAAAAATCTTCATTTGCAATAGTCATGGCAGTAATTCTAATTGTACTTCAAATGTAGTTTACAAATAAGTATTTCGCAATCTAATATGACAAAAAATGTGAAATATTACGTTCTCAGTTTTATTCTCAATGAAATAATGCCAATTGCAAAAAAAAAAAACTTATTCTTAGCACATCAATGTTACTTCAACTAGCTGAGATAAACTAATCCATAGATACAAAAATAATATTAATCTACCATTTAAAACAACAAGTCAAAAGATAAAAACAAAACAACAACACAAAAAAACAATAACAAACATTTAATAAATAGAACAGATTTAACCCAAAAAAAAAACACAAAACTCAAAAATGAATATCCCCCGTGCATTGTGCACGTCAATAAACCTAGGTATAGTCGATTGACCTACAAATTTGTTTTAAAAGGAAATGCCACTGTAAAGCGCTTCTTTTCAGAGGGCTATAGAATGTGTACATGCTACAACGCTTTTTCTTCAGAATGCGTTGTAGAATGTTTCATTCGAAAACGCTTTTATTTAAGAAAGCCTTATAGAATGCATTCATGCTACAACACATTTTTAAAAGAAGCGTTGTAGAATGCATAGATGCTAAAATGATTTTCTAAAGAAAGCGATGTAGAATGCATGCATACTACCTCTCTTTTAAGAATCAATATTATAGTATATCTCATGTTTTACAACGCTTTGTAAAATAAGCACTGGACAGTACTAAAGCGGTGGATTCTACATCGCTTTATATACGCTTTAAAATGGAAAAAATAAGCGTTGTAGAACAACTTTTTTGGCGTAGTTATTGTACTGTCATTGAGTTCCCACTGTACATTTTACAACAATCTCAAGAGTTTGCTCGAGCAGTGGAACGAAAAGTTGATCATCGATATAGGACATAGTTAAACGTGTTAGCACGACATGATCCATGTGATGCTATTTTTCATTTCTTTTGTAATTTCATAACTTATTTCATTTCTTTTGTAATTTCATAATTTATTTTCATGCATATATTAATATGTGTTATCTTCAATAACTTGTATGTGCATTGAAAATTACATATTTTTGGCAATCCAAGTGCATTGTCGTTTTGGTAATAGTGTAATATGTCCATGGCTACATGATCTTTGTCTTATTTGGGTTGCATGTGTTTTATTGAAATATGTGATTTTAGTCTTTGTCATAATTTTTGGGCGGTTTTTATGTATTTGCAATGACTTTGAACCGCCACAAAATGAATCGAGGTAGTAATTTTACCAATTCCATAACGAGGGACTAAAAACAGTGAATATTTTTTTGATGGATCAAATCTAATTCACCCTTATTTTACTTGAATGAAAAACATATTTAACCAATTTTATTTTTTAATAAAGGTCAACTTTTCAACCGGGAGCGCGAATGCATAATTTGAAACTAAAAAAAATGAATTCGCAGTTTTTTCTTTAATTGATGGATAGATTTGAAATTTGAATTTCAAACGTGGATTTGGATGAACAAAGAGGAAATCCCATTCATCATTGCGTGGCATGATAAGGATGAGCACAAAAGGAAGGTTATGTTACTCGTTATCATCTCAGGATTAGGGTTTCTGGATTAGTATTTATAGGCATGGAATTCAGAGCCAGGTGATGAGTACAATCAACCTTGTTTTTGTTCTTTGTCCCATATCTATCAATCGATCCTCTCGGTGATTCAACCATGTCTGGATCTGATATGGGTAGTAATAAGAACCCTTCACAGTTGGGTTTCATCAACCGCAGCAAAAATCATAACTACCGCAACAACTCCGATTGAATTCAGAGCCAGATGGTGAGTGCAACCAACCCCATTATTGTTCTTTGTCCCATATCTATTACTCGATCCTCTGAGTGGTTCAACCATGTCCGGATCTGATATGGGTAGTAACAAACAGAGAGAACTTCATGATTGGGTTTCAACAACTGCAGCAACAACATCCATCGTAGTAGTTTCAATTGGATTATTATGCTCCAGTGCATCAAACCCTAGCCACCAAGATGAACGAAGGAGATTTTTCTTCTTCTTTTTTGTTGCAGCTGCTACACCATCACTAACAACAACACCAGGTGGGTTTTCATCACAACCACCATTGAAGAAGAAGAAGGGAAGACCCATGACATATGGCTTCTACGCGGTCGCATCGTCGACCATTACGTCTACCAGAACCAACATCCTTACCTCTCCCGTTAGCTAGTCAAGTGGGTCGTTTTCTCCATTTGGTGGGCCTGTGACCAAGCTCGGTGAGACATTTCCTCATCCTCTATTACTAGATTCTACAACCTTAGCTGACGGTGCTTCCGTGAAAAAGCCCAAAGGCAAAACTCGCGACTCACTAAACATGAAACTCTCTAAGTCATTCGATGATGGTAACTGTTATTTCCCTTACCTTTCTCACTTTTTATCTTATGTTGTTGTGCCATGCTTTTGTTTTATAGAGTATTTGTTAATTTTGTTTCTTAAAGCTTTCAACGTTAGAGCAAATTCTTGAAAATATAAAAAGATAAAAAACTATGGAATTCCGACCTTTTTAAAACGTCAAACCTTATAAGAAATTGAAAAACATGTTACTGTATGATTTAACTTGGTATGGGACTGATTTAGTTTTTTAAGACATGTCCAAATTTTGAATTTTGAATTTTCAATCCTGCAATTTGTGTCACTGATGAGTCATATATAATGATACAGAGCTTAAGCTTCAGTTTCAATGAAAGTCACTACAAATTTTAAATTGTTAAATGCAATCGAAATGAAGGGTATTTAATATATTTAATCTATTATTTTCTGTATCTTGAATTCTGGTGGACCTGATCCATCTGAATATCGATTCCCTGATTTTTCCTATCACTCTTTTTCTGGTGAGACATGTGTTGCTCAATTTATTTTGTGTATCTTTTGTTCCCTTGCCCGGGAAAATGTCATTACATATATGATTCACCAATAATATTAAAGTAATAACATATAATGTATCCCTCAAATGTTTTAGATTCTTACACTAATATTACATAAAGGTAATGTTACATTATATGTAAGATTACATAAAATGAGACCAATTTCTATTGATACATTTTATGTAATGTTAGCTTTGTGTAATATTAATGTAAGAATGTAAAAAATTTGAGCTAAAACAAAAATAATCAAAATAAATTTTATACATGTCCCATGGGGAAATGAGTGATTTTAAAAATCAGGTAATCGATATCTAGATGGATCAGGTCCACTACAATTCTAGATCCAACAAATAAATAGATTAAATATATCAAATATCCATCATTTCTATTGTACTAACGACTTAAAATTTATTGTGATCCGCATTGAGACTAAAGCTTAAGCTGTGTATCATTATATATGACTATGATCAATGACCTAAATTGCAAGATGGAGAATCCAAAATTTGGACATGTCCGAAAAACTTAATCAGACATCAGACATCAGGTCAAAACAAACACAAACATGTTATGGTCGGAATTCGTCAATGTTTTACCTTTTCGTATTTTTAAAAAATGCTCCAAAGTTGAAAGCTTTAAGAAACAAAATTAACAAATACTAAAACAAAAGTATGGCATTAGCATCATAAGAGAAAAGGGGAGGGAAATAACAGTTACCGCCATTTGAAGACTTGGAGCATTTCTTGTTGAGTGAGCCACGAGGTCTACCTCTAGGCTTCTTCACGAATGCACCACCAGCTGAGGACGCAAAAGCTAGTGATAAAGGATGAGAAAATGGCTCATCGGGCTGGGTAACAAGATCATCAAAAGGAGGAAATGGCCCACCGGACTGGCTAACGAGAAGGGTGGTGGTGATGGAGGTCATGGTTGGCGATATGACCGCATCAGAGCCATATTTCCTAGGCTTTCTCCTCTTCCTCTTCAATGGTGGTTTCGTTGAAGGTCCACCTAGTGCTAGTGTTGGTGCTGATGTAGTAACAATAGCAACAAAAAAAGAAGAAGAATCTCCTTCGTCCATGTTAGTGGCTGGGTTTTGATACACCAAATTAGAATAATCCAATTAAAATTTATATGGTGGTTGTGGTAGTTGCTTCAGTTGTAGGAACCCAACCACAAAGTGATCTCTTTTACTACCCATATCCGATATCGACATGATTGAATTACCGAGGGGATCGATTGATAAATATGGGAGAAATTATGTTGGAAAAACTTTGTGTATTTCAAAAGTCTCACATTGCCTATGTGATGAGTCTTCTAAAGGTTTATATATCAAACTTCACATGAAGGTGGAAAAGAGCTTAGTAAGGCGTTGGTCTTCACGTGCATGAGATTAGGCCTTGTTGGCCCAACGCGACATAACTCAAAGGATCTTGTTGGAACATGTTGCCATGCATTTTGTCAAAACAACCGATTGTCGAAGCAGATGCCGTGGCTTCTGACCTCGTGAAACTAGGGCATCAGTCCTCAGTTTGTGTTTCTGTTGTGGGCCCTCTGAAGATTTACTGATGATATGTTTTTGAGTTACTTGAGGAGCAAGTAGCTATTCCAGAAGGGTTTATTTGTTGGGTTGTTATTTGTTGAAACAATCTTTGTTCAAAGATTGGTTTCTATCTTTACTTGTGCAATAAGAAACCGAATCTATCAAGATTGCGTTTTGAATTGCTGTTACTGTAATCTGTTTCTTCAGCCCGTGCCAACCCTAAAGCCCATGCTACCGCTGCTGAAGTCTATAAAAGGATGAAGACCTAAAACATGAAGACGGTCGAAGCTGATAGAGAGAGATCGAGTGTTTTAGGATTTGTTATTGTGCTTTGTCCTTTGTTAGTTGTGAATCTGTCTTTGCTCACTGATTCTATAAAGCAAAGAGAGATTCTGTGTGTTTGATTGCGTTCAAACTCTACTTGTTCATTGTGTTTACCAATCACTGTGGCAGTGATTGAGAGAAAGTGAGAGGGGCTCTCATACTTAGGTTGAGATTCTAAGTAGAAATACACTGGGTAGATTAGGAAGTGAACTATGAACTGAGTTGTTCATGAGTGTCTGTAATTCCTGAATCTTGAGATAGTGGATTTCCTTTCTTTGGGTGCAAACCCTCCAGACGTAGGTGAAAGTTTTCACTAAACTGGGTTAACAATTACTGTGTGTTATTGTTTTTGTTGTTAAGTTTTGTTTTACTGTTAAGCGGTTGTCGAACCTCTTGTCCCAGCATCGTGCAGGACAATCGTTTCAGAGGGAACCTGAATTACAATTGGCATCAGAGCAGGCACCCTGTTCTGGTTGGGTGAGCTCCAGGGAGTTTTATTCAAGTTCTCATGGATAACAAGGAGGGAGGATCAGTCAATAGGCCACCCATTCTGGATGGTACTAACTATGACTACTGGAAGGTTCGCATGACAGCCTTTCTCAAATCAATTGACAACAAGACTTGGAAAGCTATTGTCAGGGGTTGGAAGCACCCCACTAAGGCTGAGGTTGAAGGCACCTCTACTACTGTTGTGGAAAAACCTGAAGAAGAATGGACCAGTGTTGAAGATGAAGCTGCTCTTGGAAATTCAAAGGCTCTAAATGCTATCTTTAATGGAGTTGACAAGAATATGTTTAGGCTGATCAATACGTGTACTGTGGCAAAGGATGCTTGGGAAATTCTGAAAACTGCACATGAAGGAACTACTCGAGTAAGGATGTCAAGGCTTCAGATGCTCACTACTCAATTTGAAAATTTGATGATGACTGAAGAAGAGACTATTTCAGAATTCCACATGCGTGTCCGTGACTTGTCTAATGCTTCATTTGCTTTGGGAGAACCTATGTCAGATGAGAAGCTTGTAAGGAAGATCTTGAGATCTCTTCCTCAGAAGTTTGCTATGAAAGTCACTGCAATTGAGGAGGCTCAAGACATCGAGAACATGAAGGTTGATGAACTTATTGGCTCTTTGCAGACATTTGAGTTGAAACTTAGTGGAAAATCTGAGAAGAAGAATAAGAGTATTGCTTTTGTGTCAAACACTGATGAAGGTGATGATGAAGATTGTGAGGGTGAAAATCTTTCTGAGGCTTTGGCCATGCTAGCAAGAAAATTCAACAGAGCATTGAGAAAGATTGACAAAAGAACCAGGCCTAATGTCCAGGACATGAAGTTCGATAACAAACCCAAGCTCTCTAATTCACAGAGGAAGACCAAAGAAGAAGAAAGATCTGGTCAGAATAAAGGAGTGCAGTGTCATGAATGTGAAGGATATGGTCATATCAGGTCTGAATGCGCCACCTATCTAAAGAAGCAGAAGAAAGGTATGATGGTAACTTGGTCAGATGAAGACACTGAAGATGAGGAGGAGATATCTGCAAACAAAGTCAATGCTTTCTCTGGAACCATCTATGAGTCTGATACAAGTGATGAGGACATTACAGATGAGGAATTGGCTGAGACTTACAAGCTGCTACACATCAAGTGGGAAGAAGCATGTAAACTTGTGAGAGAAAAGCAAAGTGAGATAGATCAACTTGTCTCTCAAAATGAAAGGCTGAAAGAGCTCAGCACAAAGCTGAAGGAAGATATGGAGGAATGGCAAAGTAAGTTCAATAATGCTGATGTTGTTGAAAAGGCTAATCTAGTGTTGATTAATGCAGGACTTCAAGAGGAAGTGGCAACTCTGACAAGAAAGCTTGAAGCTACTCACAAATCTGTTAGAATGTTGAACAGTGGTTCTGATATGCTTGACGAAATTTGAAAGAAACTAGCAAGCAAGGAGGGAGTCTGAAGGGAATTGGCTTTGACTATAAAACAGCAAACAAAGGAAATCAGAAAGGTTCAAAGAAATTTGTGTCTGCTGCAAAACAAACTGAATTCAAGAAGCCCAGAAATTATCAGTTGTCAGATTCATTGCCTCGACATGTACCTCTGCATGTGAAACCCCAGCTTAAGCTTGACAAAACTGTACCTTGGAAGTGTCACTACTGTGGTAAGAATGGTCATATAAAGCCCTACTGTTACAGGTTATATGGTTATCCTCAGATGCACGAGAAAAAGTCTATTCAGATGAGGAAGCAATGGAAGCCCAAGGGTGAAGTCAGATGTCAGGTAGCCTACACGTCCTTCAGAGCATCATCAAAGGAAGATTGGTATTTTGATAGTGGCTGTTCAAAACACATGACAGGAAACAAGAGCTTCTTGCAAGACATCAGAAGTCACTCCACCAACTATGTTACTTTTGGAGATGGAGCTAAAGGAAAGATCAAGGGAGTAGGAAAACTTGTTAGCACAGAATCTCCTAACTTGAACAATGTGTTACTTGTGAATGGTTTAACAGCCAACCTAATCAGCATAAGTCAACTGTGTGATCAAGGATATGATGTGAAGTTCAATAAGATAGAATGTGTTGTGACCACTGATGATGAGAGAGTTGTGATGAGAGGAGTCAGATCAAAAGACAATTGTTATATGTGGACATCAGAAGAAAAAGCTCATGTTTCCAGATGTTTGTTAACTAAAGGAGATGAGGTGAATGTATGGCATCAAAGACTAGGACATCTCAACTACAGGAGCATGCAAAAGATTCTTGCAGATGAAGCAATAAGGGGATTGCCCAATTTGAGCTTGGGAGAAGGAAAACTATGTGGAGAATGTCAGATTGGTAAGCAAACCAAGGTGCCACACAAAATGCTCCAGCATCAGACCACGACAAAGGTTCTGGAATTGCTTCACATGGATCTCATGGGTCCCATGCAGGTTGAAAGCTTGGGAGGAAAAAGGTATGTGTTTGTCTGTGTAGATGATTTTTCAAGGTATACATGGGTTGAATTTATGAGAGAAAAATCAGAGACTTTTGAAATATTCAAGAATCTATGTATGAGACTTCAGAATGAGAAGGACTGTGTGATTGTGAGAATCAGAAGTGATCATGGAAGGGAGTTTGAGAATTCAAAATTCTTGGAGTTCTGTGGAACAGAAGGTATTAGTCATGAATTTTCTGCCCCCATCACTCCACAGCAGAATGGAATAGTTGAAAGGAAAAACAGAATTCTCCAGGAATCAGCTAGAGTAATGTTACATGCTAAGAAGATTCCGCACCAGTTCTGGGCTGAAGCTATGAGTACTGCCTGTTACATACATAATAGAGTCACCATCAGGGCAGGGACATCCACTACACAGTATGAGCTATGGAAAGGTAGAAAGCCGTCTGTAAAATACTTTCACATATTTGGAAGTAAATGTTATATCCTTGCAGACCGTGATCCTAAGAGGAAACTTGATCCTAGAAGTGATGAAGGAATTTTCATGGGGTATTCTATGAACAGCAAAGCTTATAGAGTTTTTAACTCTCGCACAAGGACTATTATGGAATCTGTGAATGTGACTGTGGATGATGAACCAAGCAAGAAGGAAGAAACAGTTTTGAATGAAGATGATGATGGTGCTGATGTTCCAGCCGATGCTTCAGCAACCGCCCTCGACAATGAGTCAGAAACAAGTGCTGATGAAAAGGAAGACAAAGATATCACATCAAACAAAGCTCCATCAATCAGGGTTCAGAAGAATCATCCTCAAGAAAACATTATTGGGAATCTTCAAGAAGGGGTGACTATCAGATCCAGAAGTATGATTGCTCACAGTTGTTTCATCTCTAAGATAGAACCCAAGAATGTAAATGAAGCTCTCACTGATGAATACTGGATAAATGCTATGCAAGAGGAGCTAGAGCAGTTCAGGAGAAATGAAGTATGGGAGTTAGTGCCTAGGCCTGAAGAAGTAAACATCATTGGCACTAAGTGGATATTCAAGAACAAATCAGATGAAACTGGAACAGTCACAAGGAATAAAGCAAGGCTAGTGGCTCAAGGATATACTCATATAGAAGGAGTTGATTTTGATGAAACCTTTGCTCCAGTAGCTAGACTGGAATCTATAAGACTCTTGTTAGGTGTTGCTTGTCTCTTGAAGTTCAGACTTTATCAAATGGATGTGAAGAGTGCTTTTCTGAATGGCTATTTGAGTGAAGAAGTATATGTTGAACAACCTAAAGGGTTTATAGATCCACATCATCCAGATCATGTGTACAAACTGAGGAAAACATTGTATGGCTTGAAGCAAGCACCTAGGGCTTGGTATGAAAGGTTAACTGAATTCCTTGTAAGCAATGGTTACAGTAAGGGTGGAATTGATAAAACTCTGTTTGTGAAGAATGACAAAGGTAAGCTCATGATAGCACAGATTTATGTGGACGACATTGTCTTTGGAGGAATGTCGAACTCAATGGTGGAGCATTTCGTCCGACAAATGAAATCTGAATTTGAGATGAGCCTAGTTGGTGAATTGAACTATTTTCTAGGACTACAAGTGAAACAAATGGAGGATTCTATGTTCATATCACAGAGTAAGTATGCTAAAGGGCTAGTCAAGAAGTTTGGCCTTGAGAAGGCTGGTCACAAGAGAACTCCTGCTGCTACACACATCAAACTTTCCAAGGATGAACAGGGGGAAGATGTTGATCAAAGTCTCTATAGAAGCATGATTGGTAGCTTGTTGTATCTCACTGCTAGCAGACCATACATCACTTTTGCTGTCGGAGTTTGTGCTAGGTATTAGGCAGCTCCAAAAGCCAGTCATCTGCTACAAGTCAAGAGAATTATCAAGTACATCAATGGCACAAGTGACTATGGTATTCTCTATACTCATGATACAAATTCCTCTTTAGTTGGATTCTGTGATGCAGATTGGGCAGGTAGTGCAGATGATCGAAAGAGCACATCCGGTGGATGTTTCTTCCTAGGGAATAATTTGATTTCATGGTTTAGCAAGAAGCAGAATTGTGTCTCGTTGTCTACAGCTGAAGCAGAATATATTGCAGCAGGAAGTAGTTGTACACAACTCATGTGGATGAAGCAAATGCTAAAGGAGTATGATGTTGAACAGGATGTCATGACATTGTACTGCGACAATCTCAGTGCGATTAATATTTCTAAGAATCCCATACAACATAGCAGGACCAAGCATATTGACATTAGACATCATTTTATTAGAGACTTGGTGGAAGATAAAATTGTTAATTTGGATCATGTTACAACTGACAAGCAATTGGCTGATATTTTCACAAAACCCCTTGATGCAATCACTTTTGAAAAATTAAGAGGAAGTCTAGGGATTTGTCTTTCTGATGCATAGCAATTAGCATGCCCCAGTGTGTTAACGGCTAGTTTATTCTTGGTCATCACTAACTGCCGTTGTGACATCAGCAGAGAGAAAGTTATTTCATGGTTCACTTATCCTATAACTACCTCCAACGGGCAAATTGTGTTCTCTCAACCGCTTGTGCATCTATCTTCTTCCAGTCATATCATCTCTCATTTGCAATTCTATTTCGTTGTTCTGTACTCTGTTTGTATTTGCTTTCGATTCATCATGTCTCAAAGTTCAGGAAAGAAGGAATCTGTCAAGGCCAAGATTGAAAGAACTGCTAAAGGAGTCAAGTGTATGGGTTTGAAGAGTGATTCTTCTCAACCATCTTCTGTGCCCAAGAAAGCTCTCAAGAAGATGAGATCAAGAAACCCAACGTGTAAGGTCTACAAATCACAGGTCAAGAATAGCAAAGCTCTGAATGTTCCTATCCTTGAGGATGTTCCTGACGAAGAGGAAATCAATGATGAAAATTCTCCTGTGAAATCGCCCCCTGATGTTGTGCCTGATGTTGAGACATCTGGGTCTAAGGAAAGTTCTGCTCAAGAAAATTCTAGAAAGGATTCCACTTCTCATGAAGATTCAGGTGGTGCTACCCAGCCTGATATCTCTGTATCATCCTCTTCTAAGGATGCTGATTCAAAGAATGATAACTCTACGGGTATCAATTCTGAAGAGCCAATCCAGGCTTCAACCTCTGTTCAGGACATCTCTGATGATGCTTCTGATGATGTTCCTCTGACTGAGACTTTTGCTGATAGTGTTGCTGCGAGGATGAAGAAGAAAAGAAGGATTTCTTCTCCTGAAATCACTCCTACTCCATCAAAGAAATCCAGACAGGCCAGTGTGAAGATTAAGGGAAAGCAAAAGGAAGAAAAGACTCCCACTGAGAAGAAGAAGAGGAAGATTTCAGTTGAAGTTGAAGACTCAGGGTCAGATGTTGAAGTCGGTGTCCAGGACATTCGATCTTCTGAGAAAAAGAAGTTTTCTGGTAAGCGTATTCCTCAGAATGTTCCTGCTGTTCCTATTGATAGAGTGTCTTTCCACTTAGAAGAGAATGTTCAGAAGTGGAAGTTTGTTTGCAAGAGGAGAATGGCCAAGGAAAGGGAAGTTGGTTTTGATGTTCTTGAATGCAGAGATGTAATTGCTCTAATTGAGAAAGCAGGTCTGATGAAGACTATTCAGAATGTTGGAAGGTGCTATGAGAAGCTTGTGAGAGAGTTCTTGGTGAATCTCTCTGTTGATGTAGGACTTCCTGACAGTGCAGAATTCAGGAAAGTCTATGTGAGGGCTGAATGTGTGATGTTTTCACCTGCTGTTATCAATCAAGCACTTGGCAGAAGTGCTATTGAATTTGTTGATGAAGAAGTGTCCATGGATGATGTTGCCAAGGAGCTTACTGCAGGTCATGTGAAGAAGTGGCCCAGCAAGAAGTTGTTGTCTACTGGAAATCTCAGTGTGAAGTATGCTATTCTTAACAGGATTGGTGCTGTGAATTGGGTTCCTACTCAGCATACCTCTGGTGTTTCTGCAACGCTTTCCAAGTTGATCTACAGGATTGGCAAGTCTATTGCTTCTGATTTTGGAACTTTCGTGTTTGAGCAAACATTGAAGCATGCTGATACTTGTGCTGTGAAGCTGCCTGTGTCATTTCCTTCACTTCTTACTGAGATCATTCTGAAGCAACATCCTCAGATTCTCAGTGTAAGGCCCAAGTTTTAACGCTTTGGATAAGTGAATAAAATAAAAGAGTTTATTTGATTAAGATAAATTTGTGAAGGAAAAAGGTTCAGGAAAAGTCCAAGAATTTATCGAAAAACCGAAAGAGTTATAGCACGACTAACATACGCTTAATCCTAGGTCAAAGGTATCAGTGAATAGTTAATTTACGCTTTAGGACACGATGGAAACTAATTCCATAAATCCTCAGAGAAATGTTAGAACTTCTCTTTTCCGTCCTTAAACAACCATTTCGATGCGAAATCCTGGAAAGTACGAACGTCAAATTCCAATTCTCGGAAGTTTGCCGAAACGGAATCCCTGATAGTTCGAGAAAACCTAAGATCGACAGACGATGAGCTGCAAAAGAAGATTCCACCCGCGTTCTCCTATTTCTCTCGTCATTCCCAATCTTTCTTCAGAAGGAAGTTTTCTCATCCGACGATCACTGCAAAAAGTAGTTTTTCGGGATAATCCGACTTACACCGACTTATGCCGATTTTGGAATCTTTTGGTTTAATTCCAAGAATCCTGTTTTGAGTTCTGGAATTCTGTCGCCAGAACCTATCTTAGAATGCGCAGAGGAACGCGCAGGAAAAATCGGAATCGCAAAAAAATCATTTTTCCGTTTTTTCCAAAACCTATAAATAGCTCGAAAATTAGATTTTTTGAGAAAAAAACCCATTTCCCCTCCCCCAAAACCGCGAGCTTCTAGAGAGAGAGAGAGATCCGGATCTTCGTCGTTTCTTGCCCGTTTGCTTCACCGATCGTCACTAATCGAAGACCTCGAGGTAGGTAATCTATACTCTCCTTCGAATCGTCGTTTCTGTCCACTTCTCCTGCGACTTTCTGAGTTCAAAATTTTGAGGTTTTTGAAAAACTGTTCAAATCAGCTGATTTCAGCGTCTAAACTTCTTCCCTGCATGCTCCTGAGCGTGTTCTGCGGATTAGATTTTGTCAAATGTCGACGAAATGCCGCCGGGATCAATTTCTACCTTAAATACCCATTTTTCGGCAAAGTCGCAACCTTTACGCTCTAATCTATCGACTTGGCTTAGTGCTAGTAGGATTTGTCGTCATAAACGTCGTTGTGGACGTCCCCATCCAATTTGTTTTTCAAAAATCCAATTTTGAAATTTTGAGCTAAAAATAATGACCAAACTACCCCTATATCAGTTTTCGATCCGAAAATTTTTCCGAGCTTAGAACCGTCTTAGTTACGGCTTATGTTAACCTAGGAACCAAGTTTGATCGAAGAAAAATCGACCCTCCCAATTAAGGAAAGTGGCCGAGAGCTATACCAAGGGGGGAGGAAATCCGACTTTTTCGAAAACTTGTCTTAACGCGTTAGATTGTCGTACCACAGAGTTTGTAATGTACCGTGTAACCCTAGGACTTATTGCTTGCTGAGTTTCTGACTCAATGTGTTGATTTCTGTGATTTTGGCTTAAGTTTCTTTTGAGGAGTTTCCTGGAGATCAAGGCGAGGAACGTGAAGGAGGTTGTGAGGAAAACGCTGGAGGAGTTACAAGTGAGGGCTACTCTCTGAATTACTAGATAATGCTTTAGGTGTCGATGAAATTCGACTTGATTTATGTGTTATGCACCTAATTGCTAAATGTCTGAAATGATTTCTGAGGCTTCGGCCGAACTTGTTGAGTACTTGATGCCATGATATTGTGTGCTAAATGATTCACATGCTATGTGCTACATGGTTAACTTAGGATGTGTTGGAATATGCTGTTTATGCCTATTGGTTAAGCTGTTTCATTGATGCTATTCCACTCGTGCCTATGTTTCTGGAAAGTGAGGATTACGGGCAAGTCATGCCGAATTTTTATGAGATTTTGAGAGAGTTTGAAAGGACGAACGAAGTTCGGACCTTGTTATATTTTAATGGATCGAGACCTTCTCAGAAATTAATTGGGATTATGGGATCCCTGAAACTCATAGGAAGTATCATAAGACTAAACGAAATCTATTTTCTCAAAGAAAATTCATAAGACATTAATTAATCTCTAAACCCCTTGAACAATGATAACAACTTTAGATAAGAGCTTAGAGCCTGAATATTAGTCTTGAAGATATGAGAAGTGTCGTCGAGTCCAAGTCTTGAGGAAACTTACAAGTTTCCGAGTATGCTTATACTCTTTCGCTCGATGAGCAGTTTAATGTTTGGCTATCTAAAGTTTAGCCGGAGACTATAAGTTTCCAAGTACTTCGGTACCTTTTCGCTCGATGAGCAGTTTATTGATTGGCTATCTAAAGTTTAGCCGGAGACTATAAGTTTCCAAGTACTTCGGTACCTTTTCGCTCGATGAGCAGTTTATTGATTGGCTATCTAAAGTTTAGCCGGGAACCATGAGTTCCAAAGTACATTTTTTTTCTTTTTGATTAATTCATTTTGTCGCAGAATCGACGTTTGCCTTAGGGTAGGCTTTTTAGAGACAATAAGTTAGCTAGAACACGTGACGACGTGTCGAGTGAGGTCGGAGACGTTGTTTGGCTAATCACTTGCATTCATGCACTCATTTTGAGGTTAATACACGGCGTGATACCGGACCTCGGTGGATTCCAAAATGGTCATAAGACCCGGATTTCCATATTTAGGACACTACGGTGGTCCTTAGTAGCAGACGGAATGGCAGACCTACGGGTTCACTGCTGATCTGACTACTTTTGTGTGGTGTAAGAGACGCCCGAGCGGAATGGTCCCACTATGGCCGGTGTTAGGGCTGACTCGTTGGTGTCCATCCTTCTTCCGGAATGCATTTTGTTACCCAGCATTGCATTTCATGCAACATACATGCTGACTTAGTTGCTGAGTGTGATTGGTACCTGTTTATCCTATTTGAGGCATGCTAATTGTTATTATGATCTTTATATTCATTGTGATATATGCAACCCTAGGATGTTATCCCTAGACGTATAAGCCTGAGAGGCTAAATAATTATTACCCTATATATCTGGTTTTATTATTTATATAATTCTTTGGAGTTGACCCTCGCGTCTTCTATGTGTGTTTGGGCGGACTACGCCATTGTCAGTTGAGTATGGCGGACTGGTACGAGACGGTCGTCCCTTCGGGGGGGACCAGGTTTGAGATGTTGGACCAAGACACCCCGGGCTCATGGGTGGTCGACCCCGCTGGCCACCGAGCTATCTATTCGGGGCGAATAATGGAGGATCGCATTGACCGGATACCAAGCCTGACGCACGGAGTTTGGAGGCACTACACTATCAGCTTCAACTTGCCACCGGGTGTACACTGCGGACCTGGACTGGGAGTGCCACCACCACCGTCGCCTTCGGACGACGAGTACCCCTCGGAGGGGGTGCCTGTGGGAGAGACTTCTACAGGCACTAGTTCACCCACTGTCGCGGCTGCTATAGACTTGGGATCGGGTGCAGAACCCGCTCGACTAGCTGTGGAGACCGATGCAGTCATCAACATAGTCGTCTTGGATTCAAATTCAGACGACGATCTTGGGGATGCATAGTTGGGATTAGTGTAGGAGAAGCGTCTTGGCTCTGATGTTGAGTCTTTCTTTTTGGGCAGGGTAGGTCCCCGACCTTTAGCTTTTCTTGTGGTTCTCTTTACGGAAATCACAGAGAGTTGGTTGGGCTAAGAGGTCTTGTTTTAGGCCATCTGGGCTAACTCATTCTCATTTTGAGGGATAGTGTTGCAGACACTTGACTTTTCTTTTGGTTTGTACTTTTGCCTACGGGCGTTACTCTCTTTTACTTTCCGTCACTGGAGGTTTACTCGTGACGTGGTTTACAACTTACAGTGGGGGCTGTAATCATATTGTATATTAGTTCTGTTATCTTCGTTTTAGAGTTTCATCTCTTTCTGTCTTTACTTACATTATCGAAAAAAAAATAATTCACGTTTTTCCGCTTAAGTATTTCTTTTTGGTTACTAAAGTGACGCCACCGAAATCGGGGTGTTACACTCAGGGCTGATGATGTGGCTATGTCTCGTGGAGTTCCAATCACTTTGGATCAACGTTTGTTTCTGGAGCCACATGTGCTAGACATTGCCTTACCAACCAGCAGAACATCTGCTCCTCCAATGACTGAATCTGGCACTCAGGCCATAATTGCTGAATTACAGGAAGTTTCCAAGGCTTTGCAGGAGACAATCAGGGTGAGCACTGCCAGGAAGCTCAAAGTTGATGCTTTGCTACTCAAGCTGCAGGAAGATGAACGCCAAGGTGGTGTACAAAGTGCTGCTGCTACAGCTGCTCAGAAAGCGGGTAATGAAGAGGAGGAAGGATCTGAAGAAAGTGCAGACGAGTCTGGGGAGGAGTCCGGTTCTGAAGCCTAGTTTGCTTTGTTCTTTTGCTATTGTCTTTTGTTTTTTTGGTGCATCCTTTGCAAATTTGTGCTAAAAAGGGGGAGTAGGTCAGAAGTCTGTGATTTCAGAAGTTTGTGTATACTGTTCAGATGATTGAGTTTTCAGAAGTTTGCTGTGAAGTTGCTTCTGATTGTGTTAGCTCTGATAGTGTTGGCTATGTTTGTTTCAAGAGGCATTTTCTGTTAGCAGTATTTTGCTTCGTGTTAGCTCTGATAGTGTTGGCTATGTTTGTTTCAAGAGGCATTTTCTGTTAGCAGTATTTCTGATAGCTTATGTGTTGCTAACTTCTGATAGCAGTAGTTCTGAAACAATGCATTTGATTAGCAGTATTTCTGACAGCTTATGTGTTGCCAACTCCTGAAGGCAGTACTTCTGAAACGTTACTTCTGAAACGTTATTTCTGAAACGTTACTTCTGAAACGTTACTTCTGAAACGTTACTTCTGATAGTAGTACTTCTGATCATGTGCTGCCAGCTTCTGATGGTAGTATTTCTGATACTATGATGTACAAGCTGTTCTATTTTGGTATCATCATGTGCTGAGGCTGTTTGTATTTCTGGTTTTTTGTTTGTAAGTATTTTTGTTCCGACTATGTCTTCTGAAGTATGATAGTTGGTTGTGGAGTTGCATTAGTTGAGGGGGAGCTCTGACTAAGGGGGAGAATTGTTTCTCTTGTTTTTATCCTCTCTGATTGTGAGTTGTTTTAGACAAAATTTGACAAAGGGGGAGATTGTTGGAACATGTTGCCATGCATTTTGTCAAAACAACCGATTGTCGAAGCAGATGCCGTGGCTTCTGACCTCGTGAAACTAGGGCATCAGTCCTCAGTTTGTGTTTTTGTTGTGGGCCCTCTGAAGATTTACTGAAGATATGTTTTTGAGTTACTTGAGGAGCAAGTAGCTATTCCAGAAGGGTTTATTTGTTGGGTTGTTATTTGTTGAAACAATCTTTGTTCAAAGATTGGTTTCTATCTTTACTTGTGCAATAAGAAACCGAATCTATCAAGATTGCGTTTTGAATTGCTGTTACTGTAATCTGTTTCTTCAGCCCGTGCCAACCCTAAAGCCCATGCTACCGCTGCTGAAGTCTATAAAAGGATGAAGACCTAAAACATGAAGACGGTCGAAGCTGATAGAGAGAGATCGAGTGTTTTAGGATTTGTTATTGTGCTTTGTCCTTTGTTAGTTGTGAATCTGTCTTTGCTCACTGATTCTATAAAGCAAAGAGAGATTCTGTGTGTTTGATTGCGTTCAAACTCTACTTGTTCATTGTGTTTACCAATCACTGTGGCAGTGATTGAGAGAAAGTGAGAGGGGCTCTCATACTTAGGTTGAGATTCTAAGTAGAAATACACTGGGTAGATTAGGAAGTGAACTATGAACTGAGTTGTTCATGAGTGTCTGTAATTCCTGAATCTTGAGATAGTGGATTTCCTTTCTTTGGGTGCAAACCCTCCAGACGTAGGTGAAAGTTTTCACTGAACTGGGTTAATAATTACTGTGTGTTATTGTTTCTGTTGTTAAGTTTTGTTTTACTGTTAAGCGGTTGTCGAACCTCTTTCCCAGCATCGTGCAGAACAATCGTTTCAGAGGGAACCTGAATTACAGATCTCCTTGGTATGAGAAACCTAGGCCTTTTGTTTTTTAAGGTAGTTCTTAAAAAAAGTTACATTTTAGAACAACTTACAAATTTTTGAAAGGAGGGAGTATTTAGATAATTTTTTATTATTTAAAGTGTGTGTAATATTCATTGACCAATTTTTGTTAGGTTTGAATTTGCATCCAATCTTAAATTTGAAATTTGGGTCACTTAGTCCTTAGAAGATCTTTAAACCTCTCCACGCTTCATAGAGTGATTCTCCCTTGAATCATGTGATTATTTATTATTTTATCCTGAATAAAAAAGTCCGAAAGGTGATCAGATGCAAGTGCGAAGCATTAGAGATCAACTTGTTTGTTTTGAAAAGTGACCCATTGACTTAACTAGAGTTCCCACTCGCATGGCAGCTGGCATGACAAATTAACAATACCAAGTTAATTATCATTCATACATAGAAGATGGCAAATGAAGGTGATCACAACGGTGAACCCACATGGGGCTATGATGTTTTCATCTGTTTTAGAGGGGAAGACACACGGTACACCTTCACAGGCAACCTCTACAATGCTTTGTGCCAGAAGAAAGTGAAAACCTTCATGGATGACAAGGGGTTGAAAAGTGGCGACCATATTTCCTCTATTCTTAAAGCCTTGGAAAATTCAAGGCTAGTAGTTGTTGTTTTTTCCCAAGACTTTGCATCTTCCACATACTGTCTTGACTCTTGATGAAGTTGTGCAGATCACTGAGAACATGGAGAAGAAGAATCAACTAGTTTTTCCAATCTTTTACGACGTGGATCCATCTGTTGTAAGTTGTGAAAGTACTGAGAGTAGCTATGGAAAAACCTTGGCTGTGTTGAATTCAATCACTGAATTCCTAACTCAATCACACACACACAACATTCAATGCTAGGGCTCACAATCAATACAGAAAGAGAGTGGGGAAGAAGAAGCATTAACTACACTAATCACATAGAATTAGATGAGGGAATTCTCTTTATTATGATTCGGTAATCATTATCACAATGATTACTGCTTTTATAGCCTTTATCACATGAAGGACTAAAGTCATACAAGTTATCCTCATCAAGGACTAAACTACAAACAGTATGTAAGATAAAGGACTAGTTCTGAATTAACCATACTACAACATTCCCTCCTAATTCAGAACTTCAACTGCAGAAACAATCTTCAGCTTTCTACACAGCTCATTAAACCGGTTAGCCCTTAAAGGCTTGGTAAACAAATCAGCAAGTTTCATTTCAGTTGGACAATGAACCAATTCCATATTACCCTTTGTCACCTGGTCTCTTAAGAAGTGAAACCTCGTCTCTATATGTTTACTTCTTCCATGAGCCACTGGATGCTTTGTCAGGTCAATAGCTGACTTATTATCTATCAACAGCTTCATTGTACTTGAGATCTTCAAACCCATCTCCTTCATCAACATGCTTATCCACAAGGCCTGACATGCGCTGAAAGAGGCTGCCACATACTCAGCTTCACATGATGACAAAGCTACAATAGGTTGCTTCTTTGAGCACCATGAAATTGGTGCATCCCCACAAAGGAACACATAACCTGTTGTACTCTTCCTGTCATCTTTGTCCCCACACCAATCAGAATCCACAAAACCACTTATCTCATGCTTCACATTGTAAGCTCTACTGGGAAATAATATACCATGATCTTGAGTGCCCTTGATGCATCTCAAGATTCTCTTTGCTGCCAGAAGGTGTGAGTCCTTAGGATCCTCCATGAACTTGCTAACTAGACCCACACCATAACTAATCTCCGGTCTACTACAACATAGGTACCTCAAAGACCCCACAATCTGTTTAAACAATGTTGCATCTACAGGCTTGCCAGGATCTGACTTAGATAATATCACTCCACACTCCACTGGAGTAGCTGCTGAATTACACTCAGCAAGGTTAAATCTCTTAAGAACATCACCAACATACTTATTTTGACTCATGAAGATTCCTTTTTCAGACCTGAGAAATTCCATTCCCAGAAAATAAGAAAGCTCTCCCATGTCACTCATCTCAAATTCTGACTGCATGCTTTCCTTAAACTTCTGAATATCAATCTCACTACTTCCTGTGACTAGAAGATCATCCACATAGAGACATACAATAAGCATCTCAGCACCCTTAGCATTTTGAACATAAACTCCATGCTCAGAGGTGCACTTCAGAAATCACAGTTTGTTGAGAAAGGAATCAATCCTTCTATTCCAAGCTTGAGGAGCTTATTTCAGCCCATACAATGCTTTATGTAGTCTATAGACTTTGTGCTCACTGTCTTTAGTCTCAAAACCAGGTGGTTGCTCTACATATACCTCTTCATCAAGAGGACCATTCAAAAATGCTGACTTGTAATCCAGCTAATGCACTTTCCAATCCTTCAAACTAGTTGTGGCTACCACAAGTCTCACTGTCTCCATTCTAGCAACTGGAGCAAATACATCTGTATAGTCCAACCCTTCCTTCTGCTGGAATCCTCTAGCAACCAGCCTTGCCTTATATCTAGCTATAGTCCCATCTGGCTTTAACTTAGTCTTGAATACCCACTTCAATGAAATAGGCTTCTTTCCGCTAGGTAAATCAACCAAGCTCCAAGTCTTATTCTTGTTGATTGAGCTCAGTTCTTCTTTCATAGCATCTTTCCAATTGTCATGCTTAAATGCTTGTTGCAAATTTACTAGGTCAGCCTCAACATATAATGACAAGTGTACTAGATCACCTTCTTCAGTAACGTCATTATCAGGAAACAAAACATAGTCATTGAGCCTTGATGATGCTTGTCTCACTCTCTGACTTCTCTAATTCTCATTCACATCTGGAATCACTCCAGTAGCTTGAGTACCAGTCACACCATTATTCACATTTATTGATCCATTAGAAGAAATCACATCAGGAATAACATCTTGAAAAACCAATGGAGTTCTCACAGTGGCAGTTGTTGATTCATCAGCCTTCCAACTCCACATTGCATCTTCATCAATAACCACATCTCTACTGATTACAATAGCATTGTTCTCAGGATTTAGTAGTCTATAGGCTCCTGTTGAGTGATAGCCTACCAGTAAGAGCTTTTCACTCTCATCATCAAGTTTCTTTCTCCTTTGATCAGGTAGATGCATGTAGCACACTGAACCAAACACTCAAAGATGCTTCACTCTAGGTTTAATTCCAGTCCAAGCCTCCAAAGGTGTCAAGGATTTTAATTTCCTTGTAGGACACCTATTAAGTATGTAGGTAGCTGTAGAAACAGCTTCTCCCCATAGATTGCCTGGTAAACCCTTACTCTTTAACATGCTTCTAACCATATTAGCAATGGTTCTATTTCTCCTCTCAGCTACACCATTGTGTTGAGGGGTGTATGGTGCTATTACCTCATGATAAATGCCAGCTTCCTCACAAAACTGCTTCATCTCATTTGAGACATATTCACCACCACCATCAGTTCTCAAAGTCTTGATACACTTCTCACTCTGCTTTTCAACTAGGACTTTGAATCTCTTGAATACTTAAAACACTTATGACTTCTTCTCAAGTAGATATGTCCACATCATTCTTGTATGATCATCAATAAAGGAAACAAAATACTTGTTCCCTCCAGATGACTTAACCTCAAATGGGCCACACACATCAGAATATACAACATCTAGTGCTACTCTAGATTCAACTGGCCTGCTTTTAGCAAATGAGTTTCTCGGCTGCTTGCTTAACAAGCAATCTTCACATACTTGACCTGAAGGTTTAATCAGAGGCAAACCCTTCACCATTTCTTCATGACAAAGTTGATGTAACCCTTTGAAATGAAGATGACCATATCTAAGATGCCATAACCTGTCAACTTCATCAATTTTTGCAGACAAACACTGAGACCCACTGGTATCTAAGTCCACTCTAAATGTCTTATTTCTGGACAACACAGATTGCAGGATCAACCTATGTTTAGGATCATACACTAGCAGCTTCTTCCCTCTTGTCTTCATAGAGTAACCTTTCTCTATCAATTGTCCTAGACTGATTAGATTATGTCTAACACTAGGCACATACAACACATCAGGGATACAAGCATTGCTACCATCCTTCTTTTTGATAGGTATCCTACCAATACCAGCAGCATTAATTGTGCTATTATCTGCAAATCTAACACTGCTTCTCCTATTCTCATCAAGATCCACAAACCATGCTTTGTGGCCTGTCATATGAGAAGAGCAACCTGAATCTAAATACCAGGTTTTCTCATCATGCCTATAGGAGCTAACAACAGAATTAATCACCTCATTTTCATGATTTCTACTCAGTTCATCAGGACAATCTATACTAGCATCATCAGGAACAACAAAGAGTACCTGTTCCTCATCAGAGTCATCATCATCATGAGCAGAATATGCATGATCTTCACCATCCTGCTTGTTGCCCTTCTTTTTGTTCTTGCACTCAAAGGCATAATGGCCATACTTCTTGCAAGCATAGAACTGAACACTTTGTTTCTTTCCCTTGCCTTTCTTCCATCTGTCTTTGTCATACCCTTTCTCCATAGATTCTCCCTTCTTTTTGAAGTCACCATTATCCTCATTGTTAGAGGATTTACCAGAATCCTTATTCTTCCAATTTTTCTCCTTGGAAGTCTTTGAGTAGTTACTCCACTTCTTCTTGCTGGTACCACCATGAGTATACAAGGCTTGCTCAGTTTCTCTCTCAGACTCTCTCAGATTCAACCTCATTTCATGAGCCTCCAAAGAACCTTGAAGCTCCTCAACCTTCATAGTATCAAGATCCTTAGATTCCTCTATAGTAGTAACTATATGATCAAATCTTGTAGTCAAAGATCGAAGAACCTTTTCTACAAGCATTTGATCATTCATGGTCTCTCCATTCGTCTTCATTTGGTTTGTCAAGGTTTGAAGCCGAGTGAAAAACTTAGAAATCGTCTCTGATTTCTCCATCTTCAGAGCTTCATACTGTCTTCTGAGAGTCTGCAACTTGACCTTCTTCAATTTTGCCACACCTTCGTAACTCTTGTTCAGAATATCCCACGCCTCCTTCGACGTTTTCGCCGCTGCAATTTTCTCAAAATTTGCAGGGTTAACACACTGATGGATAATGACAGAGCCCGCATATCTTTCTTCTTCAACTCCTTATGAGCAGCGCTTTGCTCCGCCGTGTGTTCCGCCGGTAGAGCATCATACCCAGAAGTCACCATCTCCAGAACATCTTGGAACCTGAAGATCACGAGCATCTGGGTATTCCAACGTTCCCAATCACTCTTGCCGTCAAGAACCGGCAACGAAGCTGGAAAATTGTCGTTCGTTCCAGCCATCACCTTGAAAGAAGCGTCCACTTCCACCGGAGCTTCCAACGGAGCAAGCACCTCTGTTGTGACTGCCTCACACTCCGCCGTAGATCGTCGTGCACTGGTGGTGGCTCACGTCGCCGGTCGCCGGATCGTCAAGCTCTGGATACCAATGTTGAATTCAATCACTGAATTCCTAACTCAATCACACACACACAACATTCAATGCTAGGGCTCACAATCAATACAGAAAGAGAGAGAGGAAGAAGAAGCATTAACTACACTAATCACACTGAATTAGATGAGGGAATTCTCTTTATTATGATTCAGTAATCATTATCACAATGATTACTGCTTTTATAGCCTTTATCACATGAAGGACTAAAGTCATACAAGTTATCCTCATCAAGGACTAAACTACAAACAGTATGTAAGATAAATGACTAGTTCTGAATTAACCATACAACAACAGGCTGAACTCAAGAGAGAAAGGTACGCAGAAGATCGAAAAACGGATGTCAGCTTTGTCTCATGTGGCACGAGCAGAACCTAGCTGGCAGCTTAAATTTGAGTATGTGGAAAATTTTCAATTTTCAATTATTTTAGCATTAGCTCATCCATGAAAGTTCTATGATTGCTTACAAGAGCTGTTAATTATATGTTTGGTTCACATTTTTTTCTGTTCTAGTTTAAAATGTGTGCGTGTGTGTTAATACTTAATATGCATTGCAGACAATCTAAATAATAACTCAAGTGGTCAGAGTTGATGACATATGAGTTGAGGAGGTCTAGAGATCAATTCATGAAGGGTGTAATTTATCTTTTCGACACACTAAAAAAATATATGCATTGTAACATGTCATTCTGTTTTATTTATTTTTTCTTTTAAGTAAAAATCTATCTTTGTGAAACCAGTGTGTGACTTGGGTGAATCAGTGTGTGACTTGGGTGAATCAAACATCACAAGAAAGAGACCCAAAATTTTATAGGTTAAACAAAATGCAAAAATTGAAAAATTTTCAATGATTTTTTTAATGAAATGGGTTTCTCGATAAAAACAGAGAAGATTGAAACATGACAAACACAAAGAAATTTTACCTTTGTTTTCACTGAGCTGGAGGAGATCAACTCCCACAATCTCAAGACAACAAGGAATCCGACGACGGACGAGAAAGAAGGTTTTTCCCTTTCATTTGAACCCAAAAAAAATTAAAAATCGATTTTTTTTCATTCTGATTTGGGAACTTTATGTTAGGGTTTCATTTTACTGATCCAATTACACTGATGTCAATTGGCGTTACAGGATGTCATTGGAAGAAATCAAGCTCCTCCAGAAGCAGATGGAAAGAAAATCAGCCAAGACAAGCGCAGATGGAGAAGATGGAATCAGAAGAGCAGAGATGTCGGTGGAGAACCAAACCGCGTCTTCTTTCTTCTTCTCCTCCTTCTTGGTTTTGTGATTTTGGGTTGAAGATTTTGGTTTATGGAAGGGAAAAAGGGCCGGGGTGAAGGAGAGCGTGAGATGGAGGAGATGAGGGTGGGAAGAAGAAGAAGGAGGATTAAGAAGATGGAGATGGAGAGAGGGTGATGGTGGTGGGGAGAGGTAGAGGAAGATGGGAGAAAAAGAATTTTTTTCAACCATAAGGACTAAATTGAAGTTTTTAAAACATTCCCAACACTCAAATGCCGCATAAGCTTCAGCCTTGACAAAAAAAATTTCCAACTCAGCCTTGTGTTAACGTCCGTCACTTTTTTTTAACCCAGGGACTGCTGATGAGGGAGATTTGCCACTTCCAAGTACCACGGGCGACATTTTTAAAGTTTAGGGACGTAGTTGAAGGCGGTGGACACATTCAGGGACGATCTTGGCTATTTACCCGATCTAATTCTGATTCATATTAAGAAAATGATGATCAATGAATTAAAAGAGCTTTTATCCATGTAGGGACCGATTTGAATCTACTACTTCTTATTCATGAGTTTCATTTTCACTATTCCTACAAAACCTCCAATCGATGCTCGCCACGTGTCTGCTGCTTTAACCATGTTTTTTTTTTTTCAGTTGGAGGTTGGCAAACGACGTCATTTTCCCATTTCTCTGTTCATCCCCTACGATGACGAATAGATTGCTTTGGCGTGTACTCTCCCCCTTTCTACCAAGTCTAAAGTACAACACAGACAAGCTGCAAAGAGAAAGTGCTCGGCAGCCGACCCTAATCCCCACCACTGCATGGCCACCTCCACTCAGCCCCATTCAGCGTCGCCACCACCTCCTCTTTTCCCATCACCACCGAGCCACAACCTCCAAATCAACTACCACCGAACCACCTCATCTCTTCCCCTCAAACCCAACACCACCAGCCACCTCTTCACCATCAGAATTGCGCCGCCACCGCCATCGCTCCCTTTCTTTCCGTCCTTTTCCCTTGATTTCTCGCTTCCTCTGTATCAACGTCACTGATTTCCCCCGTTTCCAGCGATTACCGACGTCACTCTACATAAAAGACTTACTTTCCACGACCCTCGGCGTGCTCCCACAGATTCTCCGGTGATGACCATCACATCTCCATGTCAACCATCACGTGGGTAAGCCTTCAACACACTGTATCTTAACGCTTCTGATACGTTTTCTCCTAATTTCATCCTTTATATGAAATTTTTTATCTGATATAGTTGATTAGATGTGCATTTTTTGGGGGATTTGGTACTTGGTTTAGCACTTCTCATACGTTTCCTCCTAATTTCGTCCCATTGTTATCTTTAGTTCTTGCATTTTTTATATATCTGTCATTTCTATTCTGAGCAGAAGTTGGGATTAGGTATGTAGATGGAGGGTTATAGGTGGAAGGCTTTCCAGAGACTCTTCTATTATTTTTGTTCTTCAGATCGATTTGCCTATAAATATCCCCTCAGTTCTCATTCAACCACACTTCACCTCCCCTTCCAGTTAGCTCTGCTATTTAATCCCTTTTATTTGTGTATTATGAACTGTTTAGATGATTGGCACTATTAATTCAATCAGGAGTAACAAAAGATTCAGGATTTGTGTATTATCAACTGTTCTGCAAAATGTTTTATCTTCTTGCCATTTGTTGCCTTTACTGATTTCTTTTCTCTTTTTCTCAGATGTGTACTCTGGACTCTAGAGCTCTACTTTTCTAAATCAATGGTTCTGCTGGAGCAACTAATAAAATTATGCAGGAGGGGAAATGGTAATTGTGCAGGAAGGTAATTTTGCAGTTAATTCAGTTTGGTGCTTGAATAAATGTTTGAAGCTTTGTTTATAATTGTGATTGTGATGATGATTCAACTTCAATCTTTATCCTATTACGAGAACTATTTATTATTTTGAATGGTGGTTGAATCATTGGTGGAAGGACTTTGAAGTCAATATATTGTTGTGCTTTTGGTATCACACTCATGTTTCAGTTAGTCGTATATAAATTATGGTCTGGTTTACTCTCCTTTAATGGCTGTGTTTTTCCTCTAATAGCAAGGATTTTCCTTATTCTTCATATGTTCTTGAAAGCCAATTGCTGAAAGACATGAAGCTATTTTAATTTTAGAATATTAGATAATTTTTTGAAGATATTAAAACCTTCATAGCTCACATAATTTGTTTTTAATTTGCTCTCATTTTTTATAACCAAATACTGTCAGACACACTCTCACTTGAAGGATAGCCACATTATCTCTTTGATCTCCTTGAAGTTGTATGTCCTGGATCCAATAAAATTTTACCTGCACAAGGATAGTCACATTGATGAACCTTCTCTGTTCTCCCTTTTGTAGAAAACTTTTACCTCCCTATTATAAAGCCCCATACTGTTTCTAGGCAAGTTGGCTTCATATCTCTGATTTCCTTCAATTACTATAAGACAATTATATTTTTATCTTCACTAAATTCTTACTTATCTTACGTAGTTAGTATGAATTTAACTAATAAAAGATAGAAAAAAATTTCAAGGATAGTTCCATTATCATGGTGTTTATCCAGCTCTTAGTTATTTTCCTTTGCTCTGCTTTCCCTGTTCTGTTGAAAGCAAAGTAAATTTATCATTTAAGGACTATTTTTCGTATGTTTAGCACTGATTTTTCTACATGTGATTGTTGGGATTTAAGTGGCTTTGGATGGTGATTATATCTTACCTTCCGACTTGAGAGAGCAACCTTCATTATAATACCAGTAATAAATTTTCCACTTCACTAAAAAAATGATAAGGACACAACTAAACTATAATAGTTGATTTGCAAAGAAAAGCACTACCAAACCTTATGCTCTTCTTAGCCTTTTATGCTTCTGTTTTCCTTTCATTTTTTTGAAGAATGAATAGAGCCCAAAAATGTATTCAAACTAGCCATGGGCATTGATTGTAATCATAATGATGATCTAGGAAAACTCTTCAAATATGAGGCGTTTACAAACTACAAACTACAAAGTGTTATCAAATAGATACTAGATTAACAATATTGAGTGGATATGAATAATGTTTATGGGCTGTAGAAGGAAGGATCACACTTGCATTTCCAGCTCTCAAGTTCATAATTTGCATATTGGATGCCCAAATGGCTGCCGGTGCTGGGTACTTGGATGGCTTCACATGGAACACAACCATAGCACTTGTGCTCACAGCTTGGTGGACTTGACCCTATTTTGCACATTCCTCTATCATATGCTTCCACCCTTTTTTCTGGCATGCCCATTAAACCCTTTTTTGATTCTATAGTAGATGGCTTTGAAGACTGTAGAACCTCTTCTTGGGCTAGATGTGAAATGCCATCAGTAGGAAGAAATGGCCTTCCTTGCTGCAGAAACCCAACTCACTATGTGCAGAGTTAGCAGAAAACAGAAGATTCTCCTTCCCTTCATTTTTCTTTCTTCAGAAGAACAAATAATGATGTTTGTTGTTGCATAATTTTCCATCATCATTATGAAATGCATGTTATTTCTGAGGTCGAAAATGTCTTCTTAACTTCTTAGCTTTGCATTGACTAGGCTCAAACATTATGGAGTTCTATGGAGGCAGACAAGTTGTTCAGTTTGGGGAGTTTAAAATCACTTAGTGAATCTCTTTCTCTCTTGCTTATGTATTTTTTCTCATATTTTCAGCAAGGGAAATTTCCTACATGCTGAATCCAATTTTGTTTTTGTTACACACACCACACATATGTGCTTTTATAATGGTCAAAGACTCAAAATGATAAAATAGCAGTGCCTCACCTACAATTTACTTTAGTATGAGCTAAACTGACAGGCTAACATATTCTTGAAGACCATAAATTTTCACTGCTCATTATTTAAAATTTGGTGGAAATTTCCCAGCTTCTGACAGAGTGGAATCAGCTGAATGTGATCTAAAATGCTTAGAATTGATGTCTACATTGTCAAAGCAATAACAAGCCACTCATTAAGGGGTCTTAAATGGAGCATTGAGAGGCAGCATCCTTGATGCCTGGCTTAGGATGGTTCTATTTTTGGGATAACCATGAAGAATCTTTTGCATAACTTGGAAGTTAATTGAATCACTGATGATCAGTTGAAAGTTTTCACTGAATCCATGTTACTTACTCATTAGTCATACTCTAACTTGATTACAATTATTGTGTAGTTTCTTTACATTTATTTTAGTATTCAAGATATGTTTTGCAAAAGAAAAGCAGCTGTTGACTCACTAGTGCATGATGCTAATCTTCTGAGCTATGCTAATGGCACATGCAAAGGACTGACACTAGGAGCAAGAATTCCAGCTTAAAAAGTGTGCTGGAGTGGTGGATGCTTCAGCTCAGATATTCTGTCAACTCTTGATAGAGTTGTAGTATGTCCACATCTCTTTGGGTAGTGGAGTCTCATCCTACCATTACATTGTAGCTTCTCATTGTATTTACTTGGATTTCAGTTCTTATTATGCTATCAAATTAGTATGTATTGTTATTGCTGCTACTTTTAGTAAATAAGTTTTGTTTCAAAGTAGCAAAGTAAATTAAATTTGGTTTTAAAGCTAAAGATATTAGTTCTTTTTTCATATTTCAGAATCATGTGTATACAATACTCTTACTGCATTATTAGTTCAAAAAAAAAAACCATTTACTACAAAATTGTTTTAAGCTTATTCTGTTCTTATGTGAAACTGGAAGGTTTGGTTTGTTTTCAGTTACTGTGATGTAAAGACATCATGGTTGGACTGTTTGAAATTTGAAATGACTAATTGTTTATTTATTGTTGTTCTTGAAGTTATGTTGTTTAATGGTTGCAGGTATCTTAGTGGATGAATAAGAATGGTGTGCGCATATTTTCTCCTACTGAATATGCGGTGCACTTGGACCTCATTGGCAAGGTTCATTGGCATAAAGCTATTTTAACAGCTTGAAGGAACAAGACCAAACTGACAAAGCTATTTTAACTGCTCTCTTGAATTGCTATGTTCGGCAATGCCTAATTGATAAGTCACTCTCCCATTTTCAGAAAATGAAGGAGCTGGTCCACATGTGCTTTTGAAGGAGACAATTAACTGGGTGGAGAAAGTAATGATGTTTATGCTATGTTTGGGGAAATGGTCAGATATAGATAGTGGATGTATAATAGAATCAAAAGAGAGAAAAGGCAGAGGGGATGGGGGTGTATTGAATTGGTCTTTAGCCATCGAGCTGTCATTTATGTTTTGCTCTTTTTTTTCTTATTTTCTTCAATTGTTGCTTCTGGGCTTTGAGTTAGCTAAGTAGCTGCTTTTTCTGCTTTTCCAATTTGTATTTGGGTTTAGCAAAAAACTAGCTGATTATGGACAAGAGCAGCTAATGAGACCTATACTTCCTAATTAAATCAGAAGAAAGCGGAAGTTTAGTACCTGGAAAGTATTGCAATTTACTAATATATTCTTCTAGACTGAAAAATTTGCATTATGGTGCAAATGCCAACATTCAAGCTTATGTCTTTAAATGATAAGTTTGTTTGTTGGCATCTTGCTGTTATACGTTATTGGATTTAGAACTTTAAGGATTTAAGTGCATGTAACTTCACTTTTAAGGAACTAGGATCACTTGTGCTCAGCTCATGGAATAATGTTTTGTTGACACTTCTTATCCACATCCACCTTAGATATATAGGAAGAGAAAATAGAGAAATGTGTGGAAATGAGATAGGAAAGAAAGTGAGATATGAATAAATCATTACTCTTGGATATGTGTATAAATATTTTATTTTAGTTTCAAATATCTCCCTCACAGTCTAATATATTATTACATTTCAGCCAACTTTTCATCTATTACAGTAAAGATTGCGCCAAAGTGCAAGTCGGCAAGGGTCAAACACAAACCCAATTAACATTTGAAACTCATCTAATTTGAAATTCTGGTTCTCGCACAGGACAGATGTCGAACGCGATGTTGGGACAATTGGTTCGACAATTGCACAACAGTACATAAATTAAATCAACGAAAAAAACACAGAGAATTGATAACCCAGTTCGGTGTCAAAACACCTACGTCTGGAGGATACCAATCCAGGAGTCAATCCACTATCTTAGTAATAGCTCTCAGGTCATACATGAAAGTCCCTCCTATACCTAAGTACTCCCCCTTAGTATAGAGCCTCTTCAATGTCTACCACTATTACAACAAGTGAATCTAGCTTAGCCCTTCTCCTCTAAGCTATGAGAAAACTTTCTCTAACCCCTAAAGACCACTGCCACAGCGATCAAGACATGTTTATCAATAAACAAGTTTGATGAGATTACAACTCAACTAAACATATCAACTTAGTACTTGCAATAGCACAGGAATCACTAAGTTGTTACAATACTCACAACAGGACTCAAATAATAAACCCTAAGATCAGTATATCACACTCAGAATCCCTGTTTTGCTAGGGTTTATAAACTCCTTTATATAGACGTTCACGTGAGGCTTGGATCTTCAATGGGCCGAACGTCATAGAGTCCACAACAGCACTTCTGGAAAGAATCTTCAAGGAATCAACTCTTACCAGAATAAAATAACAGAACCAAGTAAGTTTAAATTCAAACTTTGAGATATACTTGGTTCACACGTTATCAATCTTGTTACTTCAGCCAAGATTAAAACAAACACGCCTTCAGAAGATAAAACGCACAGCATAGGATAAATCTTCTGAATCCCCTTACAGTCAGCAGCCCAACAAATAACTTGATTTCAGCGATTGAACCACCAACATACGTAAACACACCATGTTGTTCCAGATGTTGGAACATATGGTTGCACATCATGTTTTGAGCAAAATGCAGCCAATCAAAAGAACTACAATCTCCCCCTTTGGCAAATTTTGCCTAAAACATGAACTGAAGGCCAAACATGCACAAACAGCAGTACTCAAATAACATTAGCTAAAATGCAGACAATCATAACAAAGGAACAACAATCTCCCTCTTTGTCAAATTTTAGCTAATACAATCCACTACCATAAAAACTCTTCAGAATACTTGCAGCTTGAATCATCAGAGAAAAGTAACCAGAATATATCAAGGTAGCACACTTCAACATAGTTATTTGCAGTAGCTATGCACAAACACAATCTCAGAACCATACTCCATACTCAGTGCAGTATTAAAACCATATCAGAGTTCAGCACAGCAGCACACACTAAACACCCTGTAAGCAGCAAGATGCTGCTCTAAAACAAGCACAACTGACCAGCAAACCTCTTCACAGTAGCAAGCTACCACAGACACAAACACAGCAGCACAAACTACACATACTATTACTCCCCCTTATTAGCACAATTTGACAAAGGTAGTTAGATGAAACCAGGAAACATGTTAAGACTAAATCCACAAATGCTTACTAGAGATGACCATTGTAGGCAGCCAAAGTGCACATAACAGATAGTCATAGAGTTATGACAACCCAACATCAGCAAGAAATTCCATGATATCCTTGCACTTCATAGCTTCTTTACTACACTCTTTCTCACAGCCAATCTTTTCCTGACACACAGATTTCCACGTCTGAACATTTGCTTCAGGATGGAATGACACATTATCCAGAGGAGCAGGGGGAACATTAACAGGAATTCCCTTGCCTCTTATCTGTTTTCTAGCAGTGGGCACAATGTTCTGCACATCTGGTTCAACATTTGTCTCTGAATCATTAACAGAAACTTTCTTCCACTTCAAAGATCTTGTCTGGGTATGCAGATTTTCCTTCTTTCCTTCCTTCTTATTTAGTACAGCAGCAACATCCTTGTTGTTTCTGGGAAAATGACTAGGAGCCTTCACAATCTTTTTCTCTTTAAGCCCTCTAGGTTTCCACTCTTTCCTTGCTTGAACACGTGAATTGGTCCTTGGTTGATCATGTTGATGAGGAAATCCATACAATCTGTAACAGTAGGGCCTTATATGTCCATATCTTCCACAATGATGGCATCTCCAACTCAAGTTCTTTGCCTTCTTGCCTTGTGGGTAAGTATATGGTATTTGTTGATACACATGTTTGACACAATGTTGTGGCATCTGGTTTGACATCTTGAATTCAGTTTTTCTTTCTGCAGGAACAAACTTACGAGTGATCTTTTTGGATTCTTCTGGTGCAGAGTCACTCTCATATCCCAAACCTTTCATATCCTTGGCTGTCTTTCCTGTTTCTAACATCAGATCAAACATATCAGTACCATTATTCAACATACGTACAGATTTTATCATACCTTCAAGTTTAGATTTCAGCACAGATACTTCCTCTTGAAGATTGTTATTGATATCCAGCAGATTATGTTTTTCATTTTCAAGACCTTTGACAGTTCTCTCCAGCTTCTTACCATAGTCACACGCTTCTTGCCATTTCTTGAATAACAACTTGTATGTTTCAGCAAGTTCTTCTTCTGAAATTTCTCCATCACTGGACTCAGTCTCAGAATTGTATTTCACAGTAAGTCCCAAGACTTGATTTCTAGTTTTATCTCCTTCAGAATCTTCATCAGACCAAGTGACCATCATCCCTTTTCCTTGTTTCTTCAAAAACGTTGGACATTCTGATTTGATATGACCATACCCTTCACATTCAAGACACTGGACCCCTCTGCCTTTGCTAGATTTCTCTTCATCCTCTTCAGCGTTGGAAACAAATACTATACTTTTCTTCTTCTTATCAGATTTGTCATTGAGAGACATCTCAAATGTTTGTAAAGACCCAATGAGTTCATCAACCTTGATGTTGCTGATGTCTTGAGCTTCTTCAATGGCAGTAACTTTCATATCAAACTTCTTAGGTAGAGACCTGAGGATTTTTCTTGCCAACTTTTCTTCAGACATTTTTTCTCCTAACGCAAAGGATGTGTTGGCTAGATCACGCAAGCGTATATGGAAGTCAGAGATGGATTCATATTCCTTCATTTTAAGATTTTCAAACTGGGTTGTGAGCAACTGAAGTCTTGACATTCGAACTCTTGATGTGCCTTCATGAGTTGTCTTGAGAATCTCCCAGGCATCCTTAGCCACAGTGCATGTATTGATTAGCCTAAACATATTTCTGTCTACTCCATTGAAAATAACATTCAAGGCTTTGGAGTTTCCAAGAGCTTCTACATCTTCTTCTTTCGTCCACTCTTCTTCGGGCTTTAATTCTTCTGTTAATGTTCCTTCTTTAGATACTACAACTGGATGTTTCCAACCTTTCACAATTGCTTTCCATGTTTTGCTGTCCATAGATTTAAGAAAAGCAACCATACGAGCCTTCCAATAATCATAGTTGGTACCATCCAATAAAGGTGGCCTAAGGAGTGATCCTCCTTCTTTAATGTTGTCCATGAAATCAGAATACATATTCCCTGGAACTCACCCAAACAGAATAGGGTGCCTGCTCTGATGCCAATTGAAATTCTGGTTCTCGCACAGGACAGATGTCGAACGCGATGTTGGGACAATTGGTTCGACAATTGCACAACAGTACATAAATTAAATCAACGAAAAAAACACAGAGAATTGATAACCCAGTTCGGTGTCAAAACACCTACGTCTGGAGGATACCAATCCAGGAGTCAATCCACTATCTTAGTAATAGCTCTCAGGTCATACATGAAAGTCCCTCCTATACCTAAGTACTCCCCCTTAGTATAGAGCCTCTTCAATGTCTACCACTATTACAACAAGTGAATCTAGCTTAGCCCTTCTCCTCTAAGCTATGAGAAAACTTTCTCTAACCCCTAAAGACCACTGCCACAGCGATCAAGACATGTTTATCAATAAACAAGTTTGATGAGATTACAACTCAACTAAACATATCAACTTAGTACTTGCAATAGCACAGGAATCACTAAGTTGTTACAATACTCACAACAGGACTCAAATAATAAACCCTAAGATCAGTATATCACACTCAGAATCCCTGTTTTGCTAGGGTTTATAAACTCCTTTATATAGACGTTCACGTGAGGCTTGGATCTTCAATGGGCCGAACGTCATAGAGTCCACAACAGCACTTCTGGAAAGAATCTTCAAGGAATCAACTCTTACCAGAATAAAATAACAGAACCAAGTAAGTTTAAATTCAAACTTTGAGATATACTTGGTTCACACGTTATCAATCTTGTTACTTCAGCCAAGATTAAAACAAACACGCCTTCAGAAGATAAAACGCACAGCATAGGATAAATCTTCTGAATCCCCTTACAGTCAGCAGCCCAACAAATAACTTGATTTCAGCGATTGAACCACCAACATACGTAAACACACCATGTTGTTCCAGATGTTGGAACATATGGTTGCACATCATGTTTTGAGCAAAATGCAGCCAATCAAAAGAACTACATGATTCATATATATATAAGAAAGATAAAACATTTAAACATAAACATAAGATAATAACGACATATAAGTGTTTGACTAATTAAAATTGTATGTCTTAGAAAATACATCATTGTATTATTCCATATCTATCAAATTCTGAATAATTGTAGTTAACAGTGTAGTTCGTGAAAAAATTATCCGTGCATCGCACGGACAAACGGGTATAATACTAGTATGAATATATCCAAGAGATTGTGAAAGAGATCAGCAAAACCGTACCCCGCTGCAATCTTTTTCTCAGTTTTTTGGGAAGAGATACCCGCTACTCCTTTTCCTTTTCCTTTGTTGATTTTCTAAAGGATGCTTTGGAGCAAGAGAGATTCGAAATCCACATGCATGATGAGAAATCAGAGGATGTGGATCAAATTTCAAAGACTCTTGTGGAGGCAATTGAAAATTCACGGATTTCAATCATTGTGTTTTCATAAAACTTTGCATTTTCTTCATTATGCCTTGATGAACTCGTCACGATTCTAGAATGTATAGAGAAGAAAAAACAACTAGTTTGGCGAATACTTTACAAAGTGGAACCGTCTGATATACAACAGCAAAGAAATAGTTATGGCAAAGCCATGACTAATCATGAAAATAGGCTACTGGGAAAAGACTCTCATAAAGTGCAAGAATGGAGATTAGCTTTGTCAGAAGCTGCCAACTTGAAAGCATGTCACCTGAAAAATGGGTAAACAATATACTTTCAATTACTTTATTTCTATCTTCCCTGATTAATAATTTGTTGAATCAAGCCTCCAAAATGGTGGTGGTGATTGTGGCGTTGTGGGTCGAAACAACAGTGGCAGTGGCTACGGCAGTGTGGAGGTTACAAGATAGTGGTGGTTTTGGTCTATTGGAGGAGAGAGAGAAAGAGGTCATGATGGTATTACAATTAAATCATACTAATACAAATTCAATCATAATCATTAATTAAAAAATATTCCTAGATTAAAAGATATAATGGTGTTTGATCAGTGGTCCACGATGATGGATTAAAAATGAAAGTGTCCACCCTAGCGTTTACTTATTCTTAAAGTGAACGTGAAAATGTAAAAGTTAAGAGGATTTTAAATTTAATTTTTATTCTATCCATTGTTAGTGGAGGTTAAGGGCATCAACAGTTGTTCTTAACACTATTTTCATGAGTTCAAAATGCCACGTATGGTATAAGTAGTGCATAAGCAACTAATGCAAATTTTACTTTAATGGTAGTTCTCTCCATAAGCAAGTAAGCAACCCATATATTTTTATTTTTATTTGTACTTCATTAGGAGAGAGAATGAATTATTAATACAGCAGAGAAAAAAATTGTTTTTAGTAAAAAAAAACTCCTAAGAACTGGCTAAAGCAACTGTTAACTGATCTCAATTCTAACAAATAGTTTCTTTCACCCTCTCCTCAAAGTAATATAATCACCGTGTTTAAATACCGTTGGCTTCTACTAGCTCCGTGTGGTATTTTACCTTAGAAAGCCGCAAATTCACATTGAAAATCTTCAACTCTTTAAACAAAAACATATACCAAGTCATTGCCATACTCATGCTCATGCTATTGTTAACCTCTTTGACCATTACCGGTAGTGAAAAAAAACCTTTGCTGCTCCAAAAAAATAAAATAATTCCAACATTAAGATCTAAAACTAAATTTTCACCATGAGAATCTCTGTGTGTGAATAAAAAAAGCAGAATTAGCCATACCTTGTCTGACTTAGAGGCAGAGATTTTACTGAACGCTGCATCAAAATGATGTGTCTTGATGGTACGGGTTGTATTAGTTCCGGCCCTTACCTCTCTACGAGCATCCCTTTCCACTTCGCCCATCTGATTAAGAAAAAATTAAGTTAATACCACAATTTACTCCTTGTTCTTATTATACTCCAACCCTCAAACCCACTCACCATCTATATGATCAAACATGTACTCATACACATCACATGCACTACTAGTAAAATAAGGATGAAATAGACAACATCAAAATAGAGTGGGGATACAAACCAGTGCCCTAAGTTCAGCACCACTCATGTTTTCACAAGCTTCCATTCTTCCTATGACATTCAAATCCACACCGGCATCAAGGCGCGTATCTCTTGCAAGAGCTTTCAATATCTTAACCCGATCTTCTGGACTTGGGTGAGGAACATAAAGATGTTTTCCAAGCCTACCAGGCCGTAAAATAGCGCGATCCACCGCCTCAGGCCTGCAGCAAAAGAGAGCAAAAATGAGAAACTTAGTGTGATACAGCCTGATAAGAGGTTAAATAATTAATTAGGGAATATAGATGATGAACAAAATGTACCTATTTGTTGTACCAATCACATAAACATCCTTCCGCTGCTCTTTTCCATCTAACTCGGTCAGCAACTGCAATTTCATATAATTATCTCATATTATTCATGTTGCTCTAAAGAGTAATTATAATCATTCAAAATATTAGCAGTTGTTGGACCTGGTTCACTAGTCCTTCAGTAACCCGTCCACCTTCTAAACTACGTCTGGTTGTCAAAGCATCCACCTGAAAATGGCAAAAAGAATGTGAGGATAGTGCATTCGAAGAAAAAAATTCCAGAAAAAAAATTATAGTTTATAAAATTGAAATCACATGATTATGCCATGATCAAATATTAGAGTTAACAAACATTCTTAAGAAGATAGAACCATAAACCTCATCGAGAAAAAGTATACAAGGTGCACATGTCCTTGCACGACTAAACAATGTCCGAACTGCAAGCTCACTTTCTCCAACATATTTATTTAGTAGTTCAGGTCCCTAAACATTTAACAAAAGCAATTAACATCAATTAACAATGGTTTATTAAAATCAGGAACACTAAAAACCAAAACAAATAAGAAAAGGATGAAAGTTTAGTCAGGCCTGAATATAAATGAAATTAGCTCCTGCTGCATTGGCAACAGCTTTGGCAATCAGTGTTTTACCACAACCTGGAGGTCCATAAAGCAAAAATCCAGTCTCAAGATGATCGGACCCAAAGCACTGAACAAATCCAATAAATATTGATTAGTGATCATCAAGCGACATTTAACTTGTACTTTTTCATGAAAAAGTGAAAGACAAATCAATAACTCAATTTTTACAATAAGGACATAGAATATAGTAAGAGAATTGGAGAATTCATATACCAAACTAATGATCAAGAGATTTTGTCAACTATATGGTAGATAAGGAAGCTCATCTAATGCTCTAGAAACTCCGCATATGACAAAACGGGCTCATTGATGTAAACGGATACAGGTGTTCTTCACTCAGATTTTGACAACAAGTTTGACTGACAAATTTCACGGCCATTGTAAAATGAATATTGACTTGAGAAACAAGAGAATTAAAATTGATTATGGTGCTTTTACAATCATGTTGGCTCTACTGCTGGACCAGGAGTACAATTAATAAAAGAGAACGCTAACCAGCACCCTTGATGTGCACACTCAAAGAAGGCAACTTCTGTGCTGACTTCCATGCAAAATATGGTGCACATCAAGAGCCGAAGATGGTAATCACCCAATCCCAGCTTTCCAGTATGGACAACCTTCTCCAGGGGATTGAGTTTCAGCGGCCTATGACAGAGAATGAAATAGTGACAGAGAAAGCGTGAAAAGCAAATTATTGCAGAAATTAGATGATTACAGTTTTCAGCAACACAAAAGATAAACCAAAAGATCCGGATTCCTCAGTGTTTCTGTTCGTAGTAGAGAGAAAGACTATTATCCAGTCCTGAGCCTCAGATATAATCCTTAACAATACAAAACAGATTTCCTAGTCGGCTCACTTTCTCCCACTAAAACCTGCACACAGATGGTCTCTCATCTAGCTGCTTTGGTCCCATAGAATTTCTTTCTTCCATACATCTTTCACTCAATTGGGGTCCTAACTCCTAACAAATAGACTGCCCGAATGTTACCTTTTCTAAAATCCAAAACATAGGAGTTAAATATCCTCCATAACCTACCTTGTTACTACAGCAGTGCAGCTACATGCTGCAAGTTTTTACATGTTTGCATTTGCTTATAAAAAGAAAAACCCAACTGAATGATGAGGCTATACAAAGGAGAGGATCACAAAGATATAAAAGTTAACTCAACTGAATGAATATTTTACTTTTCTAAACTGCATAATGCATGAGCAGACTTTAAGTCAAAAGAATTTGCAATGTAAAAAAAGTATAATTTTTGTAAGTTACCTCGTAAAGTTCAGGATCTTTAATACGGCCTATAATAAAGTCTTCAAACTCATCTCTTAACGAATCAAGCCCACCAACATCTTCCCACTTTACATTTGGAATGGAAGAGAACCCTTCTCTTCTTGTTGACGGTTGTACAACTTTGATAGCTTCCTGCATAAATACTCAATGTTTTAAAATAGCTATAAGACTACAATAGAAGACTTGAAACAACTTTATCCAATGTTTTACTAAAGAGAAGAAATATCTCCTAAAAATAGAATAGTAAAAGTAGGTATGAGCAAATACATGACATGCAATGCAAATTTTGAAAAAGGCTAGGAACAATCTAAAGCACCTCGAAATCAGACATTTTGAGGGCAAGCTTATCCCTTTCTTCACGTGACCAAGACTCCATCAACCAATCTTCAAGAAACTCCCTCATGACATACCTTTCATCAACTATTCTTAACATCGCCAACTTGCCCGCTATTTTAACTAGACACACCAAATCTGCGCCAGCAAATCCTGGCGTAGACCTAGCTAACTTTTTTAGATCAATCGGACCCTCGATTAAAAGACCGCGAGTTAGCACGGAAAGTATGTCCTCCCTAGCAGATTCATCAGGAATGCCTATATTAATCTCACAATCAAATCTACCAGGCCTTCTAAGGGCAGGGTCAACAGCATCTGGCCTATTTGTAGCTCCAATTACAAGAACAGAGCTACTACTCTCCGAATCAAGAACTGATTGATTCATGCAAGTAAGTAACTGTGAAACCATTCGATTCTCCATCCCATGCTGTGAATTCTCTCTTTTTGAAGCAATTGCGTCAATCTCATCAATAAAGATAATTGAGGGAGCAGTTTTGTATGCTTTAGAGAAAAGGTCTCTAATATTCGCTTCAGATGAACCTAATTAAGAAAGAGAAGTATGATCCATCATAACAATGTCCAACAATCATTCCGAACTTCATTCTTGAAAAAATATCTAAGACTGTGTATATAAATTGGAGTAAATGATAAGTTAGTTAAAGTTGAAATTCATGCAATACCTGAGCCTGCAGACACCAAGGCAGTAGCTGAAATGGGATAGAGAGGAAGACGAGTCTCATTAGCAATAGCATGAGCCAGTTCAGTCTTCCCACAGCCAGGAGGTCCATGCAACAAAACCCCCGATACTTCTGGCTTATGTCCTAACATTCTCCACTCCTTGGGATGGCACAGTGGCAGTAACACCTCCCTCTTCAATCTCTCCAAAACCTTCTTCATCCCACCAAAATCCCTAAACCTCTTCCCCTTCACCTCAACCTCACCTTCATTCACAGTACTAGTTGCCTTTCTACTATTACCCATCTCCAATTCAACATTCTTTGTAACTGTACCCTTATATAACTCCCGTAAATTTGTCTTCAGCCTGACCAAACCACGTTCCGAATCGCGCGGCACACTCGCTTCCACAATTTGCAATCGCACTTCACCTTCATCTGTTTTCCTCCGCTTCTTTCGACACTCATCAACTCCGTCGTCGTCATGAACGAGCTTCCGTGTTGTAGGAGTGTTGGCGGCAGCGGCCGCGGTGGTAGTGGATTGAAGAGCTTCGTGAACAAGTCGCGTTAGAGTTTGGCGCTTGGTTCGGTGGTAATCAGCAGAGTAAGTAAAGCGGAGATGTTTCACGATTTCGGCGGCGGTGGCGTGTGTGGATTTGCAGGCCTCAACGCGGCGGCGAAGGGTTTCTTGCAGCGCGTTTCTTCTCCTCATCCTCCGTTGTAATCACAAGCCCTAACCAGAACGATGCATGGGTCGTTTGTTTGTAAGGTGGCAGGGGTGTGGTGTTCATGGTTGGGCTTTGGGTTTATTACTAATTAAATTTAGGGTTAATCGTCTACTTGGTCCCTGTCTTTGTCTCGCCGTCTGAAATTAGTCCCTCCCCGAAAAATTTACAAATTTGAGTCCTCTCGTTTGCAATAAGTCTGGAGCAGGTCCTCGACGGAGCTAGGGGCTCCGGCGAGTGATGATTTAGCATGCTGACTGTGTTAGAAAGCTTATGTGGATTAAAAAAAAAAAGAAAAAAAAATAACAAGTCAGATTTATGAATAAAATTAACTAATATTAAATCTATTAACAAATTTTCAAAAGAAAAAAATCTATTAACAAATCTAATCTAATAATCTAACTAAAATATCAATTTCCCCAAAAATATAAAAATTAAAAGAAAACCCTAAATCAAAATCAGAAGAGTTCAGAACCGCCTTCTCATCTTCTCACGTTCTCACCTTCTCATCTTCTCATCCTCCACCGCCCAGTTCAGATCTACAAATCGCCTCCACCGCCCAGTTCTGTTGCTGTGTAATTTGGGGTTAAGGTCGCAGGATGGGGGTGGGTTTCTGGCGTGGGTTATTGATTAGTGTACCTGTTGTATTTGCTTCTCCTGATGGTTGGTCGAGTAATAAAAATGTTGTATTTTCTGGTACATCATTATGGATTGCATTAGTATTCCTAGTGGGTATTCTTAATTCTCTCATCTCCTGAAGCCATTTCTTATAGATCGAAAAAAACGACCCCTCCCCCCGAATTCTTTAGGGTTGTGAGGCACATAAAAATAAAAATAGAATATATAAGACCCCAAAAATGAAGAAAACTAAAACATTATAGGGAGGGGTCAAACTTCTTCTATTGGAAAAATGGAAAAAGCTAATATCTTATACTTATAAGATAGATATATTGTAAAACTAAAAAAGAATATTCAAATATAAGAAAATAAATAGAAAAAAATCGAAAAATTTGAATATTCTATTCCTATATATAGGAATATATTTGGAATATATTCGAAATATTCTATAAATAGAGTCTATAAATTTCTGGATGGGGATGGGGGTGGGCTGCGACTGAGGGTGGGGATGGGGTGGGGGTGAGGGTGGGGACGGGGGTGGGTTGCGATGGGTTCTGGGTGAGGATGGGTTTCCAGCTCTTCATGTTCTCTCCATCTGGGGAAGGAGCTCATGCCTTTTGGGTTGTGCAAGGTGTGTCGAGGAGAAACAGAAGCGGCTGCGGTCACGGCTTCCACCCCTCCATCTGCTATGGCCATGTAGATTTCTGGGTCCAAAGTGATTTTCACATTGCTGTTCATATTGCTAGTTTGGGTTCTGGACCTTGTGTTCTTTTAGTTCTTCATTATGAATTTATCAATTGTAATGTGTGTGGTAGTCAGTCATGGATCGAGACATCGAGTGTTGATTGAAAAATAGTGTAATTAATTACCCATTCCAATGAATGAGGATATTTTCCCTTTGATGGAATATATAGAAATTCTTTGAAGTTGTTTAATAATTGGCCCTCAGCATCAAATTCTGTTTTTAGAGTAGGCATGAACAACGTCTTGGTTATTTTGCTGCAGCATATATATTCTTAAGATTCCTTTTTATTTGATTAGTTCTGTGCAGTTCTGAATTTTCTACCGATGTTTTTCTGGGTTTATGATTATTTTCTGGGTTTGATTTATGGTAGAGAAGAAAAAAAAGGAGGAACTGATTTTGTTAATTAATTTAGGATTACATTTTTTAATTAGTTTTATTTTTGTTAATTAGGGAGACATAATTAAATAAAACTGATCTGTAATTTTTTTTTTCATGACATGTCACTCTCATTTATCCAGTCAGCACGTCTACTCATCACTCACCGGAGCTCCGGGCTCCGACGAGGACCTGCTCCAGACTTATTGCAAACGAGAGGACTCGGATTTGTAAATTTTCCGGGGAGGGACTAATTTCAGACGGCGAGACAAAGACAGGGACCAAGTAGACGATTAACCCTTAAATTTAACCGTTTTTTATTAAGTTCCCGCCGTATAATCGACCCCGTTTCACTTTATCTAACAGTTACAGAATATAGAAATGTTTTTATTAAATTTTAAATTTTAAAATAAAACTATAAAGAATTAGAACAAAATTATAAGATGGTCGGTGCCAACCAATTTGGTGTGTTTTGTAGTATAAAGTTTGATAGCGTTAGATTCGATAGTATTAGGCTAGATAGGATAAGGTCTGATAAAGATTTAATACTAAATGGGGCTTGATCATACACTATATAACTTATCATATCGTTTATACTGATACAATCATATGAATTTGTGGAAGGTAGCGGGTGGAGAGTGGTGGCGATGGTGGTAGTGGTAGAGATGGCAGTGGTGGTGGAGGCGGCACTAGAGGGTGTAGTTTTGGCGGTAGTGGCAATGGCAGTGGCAGTGAGAGTGGTGGTGGTAGGTAGTGACGGTAAAGTCGCAGTGGTGGATGCAATTGTGAGGAGGTCGAGTTTTTGGTTGTGGTAGTGACATTGGCGGTGGTTTGTGGTGGTGGTGTCATTGTTGTAGGGCGGTGGCAGAGACAATGGCGGAGGCAAAGGGCAGTGTTGATGACAGTGACAGTATTAGTCGCGTATGGTGCTTGTTATGAAGGCAGTAAGGGTAGCTAGTGGTGAGTGGTGGCGGTAGAGTAATGGTGGTTGTGGTGGCAATGGTGGCAGTGAAGGGTGGTGGAGACAGTGGTGAGGGTAGTGTTGTAAAAAGGTGGTGGGTGGTGGTGGTAATGATGGGGGTGGAGTTGGTGGTGACAGTGGTGGTGATGGTGGCAATAGTGAAGTTGGTGGTGGTGTGATGGCGGTAGTGGCGGGGATAGAAATAGTGGAGTTGGTGGTAATTGTGGTCGCGGTGGCGATAATAATAGTGCTGGCGATGATGGCAATTGTGAAGTTAGTGGTGGAGATGGTGTGATGACGGCAGCGGAGATGGTGGCAATAGTGGAGTTTGTGGTGGCGGTGGCGACATCGACAATGGAGGCAATGGTGAAGGATGGTGGTGGTTGTTGCAGTGGATTAAATAGTTCCAAGTAACTTATACATCACGATCTTATCATAACTTACTCATCATCTATATGATGGATTAAATAATCCATTATTTTAATGTATAAGCATGGATTGATGAATTAACTTATACAATACAATGTAAGTACCAAACAATTGATAAACTCATAATGTATTGTATAATCTTATACTATCATGTCTAATAAGACATATCAAACAAGCCCTAATTAGTCTAGGTCGTCTACACAGGTTTTGTGTCAGATGTATGTGTATATTATAAGTTTCTAGTATTACGAAGATATGGTCATCGACTAAATGTTTAAGTAGCTCAGCTATCTACCAAGATTTGTTGGTTGTATAACTTTCGTGTCTTCACAAAATTTTAACTATACAAATGTATCTGACTTTGAGTTTTAAACGTGTTTTGTTATTAATTATGTGAGTTAATATCCAATTAATTTATGCATGTTGTTTCAAAGCTTTATGCATGTCATTATATTTTTTCCTTTTATATTTTTTCTTTCATATTTTATCATTTTATTTTCACTTCTACATCCAAACAAAGCATAAAGTTTGATCATATAAATATTGCAATATTATCACACTAAATAGTAGGAGACTGACCAATGAGTCCTTTCAATTCACAAGAGTTAATATTTAAAACATCTTACTTAAAGAACGAAAGGCTAAACCATTATTTTTACGTCTTTAAAACAAGTTAAAAAGTCCAATGGATTTCAATTTTTTTTTGATACTTTCCATCTAATAAATTAAATGGATGAGCCATTATCCTATCTATTTAACTTTAAATTTTGTAATTGAGGATGAATTTCATTGTATAAGATGAATTGGATGAGGGTGTTAGTGAATTTATTTAACACCCCAAGTACTAGAGCAGCCAACAACAACAAAAGTGAATAATATGTCAAAGTTGTACACAAGCATGATATTTTGTGTTGGATATCCATGGCTACCAATATGTCGAACTTTCTTTAGTAGGAAAGTTTGAAGGAATATATGTTTTATCTGTAGCTCCAATGCATCTTAATATCTACAATATCATCTTTGACAAAGTTAAAATTTGATTACAATTTCCTTAGCTAATATAAACATAACTTGCAATTTCAAATACATGGGATTCAGTCCTCAACAAATTGCAATTTTCCGGGTAGGCCCTCCACGAAACCTCCTTAGGGGTTGTGAAATACCAGCTGGTGGAGTCCCATGAATGGAGAATCTTGAGTAGACATCACTCTACAGAGTAAGGAAATAAGTTAAGCAAAACACCATTACAATTTACAAGGGTAAAAATAGAAATTTTAGCTAAACACAGCCATAAGAATAAAAATAGAATAATGAAGCAAAAAAAAAAGAATAAAAATAGAAAAATTTAAGATACCTTTCTTTCACCATTGGAGCTGGAACCTCCTGCGATAACTCCAGAACTCTCCATGACATGATCAGCAAACACGCAGATCTAAAGAGAGAAATTCTTGTCATTTTTTTGTGATTTCCATTATGCACTAAATATAAGTAAATATTTAAGCTTATTTAAATTTTCAAAGATCGTAAAGCTTACTTGTTGTTTTGTGGTATCAGATATGATGACCATGACATGCTGCTCCACCTTAACAACCATGCCAGTTTCACCCTCTTCAGCACCAGCAACAACTTTAACATGACTTCCAAGTTCAAAATATTTACAGAGTTCCTTTTTGTTCAGTGTGAGAGTTTTCTACAAAAATTTGAGAAAAGATAATTAGATAATCATAAAAAAAATTATTATAAATGATAAATCAACAACATGAAAGAGTGTATTAGTGCAACTGTTGTAGTTGTTGCCATGTAACAAGGAGTTGATGTTATAGGTTCAACTCATTTTCGAGCATGTTGGATATCAATTGGTTGAACATAAAAAGAACATTTCCTCTTTCCAATGCCAAAAAGCCAATGGAAACAAAGGGAAAGATTGAGAGAATGTGCTTTTATTTCTTTCAACTTTTGACCAAACACACATGAAATCAACATCCTGCAAATAGAATGGAGGCAGAATAGGTTTGATCCTTTCCTATGACATAACCAATCCAAAGCCGGATAAAGGAGGAAGTTTGTGTTAGGTTTTCGAGTGTGAACGTAAAAGTGGTCGATATCAATATTATGGATCAGTGATCTATGTACCCAACCTCACTCACAAACTTTTAAAGTAAGGAAACCATCAATATCAATTCATACTTACCGGAAGGCCCTCATTCTTTGGTCTTATATGAACAATATCCTCATCAACTTTCTCCACCCATCCCGTCAAGTTCTTCAAATCTCCGTTGATGACAAGGACAAAATCACCTATCATAAATTGTCTTTTATGCAGTTCCCTGATTGAAAGCATAAATTCTGTGTCAAATGTCTTTTATGATGCAGTTCCATCATCATAACGTTTCAAGAAACATAAGACATTTGACAAAAGAAAGGGCAGAATCAGCTATACCTTGCTTCATTGATGCGATGTGGAGGAACAAATGCCTTCTTTTTCACAAGTTCTCTACCAATCTTCCTTCTGACCCGAGCATCTCTAGCAAGATTAGCTGCTTTGCTTTCAACTGACAGCACACCAGTCATTTCTCTTACTGGAACAAGAGTTGGTTTTTGGCCAAACAAACTGCGCAGCCCTTTGCAAGCCTGAGACAAATGCAAAATATGTCACAAATTTAATCCATAAATATGTGTAAATAAACACGAGAACTTCACATGACAATACCTCTCTGACATGGGCTTCTTTATCTGCTTCCACATATATATAGTTTTTGAGATGATCGAGAGCAATGGCTGATCTAATTTTCAATTCAGACCCCTTATTCATGCACTTTTGCATAAGGCAAACAGCAGTTTTTCGTTCCTGACCAATCTAACAAACATAAACCAAAAAAGGTAAAGACATGCTTGCTTCTATACTCTGCCCAGAAGAAGGAAATTTTAACAAAGTGGATGGGATCTTACCGCACACTTGAGCATCCACAGTTTAGGATCTCTCACTGATGGCAAAAACGCTTGTTCCACATAGGCAATTTCTTCATTGTAATCTTCCAGACGTCTGCCATATCTTTTCTCAATGCTTGCTGCCATAGCTTCAAGGTCGTCGTGATCTTCTTTGAAATATGGCAGCACACGACTACCGCACATTCTTCTACCATCAACTTCCTCCGGAAGATCAGCTCCATCCTCAACAATGAACTCTGCATATTTTAGAGAGTTGTTAACTTATCTAGAAAGATAATTGGCATGTCCTGTACAATGGCATGGAGCTGAGACATGACAATTTCACCAAGAACACCATGTCTATAACAGTAGAAACACAGGAAATGAAATCCTTCAGATCAGAAGAAGAACAAAGAGACAGCTGTTGCAATCAAATACCTTATGATTTTTTAAGGGCCAAATTTAGGAATTTACTGAAATTGAGAAAATGAAAACAAAAAGATAGGGGAAAAGAACGCACCATCTTTTCCTTCTTCCTCTTCCTCCTCCTCCTCATCATCATCAACCGCCGCCTCCTCGTCGAAAAAACTCGAAACAGACTTATTCTTATACCGGCGCCTCCGACCAACATTTTCCTCATTGTCCTTTTCCACTTGGAGAGATCTTCTCCGCTTCCTGCTGACTCCTCCTTTCTCCTCGGCCACTCCTTTCTCCTGATCACAGTCCATGACTTGGTGTCTCATGGTTCAAATTAACCCTGAAAGCTTGTAATTGTGAATGCTGGTTCTCCCTGCCAATCTTCGATATTGATATTATAAGCAAAGCACATGTAAGTGACTCATCATTCATGATAAAAAATTTCAAACACAAATATCACACGAATAGACTACACATTGAAATCTTGTGTTTCAAAAGCAAAAACAATACACGAGGCAATTACAGAAAGATCAAAACCTAAACATAAACATAAAGGGACTGCATACATACAGTTTTCAACAGAAAATAACTAGGACCGTCATTGATTTCAATTTTAAAATTGAAATTTCAAAAGCACATTGTTCAAATGGAGAGTTCTTAACAGTTTCAGAAATTTAAACCTAGAAATACAAATTAAAAAGGAAAGAAGCAGTTCCTCTCTGCAGAAACAAGAAAAAAGAGTAAACGAAACACAAAATTGTACACAATCTTCTCAGTGAGTGAAAGTTGTCTCAAGGGGAATACCAATGAATGCAATGCAATGTGGTGCGAGATATATATAGTTCCAGTTTGGCTCAGTTTGGGTTTGTTAGATATTATTATTAATAACCCTCTTCTTTGATTTCGGTTTAGGTAATCGGATACTATTAACTTCTCTCTCACAATTATAACACGGATAGAGATAGAGTACAAGCAAAGCAAGTAAAGTAAATTCATAGAAATCTTGTGTTCCAAAAGCAAAAACAAAACACGAGGCAATTTTAGAAGGATCAAAACCCAAACATAAAATGGGAATGGAACAAGCACAATAGCACCAATCAATATACAATGACCTTAACAGTTTCAGAAATTTAAACCAAGAAATGCATGTTAAAAAGGAAAGAAACAGTTCACCTGTGCAGAAAACCCAGAAACAAGAAAAGAAAAAAGAGTAAACGAAACACAAAATTGTGCAGACGAAGAATGTACCTCAGAGGGAAACTGAAAACTGAAACTCCTTTGTGGAATGCCAATGAATGCAATGTGAATGTGGTGCGATATATATAGTTTCAATTTCGCCCGGGATGGATACTTTCGTCTTTTCAGATATTAATAAGTAATAACCCTCTTCTTCGATTAGGTTTCGGTAATCGGATGCTATTAATAACTTCTTCTTTTAAAAAAATATATATATATTAATAGTATCCGATTATGATATCTTTAAAGTTCAAAAAAATATATATATTAATAGGGGTACGAATTTCTCTCCCATTAGAGGGGAGTTATTTTTAGGCCTACAAGAAAAATCAACAGTGTGTCTTCTTCAGTGCTATCTCAGGACCTCCACCAACTCCGATTTTGCGGTGAGCCTCACCATCTTGGTCCTTGACCGGATGCGTTAAAACTCTGCCAACTCAGGTTGGGTTTAGCCTTAGCACCTTGGTCCTCGACCAGTTGCGTTATACTTCAATGAAATCTGGTTGTGTGTTGAGCCTCACCATCTTGGTCCTCGACCAGGTGCATTATATCTTCTCCAACTTTGATTGTCCGTCGACGCCTCACCAATTGATCATTGACCGGGTGCGTTAAAACTTCGCCAACTCTGGTTTTGCGTTGAGCCTTACCACCTTGGTCCTCGACCCGGTGAATTAAAGCTCCGCCAACTTCAGTTTTGCATGGAGCCTCACCAATTATTCCTTGATCGGGTGCATTACACCTCTGCCAACTCATTTACAATTAAAGTTCGAGTAGTTGTTGGCTCAGAAGACTTAATTCTCACTGAAAGGCTTTTTTGGCTATGCTAGCCAACAACCTTGGGGGTTGTGGACTGATATGGATTTGGGTCGGGCAATTGAGTCTCGAGCTCGCAACCAACCACGCGGTGACACGTGGCTACGTCCCTTCCCGAGCATGTCTGTCCAACCAAGTGGCACGGCTTGAAAGGGAAGACCAACGAACGAGGAGGAGCTTAACCATAGCGTGAGGAGCTCAACCGTTAGCATGGAGGACTAAACTTTCAACCAACAGGGAGGAGCTAAACCGTTAGCACAGAGGACTAAACCTACAACCAAAGTAGAAAGAACGAACATCCATCGTTGGTATGAAGGACTAAAAACTCATATAATATGTAAGAGGAAGAGCAATTATTGGTCCGAAAGACTTAATCCTAGTTCAATGGCTTTTTTGGCTATGCTAGCCAAAAGCCTTGGGGGTTGTGGACCATTATGGATTTGGATTGGGAGGTCGAAACCTTGGAAAAGCAATTATTGGGTTCGAGAAAGCAAGTATGGGCCTGGAAGAGCAATGTTGAGCTCCATCCTACGTCTGACATGGACATTAGTCAAAGAGGCAACAGGGTAGCTCTGGTCCGCATGATCAACGAGGGAAAACAACCAAGTCAATCGACCATTTCCCACAATCAATGCCCAATGTCGCCTAAGTTAGCCAATCAACATCACCCACTTATTAAGATGACCAATTCTACACCCCGATCAGCGTCCTCCTCCTATTTAGTCAACCCACCGTGTAATGCTGGAGACCCCTAGGATAAGGAGATCCACTAACTATAAAAAGGGGACCTCCGTAGGTCCATGTATATTCAACCTTTTCACCAGAATAATAATTTAAGTCTTTTACTCAACCGTTCTACTAAGTGTTTGAAAATATTTTCTCTAAATCAATTGTTGAATATAACAAACTAGCATTAATCCTGAGGTAGTTGGCCGAGTCAACTAATACCTTAGCCACACAAATACAACATTTGACACAAGCATGGAGAAAGCTCAACAACACTGGCCAAACAACAATGGGGTACCCTTCAGAATCCTCATACATGAGGAAAGTCAAGGATTCAGAAGACAAAATGGCTGATTCAGTTAGGCTTCACATCCAAGCAATTGAAAAGAAAGCAAAATCCAATCAAGACATGGTCCAGCTTTATAGATGGCTAGTTGTACATGCAGGGGTTGAGTTGGACAAGGAAGATGAGGATGTTAGAGCTGATGTAGCACCTTGGATGAGGAAACAAAGCATTTGAAGGAGGCATGGGGGAAGCTGTGCAATACGGGAAAAACAACAATGGGATATCCTGAAGATGCCCCTAACAAGTCAGCATACATGAACAGAGTCAATGCAGCCGCAGATAAGATTGCTCGAGCAGTTGTTGCTCCCCTTCTTGCACACCAACGGTACATGACAACATATAGAATTACGGACGAACAATATTCTGTGCTCTTTGGTGGTGTACCATCTGTTGTTGCTTGGAGTGAAAGAGAAAAAGCACAGACTGGTGACGATGCAAATGGTAAAAATGAAGGAGAGGAAAAACCTGTTGAGATTGAAGGGGAAGGAGGAGAATAGGCTGAAAATGGAAAGGAAGGAGAAGAAGAACAGGTTGTAAATGTAATGGAGGGAGGAGAACAGAGAGAAAATGTAAAGGAAGGAGCTGAAAATGTAAAGATCATTATAAGGGATGTATTGGAAGATTTGAGGGCCTCTAAGAATTTTTTAGAAGAAGTGGAGTTGGTGGATCTAAGGAAGGAACTCTGTGATTTTGCGCTAGATCTAGGATTTGTGAAGAAGGGGCCAATCCTTAAGGGGATTTACAAAACACTTGAGATAATTGGTCAAGCTTTTCATGAAAAAGTTGTGCTTGCTCAAGAGTTTAAGGTGGTAGCATAATTAATGGATAAAGGTGGTGAAGGTGATTTGCCAAATAAGAAGGTAATTTCTCAAATCCTAGAGGGTGGACGGCTGGAGATGTTGAAGGTGCTATGGATGTTGTCCTATGCTAGATGGTGGGCTGCTGGAGATGTTTAGGAGGATGCCCAGGAGCACATGCATAAGATAATGGATATTCTGCATTAGTTCATCTAGATATGTTGGGGATGTTGTGCCACCTCTGGAAGATTGTTTCTGAGATATCTGAATAGATGGAATTGGCAAGTTGACCAAGGTTTTCGAAAGATCTGAGGTAGGGCTGTAAGTGTTTGAAAATATTACAATGCCACTCTTTACAATGGGATATGCGATTTTCAATCAAAATATAGTTAACTACCATACAGGAAAAAAAATTATCTTAGAATAACTACCATACAAATTTTTTTTAATATGGTTAAGAGAACACTTGGCACTATCTATTGCTACCAAGTCATTGCACTGATGCTGCTCATGCTATTTAGAGCATCCTAACAATTGCTTGTAGCGTTGTCTTTGCTGCTCTAGAAAATAGAAAAAATTCGAATATAAATTTCTTAGACTTATTTAACCACAAGGTATTGGAACAAATTTCATGTGCCACAGGCTAGTCCACCCACAAACCTTCCTTGGCCATCAAGTTCATCTGACTGGATAAACGACTATGTCTTGCAAGTTAGTCATCATCACTAGACCACCAGCCTCACACGTTCACAACTCGAACGTCATAATAATTATAACAATATAACATGAACGCATATCATAAATAAAGGCTAGCCACCTAAACAATTAGGGAAAATTCATAATAATAATAATAGCATGCTAACACTTATCATCTGCTTTCTTGTTTTTTGTTAGCTCAAATTCTAACCTTGTAAAATTGTAGCTTTTGATGTTCTTCCTTACTTTCTGATGTAGTTCGATAGGCTTACCTTTGGCCTTACAATTTTTCATGAATGTTATCATTGTTTCAGCAAATTCTGTGTGTACAGTTATATGTTTTAGCCACCGTTTGAAACATTCACACAACCGCTGCTCGATTCCTCGGATTTATGCCCGTTCTTCTCCATCTGGATGGGCACAACTAAACTTTTGGGAAAAACTCGTGATTTGAATCCCCTTATCATTTTTGTAACGTCATGGACTTTGGACGGGATGGCTAGGTCCCTACCGAAAGGCTAGGCAGCCATCTTAGGGTTGGGCTGGACTAACGAAGTTTGGGCTTACTTGCTAGAAGACTAATGTAAAGGCTCACTCCACTACGAAGACATCCAACACAGTCTAGCAAACCGACTGTTGATCACGCGCTTGGTCAAAGGTCATGACTTTTGTTGATCAACACAGTCTAGCATCACGTCAGCCGACCAGGTGATGAAGGGTTTCCTTAATGGACGAGATTAACTCGCAAATCAAACAATAGTGATTACGCCCCATTAACGGGATGATTGGTCAATTGTAATAAATACGTCAATTAGGGTTCGGAGGTCGACCTGCTATAAAAGGAAGACTCCCCCCTTCTATGTACATCTTCTTCTATACGGTGAAATAACATTCTATGCATTTGTTTTAGTCTTTTATGCCTCCGACTCCTTTGGAAACCTTATCGGAACATTGAACCTATTTGAGAAGTATATAAATGGCTGAGGGAATGGGTAGAGAAGAGGCCGATCGCTTATGCAACTCAGAGACACCCACTCAACTTAGGAGGCATGGTTGTTCTTAGCCTGAAAAAAGTAAAAGAAAATGCGTCGAGTGGGGGTCACGATGTTGAAGCGACACAATACCTCAAAACCCCTCACAAATGCCCATCCATTGGGGGAGAGTTGCGACGGGGCAACCTTGAGGTAAGTCAAGACTGAACATATAAAGGGGGAGAAGGGTACCCTGATCCTCAATTTGCATAACACGGGTGCATAAACAAAGAAGAAATCCCCTCGCGATGGATCAGATTTCCCACGACAGACAAGCTCAGCCGGGTGACAGGAGCTGATTTCCATCAACAGCTGATTTCCATCAACACATCCTGAGCATTAGTAAACTTATAGGCATGCCACACCTCTTCCATGGACTCCAGCGAGTTGTATTGCGAGAAGGTATCACACACTTTTTTCTTGACCCAGTCATATTCGGATGCGTCGAAACTGACGTCCGAGGCCTCATTCCCCTCCGACGACGCTGAATCCTCCGACATCCTAAAAAGGATTAAGAGAAAAAGAGGGGTTCGAAACCTTTTTATGTTTTTAAGAGAAAATAACATGAAAGGAGAAGCCAAGAGGATTCAGCACCATGAGAGAGGGCCAGAGGACTGAAAGAAAAAAAAAGAGGGGAAGGAGAAAGGGAAAACGAGCTGACTTGAGGTAGTGGCGCTGAGGATGCAAGAGCGGCGGTAGCGCGGTGGGCGGCGGCCGGTGGAGCTCACTAGACGGAGCTAAGTGAAGAAGTTGGGATGAAATGGAGAAAATGAAAGAAGAATGAAAAAGAAAGAATGGTGGAAAAAGAAAGTCTTTTAGCATGAATGGAGAAGAATAAATCGGTGGGTCATCTTCAGAAAAGAAAGAAAAGGAAGAAAGAGGAAAGTTGAAGAAAAACTAATTAGGGGTAGGTAGGAATCAATGGGGAATACCAATTTCGTGGGCCCCAAAAATCAGAAAAGGTGAGGGGAAAAGGACGATGATGACATAGGGAGAGAGAAGTTTGAAAAGTGGGTGGGAAGGAGAGAGAAAAGACGAAATAGGAAGACAGAGAAGTTAAGGTTAGTCAGAAAAGGACGAAAAAGTAAGGCAGAAGAGAGAAGTTTGAAAGGTGGGTGGGAAAAAGAATCAGAAAAAGACGAAATAAGAAAAGGGAAGTTACACTGTGTTTGTTTAGGGTGATTTTACCAGGAAGGAAAAGGGAGGGGCTGGAAAACTGCAGGACAACATCACTTTTGTGTGTTTGGATAGCACATGCAAAGAAAATTGGCGTGAAAATTGTCTATCTACAGTAGTATGACAGTTTTCCTCGCAACTATGCCAAGAAAATGAGAGGGGAATGAGAATTAACTTGAAAACATAACAATACCCTTTATATTTTTTTTACTAGAAACATCACTGCATCTTACATCTGTTAAAAAAACATCATTGATCTGATCCGTCAATTTTGGTGTTGAATAATAATTATCTTATACTTATAATATGATTACGTAATAAAAAATGCTTATAAAAAAACGTAATAAAAAATAATAATAGTAAGAACAGCTTCAATGTTTTTCATAAAATAATTTGAAAGATGAAATTGTAAAGAATAAAATAGACTATAATGTATAAATATAAATATTTTACACTAACTTTTAAAAATATTTTGAATTTGAAGTGTAGCTAAAAATGATATTATTTATTTTCCTTAAAAAATGATATTATTAATTACTATGAAAATTTTATATAAAAGATAAAATAGTAATTACACATCACACATTTTTTTATTATTCTTACTTTTCCTTTCATTCCCCCTTCTTTTTCTCGTAATCCAAACAATTTCAAAATCACCTCATTTTCCACTTATATTTCTTCTTCTCATATTTCTTCCTTTCGTTTTCACCCCTGCATCCAAACAGAGCATTAATGTGAGTCAGAAAAGGACGATAAAGTAAAGCAAGAGAGAGGAATTTGAAAAGTGGATGGGAAAAGAGGAGAGAAAAAGATGAAATAGGAAGAGAGAAGTTAATTTTGATCAGAAAAAGACGAAAACGATATAAAGCGAGAGAAGTTGGAATGTTAGTGGAAAAAGAAAAGGAAATGGAGGGAAGAGAGGAGAGAGCAGACCAAGTGGGGAAGGAAGAGGTGATGCACACAAACAAGGAGAGTGAAGACCAAGTTTGGAAGGAATAGATGAAGCACACAAACAAGGAGAGAGAAGACCAAGTTGGGAAGGAATAGATGAAGCGCCCAAACTATGAGAGAGAACGCCGACTGTGGAGGGAGGAGGTCGATTGTTGAAGCACATGAACTAAGAGAGAGAAGGATGACCATAGAAGAAGGAGGTTGACCATAAAAGGAGGAGGTCGACCGAAGCCGACCGCGAAAGGAAGAAGTCGACTGTTGAAGCACATGAACTAGGAGAGAGAAGACTGACATAAAAGGAGGAAGTCGACCGCTGAAGCACATGAATTAGAAGAGGGAAGACTTCCCAAGACCAACATTACCCTGCATGCACCAAAAGAGAGAAGACTGGCCGTGAGGAGAGGTAGCACGTAAGCTCTCTTTTAAGGCTTTGCGGCCAAAGCATTTAGCCACAACCCCTGGGGGGCTGTGTAGCGTCATGGACTTTGGACAAGATGGCTAGGTCACTATCGGAAGGCTAGGCTACCATCTTAGGGTTGGGCTGGACATACGAAGTTTGGGTTTACTTCTTAGAAGACTAATATAAAGGCTCACTCCACTACGAAGACATTCAACCGTCGATGAGGAAGCAAACCGACCATTGATCACGCACTTGGTCAAGGGTCATGACTTTTGTTGACCAACACAGTCTGGCACCATGTCAGCCGACCAGGTGATGAAGGGCTTCCTTGATGGACGAGATTAACCCGCAAGTCAAACCGAAACATTAGTATTTACGCCCCATTAACGGGCATGATTGTTCAATTGTAATAAATACGTCAATTAGGGTTCAGAGGTCGATCTGCTATAAAAGGAAGACTCCCCCCTTCTATGTACATCATCTCCAATACGCTGAAATAACATTCTATGCATTTGTTTGTCTTTTATGCTTCCTACTCCTTTGGAAACCCTTGTCGGAACAAATTTTTTTTCCAAAAAAACCCATTTAATTTAAAAAAATCCTCCCAATAGAAAAATAAAATATTTCCCCAAGGAATATTCCAACCATTCACCCCACACTACTCATCACGATGTGGTTCTACAAAATCTTCCACATCGTTAGAAATCACCAACTCATCGCCAACGTCGGAGCATCTTTTTCCCTAAAAATCACTATAATATTATCCTATTAAATTATCAATATTACAGTCAAAACACTTGTAATTTTGCATACATCGATGCTCATAAATTACTAAGGTCAAAACGTCGCCTACGTCAAACACTTGTTCTCACTAAGGCATCCATAACAATGGCTAACAGTTTGCAAATAAGACAAATGCCACCATTTGCAATGGCGTATGCGATTTTCAATCACAAAAACCAAAAAAAAAATCATCTTAGAATAACTAACATACAAAAAAAATTATACTATGGCTATGAGAACACTTTGCACCATATGCTGCTACCAAGTCATCGCACCGATGTTGTTCATTGTATTTAGAACATTCTGATAATTGTTGTTAGTGCTTCCTTTGCTGCTCCAGAAAACAAAATAAATTGAAATATAAATTTATTAGGCTTATTTAACCACCATAAGGTATCAAATCAGATCTCATGTGCAAAAGTTTAGCAGAATCAGTCATACCCTCTTCTGACATAGAGTGACCTCAAAATGATGTGTCCTGATGGTGCATGCTGTATTAATTAAAGTCTGTATTCCAAAATGACCAATTAGCATTACTAAGCAAGTAATCAGCATTACACCCCTTATTCAATTCTTTCTCCTTGTGATACAAGTTTAAGTATGTTGGGATTATGCTAATAGTTTGCAAATATGACAATGCCACCTTTTGCAATGGGATATGTAATTTTCAATTAAAATATAGTATAACCACCATACAGAAAAACATAAAAAATTCATATTAGAATAACTAACATACAGAAAAATTATATTATAGCTATGAGAACACTTTGCAGCATATACTGCTACCAAGTCATTGCACCGATGTTGTTCGTGCTATTTAGAACATCCTCATAGTTGTTGGTAGTGTTGTCTTCGCTGCTCCAGAAAATAGAATAAATTCCAATATAAATTTCTTAGACTTATTTAACCACCATAAGATATCATATCAGATCTCATGCACAAAAGATTAGGAAAATCAGTCATATCTTTTCTGACACAGAGGGACGAACTATACTAAATGCACTTTAAAAATGATGTCTTTAGAAATTGCAATATAAAAAAAAGGAGTGATCCAACTTTTGTCTTCGAGAGCCAAGCCCACCAACATCTTCCATTTTACATCAAGAATGAGAGTGTACCTTGCCTTGTTGAACGTTGTACAAGTTTGATAACTTCCCGAATAAATACTCAATGTATTAAAATAACTATAAGTCTAAAATAGAAGACTTGAAGCAACTTCTTTTAAAATAGAGATTTTACTAAGGTATGAAATCTCCTAAAAATAGAATAGTAAAAGAAGGTATGAACAAATAGATGTGGTTACATGTAATTTTTTATAAAGGCGCGTTAGGAAAAAAACTAAAGAACCTCGAAATCAGACATTTTACGGGCAAGGTTAACCTTTTCTTCTGGCAACCAAGGCTGCATCTACCAATCTTCAGGAAGCTCACTTGTGACATACCTTTCATCAACAATTCTATTCATCGCTCAAATACTCATTGTTTCAACTAAATTCACCAAATCAGCACTAGTAAACCCTAGCGTAGACCTACCTATATTTTTAAAACTAATTAGAACATCGATTAAAAGATCGCGAGTAAGAACGAAACCCTTCACTTTCGGGTTAGGTCCTGCAAATCCACACACATTCGTGAACATTCTTCGCTCTACTTACCCTTCTGATTACTAACATACAGAAAAATTCTACTATTGCTATGAGAACACTTTGCAGCATATACTGCTACTAAGTCATCGCACCGATGTTGTTCATGCTATTAAGAACATCTCATAATTGCTCGTAGTGTTGCCTTCGCTGCTCTAGAAAATAGAATAAATTCCAATATAAATTTCTTAACTTATTTAACCACCATAAGATATCATATCAGATTTCATGTGCAAAAAAGTTTACCAAAATCAATCATATTCTGACACAGAGGGACGAACTATACTAAATGCAGCCTAAAAATGATGTATTTAGAAATTGCAATATAAAAAAGGTGTAATATTTATAAATTACCTGATAGATTTCACGATCTTTTATTTTACTAATAAAAGAGTCATCGAACTTTTTTCTTCGAGAGTCAAGCCCACCAACATCTTCCATTTTACATAAGGAATAGGAGAGTACCTTATTGAAGGTTGTACAAGTTTGATAGCTTCCCGCATAAATACCCAATGTATTAAAATAACTATAAGTCTACAATAGAAGACTTGAGCAGCTTCTTTTAAAATAGAGATTTTACTAAGGAGAATAAATATCTCCTAAAAATAGAATAGTAAAAGAAGATACGAATATATAGATGTGGTGACAAGCAACCTTTTTGAAAAAGGATAGGAAAAAACTAAAGAACTCGAAATTAGACATTTTCCGGGCAAGGTTAACCCTTTCTTCTGACAACCAAGGCAGCATCCACCAATCCTCAAGAAGTTCGCTCGTGTCATACCTTTCATCAACAATTCTATTCATCGCTTAAATACCCACTGTTTCAACTAAATTCAGCAAATCAGCACCAGTAAACCCTAGCGTAGACCTAGCTATATTTTTAAAACTAATTTCCACATCGATTAAAAGACCGCGAGTAAGAACAGAAAATATGTCTTCCCTAGAAGGTTCATCAGAAATGCCTATATTAATCTCACGACCAAACCTACCAGAGCTTCTAAGGCTAGTGTCAATAGCATCCGGCCTTTTTGTAGCTCCAATTACAAGAATAGAGTAATTATCAACTGTTTTGTCCATGCAAGTACATAACAGTGAAACAATTCGACCCTCCATCCCAAACTGTGAACTCTCTCTTTTCAAAGAAATTTCCTCAATCTCATCATGAAGATAATTGAGGGAGCAACCTTGTATGTCTTAGCGAAAAGCTCTATAATATTCTCTTTGATATTATCTTTAGATGAACCTAATTAAGAAAGAGAACATTGATCTGTCATAACAATGTCCAATCATTCTACAGTTTACAGCTAAATAATCTACAACTTCATTCTTAAAAAATACCTAAGACTAAGTCTAAAAGCATATAAACTGGAGTAAATGGCGACAAATTAAAATAAAGGTCATGTAATACCAGAGACTCCAGACACCAAGTCAGTCGCTGCAGAGCCGTGTAATACCCTAGATAATTGCCTCAAACTCCATTCGTGAACAAGTCGCATTAGATATTTTGTGGTATTTCTTAAAGGCTTCATTAAATATGCAGTCATATTTTTAGTTGAAAAAGACTAATTATCTTATGAGAAATGATTGATGTGGCAATTAGTTAACATTCGAAACCCAACGAATTAATCCAGACCATTGATCTACTTTGACTTTTATCTGATTTTCATTTTGTTACATTACACTTATTAACTAATTGTTGAGTTGTTGTGGGTCGTAACTTTCGTTTTGTTCCATATATCAAAGCTCTTATCTTATTACTAATATTAATGATTGAGATAATCTTTATGATATGATTTTATTTTCAAAAGTCAATTTTAATTTAAATTCACAAATCACCTTACTAATTTTTATACCTTTTTTTTTTGTTTCTTTACTAATTTGCATTCCTTCTAGCATTTGTAACAAAAAATTCTTTAACACAACTTTTTAACGAAAATTGAATAAGTACCCGTACATTGCAAGGGCTACTGAAACACCCCGTTTTACTATATATTAATTAAAAGGAAAAAAAAAGAATAAGATTATGAAAAGGAAAAAAAAAAACTAAGCTAATTGTAAAACCCACGACAGCACCCACCCCACCCATTACATATTCCTAATTCTAAAAAGTTAAAACCTATTTTACATACCCCTGTACAAGACATCTCTCACTCTCTCTCTTTCATTTTCGTTTTTTTCTCTCGCCTGTAAAGAACACATTGCCTCCTTTCTTTTAAATTGTTTCGTTTCCATTCTAAACCAAATCAAGATGTCAACCATGAAGATAAATTTACTCTTGCAAACGTGGAAGCCATAGCGTGGAAGCCATTAAATTAACTTTTGAAGTTAGGGTTTGTGCTCTAAAGAAGGAGATGACCCCACTCATGCATTATTGGTCTTGTGATTTTATTGAGGTATACTCATAACCTATAGTTAATACTATACCATATGTTAGAATTAAGTGGGATTACTTTAGGGCTTTGGGTATATAATTGAGGATTTCGTAGTTGCTCACGGATAGTATGACATAATATAATTATTGGTAACAGGTTGAAATTTATGGGTGTTCAAATTCACCGACTAGAGGCTCATTCAATTACCGTGGAGTTGTTGAGAGCAGTCGTATTGATTCCTCATACTGTGAGTGATTTTCCAATCACTGTGGCTTATTTTTAATAATTATATAACTGATGATTTGATTATTCTATCATATTGCCTATTTATTTAAATTGGGGAAACATGCTTTTCAATTCTTGAATTCTCTTAAAGCTGATTTTATGAAGTTGAGTTGAGTTTCCTTATGAACTGACATGAGAAAATAATTTAGATTGGTTTGATTTTGGAACTTATGTGAAACTCAGATTGTGAACTTGGAAAGTTGATTTTGAGACTGTTGACGAGACTTGAACTGGTTTGAGAAAATAATTTTGGGGATCCTTGATAAAACCATGTAGCCATTAACAGAGGTAACGACCTAGGTGCACCTAGCTAGATTGATTCCGGGAGGAGAGGGTTATCCATTAGATGGAGCCGCCAGTGCATGGAGAGGGCTATCAACGAGATGTAGCTTCCCCCGATGATACAATACGACACCTGATATGAGACTGACATGAGAAATGAGGGTTATCCGTTAGATGAAGCTGCCCCTATCAGAGAGGTCATCCCTTAGGAGGAGAGGGCTATCAACGAGATGAAGCCGCCTTACGGTTCTACATGTGTGACCCTATTAAATTATATTTCTGATTTTGAAATGCTTTCATATGATTGAAATGATTTTTATTCAGTTTCATTGAAATTGTTATTTATAAACTTGGCAGTTTGATCATCTCTTATTTGAAATGGTTCTTAATTATTTTATTAATATTATATATATTATACACTCTGAACTGATAGTGAAAAACTCGTGCTTCGAATGTTTCCCATTTCCTGTTCATGGTGGTTGTTAAATCCTCACTAAGTCATTGTGACTCACCCTTTTATTATTTTATCCACAGATTCTTCTTCAGCTGAGTAGCAAGTTGTTCCTGAATTCATATTTCTTTTGATTCTAGTTATCTGCAGCTATAGGAAGTCGTAGGTGAATTTAGTTTGGGGTTGACATTATCGTTTTATTTTTAAAATTTGACGCTGAGCTGGTTTTGTACCTTTTTATTGAAATTTTGAATTTGGATAACATTATTTAGAAGGTTATGTTATTTTGAGATTGTTGAAAATACAGAGGAGACAACTCTGTCTTTTTTTTATATAAATTTATGCGGACATATTTATCATTGAGAATTGGTTATAAAATGGTTTATGTGGAAGAGGCTTGCCGGACTTAGGGTGATAGTCCGTGCGTCGGTTGCGGCTAGGGAATTTGGGTCGTGACAGGTACCTACCTATTAGTGTGCATTGCAAAGGCTACCTACGTATTTTCTCCTTTTGCCTTGGTACATCTACAATAACTTCTTCTTGATTTATTTTACCTTTACCTTTACTTTATCATCGAACTTAATTTTTTTCCAAAGGTAACTTTAATACCTTCAACTTGTTTCATGATGTTAAAGGTGGATCTCTTTGCTCAATTCTACCATTAAAATGGGACCGATACCGATTCAATCTAAATTTATGACCTTCTTCTAGAAACCGACGGTGACCCATAAAACACCATTTTCCACCATGCTTTAGTCTACAAGGGTCTGCATCGAAGTTACATACTAGGCAAGCAAGACTAGTGAATGTGTTCCACCCAGATAAACTACAAAGCGCAGGAAGATCATTTATTGTACACATCAAAGTTGCACGCATTGTAAACATTTCATTCTTTGAAGAATCGAACATTTGCACACCGTGATGCCACAATTCCTGCAACTCTTTGATGAGAGGTTGTAAGTAAACATTTATATCATTATCCGATGCTTCTTTTCTAAGAATGATCATGGAGAGGATGAATGAGGTTTGCTTCATGCACTCCCAAGGAGGGCAATTGTATGAGATAAGAATTATCGGCCAAATGCTATGGGAAGTATGCTTAAAAGGGATGAAACCATCACCAGATATACCAAGCCATACATTTCGAGGATCTACGACAAAATCCCCATAAAGTGAGTCAAATGTTTTCCAAACCTCAGAATCTCTAGGGTGCCTCATCAACCCATCTTAGGTACCCTTCGATGCATGTCATATCATAGACGCAGCACTCTTAGAAGACATATATAGTCTCTACAATCTTGGCTTTAATGGAAAGTATCTCATGATCTTTGCTGGCTTCTTTTTCTTATCATCCTTCCACCTAGATGCGTTGCATCTTCTACATTTTTCCAAGTTTTCATTATCATTACCCCAGTATAACATGCAGTCTCTTGGACATGCATGTATCTTGGTATAATTAAGACCAAGCTTGTTGATGATTTTCTTGGCCTCGTAGAATGAAGAAGGAATCTTTTCATCTTCAAACGCATCTTTCAACAATTCTAGAACCATGGTCATTGCTTTGTCGGTCATTCCACACAAGCACTTTATGTGATACAGTTTAACTAGAAATGAAAACTTTGAATATTTTGTTCATCCTTCATATAATTCTAGATTATTGTCTTTCAACAACTCATACAACTCTGCATTATCTTCATCATGAGTCTCCTTATTCCCTTCGTTCGAATCAGAAGATGCACCAATATCATTAAGATTCTGACCAACAAACCCAAATGCATCATTGGTCATGTTTTCCATTGGATTTTGCGGCTGCGAAGTATCTTGTGCGATTTGCAGGCTTCCAGAAACCTGAAACTCAACTCCATGTGACTCTTCACCATGCCAATTCCACACTATGTAATTTTTTGAGAAAGGTCTACAAGTCAGGTGTTCTCTAACTGCATCCTTTGTTAGCCACTTGTCCAACCACATTTTGAGCACGAACAAACTAGTTTATAACCCTCACAGCCCTCAATAAACTTATGCTCAAATGCAAAGTCCAAAAATATGGTTAGTCCATCAGCATACTTAGTCGTATTTCGCGGTTTTCTAATCCATGATGTATCAATTGGCATGACTGTCCATAAAATTGGTAAAGGTAAAAGTAAGTCGAGTGTGTCCATAACTACACACTCATAACTCAAGATACAAAATAAACTATCATGTTACTATATGGGATAGAGCTAAGTACATAAAATGCATAACTTTAGATAAGAACAGGGATATTAAGCCACAAAACATTATTTTTCTCTGAAGGTAAGGAATCTAAAGATTTCATAACTTTTTCCAATGATTAAAGATCCTTAAACCAAGCTAAGCTCTCTTTTATACACTTCTCTCTTCATCATTCTAAAGCAAGGAATGAAGTAGCTCGTATAGCAAGAAGGAAGGGTATAGGAAATGCAATGAACTTCATCGTAATAGATAGATCATAATTTAATGCGTCGAACGACGCGAAAAATCCAGACCCGGAAAGGAGAAGGGTCGGTGGTGGGCATTTGGGAAAGTCGGGCCGATCTTCTCTTTGTTCCATCCAATCCCTTCTTTCTTTTAACTAATATCCCGTCTTCCCCGCTCTTCTCTTTGATTCCGCAAAGAGGATATTTCTTTCCAGTTCCAGCAAATTTGGGATTAGGGTCTCGTACATTCAAAATCATTGAAGATGTGAAGTTTTTTTCATGAGTTAGTTTATAGCCTAGTTTTCTTGATTCTTACAAAGATTTATATAGAACATTGGAAAGAGCAACTGTGAAAACCGAACAGGAACAAAAAATTCAAATAGCTAACTATGAAAACCGACAATCACAAATTAGGGGAAAAAGCATGAAATATCCAGAAAATCGGTGTGGAAATTCAGAAAACGAAAACCGGTGAGGAAATTCAGGGAACGAAAACATAACTAATGCAAAGGGATTTACCTGAAGAAGAAGAGACCTTAATACATCTCATTGACAGTGGCAAGAAGAGGAAATCAGGATCCCCTTGAGCGATGAATGGCGATCAACAGTGATCGATGATCGATGAACGATGTGCGATGAATGGCGATGAACGAGAGTCAGCAATTGCGATGAACGAGAGTTAGAGATTGAGATGAAATAGGGTTTGGTGAGGGTGAGAGTGAATGTGTGAGTGATGAGTGAGAGTGAACGCGTGAGTGATGAGTGAGAGTGAGAGTGATGAACGCGTGATGCGTGAAAGTAAGAGAGTGAGAGTAAAATAAAATAAAATAAAAATATTATTATTTATTTTATGGCAGTTAAACCGCCGTTAACTTGTTTCAAATTACAACGGCCAAAACTAACCGACGTAACTCACATAAATTGTGGCGGTTTTCAGAACCGCTGTAAGTTAACCGCAACAATTGTACGGCTTTTTTGTAGTGAAGGATAGCATTTACCATTCAAATTTCCAAATCATATTTCTTCTCATCCAGTAAAAAATATACATTTACAAAATAAGAGCCTAAAAACTCTAGATTCAGCTCCACAACAATAAACACAATCACAAGCTCAAAGAAAATTATTTGAACACCATTAGACGAGTATTAACATACAAACAAACTACTTCTCCACCTCATTCGCCGTGGCAATACTAATGATATACTCAATCTCCTCTGCTACCTCTTTCATTGAAGGTCGGTTTTGTCTCTTCTCTTCCAAGCACCCCAATGCTAGAAACGCCAATGCCTTCATGGTCTCCAACTCCATAAGAGTAGCTCTATCCTTCAACACAGGATCAATGACCTCCATCAACTTCTCCTGCTCCACCATTCTCTGCACATAAATTGCCAAGTTTACATCATCCGCTTCCCTGTTAAAATCTATCGCCTTCTGAGCTGTCAAAAGCTCAAGTAAAACCACCCCAAAGCTATAAACATCACTCTTATCAGTCAATTGGTAGTTTCTGTAATACTCAGGATCAAGGTACCCGAGGGTCCCCTGAGCACAAGTGGAGATATGACTCATATCAGTCTGAGCCAGCCTCGATAACCCAAAATCTGAAACCTTGGCACTGTGCTTCATGTCTAGCAGAATGTTGCTGGACTTAACATCTCTGTGGTATATTGGGGGAACAGCCATGAAGTGAAGGTAAGCAAGCCCTTCAGCTGTGTCACGAGCAATGGAAAGGCGGTGAATCCACGTTATTAAAGCACGACCTTTGGGAATTAGACCCTGCAAGCACGAGCATAATCAGAAAAGTTAGATAAAGGATGAAAATTTAACACAATAAGTCCTGATTGGTAGATATACAAATATGGTGTGATATTCATCTGACATATGCAATTCTTAACAACCACTAACATTAGCGGCGTTAAAAACTACCGCTAAGACACATGGGATGAATGCCAACCAAAATTATATATATGTAACATTTTACTAATCAAATCTAACATACTAGTAGGAAAAGACAACATATATATACAAATTTTATGAAATCAAAAAATAACATTCGAGTGCTATACTATTAAGAAAATTATCCATTTAAGATTAGTATCCAATTAATATTAGTATCCAATTTTAGCACTACTTAGATCTGTCCCTACCTGCAAGTGATCAAGAAGTGTCCCATTTTCTATGAACTCATAAACCATGATGGGTTGCTCCAATTCCACGCAGCAACCAAGAAGACCGACGAGGTTGCGGTGGTTGACTTGGCTCAAGATACGAACCTCATTGAGGATTTGGTCAGTGCCTTTGGCGTTTCCGAGCTTAGCACACTTGATAGCCACGACGGTGCCATCGTTGAGAATGCCCTTGTACACTTCGCCGTAGCCGCCAATGCCAAGAAGACGGTCGCCGGAGAAGTCATTGGTGGCTTTCTTGATCTCTCTGCCAGTGAAAAGCTTGGCGGCTCTGCCCCCGCCTCCGGCATTCAGAATTCCTTCACGCTCTCTAGCTATGCGCTCTTGTGCTTCTTTTATGCGTTTGTGGCGTTTGAAGAGCAGGATGGCAATGGTGGCAAGGATGAGTGCTCCTCCAATCCCGCATGTTAACCCTGAACATGGTTACAAACTTGCAATCAAAGTCAACAAAAAAGAGACCAATGTATAGAATTCTAATCACGAATGAAAATTTTTCATTAAAGAAAGATATAAAGAAGTGATTTTCCATTTACTAGACTTCCTCCATTTCAAAATAACTTTTCAACATAAGAAGAAACGCACATATTAGGATATTAGGAAATGAAATTAATATTATTAACTTTTAAGTGGGTGGACAGTTATTTTATAGAGAAAATAGGAGATGCACTGACAGTGTAAACTTGTTTTACACATGCACCCAATTGATTTCCACCACATCAGCAATTTATTAATTTACTAATTAAAATTAAAAAGATTTATAACTACTTAGTCTTATGTGGCATAATGTGATTGGACGTCAGTGTAAAACTTCTTTACACTGACGGTGCATATCCATTAATCTCTATTTTATAATCGGATACCAGCACATTATTATAACCAAATCTTTCTACATAAATCCTTTTAATTTGTGATTGCTTGGTTTTCAGAATCAATTTTATTTGTGCTTGCTTGCCCCGATTTCAAGTCAAACAACAATATATTTTTCACTTTCAAGAAACAACAATTTCTTTTTCAAACAAAAGGCCAAACAAAAATGTATAACATGTTTCTTCGTTTGTCAATTTTTCAAGTTTTTAAAATTGATTATGTGATAAATAAATTTGATTCTGAAAAAAAAAATCTTTTATTTTATGAATTTAATGGAAATACACCGTTAGTGTGGAAATATTTTTTACACAGACAACCACAACCAATGATAGGCCAAATTAGAAAATAAGCATTTAATTTAATTAAAATAAAAAAGATCATAAATGCATTTGAATATGTGTTATTCAGTTATTGAACGTCTGTGTAAAAATATGTTACACTAACAGTGCACAATCATTAAACTCTTATTTTATAGGTTGATTTTCTTTTAGATATACATAATCACAATTTACAAATATCTAATATCTTACACATTAAAGATAGGTACATTACTCCGGTACCCTTTTAAAATGGGAGGTTTGAAATTCTTTAGTAAGTCATTTAGAGTTTTTTTTTTTTGTATAAACATTCGTAACCGGTCATCCGTTAGATGCCACCGGATTTGGGATTTAGAGTTTAGATGATTAATTGCAAATTATAAAGATTTATTATAAAACAAAAGTTCATGAAAAATTAAGCTGCTGATAAAAAGAAAAGGAAAAAGTAAGCTCAAAAGATATGAAACTCCTTCATTTTTATATGGGTACTAGAAGAAAAAAAAATTGAAAATTAAGTTTTATCAATATAAAAATTAAAGTTTCTAAATATTATTTTTGATCCTATATACACTTTTAAGTTTTAAATATTAACTTTTCCCCAATTAATTCTACAAAAACAAATAGAACTTTATTTTTAGGTACCACAAAAACAGATAGAACTTGAATCACATCATAAAAAAGAGAAATCTTCAGAGTGAAATACCTGCTATTAGAGCTGCTTTGTTAGTTGAGTCATCACAACCATCAGGACTCTGGCAAGTAACTTCTGCAAGAAAAGTCAAACCCAAACACCAAAATTATTCAAACTTCCCAACAATCTTTCTTTTTTCCAGATAAAACCAAAATGAAAAGTCCATGATTCTTACTTTTGGCGCACACCCCTTGAATAGGGTCCCACACAAGCCCACTATTACAGAAACACCTCTTGATCCCGTTCACAGAGGAAGAGTCTGGCCCACAAGTCGACGTGGCAGCATCACAATCCACCTGGGACCCACAAACCGTTTCCTTAGGCGAGACCCACTGAATTTCCAACCCGGGTCGGGGCCACCTGTTCGCGGGTAAACCCGGGTCGAGATTCACGAAACTGGAGTAGGCTCTGCAACCCGAGTCCCTGACCCGGATCTGGTATGAGTTGCTGGACCCGCCGGTGCGGTAGGTGCAGCAGAGGGGACCGGATTGACACGCGGCGGCGGAAGCGGTGGCGTTGATGTAGGCGTGGCAGGCGCTGGCGGAGGAGCAGTTGAGCGGCGACTGGAGCAGCGTGAGGGTGCAGTTGAGGTAGACAATGGTGTTGGAGCTTGTGATGTTGAACGGGAGCGTGTTGTTCAGGTGGATACCTTCGTGGACCTTGTCTGTGGAGACGCACGTGCCGGGCACGAGGGAAGCGGGTTGGATCACGAAGCGTTGGGTTCTCGGGTTGATGGACTCGATTGGGTAGGAGGTGTTTACCGTGTCGAACATCAGAGTTCCTGAGGAGGTGGCGCACCGGATTTTGTATAGTGGGTCGCCGCATGTGGCGGCGGTGGAGAGTGGGAATGGTACGGTGGTGTTGCCGCATGGAGGGCATGGGGTGGCTGCGGATTTTGCGGGAGAGGCGCATGTTAGCAGCTGCAAGAGTAGCGCCGCCGTGATAAGGAGGAGTTTCGCCGTGGACTCCATCACGGGTGGGAGAGCAGGGGGTTGCATTTGCATGCTGAGTTCAGTGAGTTGTTGTTTACATGTGTGCACGTAATGAATGGTGGCATTGTTTTATTATATAGTGCTCTCTATGACTATATTGCTATATATGTTTGACTACCCTATGGGATTTCGATGGCTACTTTTATCTGGTACTAGTGTAGTGGCCCGTGCCATGCACGGGAGATTTTTCAAAAAAAATTAAAATTATTTTTGAACTAATTATGATATATTTATAATGCTTACTTAGCTTCTACCTGGGACATAGCTAATCAATATATATTTAACCATTTATTTTCAAACATCATATAAATATTACAGTTGCGAACAAAATATATTTCAGATCAGAACTTAGGTTATAACAAAATATCTTGAATACAGCATATGACAACCATCTCATATCTAAGAGTTCTTACATCTAAACATAAGTTTTATCATGTCAATTATATTCCAAAAATTAAATAGCTATCTCTTTCATCAGCCACCATTCAAATCACATTTGCAAAAAAATCAACAATTATATCACATCTTTTTGAAGAATGTTGCCAGCATATAAACATATCCCAATTCCAAGCCGTGAGCAACCATGTCCTAAACACAAAAATAACAGTATAATTAACACTCTAAATGATCAATAATATACATTATAACTTTGTAGTTTAAAAATATAGACTACTAACCAACTTGATGAATTTAATGCTTATTACATTCCTTCAAAATGATGAGAGGTCCTTGTGTGTAACAGGCTTTGTATTAGCTAGGAAATTGTGGCCTTCGTTAGCTTCCTTTTCCATGGTGCTTTTTGCATCTGATAGGAACTCCTATACCGGGTCTCTGACCATTCTATTCTATATTTGAATTTTAAAAAAAAATAAAATAAAATAATGCATTATAATATAAAGAACAAATTAAAATTTCCAAGAATATAATATAATCAAGTTCATGAATATAATTTTTTTATGAAGTTCAAGAATATTTAGAAATATAGAAATTGGTGTTTACCTGATTAATCAATTATAGAGTATCAAAAACCTCATTGTACACAACATTTTTGGTCGATTTAGACATCTTTCCTTCTTCATCTAAGCTTAAAATCTTCAAACCCTTCTTTGTTTTTACTCTAGACACAGCCACATATAGTTGGCCATGTGTAAAAACTGGTTTAGGAAGAAAGAGACCAACATTCGATAAAGATTGCCCTTGGCTTTTATTTATGGTCATCGCAAAACATACAGATAACACGTATAGTAAGAACGTATTTAAATTATGATATTACTTTTTTTTTATACCAAAAGCACAGTGGTCTAGAAAGGGATTGAGCTGGTAGCTAAATTTGAGTCGGTATTGAAACACCACCAATTTATCTTTCCGCTGAATTAGAACATATAGCTAGCAAACTGTTATCCAAACATGCTCTACAACAACTGATTCAACATTCATTTTTAAGGTCTAAAGTGCAATATGGAACAACATAATGAATTCAATAACACACATATCACATCTATTGTGATTTTAAGTTTAAGTGATCTACTTCTGTTTTCTTTTAGCTATATGTAGTTTAGTGTTATGCATTATTCTTTTGCTGATATTGTACTTACTGCGAATATCAATTGGTGAGTCTGTTTTTCATGAAAGTAGGTCACAAAATTAAAGACTTTTACTGTAATCACATTTTCAAACCAATAAAATAAACTAACTTAATTAGTAGACAACTAAAAGAAAACACAGCACATAGAATAAAATAAAAAGATGTGTCAAAATAGCTTTTTTTTTTCTTCCTCCTTGACTATTCACCCACCATTTCTTGGTAGTCCATTGATGATAAGCTTAGTTACTAAAATTATGAAAGACACGTTTATTTTTCTAGAAATGATAACCATTAATTGAAAAAACCATTCCAAGGGAACAACCCCTCCCTTGTGAGGCAGAAAACACTTCAACAAAACAACAATGCAAATAGAAAGTAATACTAATTTTAGATAGAAAGACAACAGACATGACAAAAGAGAAAAACACCAACTTCTAATGTGGCATGAATACAAAAGCCTTTCTCAAACATGACAGCCCCAAGTTGCAAAATGAATCCTTATACTAAGGATTGTACTACTTACTTCCAACTATGCATATGGATTAACTTTCCCAATGTGAATCACAGTTGGATCCCTCTTGTCTATCCCCATATAAACCATATCCCCCACAGTCAGTCCACTTTCTTGAATAAACTCAATCCATCCTCCTTTGAAATGGCCTTCGTTAAACCTTGTAGTGTGCCAATACAGGGTGCAAAAGTACCTCCTACCAAATTCATCCCTCAACACACAACGATTTGGCTTCATAGGCAGCATAGCAAACCTGATCAAAGCTGCAGGAAGAACCTAAAAATAACATGGAAAGATCTCAATTAACTTATCCATAAAGGTAGTATAGAATGAAAAAAAAAATCAATTAGAATGGTGCTTGATAAAATGTACCTTCTTATTGCTGACCACATGAGATTTTTTCAGTGTAAAATAAAACTCTTTATAAAATTCCTCATTAAGCTCGTCAGCATCACTGTCATATTGAACTGGTATATAATTTGCATCAACCCAGCCAATCTCACGAAAGATAGGTGGCGAAAAGTAGTTAACCTCCCTATATTCCCTATCCATGATCTTAACATGAAACTCAGATTGACCCAAATAGTAGACATCCAACCATCCACCATGAAGCAAATTGTATTGAATCCTCAGGTCAGAAATACCCGCAGTGAACATGTAAACATCAGCATTCTTCTGCATCCAAACATTAAACATAGATCCACCAGCATCAATCAACGTAATAGTCTCAGTAACCATGTCGCCATATTCACTGACAAACATAGGAGGCAACTGAGTGTATTCCTGCATTGCATCCAGAGAAAAAACAACATCACGTATGCTATAAAAATTGTGGAAAATATTTTAAAAGCACAAAGCATAGGACTTAGTACCAGTTGAGGATCAATGTACAGGAAAAAACCCCTGTAGCGAATAGCAGCATTGTCATTGTTATCCATGGTACAAAACAAACCCTGAAAGCAATGAATTCTCATTATTTTTATGAGAGATATAATATTATGCATAAAAATAAATAACATAAAAAGTTGAAAAAATTATTGAATTTATAGATCAACTTACAGAATTAATCAAAAAGGGATAAAAACACTCATACAGTCATAACAGTGTTCACTATCTAGTTATCTCAGAGTAGTAAAAATAATAAAATAATTAGTATAGTAATATCTTATGTATTGACAAAGAAAGCAGACGAATACATACTTCACTATTTGTAACCAAAACATTCATTCATGCTGAAAACAGATTTAAAAAACCAAAGAAAGACTATTTGAAGAAGACACTAATAGTTCAAGAAGTAGTCAAATAAGTAAGAAAAAACAAAACTATGGATTTTAGACTATGAGTATTGCAGTACGTGAGATTGAAGGCAAACACTTAGTATCTTTCAGCTTGCTTGTTGATGTGTTGAAAAGAAAAAACACATTCAGTCTTATATATATGTGCAAGGGCAATTGGATAGCCTTTTCACTAAATGAATATTGTTGGAAAAAATAACTTTTTCACTAAGATGGTTTTCAGATGAAGAGTTACACGTTAAAACCTACTCTAGTTTAGGATTAATAATAACACTGAAACATAATTATGCGTAAAAAAAAAAGAGTCCAAAGATTATGTGGTTAAGATAAAAAGCATATGCACAATATAGGCTGAAAACTAAACCTACCTTTCTAGTTGTGTATCGAAATACACAACCATCATGAGTTTTGTAATCCAAAAACTACTCTCATGAGAGAAACTTTGTGAAAAACTTCTGGAAAACTGGATATCATCATGATTTTCGTAATCCAAAAACTACTCTCATGAGAGAAAATTTGTGAAAAACTTCTGGAAAACTGGATATCATCATTTCATATGGTAGCTTGGAGAAAAAACCCTAAAAGGCTACTCAAATACAGCAGTAGCCATCAAATAAATAGGGCCTTGATCCACTCAGTAGCCAGTAGAGACGGCTCAATGAAATCACTCATTGATTTTCTCTGTGCACGCATGCTCCATTTTGTTTTTGCCAAGAACATGGTTTTAAACACACGTTTAGCCTGTAATCATGGTTGGTAGATGAGACAAATTAGGACCCAGTTATTTTATTTTTTCAAAAACAAAAACCTGATATAGAAATTAATGGAAAAGATTTGTTATGATAAACCTCTCAACACGTATACTTTTTACTGTTACAAATGAATCCATACTGAAATTGGGAAATTACTTTTGAAACTATTGGGAGATAATCCATGCTGTTATCATAACAACATGGAAATTTAATTTGACTTCAAAGAATAAAAACGTGTATCATATCTCCAAAGGATTCAAATGGCTAATGCTTTATTTTTTTAATGTGGCTAATGCTTTTTTTTTAACGTTTAATGTGGACAATGCTTAATCATACTATAAGCTACGTTCAAAAAAGCAAATCATACTATAAGCTAATCTGAGGACAAAAAAATTAATAAATTAAACTCAAACATATTAGAATCTCATAATTCTAAAAAATCACGGATTAAGTTTTTTTTAACCGGTCACCGACTAAGTTATAGTAGTAATAAACTTAATTACAAAAAAAATTAAAATTACGTTCAAAAAATAATAAACTCAAAACAATTTGCTGAAGAAATACAGTATACTTTTTTTAAAAAAAATATAGTATACTTTACATCAGATGTTTTATAGTTTGAAATTAAGTAAATTAGCTCTTTTTCTTTTTCACAAAAAAGAGATATTTATTAATAATAGGAACCCACATGAGAACAACCCTATCATGAAATAGAGGAAAAATAAGGATGGTTGATTTTGTTTGATTGTTTGACAGTCGTTGTAATCCTAGCCTAGGGACAAATATGAGAACAACTATTACTGTAGTTGTTTCTGCTCTTAATATAAGAAAGACATGAAACTTGATTTTTGAAAAATTATTATAATAATAATTTTATCTAAAATAAATACAAAAGGCATTGATTTCATGCATATTCCATATATGCAAGAACACATCGAAATTTTCTTATACTGATATAAAATATTTCAATTTACAACAAAATAAAAATTTATTTCAATTCAAAAATACCATAATATTTTAGGAAGACTGAATCTTCAATTAGATAAATATATTTTTATATCAGAATGTATATTGTTTGAAAGGTGACTTTATTTGCAGCCTAATTTGGTGTTGATTTTTCTTTGTGCGCGTAGCCGGTGGTTACCAAGGGGCTTTTAAACATAAATTTCGGTTGTAAACACGTTTGTGAAAGAGAAAATTCAGGGTTCAGTTTTAAATGTGAGATATCTTTCCTGATCAACAATTGAAAATGCTAATTTTCAAATTGGCAAACTATATTTGAAACAATTATGGGATAGTCAATTGACCTTTTTTTTTTTGAGCTGAATCAATGGTCATGATAATAGCATAGAAATTTAATTTATTTTTTTGAAAAGGAAATTTAATTTCAATAGATGGCAAGTAATATATGAAATCAAAAGATTCAAGTCCATAATGGCAAATAATTCTATCATATATTCCAAGAACATATCTTTCCAAAAAATTTAAAAAAGAAACAGATTTTTTAATATAATATATTACATTAAAAGATACTATCAATCTCATTGGTATAAAAAATTTCCACATCCATTACACGTGAAAAATTTCCACAACTTTTAAAAATCAATTTCCACAAATCTTTCAAAAAAAAAAACTTCCACACTAAAACATACTTTTCGTATTGATCTATAATCTTTAATACTTTTTTAATACTAAAAAAATATAATATTGACAATAAAGTAAATATTTAATGCAATAAATTTAATCTTTACAAAATTAAGAACTTCTGAATTGTCAAACAGTTTTAATGACCTTATAGTAATTGAGTTTGTTTTAAATCTTTCTATATAATAATAATAATAACAACAACAAATGCTACAGTTTTTTTAAAACAAAAATTGAATACTCTAATCAATTAGTATTCAACTTAAGAAAATGAAAGTCTATCATAATATCGGTAACCTTGCAATTCCTGTTTTTAATAGATATAAATATTTCAAGAATTTATGCTTTAAAGTGTAAACACGTTTGGTTGTTTAAAAAAAAAACACGTTTGGTGAAAGAGAAAAATCAAGGTTCAGTTTTAAATATGGGTTCGGTGTTCTTTCAAAAAAAAATATATATGGGTTCAGTGTAAAGTGTAAACACGTTGAGTTTTAACAGCGAATTTGGCAACAAAGTCTATTTATTGTTTTTATCTCCAAGCACAAATCAAGGAAGCAGTTAACAGCCTATTTTGCTAGTACTTGGGGGTTCCTCTTGAAAAGAAAAATTGGTGTGGGTTTAGATTGTATCAACACTTATAATTTGTTTAGGGTCTGTGAGAGAGTCAATCAAGTGAATCAACTAAAAATCTCCCATATTTCCTTATACATTTCCATCACGTAGCTTGCTCAAAGTTTACCCTTACTATGTGATACTTTATTTTTATCCTAATCTCCTTATATCTACACATGTATATTTATATATAAAACTTGAAAATATTTATGCAAAAATAATAATGGAAGACAAATCAATAACACAACCATAATTATTATAAACTGGTAGAAAGACACATCTTTGTAACAGACCACCACAGTGATGGGTACAAAGTTGTAACTGGTAACTCTAACACAACTCATAAATGGACATGAAACAACAAAGCAGTTCTGAAACAACATTCATCTAGACAAACACAGCACATGAAGAAAAAAAAAAGACAAACAGTGGAGAAAATTCAGTACAACACAAAGCCAATCCAAAAGATGTTGTACCATCTACCATGAGACACCCATTATTCTTATATTCTACCTCCACAAAACACAACATGCATTTTAACCAGATCATGTCAACAACACTCAGGCATTCTTCTCCTGCTTGATTTGCTTGAGAATCTTCACGTTGCTAGTTCCAGCACCACCGCTCACAGGATCAGCAGTAACCCTTTTCTTATGAGCAATCATTGAAACAGAATCCGCATCAGCAATGTTGAGACCTTCGTCACGACCTTCCTGACCATCCAAATTGACAACCTCATCCCCTAAAACATTGTTACCATCAACACCTAGCCCAATGTAAGCTCCACCAGCTGCATCAGAAGGCTCAGCTTCAGAGAATTGACTCATAAGATCCTGCATACCAAATAGTAAAAATATTTAGCATTCGAAGGAACTTAAATATATATCAAGTGCTAATATAATAGTAAACGAATCAAATACCCGAGGATCAACCAACTCAGCCTTATTAGCATGATTGCCATACTTGGTCAGATTCAAAGAAACATCAGAGTTATAAATCTCAGATCCAGAGTCCATGTCACTGAACCTAGCCAGTATGACAGCATCATCAGTGAACCTCTTAACCTTATATGAAGGCTCAAATCTGCCAACAGTCAAGTTCCTCATGTCCATCTTAAATAGGAACTTCTTATCAACCAAGTCAGATATATCCCTTGGGCAAACCAGCTCACCACCATGCTGTAAAATAACTCATTCATCATATACTATTTCGCATACATTAAGAAAAAAAAAAACTCCAAGCTGATTGCCATACCTTCTCAAACATCTCTATCATTTCTGAACAGGTACGATTGAAATATCCAGCAGCAGGACGATCAAAAATCACAAAGGTAGTCGAGTCTGTGTCATCAATAACTCGAACCTTAATTCGATACCTGATTCAAAGAATCTAAATTAGGCTCAGAAAACAAAAACAATTTGCCTAAAAAAAGATAAGATAATTCACAACCTAGGTTTCACATTCACAACCCGACGATCACAGTCTCCACAATAGTAGGCCACAGAATCAGGATACACCGCTTTGTTACAGGCATTGCATGCATTGTACCACCAATCGTCCATATCAATAACATGCTTAATAGTGGCCTCAACAACATAAGAGATGTCCTTCAAGTAAAAACAGATAATTTTTAGAATCATATATTAGTGTTCAAATAATACTAACTCTAGTTATCTACAACTAACATGCTCAAGGTTGGAATCCTTCAACTCAGCAATTGTCTTTCGAATGTTTCTATTAAGAAAATCTTCCTCCAAAGTAGGAACATGAGTGTCATTGATGCGTGAAATTCCTTGTGAAGGTGAGGTTAAGTTCCTCAACATGCCCTCCTTAAAATCAATAGCTTCTTGAAAGGTAGGGTTAAAGAGCAACTTAGTGCAGTGCAGAGCATTCTGCAATCCCTTCCGACCTGAATATAAAATAAAATCCAATTAATAACTATCAAGTCAAATAATATACAAACTAAACAAAAAGTAGGTATCAGCACTCAATATACAACCTTGGAACTCTTTGATCTTGACACCAAAGATAGCAACAACAGCAGTTTCAGTGTCACCAGCTAGGAGGAATTGATTCAGTTGGTCATTGTAACGACCCCAAAGAGCACAGTTCAGCTTGATCCTGTAAAATAAATATCATCAAAACCACATAACCGATTAGTCATATTATTATGTAATTTATGTTGTTCAAGATATCAAGTTTGTTAGTCAAATAATTTACCCAGAATTTTCCAGCTCGATAACATTCATCTTTGTCCTGGTTCCATTAGTTACGTATTGACGCTCAGTTCCAAGTCCAGTGATAAGTCCCATAACATCTACATAAAAACGATTAATATGAGCAATGCAGTATAGATATACAAATCTCCATATGCTGAAACTCATGGACCACATGCATATTAGTACCTACTAAATATGCAGTGTCAAGACGACCCCCAACAATGTCTTCGAAGCTGGCAAATGTTAAGGGGAAAACAGGAACCAAATTATCAGGCTTTATAACTGCAACAGTTTCACCCTGAATAATAATCTTAAACTGATGGGAAGTAGTCCGATGATCCCCAACATTATCAGCAACTGTGAAATTTCTGAGAGAGTAAACAGGACCCTCCCTAAGTATACGATCAAACTTCTTCACATACTTCTTCCTGACAGCAGCCTGGATTTGAGTACCCTGTACAAAGCAAAACCAAGACAAAGTTTTAAAAACAACAGACCACAAAATCTGGACTCAAAGTACAAAACACTGATAGTCATAAACATACAGCTTCATCAACCAGAATCATCTCAATGGCTGAAACTGGACTCCCTCTCTCAGTTGAGATCACATTCCACAGACGAACAACTCTAGCCAATATGCACCAATCCTCTTTGGAAGCATCAAGATCGCAAACTCGGACATAGTTTCCTGCCATCGTGACTTGGTAAGATTTTAATTAAATTGAATGAAGTTGAGAGCTGCACATCAAGCCCTTCAAAGCTTCACTATTTATAGGAATCAAGTAAAAATAACGTGCTTGAAACTGGTTGAACAATACATCAAGACAGAGTAGGATTCATAGGAGATATCATGGCAAACACATGGCTAAGGCACGCATGGTGAAGAAAAGGTCTGTATCACCTTCTTGAAATTCACGAATAAGTAACCAAAAACACACGTTTGCACTGCAGCTGAATGATGACAAATTTTGATTGGCTTCCATGGACGGTTAGAGATAAATTAGGCAATAATAACCTAAACCTAGTATTAAAAAGCTATTATTATTTTATTTTCAAATACAGCCCTGGATATATCTGTTTTTTCTTTTCAAATATAGTCTGGATGACTTTGAAAAAAAAATATAGCGACAGTTTTCTTTTTAAATCAATTTACACTAATCTTTCAAAAAAAAATTCCACACTAAAACATACTTTTCAAATTGATTTATAATCTTTAATACTAAAAAATATAACTTTGTCAATAAAGTCAATCTTTAATGCAATATATTAATTCTCTTAAAAATTAATGACTTCTAAATTATCAAACAAATTAACGGTAAATGCAATAAATTTTGTATGCAATGAATTGTCAACCAATTTTAATGACCTTATATTATAATTGAGTTTGTTTTAAATTTTTCTATATAATAATAGTAACTTTTCTGATGTACCAAAAAAAAAATAGTAAGAAATGCTACAGTTTTTTCTTTTTCAAATATAGGCTGGATGATGACAGATTTTTTTTTTAAACAACACACGTTGATTGGCTCCCATGGACGGTTAGAGATAAAGTAGGGAATGATAACCTAAACCTAGATTTAAAAATCTGTTTGTTATTTTATTTTATTTTCAAACACAGCCTGGAAATATTGCAACACATGCTGAAGCTACCACGTGTCCAGCTCCAAGCTTTGCTAAAAATAGTAATCATAATTTCTTTTAGAATTTTTTTTAATGTTTCTGCATACGTGGCGCAAGATTGGGGGTGGTTCCAATAGTATGACGTGGCAAACTTTCCTTCTAATGGGCTCTTTTTTATTTATATTGAGATTATTTCATCGATGTGTGTAGTTGTTTACACAGTGGATGTGAAGAGTTGAAAGTAATTGGCTGCCTACCTAAAATCTTTGACAAAAGCCTTCCATGTGTTACATCTTTTTCTTAGGGCACCTCTTTTTTTATACACTTCATTTCCACCTATTTTTATTTTTATTTCTCTCCTCTTATCATTTATCACATCTTATACTTTTTCACTCTTACTTTTTCTTTTCTTCCTATCTCTCTCTTCCTCCACCTCATTTTGAGGTGTGAATAAATAATTATTGTTTTCTTAGCAACCCGTGAATCAGCCATAGGTTTCTGGACATAATTTTTGTCAAAGATTTTGAATGATGATATGTTTATACAATTATACCTCACTTTCTTTAACATTTTTTTTTCACTTCTTCTTTTTATGGCAGCCTCTACCGTGTGTCAGAACTGACACACGGTGCCTCAGTTTAACTTCACATGGAATTGTAGGTTGCCTAAGTTGGTTGACCGGTCATAAAAGCCTATAATTTCAGTTCAATCCCTCCTCACTAAATGTTGAGTATGTGAAGTAGAGTTGTTAATATGGGTTCCAACCCGCGGGCCAGCTCGACGGGTTGGCTAAATGAGCCGGGTTGGGTTGGTTAAATTCCAGCTCGAAAAGAACTTGAGTTAATGCAACCCGGCTCATTTAACCCGCGGGTCAAGCGAGCCAACCCGTCGGGTTAGAGTTATTTTTTATTAAAAAAATTGTTTTATTTCTCTTTAATTCCAAGTTAGTTTTATGGATTAATTTTAGATAGAAAAATGGAATTTTTCATTTCTTTTAATTTGAGTCAATTTTTTATGTTTTATTTCTTGATATTATATTATTTATCTCATTTTAAATGTGACAATAAAATAATTGTGTTCTTAAATCCTGCAAACTAAATTCTTTTTTTATATTTCAAATGTGAGATAAAAATAATTGCGTTGATAAACCTCTTTTTATGAGTTGATACCAATTTCTATAAGTATTTTTTTGAAGTTATTTTTTATAACATTTTAAACAATTTCTAATTCAATTTCGCAATTTTTTATATGTATTTCACTCAACCCGCGAGCCAGCCCGCCAACCCGCGAGCTCGTAGCGAGTCGGGTTGGGTTCATATTTTTCTGACTCGTTAAGACCCCGGGTTGACACAACCCAACCCGTTTTCAACCCAACCCATACGGGCTGACTCATATGGGCCAGGCTGGCCCATATTGACAGCTCTAATGTGAAGGATGGTTCTTGTCTGAAAGTCTTTATTATTGCAACCTGTCAACAGTGGCCATTAGAACCGCAATAAATGAATCAACGAAGTTTTCTAAAGCTCTGACCTATGAGGCAAACCCAACTTGAGCAACCATTATTCAACCACAACAACTATCTTCACCTTATTCCTGTTTTTAGGATTTCACCGCCGAGATCAATCGTCCTAGGGTTCTGTCGCCGGACATAGACGGCGTGGCTAGAGTGTTGGTCGGCGAGAAACACCGTTGTGCGTCCTTTGAAGTGGAAGGATAGATCTCGGTAAGTACTCGTTTAGTTTTCCTTCTACGATGATTTTAATTTGAAGATGAGAAATTGTTTTGGGGCTTTTTGTGGTAAAACCCTAATATGAAATTGATTTGCAAAGTTATAATCAAGGTTATGATGAATCCTAAATATGTTAAATATGTTACAGTGAATCAGGTTTCCTTTGATTTTTGTGTGCCATCGATTGGCATTTGTTTGATTTCATTCCCCCAACAGCTCAATTCCATTTCACTGTGCTGCAGTTTTGTAGATTAAGCAAACTTAATGCTTTTTTCATGTTCAAACTCGAACCCTCCCGATCTGACAGTGTGTATAAATTAATAGAGGTCCCAGACCCAAACCCAAACCCGGGATTTGGTTTAACTGTGCTGATGAATAGTGATAAAATATGTTAGATATGCTTTGTGATTGAATTGTTGTGTTGTTTACATATGAGTATAGGTCCCTGATACATTTACCCTGTTTTAGTTCATGTTAAAGATTTGAATTAGATTTACTTGGTTGTTGAAAGAAGCTCATAAACCATGTGTTGCAGGGACGAGTAGTGCTTGACCATACATGTGTCCTTTGATATCTACCCATTCCATACTCCCTATGAGTGCATATACGTATTTCAACAATTGTGAATTGTTGCTGTCCATTTATTATTTCCCCAATCAGTTTCTGATATTTATTGTGATTGCTAACAGGACTTATTTTGAGAAGAACATAGGTTTGGGGGGAATGGATTTCAGTCATGAAGAATCTTCAATTCAGGTTTGTTAAGTTTATGTTGGGTATTTGGTATTTTGTGATAATGTAAACCTCAGGTTTATTGAACCAATCTCTAATATTAATCAACAGGGCAGCATGGATGAGATTTCAATGGATGATGATGGGACAACTTATGGGTCTTATTATTCTGGAGAGGATGAGTACTTGAATTATACGGCTGGAAGTGAAGAGATTGGCCAAACAGATTTGAATGAGTCACCATACACTGATTCAGAAAACTCAGATGGCACTGACTATTACTATGGTAATGGTGAAGACCACAATAGTGATGCTGAACAGGATATGCATGTCGATGTTGAGAACTTGGCTGTGCCATATCCTAATGGCGTGGAAGGTATGATGAAGATTGATACGCTACAGGATATACTTGGCATAGACCTAAAAAAATTGGTACCACTTGACTTGATGAATTATGAGTTTCTTGATAGTGAAGTGGCTTATCTTTTCTACCATTGGTATGGACGAGTAAATGGGTTTTCCGTGAGGAAAGACAGAAAAATTCACAACAAAGAAGGGTTACTTATTCAGCGCAATTTTGTTTGTCATGAGGAAGGCATGCGTGAAGATAGGGGTTTGACTATGGAAAAGCGTCAACGTAAATCAAGGATAGATTTCAGGTGTGGGTGCACGGCCAAATTTCAAGTTCATTTAGATAAGTCAAATGGTCGGTGGTATGCAAAGTTGTTTAGTGATGAGCACAATCATGAGTTAGAAGATGATAAAATGTCTAGCATGATAGCAGCTCACAGGAAAATGAATGAATCAGATATTCTGCATATGAACAACATGTAACGGGCTGGTATAAGTACTCCTCAGATCCACAGCACCTTTGCCAGCCAAACCGGTGGATTTCAAAAGGTCAGATTTTCGAAAGGAAATATGTACAATGTTCAAGGAAGACAACAGAGAACTAAGAAGGAGCCGAAAAAAACTGATGCTGAATTTGCAATAAGTTATATTCGTGGGGTGGGAAGCAAAGATCCATTATTGTATTGTCGGCACATCGCGAATGAAGATGGAAATCTTGATCGGCTTTTCTGGAGTGATGGAACAAGTCAGCTAAACTATCAAGTATTTGGTGATGTTGTTGCCTTTGACGCCACGTATGGGAAAAATCGCTACAAATGCCCCTTTGTTGTGTTCTGTGGAGTTAATCATCATAACAAAAGCACAATTTTTGCTACTGCTCTTGTTTCGAATGAGAATATAGAAACGTATGTGTGGCTACTTGAGAGGTTTTTGGAAGCTATGAAAGGAAAATGACCCTTATTTGTTATTACTGATGGTTGCAAAGCAATGAAAGCGGCTATTAAGCAAATGTTGCCAAATGCCCACCACAGATTATGTGCATGGCACCTCCTTGATAATGCTAGAAAACATGTGCATATTCCTGCATTCATTGCGAGCTAAGGAATGCATGTTTATGGAGCTGGATGTATCTGAGTTTGAAGAACTATGGGCTGCTACTGTGATAAAGTTTGGGCTGGAAGAAAATACTTGGGTTCAGGAATTATATGAGAGAAGGATGATGTGGGCCGCTGCTCACATGAGGGGCATGTTCTTTGGTGGATTTAGGACCACCTCGCGATGTGAGGCGTTGCATTCACAAATTGGTAAGTTCGTCAAAAAGCGTTATGACCTAACTGAATTCGTAGAACACTTCCATCGTTGTTTGAACTATCTGTGCTATAAGGAAATAGAGTCTGACTTTAACTCTTCGTATGGGAAGATAGTGTCGAAAACAAAAGTAAGGGATTTAGAGAAGTCTGCAGCAGCTCAATTTACGAGGGGTGTATTTTTCAAAGTCAGGACGTTACTTGAAAAGGTTGGTACAATGATTGTGTTAGGCTTTGAGGATAACATGACATGCACTAATTACAAAGTAACTAACTATCCTGCAAAGAACAAATTGTGGGATGTGTCGTATGATGAGTCGACCGTCCAATTGACTTGTTCATGTTATAAGATGGAGACACATGGGCTTCCTTGTGATCACTTAATTGCCGTGGTGGTGTATTTGGGTTTCAAGAAACTGCCCACGTGTCTTGTGCTTGATAGGTTGACCAAAACTGCTAAACATGGAATTCGGGCTGCATATAATGATGACACGTTGTATTGGGATTCACACAACTTGTGTCAATACTCATCCATGGTTGATCATTGCCACTACATGTGCAATTTGTCTCTAGTTAATGATGCAGAGGTTAATGAGACACGAGACCTGATTGCTAAGCGTGTCCAATTTCTAAAACTCAAGTATGAATTTGTTGTGGCTCTTAATGGTGTTGTTGGGGGGGGGGTAGGTTCTGTGCGCTTGGGGAACCCTACCCCAGCTGTTAGAGATGATCTAACGCGTGCGTCGAAGACAAGAAGTCGGCGGCAGAATAGATGCAGTCGATGTAAGGTGGCTGAACACAACATAAAGTCATGTCCTCAGGGTATGACTGGTGTGGCTGGCACTTCTCATGCTGATAGTCAGTAATTATAACAAGGTACTTTTTCACCATTTTGTTGTTTCATAAATGTGTAACTGATTGTCCTATATATCAACCTACATGTTAATGTATAATTTATTGATGCAGACTTTTATTGTACCTGGTTTTGGTGAGTGTGGTGGCTTATGAGAGGAAGATGAAGCATGTGTGAAAAAGTTATAACTTGGCTGGGTATTTTTAAAGCGTCCTCTGACTTTTGTCTAACCTAGAGACCTAGAGTCATATAATTTACTAGTTTATGTTGGCCATTGACTCGGTGTTGAGTGTAGTTTTACTGCCATTAAACTTTATAACTTGTGTGTGAACAAAATTTGGCATTGCATGTTTCTGCTACCCCTGTCCTAAGTGAATTAGGTTATGCTGCCCCACTCCATGAAGAATGTTTTGAGATGGAGGAATTGCATGTTTATTTTATTTATGCAGTTTCAATGGATCTATAGTAACATTATGTTATTATGTTTAGTTGGTGTTGGTAGTTTTACTGCCATTAAACCTTTTTTTTTGTCGTTTATACTATGAATTGAATGTATTTAAATGTTGATTTGGGGCAGTTTTGACTATATCTTTGCACTTAATTGTGGTTGTCAATTGTGCTTCATGGCCACTGGATGATGTTTTACAGTGTTACACGGTTGTAAATTGGTGTGGTAATTTGGCAGGGTGGTGTTGGGTGTTTTGGGGAAATGTTTGTTTATTTCATTGCAGCTGCCATGGAGGCATGTTTGGGTATTAATTCTTTATGGGGCATACACATAGTGAGAAGTTGATGGGCTCAATTTAATCAAAGTATTGTATCAAAAATCAAGTTAGCTACCCCAAAGGTTTCAAAATTAATTGACTATAACACAGTTATGGCACAATCATAGGCATAGGAGTCGCACAGGAGACAATAGTTAATCACAACATAGTTTGTGCATGAACACATAATTATACATAGCCAGTTACCAGTTACACAACAGGATCATCATCCTTAAATTGACCACATCCCAACACAAAGCAACACAGTGGAAATTTGTCCCATACTACTACAAACTACTAACTACAGGCCACTACTAGTGTGCGGATTGCCAAAATTTCTGCCACACATGTTCAATGTCTTATGGGTTTAAAGCAATATTTAGACAACCCATGCTCTATCTCTGCGAGTTCATTCAAAGCAGAGAGCAAATAGTGAGGCAGCATTCCAATTCCCTAGTTTAGATATATATTACAACAACCCAACTTGGCCCGTCAACATACTACATATTACAGCAACCCAAAATATTTTTAACTTTAAGCATTCACTGTGCCAATCTGTTGCTGCTGAGTCAAGTGGTGTTGGTGAGCATCATGGACATCTAGTGGCAATCAGCCCCGCTTGTAACATCATCCCTGATCTCGTTGTGCTCCCCCATTATGACTTTCAACCCCACCCTCATCCTTATAGTGCGCTCCTTCATCTGAAATCAATATAGAGAATTATCATAAGCATCGCGAACGAGTAATTAACGGCCGTAAATGACCATTAAGTTCATTAAGTTGAAGTGGGTACAAGAGTTTACCACTCCAACCACATTTGGAGTAGAATAATTCTCCATGTTCATCCAAGAGAGCACCCACAAGGCAGAATTTTCGCTGCACAGTGTAATTGACAAGTCAAAGGCTACCCAAGTCAGACATATTTCATTGCATAAGAAACCTCTCTCAATTATGAACACCTCCCAATACCTTCAGACAAATTACCCAAACTTAAACACCCAGCACACTCGTCATGGATATGGCACATTTGCAGATGAATATGATTGTAAACAAATTATGGTCCTCAATACCATGCAATTTTTACAAACCTCGTTCCACAGTTGGGGATTCCTCTAGCCTCCAATATAGGCCAATCTCCAAAGTTGGTTGCTCCTTTCAAGTAGTCCACAGGGTAATACACAGTTTGTAGTATCCCACTAAGTGCCCTAGCCTGATCACATATAAAATAGACACATAAAGGGTGATGTTTGTTTCATAAACATTAATTCCCTACATTATTTGAACATTATTTTGTAACCTTTAGTTCCTTTAATTGAGTAATCTTAGACAAAACATTTTAATAAGCTCACACTCACCACTCTCTTATAGGCATCCTCCCTGCCTCTCATCAAATGGATACTAGCATTTGAGTCAAACTTGTATATCTTATGCTCCTTCACAGCAACAACCATTAGATGGAAATGCCCACCAATTTCTTCAATAGGGACATAAACCTATTACATAAAAGAATACATATACAAAACTGTTAACATTGATATACCTTCTTTAATGAATTAAAAAAAACATGGAGGTCATGCATCTTACATGTGAAAGGTTTTTGAAAGGATGCATCCACGTGAGGGCATACTTGTCAGTTAAAGGTTATGTTTCACTACCCATACCAACATCCTCCTAATTCATGTACACAACCATTACATTATGAGTCATTTATTCATTGTTTGAAAATAATACATTAACTTATTTAATATCAAAGTAATAATCTTTGCCCCTATGTTATATAAGGCTTTAGTAGTCCAAACACCTAATAGCACGTGTTCCATATGCGAAGGATAGTGGTTTCGATCTTACCGCAAAGGAAGGCGGCATGCACCAGATGCTTTCAATTTCCTTGTTCTGCTGTTTCCAAGTTATAGCTAGAGCACTCACGTGGATAACCTAATGTGGCAGCACAATAGTTAGGGACATTATTAATCAAATGAGTGCAATATGGTAAGCTATTATGCGGTTCCTTCACCTCCTCTCCGACAATTTTGGGTGGGCTCAAACAATCCAGGTCATTTCTATCATACGTGGTTGTTCCTAACTTGAAAAGTGTTTCACTGAAAAGAGTAAATCATCCTTCATTTAATGACAGATCAAAATAATGAACACATGGTTTATGAAAATATGAAAAATAGGTCATATGGGATAAACATTTGACGGTGAATATCAAAAAATTCGTACATAGGAGACTTATCGTGACTGAACACATATGCACACGCTTGTAGCTCTCCTAAGGTTAGCTTCATATCAGCAGTTGGCTTGAATTTGCATCTGACATACAGTGGAAAAAATCAGTTCACAAGTCATGAGGTTGAACATGATAAGTTATGAATGTAAACAAATAAAATATGAATGATAAGTTATAGGGTTCAACCTAACCCCTAAGTTATTGTGCAAAGTTATAATTTACATTTGAATTAAGACTTAAAAATGAATGTTACCTTTGGCAGCACTATCATCTGATATTTTCCTTTCCGTCTGGTATCTTCCCCAACCAAAGCCTTTCCCTTAGGTGTCTTGCCTTGTTGTTTGACCTCTGAAGTACTCATGTTGTTTCCTGTCCTTTGGAGCTTCAATGAGGCAGCTTCTCTTACTGGGGTGAAGGCCAACTTTCTAGTTGTATGATGGTCACATAGTCCATCACCATCATCATCTCCAGATGACTTTTACATACATTACATACAAAAAAATACATAGTTAGATTCATATGTAAATTAAAATTAAATGTTTAAATGTTACCCTTTCTATGTTACATGTAAATTATTTGGCTGCAAATTATTTTTATGCAAATTATAACTTTGTAACAAACTACCCTTACTTCAGTGCCTCTATGGAATTCGCTCCCAGTAGGTTTTATTTTTGTCCATGACATTCCTCCATCATATTTCTGAACTTCACTAAAGTAAGGGTCAGCAATGGCATTGGTTTTGGCTTGCCTCTTGCGGAAGTTTAGCTGACCTTCCTTGCCATGTCTTACAGTACCAACGAGGCCCACGTTCGCCTGATCCTCAGAGCTTTCAGAAACCACATGGTTGATTATAGGAAACTTGGTTTTGGTTTTGCATGTTTCTGGGGTGATCTCTTCAGCCAATACATGTGCCCTCTTGCGATCCCCAATGTTGGTAAAACCCTCAGCTAACTTCCTACTATCACCATGTCCACTTTTGACTTCATTTTCAGTCTTCAAGGTGTGGTCCTCAACAGTTTGCTGAATGGACCTCGTCGTGTTAAGAGTCTCCAAGGTTACATTTTCTATTTCTACTAGCCTTCTATTTAAATTTTGGAAGACAAAATTAATAGTCATGTTTGTTAAATAAGTCAAATATGGAAGCCAAAATATATTTGCATTAGACATGAACAAGTTGTGATATGCCATTAATTGTTTCTGTGTGCTGCGAGTGTGTAACTCATTTTAAAATGAATATAATGTCTTTGTAATCACCATAATCATCTCAACAATAAGGGTTTGACCATTGTTTTCAACATTTTGTTGAGGCGCAGCAGCCTCCTCTCCATTTCCAACCATTGGTGGTGACATGTTCTACACATAACCACAACCCAAAGAGAGAGCATGCAACATGTAAGGGCGTTTCATGCTATACAGTAAACAAATCTGAATAGTGAAGGTATGTAGATAAAAAACCATAAGGTCCTATCCTAAAGATACTCACACTGTGTTGGTTCATCACAGTAGCATCCATTTCAGTTGTATCATCGTTCGGTTCATCATGTGGGGGAGGAATCCTGCAAAAAAAAAACCTTGAAATTTAATGGATGTGATCATCAGTAACCAAAATAAGGGAATTGAACTTTGTATATTAGTGGGTGATCGAGTAAAGAATGCCTCACCCCCAACGTGCATCCTCTTCGTGTTCGTTGTTCGCCATCCCCGCCTCATAGCTTTCCATGGAATCTGAGAGTGAGATGTATATCATCAGCAGTGAAGACAGAAGTAGGAAGTAGGAAGGAAGGATAATGATGAATGTATTTTCGAAGCACAAAGTGTTGAAGGTGGTAAAACCCTCTTTATGTAACCCCCCCCCCACTTGTTATTTGGGTTGGTTTTGTTAGAATATTATTTTATTATATCATAATCGGCCATCATCATCACACACACACGAGGGAGACATTTTGGCATAGATATCTCCAACTAGCATTTAATGCACCTACTGTGATTGTTTGGAGGGAGACATTTTGGCTGCCATCATGTACCACAGGGTGTATGAGGCCGGTGTATGATAATCCAATTTCATGGTTTATGTCCACATATCACCCATTACCATGTAAACTTCCAATCACCAGCTGCCAGCATACCTTATTCGCATAGTATGAAGTTATGCATGAAGTTCCTATTAGTGTCATGTGTTGATCAATAGGACACTAAAAAGGTTTGGGTTAATTATACCTGAGAGGCTACCTTTGATGCATGATCGTTAATCAATATTGTAGTAGTATGCGATATTATTTTTTACCTCACAAAATTTCCCATAATTTATTATATCATCACCGGGAAAAAATTAAAACATTTCAATTATATTAGTTTATAGGCACATAATTTATAAAATGTATCATTATATTATCTACCTCACCAAAAAGTTTTAAACTAATTTCACATGTTAAATAACCACTCACATAGTAGATATACAGTAATAAATTTCATTTCATTTAGGCATTTAGTTTTAGGCAGATATGTACCTTAGTTTTACAATAGAATATACTATATGTTTTACTTACTTATAATGAGTTTTATAAGTAATTAATTGATTTTCCTTTGGCCACCAGTCAAGGGAAAAAATAAGGTGAATTATGTGGTATCTGCAATTCTTTTCGGGTGTGATACCCGCATTAGGTGATTCAGTAGACTAATGACATGTTGTAATTGAATTTATAATTCACAATGTTATAATTCTAGTCCCAATAGTACTCTTATTCATTGGGCAACTCAACGGTCCACCAACGACCTTTGTTGATGTCCACCACGACCTTGCAGAGGTTGCAGTGAATCTCGACCTTAACATCATTTGTGTGCTTGTATAAAATAAAATGTCATCTTAATTTTTTTTTGTAATAAGTTTGAACCATAAAGACTTATGCAACTTCATACACTGTTTAAAAATATTTAAGATTTATGCAACTTGATACATTGTTTATAAAGTATTAAAATATATGCAATTTCATACAGTTTTTTTGAAAAAACAATCTTTTGCAATTCTTACATTATTTCTAAATATATGAAATTATACATATTTTAATTGAATTAGCTTTATGATTGTAAAGTATTTTTTCCAAATAATACATAAATACGATCTTCTAAAAATTTTTATTTTAAAATTCTTTATTTAAATATTCGTGTGCCATACTTTATATACATCTACATAATGCATTAATCGCCTATAAAACAAATAAATCAAGTACTCTAATTTAATAATTTATTTTTTATCTATACAGACATCCATGTGCATGAATTACTTGCGTCATAAAATAGGTTTTGTTTGCAAGTAATTAAGTTATGTTTGCAATTAAATCAAGTACTCTACTATATTAGGTTATGTTTGCAACTAATAAATCCTTATCAATTATCATCACCATTAAATTATCTTGTTATAGCCCTTTTACAATCAAAATTTGCATACACATCAGATGGAGAGTTAGCATGAAGATATAGATGCGTTTTTTCTAGGAAGCAAGCAGGTTAATAACACTTATATATTACACACATTCAACATTAAAAGGATTAAGGCACTTAGTAGTCAGGTTCAGTGTGCCACAACATACGCAGAATTCATAAAAGGTCCTAACTTAAACAACAATGAAGCAAAACGACACTGACAAAGACATGAATGGGGCTACAGCTCCCACAACTAGGGTTTCTAACATCACACTTAACTAAGTAGGATAGTAGTTCAGCAATATTACAAACTAACCATGATATTCAATGTGCACACATGACACATCCCCCTGTCATCCTACTTTGGGTATCGCAGGACCCCCTTCATTGTTCTCACCTCCTGCTCAAGAAGTGCGATCTCTTCAGCCATGATTGTGATCTGTTCCTCCTTCTTTCCTAACTGACCACCAAAGCCCGCAATTTCCTTGTCCTTCTCTTCCAAATCCCGTTTCAAGTCTTTGATTTGTACTTCTTTCACCTGCAACTCATTGTGAATGTCGTCCAACACATGATAATTGTAGTCTTTCACCCTCTTTCCTGTCTGATTCAGCAATATTTTGAGTATGAGTTTGGCAGCACTATCACGAGCTTCATCATGTGTGATGTTGTACTTTCCAGTCATCACCATAGGCCTGTATAACCTTTTACACGTGACAGCAACGGTGTACCTGTGGTGCGGAACACCTGCACATGCTTTTGTGTCTACCACCCCCCCCACACAGGCGGAGGTAGCTCGAGGGCTTCACAAACGTTTCCAAGGAGAGTTGCAAGGCTAAATTCAACCACGAAATCTTGTGGGTCAGTCACCTCCACCTCTTCCCACTCATCCAAGTCATCACGCATGCTTTCATCTACTCAAAATTTTCTCACACAGTTATAGTGTTAAACATTTTAGTGCATGCTTCAAAAGAAATCAATACATTTTAAGGGATTGCTTAAAATGAAATGAAAAACATTAAGTGTATGCGTAAAAAGAAATCAAAAACATTTACGTGTATGCATGTGTTAGGTCTAACCAATAGTTAGGGATTAAGTGCAGTACATGAAGTGAAAAATATGCACTCATGTTGAACAGAATATATTACCCTTCAATGAAAGACCTGCCAGAGATATGTTGTTACTTGAACTTGGAACACCACTTGCAATCCATGCTTCAGCTGCTTCCAATCCAACCACCGGCGGTGGTTCGTGTGCATCCATGTTGTCATCTCCATTTGCACCAGAGCAAAACCTTAACCAGGCAGCTTCCGCTTCCTGGAAATTGTTGAACCCTTCGTATGCACATCCACTAAAACGAATAACTTGTTCCTGACAGTCTGCCCAGCTTGAGTAAATCCCAACATTCCTCCCTTTGAAGACAACATAGTATTTGTTCTTAGGAGCCATGTTATTCAAATCAGATCTGAATGGGAAACTTATGGAAAAAATGAGTACAAATCACGTAAATATACTACCTAATGGGTAGGTCAGTCCCCGTTTGGATATTCAATGTGCACTGTGGTTGGTTGGGTATACCTTATATTATTAACTATGACCAAACAGTTGTAATAAAGTTTGTCTGATTCTCTCAACCACCTTTTCATTAAGCTTCATGCATGAAATAGAGAATAGTGGAACGTGGCATGTGAACCATTTGCTGTAGATGGCTACTTGTCCATTATCATTTTATATTATCATGTGCATGTGTACTCATTGATGTGCATCCACTTTATTGACTCCAAACCCATTCTACTCCTTCGCATGTTGGCACTAGGCTGTGGCCTAACAAAAGCTAGGTTAAATTCGGTTCCATACTAGTATATTTTAGATTATTTGATTTATAAATTTTTCATTTTATGTGGCAAATGTATATTATCTCACATGCCTCTCATATGTCATGTTCATTTTATCTTATGTGTAGTAGATTATTAGGAGTAAGAGTAATGATATATGCACACCTCACTTTCTTCCATCTCATTTCCACACATATATTCTTTCTATCTATCTCTGCATTTCCTATCACATCACAAATCATATCACTCATTTCTCTATTTTTTCTTATTTTTTATATGAGGTGGACGTGGAAATGGATGGTTAAAATAATATTATTCGATTATTAGGCCTATATTATTATCATGTGATATATACTATTTTTTGGAAGGTGTAAACGTTAGGGGTGGGCATCGGTCGGATTTGGTCGGTTTCGGGCTCAAAATGTCAAAACCGATCAAATCCAAACATGTCATATTGTGAACCGCTTCCGTCCGCAGAGAGCCTCGGGTTGGGCGGTTTTGGGTTGAGTGGGTGTATAGGTTAATCGGGTGGGTTCGTTGGATCTTATGCCATACCTTTACCCATAAAATTCCAAAACAAAAATGAAGAAAGGGAGGAGATGATGGTAGATTGGACGACGACGGTCCGAGATCTCGACGTTCAAGCCTTTTCCAGAGCCTACTTTGGTGGCATATCCATGGTTTGTCTCTGTTGAACGGAGAAACGACACAGCTGAACAGAGGTCAGTTCATGGAGGGATGGTGAAGATACACAACAGAGTAGAGGAGACGATGACTCTTGGCTCTTTCAAAAGAAATCAGATGAAGTTAGTACTTATTATACATATTATACAATATTCATTTCATATTTTTTTATTATTTTTTTGTGTTAATACATTGACAAGACAAAGCACTTATGCATGTATTGCCTATGCTGCAAAAGCTGCCATGCATGCCTATTGCGTAAGCTACTGAGCAACATCTGTAGCCAAACCAAAGCAACGTGGAAGAACAATAAAGCCCAATTTCAATATTTGAATTTTCTACACGGTCGGTTTCGGTTACAATTGGAAGAAAAATTGACAACCCGCACCCGCCCGTGTGTAACCGTTCCAACTCTACTTTTCCAACTGTGCAGCCCGAGGCCCGTTTCCACTCGTCCGAGAGCCTTCAATTGACTTCGGGTTTTTCGGGTTGTGGTCGGTTCGGTTATTTTGCCCAGTCCTAGTAAACGTGTAATGGTATTTACGAAGTTAAATATCATGCACGAAGGCCCAGTGCGCTATATGTATTGATATATACCATCACTCAAATTTGCCAAATATTTGCAATACATATACGGATAGGTGTGGGCCAGGCGATATCATTATAGAAGATTTATCCAGAGCTTTGTACAGTTGGTAGATTCGGTTCAATGGGGAAAGGTGGCGTTTAGGCATGTCCTGTTTGTCCTCTGTGACTGCAAAAGTGACCATAGTCATATTTTCCCCTATCTTACCTAATATATTATTCTTTACACTGCCTTTCTTTAGCCTTTCTTTAGTACTCATTTTAAAAGGAAGGCCTAGACGTAATGTCATGGCCTTTCCAAATGCCATCCATGCCACATCATGCATATCTTTTAGATGGCCTTTTGGATCCGTTGATGTTTTTCAAAAATCATATACGGATGGTGTATAAAAATCATGCTCATGCATATAGGTTAGCCATGCATATACAATATATTTTGGCCAAATGTTTTCATTTTAGATTATTAAGAAAAAAATTCAAACTAATGGATAATGTTTTCTCAACTATCTATTTCCATCTTCACCTCATGTAAAAAAATAAGAAAAGAGTGAGACAATAAGTTATATATATTTATGATGTGACAGAAAATACAGCGATAGATAATAAGACAAATGTGTGAAAATGGAATTGGACAGAAAGTGAGGTGTGCATAGGGTTCCATACTCAACCTACAATCATTATAGAACACATTAGTTAAAACAAAATGCATGATATTATATTATTGAAATAATTATTTATGTTCTACCATCACAAATATTGACACAAATTGTAATTTTGTAACAACACGCTTTTTTGTAATTAGGAACACGCTTATTTGATTAAGAAGTATTTTTGGGCATAAAATATATAATTTGTTATTTTTGAAGAATGCATTTTTTTTACACAATACTTTTAGCCATGTTTAAATTTAATTTTTAATTTTAAAAAACTGTGTTTGAGAACTATATAGTATATTACACATATTAATTTATTTCTTTATCCCAAACACTCAAACAAAGTACCCAAAAATAAAAACACTCAAACAAGATTTCATCTCCCACTAGCATGGCTACCAATTGAGTTTTTGGATGACATTGGTGGGAACGCTTGGCGGGCTTCGCACACCCACTAGCTAGGTTGTGCCAGCCCCTGCTACTGACTCGCCTATGCCGTCAAGTCCTTCACTTTTCATTTTGACAAATCAATGTGTATGTGACATGCCGATGGACATAGAATTGATGGGTATTTTAATCTATTTGGGGGCCTGTAATTGGGGTTATTTGGTTACATTAGTTGCAAATGAACAAGTGTTTGCTTTTGTGGGGGCCCGCTTTTAGGGTAATTTCAAATATTTTAACTCTACCGTGTGGAAAAACAAAATTAATTATTATCATAAATTGGGCCTAAAAATTAATGAACAAGTGTAGGTTTTTTAATACTATTATTTACATTACATTGATAAAAATAATACCAAAATGCACCTGAAGTGGGAATTATTAATAAATGTTAAATATTTAATACTGTTTAAAAGAAGTAAACCATTCATTTATGTATTTAACTACCACAAATGAGGATTTTTCAAAAATGGTTACCACTAAGATAAGTTAATGGGGAAACTGACCAACTCCACCCATTCGATCGCCAACGTTAACGATCTCAGCTTCAGCACGTATTCCACTCCCCCCTCTTCCTACCCCTTCATGGGTGGACTTGGTCGGGTTTCCCCGATAACCTATTTGGCGGTAACCCAATTTGAAAAAAACTCGTTCGTGGTAGTTAAATACAGAAATGAATGGTTAACTTTGATTTATTACTTTGGGTTTTTATTTTATTATTAATTTTTTCAACCCTCATTTACTTACGTGGCACCCTCCTTAATTGAATATTTTCCACAAAACATAATCCACGTAAGCGCCGTTTGTAGAATCATCATAAATTATACGCAACCTCATGGCAGAGCTTATCATTATATATTCTTTTCATATTAGGGGCTTATTCCATCAAAAACTTTTTAGGGACATTGACCAAAGGACCCCTATTTTAAAGGGACCTCCAACATATTTAAGCCTCAAATTTATTAATAATTCCAACTTGAGGTGCATTTTGTTATTTTTGCAATAATGATATAAATTGACTACCTTTGCAACAAACCGTTTATATTATATTATGGAATTATATTGTTTAGGGTTAATCCTCTACTTGGTCCCTGTGGTTGTGTGGCCGTCTGAAATTAGTCCCTCCCCGGAAAATTTGAAAATCTAAGTCCTCGCGTTTAGAAAGTGTGTGGAGCAGGTCCTCGCCGGAGTTGGGAGCTCCGGCGAGTGATGATTAGGCTTGCTGACTAGATAAATTTTTCTGATGTGGCATTAAAAAAATTAAATAAAAAAAATAAAAATAAAAATCCCTTAATTATTTAACTTACCCTAATTAACCCTAAACACAAACTTAATCCTAATTAACATACTAACAAGCCTAATCAGCAAGCCTAATCTTCATCCTCTTCATCTTCTATTCTTCATCTTCTTAAAAAACCAAGAACACAAAATCATGAAAATCCAAACCCAGAAATAATCATAAAAAACCCAAACTAGGATAACAACAGTAAAAATCCAAACTTGTTTCACGACATCACCAACCCACCAATCCCAACCCCAAAATGATGATGATGATGATGATTAAGTTTGATGAGCAAAGAACCAAACCAAAATAGAACCAAACCAAAATAGAACCAAATCAGCATCTTCTACCCCATTTTTGCATTGAACCTGCATCAAAGCCACACAAATCCCAGAATCTGAAGCACGCAGCAATTCCCACCATCGCCGTGCCTCCATCGCGTCTGACCCACATAGCTACCATTGCAGCCCCTCTCGCATCGAAGCTTCTTCTCCCCTGGTTCCTCTCTTTCTCTCAGATCCAAAATTTACTTAGGAACCAACCAACAAAGAGAACACCCATTAGGCAGCACCTCCGTCCTCCTCTTCTCCTCCTTCTTCTTCCTGAACTGGTGGAGAGTTTTGCAGATCCGTCCACATCCACTCAGAGTCGATCTTGGGCGTCGATCTGAGTCTGAGAGTGAGGGAGTCTTCCTCTGTTGATTTCCAACTCGAGAGATCTGGTGCGTCAATTTGCTGAGTTTGATTGTTGTTGTTGAGTTGGATTGCATGTGGTGGGGTGGGTTGCGATGGGTTCTGGGTGAGGGTGGGTTTCATGGGTGGGTCGCGGGTGAGGGAGGGATGGCCGGGTTCAGAAGCTCTGTTTTGGAAGATGTGAGGGTGGGTTGCGGGTGAGGGAGGGTTGCGGGTGAAGAAGCTGGAGCAGGAACACGGATCTGTTGAAGGAGGTGATGAGGAAGAAGATGATGTGATGGAGAAGATGAAGATGATGAACATGGAGATGAGGAGCAGGAACACGGATGTCTTTAACTTCACCAATTTTTTGTTTTTGATTTTGGTAAATTGATTTTGTGAATTAGACTAGGGTTAGATAGTTAATTAGATTTTTTTAGTTAATTGGATTAATAAATCTGAATTCTATTTTATTTTTTTATTTTTTATTTATTTTTAAAATCCACGTCAGTGTTTTTATCCCAGTCAGCGAGCCAATTCACCACTCGCCGGAGCTCCGGGCTCCCGCGAGGACCTGCTCCAGACTTATTGCAAACGAGAGGACCCAGATTTGCAAATTTTCCGGGGAGGGACTAATTTCAGACGACGAGACAAAGACAGGGACCAAGTAGACGATTAATCCTATTGTTTATATTATAACAAACCGTTTATAATTGGTAGGTTTCAATTTATTTTATTATAAGACATTTTATATTATAACAAATTCACATTTCCATTTTCATTTGTATATTAGTGAAAAAATAATTACATGGTTAATCTTTGTTTGCTCTCAAAACCACAAGTGTTTTGCTCTGAACACACGTGGCCGGGTTTGCTTGGAAAGCAACCAATGCATGGTTGGGGCCATGTGGGATATTGATGAGGAGTTGGGAAGGATATATCATACTCTATGGCATGCCATGTCAGATTTCAAACCATCTTTTGACCGATTAATAACTTGAACTCATGCCACCTACCCTAATCCTTTTAGTCTAGCTTGTGCATATAAGCAAATGCACGTGGGTATGAATGTGGGTCAATTTGTTCATTATTTCTTTGCTGACTAAAACGCATTTCAAGTTAAAAAAGAAAGCCTAAAACGCATATCTAAGCCAACCGAAACAGCTATATTCTATGCCCACTTAATGAGTTGTTATTGGTGGTGGGCCCACCTATTGACCAACGTGAGGTGCGGAGGAAACGATGGCACCTCCCTTTGAATTAACCACGCTTATATTTCCATCTAGACCATTTGCACCACTTCTACATTTCACCTGGAAGTAGATTTTATATTTGCATCTGGAAAAACTCTCCCTCCCTCTCCCTTAGTATTACAATAACCTATTGCACCGCCAAATCTGGACCCCAAATCTGTCAAACCATTAAGATTGCGGACATTTTTTATTATGATTTCTAACATTTCCTTTTTCGTTGCTGTCATGTAGGATGGCGATGGAGGGTGGGGAAAACGTTCCTATTGAGATATCCAGTGACTCCTCTATACAGGAAGATGAAATTGAACTCATTGACTGGGATGTCCCCCTTACTAAGCATAAGGCTTCTGGGTCGCAAGCTTTGGTACTCACAACATGGGTCTTTCATTTAACCTATTTTTGTTAAAATTAGTTATGCATTCACTTACTGTATAAGCTTCCCTACTTTTATCCTCGTCCATTTGGGGTTATGCATGCAGGGAATTCCCGCAAGGGTGTCTCATGCACAAACCAGAGACTGTCGAAGTTGAGTTAGATGGAGATTACCAACGTATGGAAGACTGGACCTTGTTGTGGACTCCTGACAGGCCAACACAGTGCATGTTTGGGCATGGATGGTACGAGTTTGCGGTGGAGAAGAAGCTGCGTGAGAGTGACCTTGTTACCTTTATGAAACACGATCAGTTGGTCCGTTTTTTGGTGTTCATTACCTGAAGAGAACAATTGGGATTCAACCCTTAGGATCTGTTAAGATCCATCCTCGCATGTGTCATTTAAGTTCATCCTGTAATGCCATCGTTTTTTTTTTTTGCGTCCAACCATCTAGGATGATGGAGTGTTGGGTTACTTGTACTTTTGTTCCATCCCGCCTTTCACCACGGCAATAAATTATCAGTTCATGTTTGACAAAGCATGCAAGGATAGAGTTAGTTGGCTTCAGTATTCTTATTCATCCTTTCATTCACGATTTTTTTCAAAATAATTATACTGTAAGAACATATTGATCCAGCTGAGGGGTGTATATTATCAGTTCATATGTGGCATGGGTTCGATCCCTCCCCTGCCAGTTATTGTTATAAAAAAAACAGACATGCCCGTAAAGAAAGACACATGTATTTAATCTATTTGTTGAATTGTTTTGATAAGGGAGAATGAAAAATGAAAAGTGGATCAAAATAAAATTATCCTAACCCTAAATTGTAAATATATCCTCATTGTAAAAAAATGAATGATAATTAACTTATTCAAAAAACAATCTTTATGTGAATTTGAAATATTTTAAATAAAGTTGTAAGTTTTTAATATCATAAATAAGTTATAATGACATATTTTCTTACACATCAAATCCTAAATAAAGTCATTTTGACTTTTCTAATTATAATAACAAATGATTTCATTTGTGCACAGAATTATTTTTTATATTTAATTTCATTACTTAATTTTATCTGAATTTTCCCCTCCAATTTTAAACAAGAATAATGAATATTATAACCATTATTAATTAATATTGAATTTAATATTTTTTGTATAAGTAACCGAAATTTATAACTAATAGGTAACACAATTAATACAAACGGGAGTTTTGTTTTTCTTTAGTGTATTATGTATTATTATTATTTACTATATAGTAGTGAAATATTATTTAGTGTAGTTTTTCTGTAGTTGGTTATTTTTTTCTGAAACAAATAAATATTAAATTATTAATGTCAAAAATCAATTCAAAATGTAGTATATATGTAAAGGAGACTTTAACGTATTTGCATTCATTACCGTACCTTTGTATTAAATACATTAGATATATACAATACAAAACTAAAAACTAACTACATCTACTTTATTATTCATTATATTAATTAATAATTGTTAAACTTTTCAATTTCTAAATAAAAAAAAATCCAATTTCCCATATTTTAAAATAATTTTTATTATTTATTAAATTTTAACTAGTAATTATAACTTGAGAACAAATTTTGAATAATAATAATAATAATAATTTAAATTGACAACCTTTACATTAATAAAAAATATATAGTAAAATAAATTTTACATTTATAACTAATTGTAAGAAATTTCAAATTCTTATGTTTTTTGATCTATTATATAGTAGTAAATAAATTTCTCAAGTTAATTTTCTTATGTTATGATATCTAGTATCATATGAAAGCTAGGACTTTGCTTCGTACATAAGAAGAAGAAAGACAAGAGACTTTACAAATGAGAGGGTGATTAGAGATGGAGGGTTGTTTGATATGAATAACAATTGAGAAATCGCTAAATTCATGCTTCACTTAGAGATGCAGCCGAAAAATAAATAATTATAAATATAATGGAATGTTGTGTCTACTGTGAGGAATTATTATAAATATAATAGAATTTTTTTAATATTCATTAAAACATGTGTTCTGATCCAATATTTATTATATTTCCCTAGCATTTTAGAGATATATCACCCTTTATAGGATACTTTTACGTTTATAAATGGTCATCTAACAATCATTATAGAGGGTTTTTACTTACGAAAATCATATATTTTTCATTTTACCTCTACAATGTGGGCGGTATAGAAAGGGCCAGACCAATGTTGCACTGAGTGGTTCAGATGACAACAGATGTAACCAAAACAAATTGCACTTATCTCCCAATGTTGCATTTATTCTATATTATGTGTAATTAAATTTAATTGATGTGTTCATTTGAAAATTTGACCCCCTAACCCTGAGTACCAGATCCCCCACTGAGTACAGAGTATATTCTCTGCCACTTATGTGGGTTTGCCTCACCTAATATGTAGATGCCCAATATAGAGATAGGAGATCATAATAGGTAATACAATCACATTACCCATCTCACCCCTTAACAAACAGCTACCCAGTCTTCTAAGGAATAAGAGGTGTCTTATGTTAGATCTTACATAAACCAATATCGGGGGTGAGCAAACCCTATTAGATAAGATAATGTTTAAAAGGGTTAAAAAACAAGCCATAACTTTTGGTAATAAGGCTTTCCTTAGATTGCATAAAGACGACCTTATACACGTGAGGGTTACAGGATGAATTCAGAGGATCAAGCCTAAAAGGAGAAACACTCATTTATGTAACGGTTGGCGCGTGTCTAACCTAAACCCGTCGTGTAACGTCTAACATCACCTCTGGTATGTAAGCTCAACTCTGCCACCAATCTGAGCCCTAGGATGGGAAGAAGAAGCTTACATTGTGACCCTTCAAATTGCTAACTAACACTTTAGCATCCCTTGGTATATCCTTCAAATAAACCACGTTCAATCCTTCCAAAAACCACTAAAATATGCTTTTGGGTGCCTTACGATCAAATCTGGAAATTTTGAGTGACTTCTGGGCACGTTTGGGTCCAATCTGGGCAAGGATTCATCATGTTCATCTCGCAGATGAGTTTTCTGGCGAACTCATCACAAAATTACCATCTTTAAACCCGTTTTTCTCTTAACTCATACCATCGTTAGTGATTATTCAACCACCACCGTTCCTAACTCGAGAAGAAGAATCATTTTCTGTACCCAGTTCAACTCCGGCGTTCGTCGCCGCTGTCTGCATCGTCTTCTCCGGCTAAAAGCTCGCCGGAGTTTGCAGAAAGACGCAGAAACACCACTCCAGGTCAGATTTGCCTTACTAAACTTATTTTAGCCATAGTTTAATGATTTAGGACATGAATAAAACGATTTCAACTAGTGTTTATATTCCAGGCTTGTGTTAGGCTTATTTTAGGTTCAATGTTAAACAAGATCTTCATCTCCAACCTTGACCCATTGTTTATACCTGATCAAATCACTCTGAAACAACCACCATGATGTTTTAGGAATACTTAATATTAATTTTGGAAACTATGCGCAAATTCATTTATTGTTTTGGACTGTTTATGACATCATTATTCAAACTAAATACTTCATGTTCTACACTACCACCGTCAATTTAATGTTGTTTCATATTATATGATCCTATTTATAAGGTTCTTTCCATGATTTGTAACATAAAAACAAATATATTACACTCCAAATCCAACCACATTCAAGAATTTGGATTGAACAAAGTCATGGACATTACTATATGTTTTCGAACACATTACCTAATCCGACGTCTTTATCAGTAGCCCATTTGAAGTTTCTATAACTATTTCCCATATGTTTAGGTCACCAGGGACACGTCTCGATGAGAAGGGACAAGTTAGGTCAAGGGAATGAAGTTTGGGTTTCATATCCACCATGATTTACTGAATTGAGATTGTATATATTGTTTGATGTATAGGATGGTAATGTTGTCATAATTGACAATGATTGCTTAGGTATAAATATTGATAAGCTGTATGATTGTGTTCTTAACCTCATTACGAGGTCATTAAAACCGTGGTTTATTGCCGATGGTGACTGTAGACGATTGTAGTATTAATGATATATGTAGGGATGACAATTTTGCCCAAGCACATAGGTACCAGCCCGAACCCGAACCGTTTTGACAGACAAAACCTTAGTTGATTGAATTTGGGTTTCAGTTTGAGTTTTGCCCGTTACTATACTACTTTATGACTTTAGGTTTGGTATTAGTTAAATCCGTGCACATACCCGCCAGAACCCCAACCCAGAGACACCTGAATCATCAAAATTAAAAAAATACCCTGATATATATATATATTTATTAACTTTATTCTTAGTGTTTGATGATTAATTGTAGTTTTGTATATTTGAGAAAGTAAACTCTAAACTATTATTATCTTAAAATATATATAAATATGAGGATGATGAATAATATATTTTATTTTTCTTTCTATAAATTTCACTTTTTTTATGAAATAAGAATCGGGTTATGGGACGAGTTGCTATTTCACGTAAGTAATGCGTTTGGGTTTCAGGTAAATCAAAAAACTGATGAGTTTGAGCTTGGATTTCATTTTATCGCCTAGAATGAATCTAACAATTAAAACCCGTGCCCGATCCTACCCGTTGTCATCCCTAAATATATGTGCTATGTGATCAATATCATGCATGTGAAGTTGTGATGGTTAATGGTCATTCATCAGGTGGACACTTATACATTGCACTTGCAGTTCGATGGTTGCACTATTAACCTTATGTTGATGATTAACACCTCATTGTGGATGTGCTCCTCTTTTCGGGAGGTGTTGATGATGAATATCTGATATGATACAAGTTGAGCAAATCGCGTTTGAAGAAAAATAGTTATAAAGAATATACTATGAAAATGATTCACAAGGTTATGTCGGTACTTGTTGATGATGAATACCCGGTAGCCGAAAGGTCCCACCAGATCACACACACACACACATATATACTATTTATTTAACCATATTGATATTTAAATTTTAATACTAAATCAATGCTATAATTACAAATCAATATAATTATTAGGTGTGACAAAATAATTACAAAATACTATGAATTAATATTTAAAACTATTATTTAATTATATTCAGATTAAATTAATAATAACAATATAATATAATTAAAATCAGAAACCGGTCATACCGGTCACCAAAACAAAATACCCGGACCATCCGGTCATAACCGGTCAGGAAACACTACCCTACTGTTTTGATGACCTGCTCAACAGGTCACCCAATATATAACCAAGCATCCTCTCTTTTTTTTGAACCCTAGCCGCCTCTGATCTCCACCATGTGTTAAATTTCTTCCTCTTCTTCCTCTCTTCTCTCTTCTTTCGATCCTCTCCCTTAGACATCCCTTCTACGTGGTCGTATTCTCCCTACCAACCAGAAAAGCCCCATACTGCCACCATCGCTGGCCCAACCGCCACCATTTCCGCACTATACCACCACCATCTCCGGTGAGTTTTATAACTATACTTAGTAGTAGTCACCCAACTTCCTCCTTCACATATTAATTTCTTTTTCCTTTGTATGCAGAAGGGTAATATTCAGCTCATATGGGAACTCAAACCACACGACCAGAGGATTCGTACTGCGACAAATTTGGAGTGTATTGGAGGCCAGATCAGGTATATTTCATGGTTATTTTGGGTTTTTAATATATCTATATATTCGTTATAGCTTAAGTCCCTCACGACGAACCCATTTACCCTTATTGGCTGCATCTGAGTCCATCATATTTTTTTACTCTTTTCTATTTTACCAAGTTTACACACAACACACTCAAATAAATCTTTTTTTATGAAAGAAACCACTGGATAACAAGAATAGACAAATGTGATAATTTTGCTTCACATATATGGCCCACAAACCTTCATATTGGGACCTGGAAAACCATTTTTATCATACTTAATATTTGAAGCTTACTATGTCACATTTGGGCTTAATCATCCTGTTTGAATGTAAAACAACAAAATCCCAGTTATTTTTAACAAAAAGCCAGGCAGTTTTACTTTTCATATCTATTTTCTTAGCTCACAGTGTGTTCAGTTACGAAAATGATGTTGGTTTGTGATTATTAATCTGTGGCTTTGCTTTTCAATAATGAATTAGGCTTTGTAGGGGTTGTGTCAGATTTGATACTTTAATGGTTTCGAAAAGGGGGGACATTTTTCAGATGCATATACATTGTTTAGTCGTTTTTTAACCTAGAACTTTGTCAAAGACTCGTGTAAAAAATTGAAGTTTCATTATAAATTACATTCCTTCATATCTTGGTCAGCTGGCATAGAATTCCTATTAGACAAGTTCATATTAATCCATGTCAATCTTTGTTCTAACTACAACAATATATTGTAGGACTTTGTATACATTAGTAGACGGTTTTATTCAGATTGGGAGGATGTCATTCACGGTCGTGATGATGTTTTTGCCATTGACCCATGGGATATGCCATGCAAGTTACCGTAGGATTTAAGGAAGGCAGACCTGCTTTTACCGAAGGATTTAAAGACATTGGTGATTTTTACTCTTTAAAAGGAAAATCATTTGTTAAGTTTAAGTATGTACAACCACTATCATTTTACTTCCGCATAATTGATGAGGATGGGGAAGAGATTGAATACCCAAACCAGGCGCTGTCCCAGAAGTCATTAACCTTGAGTCTGATTCTGAATTTGTACCAATACTATATGAGGAAGTGGCACCTCCTAGTGGTGGAGACATAAATTGGGAGAAGGTGGTAACACAAAGGATAGTTCATGGTAGGGACCCTTTGGTAAGTGTACCTAAACTTTAGTTTTCCATTATTTTCATGTACAAGTTTTGATTTCCAGCACCACATTGAATTTTTTTATTTATTAACATGCAGAATTTACCGGCACCTCTGGTGGAGAAAATTGTACAATCTGGACAAACGGTGTTAACTGTGAGGGTATTGAACAGAAATTTGGTCCTAGATTGTAATATTCGTCGGGCAAAGAGAAACAAAAATGAAGCCTGTTTATTTCAGGGATGGAATGGGCTATGCAAGGCTATGAGACTGTTTGTTGAAGACAAAATCTTCTTCACTTATGAACAAAATGAACTTCATTTGTTCGTGTTTAGCATGCCAAGACAATTTGTAATAGTGGTTTAGGGGTTAAGCTACTTTATGTGTTTAAGGGTTGTAACTCGGTGGGCTGTGCAAGCTTTGTACCTCTATGTTAATCGTTGTTCTAACTACAAACCTGTATTTTTCACGCACAATCGCTATCCAATAGTATTTCCACTAATGTTAATCGGTGGATCAAGTAATATATCCATGTCATTTATAATTAATACGTTCGATGACACAACACATCATAAATATGGTTTCCATTCCTGTATTTATCAATAACTTTGCACCATTGTTATCTTCCATAACAAAAAAGATGATTATCCTTCCTTATCTTTCCATAACGTTATCTTCCATTGCAGCTACCTCAATCACGATGAATCTAAGTAAAGGAACTAAAATATAATATTAAGCATCATGTATCAAAATTTGTTTCCAGGAATTCAGTCACGTCCACTATCATCAACCGATTTTTATATATAACCATATTTACTTGGTTTTCTTACATAAGGTTTGAGGAGATTTGAACTATTAATTTCTTCATACATATAGTTTAGTATTGAATTGCAATGGGGATGGGAAGCCCAAACAAAATTGAAAATGCTCTTCTGTACGACACGAAAGATCGCATAACATATCTAATTGTTTTAGTTGGTAAATCTTTAATTATTTGTATGGTGTGTTAATGGCTACCAAATTAAGTCTTACATCTCATCATTCGGCTGTTTCTCCTGTTTTTTAACCAAATCCTTCGCCGTAAATAGCATAGCTGAAATTAAAAAACAATATATTTTTTTCTTTCAACAACTAATGGGAAGTAATAGTTAATGGGAATGGGGGAGTCACAACATCTAATTTTTTCTTACACAAAGAGAGTTTGCAATTACATGTAAACAATGTGGCACCAAAGGGGAGTAATCTGAAAAACCAGATTACTAAAGTAGAACCAATACAAAGTGGATCATAAGAAACAGAAACACATCAAATCTCGTGGGGGAGAGAATGTAACTCTAACCATATCCTAATTTGTCCCAATCTTCTCCATCTTCTCTACAAGGTTATATAATCATTTTGACTAACAACACTTAAGCACCAAGGTTCAAATCAAGTTATGACTGTCTTTCACTGAAACCTGAATTTTCAAATTTTTTTCAATTCAACTTTTCACAAACTAGAGGACATAACAATGTCGACCAACAATGTCACATGACCACTGGAACGTGTTTTTTGGAGAATGCTTCCACAACCTATGGGGCTTCCAACCTGGCTCTTGCATACCTCATAGTTACATAATGAATCAAACAGTTGAAGCCATTGTACCCTGAAATAGATTAATCAAACAAGGGTGTCATCTACATCAACAACAACCAACAAGTATTTGTGCTAACAAGTATTTGTTCAGCCTTCTAAATCATAAACTTAACCTAACCAAGTATTTGTTCCGCCTTCTAAATCAACAACTAACAATATCTACATTATTATTATTAGCAAATCACATACTGCCTCACAATTTTTAAATTCACATATCAGATCATATCTTCTGGGCTTCGGCAAATCACATACCCCAATTTCTTGTACATTTATCTCCATAACTTCAACCTTCGACCAAATTTCATGGCAAATTTCAGGTTTCATTGTTCATTCAAATTAAACCAAGTTAGGTTCTATCATGGTTGCCTTCTATCATCTATGTCTTTACTATTAATATGTTTTTCTTATTGTTGATGAGGCCTATTCAATTATCAATTGGTTCCCGGTTACAAGGCACCCTCACAGTTACAACCTTCCTTCCACAACAAGATTACTCCCAATTGTGAAGTCTCTATACAAAAGTAACATGTGAAATCAAAATATACATATGCTTGTAATGAAACATCTAATTGGCACGCATGAATTCAAAGATAAACCTACAACATAAATTCGAATTTCCCCACTCATTTAAACAGATATCGGCACCAATATAGTGCTACATTTAACTCGAGGAATGAACAGTACCTCATGGAGACTAGGAGATATATCTCAACAATTTATCATGCTCCTGGCTCCTGGTTACGGTTTAAACAACTATCCTTCGTATTTGCAGCAGGTTGGAATTGGTAAAAGACTCACAGGTTTTGAAAAGGGGAGAAACCCGTTAGGGTTCGCGACGGTTGCTCAAGGGAGCGACGGCGAAGGTTTCATCTGCTTCATCTCCTTAGACCTTAGACCAAAATTAACCAGTGTTGGTCCAGTTAAACACTATCAGGAATTTCAGACGAGAACACAGGTTTCAGAGGACACGGAACGATCTGAAAGAAAGGGAAGGGAAGGGAAGCCAACCCTGCCGATCAGGAATGACCTTCTAAAGGGCTCACATTGCAAAATTTTCATACATCTTCCTAGCACCATTAACAGGTAACACACCCCAACCATTGGATCATTTTAACTCCCATCCAACGATCACAAAAAAACTGAGGCACCGTGTGTCAGTTTGTGTCAGTTTCAAACTGACACACGGTAGACGAAACCTCTTTTTATCTATTTCTATATTTTCTCTCAAATCACACAACATATCACTTATATTTATTAATTCTCTTCTTATTTAGTAAGATGAAGGTGAAAAATGGGTAAGTAAAGGGTAGTTGAAGAATGAGCTAGTCCTAATATAGGAACTAATTGTTAAAAAGAATTGTTGAGAATATACATGCTGACACAACTAAAGAAAAGGGTAAGTGCATATCTGGATGAGATTTGTAGAAAAATTCTGAAACTTGGGAAAAAACAAAGAAAGGTATTTTGAAGTTTCTTGAATATTTTTACATGCAAAACAAGCACGGGCATCTTAGTAAAAGCTTTCAGGTTGATATTGGGAGAGACTAAGCACTAGCAACCCACGACTTATGGGCACTTTCAAGAAGGAGAACGTGGGTTAGTAGTTTACGTGGTTGTGTTGAAGCTTGAGCAAAAACAAAGAGGATATTTTGAAGCTTTAATTTTGATATATTTTACGTGGAAAATAGGGATGGCAACGGAACCCGAACCTGAACTCGATTTTACGGGTAAAACTCAATATGATTGGGTTTGGGTTTGGTATTGATGAAACCCGCATCTGAACCCGAAAATATATATAAAATTGTAAAACTACTCTTACATATTATGTTTACAACTTAATTTGTTAACAATTTGATCATATTTGAACATTAAGGTATCATATTTTTTGGCAAACAAGATATAAAAGGTTTTTTCGCAACAAAATAATACAAGTTGCATTTTGTTTGACAAAAAAATCTATACATCAAATTAGGTTAGAAAGTGAATTTGAGGTCTACAACGGGTTTGGGTAAACCCGAAACCCGATGGGTTTAGGTTTGGGTTTATATGAGAGTTTAGGTTTGGGATAGACAAAATCCGACCCGTTGTCATCCCCAGTGGAAAACAACCATGGGTTCAGTTCTTTGATATATAACAAGTAATGTGTTTTTCTACTAGAAAACTAGCTAAATTAAAGTAAGCTCGAAACAAACATAACCATCATGATCTCTCAAGAACAATACTAAATTCGTTCTTCTTTTTTTGTTGCTTTAATTTTTCCCTATTTTCTCAAAACTTTTGTTGCTCCATAATTAACATGTATATATATTAAGGTTGTTTGGATAAAAATTTAATTAAATACTTATGATAATGAGTACTTACTCATAAATTAATTTAAGAAACTTATTAAAATGGATTCATTTACTGTACACAAGTTTTTCTTTGTGTAAGGTTACACAACCCTAGAAAAACCTTCTACAGCAGGTGGATCCGGTTTTTTTCATTTAAAATTAAATACAAAATGTATTTTCAGTTTTACTCCATATGTAACATAAATCATGATTTAAACTCCATACTTCATCTAATTCATTCTTTCCTTTATCAGTTATCTAATCAACAAATGACCCTGTACACACATCAGATATAATCATGACTGGATCTTAAATGTTTATTATTGAGATTGAGATAAAATAGAGCAACCATATAACATCAAAGCTTGGTCGAACAAGGATCTGTTTGGCAAAGCGTTAATTTTTTTTTTTGACAGGGAACTTAATAATTCATTAAGAAGAAAGGGACATAATGTTCATGAGCACATGTTGTTGAATACAGAAGGGAGACACCAATCCACTCATTATCATCATGAGCCAAGGAAAATCTAGACAGTTCATGTGGCACCCAATTGACAACCTAAATTAATAATCTGTTGCAGCAGCCATTGCACCGCCTCTGCAAAACGGACTGCACTATTCCAAGACAATCTGATTCAATCCTCACTTTAGTAAATCCACGCTCCAAAGCCATCTGTAAACCCAGCTTAATGGCTAAGCGTTAAATTGAACAGAGCATCAAAGCTTGGTCGCATATTGCGTGTTTGTGACCTGATTTCTGAAGAAGGTTATGTGAGTGATTTTAGACCCGATTAGAAGATTGGTCGAAGAAGGAAATCAGCAAATCGAAGAACAACAAGAAGCTAATGCGTTTAACAGATTGACATTACCTTTCCGTTCTACCAAACCCTCAAATAGCACCAAAGATCGAATCCGCGGCAACAGGAACCAGCATCAACAACCTCCAAAGGTCGAAGCCAACCCCCAACCCAATTTCGCATATTCAGCGTTGCAAATCCCTAAATTCGCAGCAACAAAACGAAGCCAAAACAGAAGAGAACCCAACCCCCAATCCAATTTCGCATAACCAATATTCAAATCCCTAAATTCGCACAACAAATCGAAGTCACAACAGAACCCTAACTTCGTAATGCAGATGAACCATGAACCATGATCCATGAAGGACGAAGCAACGAGAAAGTCCCCACATGGCGTTACACAGAATGGCGGTAGAGAAGAGGGGAAGAGGGGAATGTGGAATGAAAGAGGTATGAACGACGATGACAACGACTTCATGGTTTAAGACGAGTCGGGGTAAAACTTGTTAATACCAATACATTTGGGGAGTTTTTATACTTTAAGAAACCTATGAGGCCAGAACATAATTTAGCAAAATCAAAAAATCAAAATAAAATAACAGGGAGGAAACTGGCTATAGAAGGTTTTTCTAGGGTTGTGTAACCTTACACAAGGAAAAACTTGTGTACAGTAAATATACAAGAAAAGTATAAGCAATAGCTCAATATTTTATCCGTAGATTACAAACTATTTACACATGTTCTCCAAAACACACTTATGTAATTGTGCTATAAGATATACTCAATTACTTCAAGCCAATCATTTTTGTACTGTTTTATTTATGTCTCATTATATAATATTATTACAATTCTAATACTTAACCACTAAATAGTGTATGACACCCAATGACACTTATTTTTATGGGGGATTTTTAACCATCACGAAGTGAAAACACTATATATTTTCACTTTATTATGATGATAGAAAACAATCACAAAAGTGGGTATTGATGAGTGTTGCCACTATTTAATAGTTTACCCATCTATTCTATACTAGTATTGATTAGCTGGTCATGTAATGTGGTATTCAGAACTGAAGGTGAAGTGGAAATAAGGGTGGTTTTGTGAGTTGATTTTAGAGGCAAAGGAAAAAATGGAGGAGCTAGGCTCATGAGAACCTCTCTCATTGTTTGGGAGATTTTAAGAAGGGTGGATTGGTTTGGGATTTTGGCGACTCTTTTTCACCGTGAAACTTAAAATTATAAGAGAAAATGGGAGGTGCACTGACAGTGTAAACTTGTTTTACATTGTTTTACACATGCACCCAATTAATTTCCGTCACATCAGCAATTTATTAATTTACTAATTAAAATTAAAAAAGAATTGTAACCACTTAGTCTTATGTGGCATAATATGATTGGACGTCAGTGTAAAACTTATTTATACTAACGGTGTATATCCATTAATCTCAAATTATAATACGACATTTTGGCAACTCTTTTTCACGGAGAAACGTAACTTGGTTTGACTTCTTAGCTTTTTTTTATTTATTAAAGACTTATCACATCTTTTCATTACAGGAACCACGCGTTTTTCTTGAATATGCAACATAGGTGGCTGAGTCAAAGCAAGTTTGGTGGGTATTGGATTAAACTTTATATAATGGATTCATATCTACTTTGATGGATAGACAAGAATGGTCCCATCTCAATTTTCTGAAGTATTTGACGAGCCGAGATTCTCTCAAATGTAAAAAAATTTGAGAGTGTCAAATTTTATCATCTCACAATTAACTTTTGTGTAGATAATAAATGAAAAATAAAATAAAATAAAATTAATGGTGAGATGATGAAATTTGACGCTCTCAAATTTTTTTACATATGAGAGGATCTAAAGACACTGTTTTTGCAGACACACAAATCGATTTCTAAAATGAAAGTGCTACATAAGTTGCCCTTGCGTGCAGAAGATATATATGCCCACCTAAATAGGCGGGTTATAAGGGAATTTGATTCAGAGATGATTTCTTAGTTCAAATTTCATCATACATGGTAGAAGTTTCCATAAAATAATCTAAATCGAATATTAGCTTGAGGTTGACTTGGACTTTAAGGACGGAACAAAATTTCCATGTCCAACAAATCACAATAACGCGATACAGCAAATAGGGTGAAAAGAAAGTTAGGTTAACTTTGTCAAGGAGAGGAATAGAAATATGATTTTGTTAAATCTGCTGAATGAGAAACCAAAAGTGAAATCAAGTTACAATGCACGTACTTGTAGACTTACTTACCCGTTATCATGTGTTTTAATTTAACTTTTTATTAAAAAGTAGAGGTAGTAAGATTAGATTTTGAATCTCTTGATCATAGAAACTCTAATATCATGTCAAACAATTAATAATCCTATAAAGTATAAGTTGTTTGATAAGAACTATTATCTAAAATTAATTAATTTAAAAAAGTAGAGGGTTGACTTGGAGTGCTATCATACAAGGATGGCAAGGTGGATGTAGCTAAGAAGGTTGGCCTCTTACCGAGCGCCGCCAAGGATCTAGAACGCCACATGTCCTGTTTGGCATAGGGGCAGAAGCTAATAGATGAATAATGGATTTTTTATAATAAAAAATTATAAAAAAAATAATGGAACTTGACCTCCCTTCCATAATGGAACTTGACCTCCCTTCCTCAAAGCAGTTTGTAATTCATATTGCCATAGGTAATAGATTAGCATCAAGTTCGAAATAGTTTATTTAAATTTAGGGTTTAGGGTGATTTATATACAACCGGTCATCCCAAAAGCAGTTTGTAATTCATAAAGCTATAAACAATTGATATGTTCATCTACAACATGCTGAAACTCAACTTTTTATTAGAAGAATTGAGGGGCATGATTGAACTCTAGACTATTTAGTTACAGATGCTCTGATATCATACCAAACAATCAATTATCCCAAAACTTTATGTTGTTGTTAGTCACTCTAACTTCAAGCTAGTTACTTTAGTTCTTTAATTTCTTTAATTATAAAGTAAAAACGTCTTTATAACTTATATTGGTCTTTTTACTCTTCACATGTTTCCACTATCATTTATTACTAAACGGGTAAATGGTCACTTTGGTCCTCAAAAGTGTCAACCGACTTCACATTCGTCCCTGAATGAATTTTATCCATCCCGCGGTCCCTCAAAGTGTCAAACGTCTGTCAATTTAGTCCTTCCGTTAAAAAAATTATAATAGACGTTAACAGATTCATTTTTTATATTTTTTTACCAACGTGGAAATGATTTAAATTTAAAAAAAAAAAGTAACTAAAAAATTGATTAAATAAAAAAACTCAATTAAAAATTAAAAACACAAAATCCTAATCTCCTCTTCTCATCTTCTTCTTACTTTTTTTTTCTTCATCTTCTTCATCAATTCTTCCATCACCATCAAACCCCATCACAACTCAATATTCTCCCTGCTTACAAGGGAGTCCCAATTAACCATACAATCCCTTTGACCTGTAGAACCAAGTCTTCCATGTGATTTTGATGCACCATGGTCCATGGGATGTTGGCCCTCCACCAAATCCATGCCCGCTTCATCCCACCTTGGAAATATATAAAAGATAATTTTAACTTGCTCTCAAGTAACTAAATAGACATAGATCTATAAACATGGTAGCATCCTTTAATTGCTTGCTTGATTCACATGGAAGGATTCAACATGAAACAGAAATATCCACACGCAGAAACTTACAATGACCAGAACAGGCGTGGAATCAACAACAACCATCAACACCGCCGCCACACAGTCGTCAAAACCCAAACTTTCAACAACCCATTTCTCAAAACCCAAACTTTCAACAACACATTCTTCAAAACCCCAATTTTCAACAACACATTCCTCAAAACCCCAATTTTTGAGCACCCATTTCTCAAAACCCCAACTTCCAATGACCCAGTTCTCAAAAGCTTTGAGAGGAAGTTCAGTTTCAGGTGATTTGGCCATGCCTCCATCCCCCTTCACCCAGATCGAGCCATCATCCTCTTCACACACTCTGACCTAGGTTCTGTAGTGGTGAGGAAAAAGATTTGATTGAAACTTCAAACCAAAAGAGGAAAACATTGAAGCTTTTCAATGGGTTTGGAAATCTCTACTCAGATCTGTGGGTTTGGAAATCTCATTAGGGTAGAAAGAAATGGGTTTCAGTGGGGGTGGGGGATGGACTTTGCAGTGGGGGATTGGGTTGTGATTAAAGGATTGGTGAAGATGATGAAGAAGATGAAGAACGATGGTGATGGCTGGTGGTTAGGATTTTTTGTGTTTTATTTAATTGAACTTTAGTAAATTTGTTATTTTAATTTGATTTAATAATTTTTCAGCTTAAAAAAAAGAAATAGGTAACGTTTGTTAAGTTTTTTTAACGGAAGGACTAATATGAATGATGTTTCTCACATTCAGGGACCGCGAGATGAATAAAATTCATTCAGGGACGAATGTGAAGTCGGTGGACACTTTCGAGGACCAAAGTGACCATTTACCCATTACTAAACATGCTCATATAAACATTCGAAAAATGTTTCGTTCATATAAACATTCAAAAATGTTTCATGTACCAGTCATATATTTAAACGAGTCAAATAAGACAGAAAGGGAAGAGAGCTAGTTTTAGATATATGGCATATTGTAACAAAAAGAGAGATTCAAATACTTCCTTCAAAGTATCATGTGCCAATACGCACCATTGCTTTTATAGTTACTGAACCCAATACTAAATGCCTAAGGAACCCAACTTTTTACTAATTGTACCCAACTATTTACGAGTTTGTAATAAATCTAATTGGTGTGATATATGTATTTTGGCATACATAATCATAACTCATTAACATTCTATGTGACATTGCTGATGTGGAGTATAAACTAAGGTGAATTCATTTTAAAACATTCATCTCTAATACACACATCCCCCTAAATTTACTGAAACCTAAATCAGACCAAAATAAAACACTGTGATTGAATACATTTTCAACCCACACTTTTCAAAGGAACGAAAGATCAGTGAGTTGAATTGGATGAATGGACTTTCATATCCAACTCAACTCTAATACAAACACACCCTCATCTTAAGAACTTGTTGCATAACTTATACCACAGTCCAGAAGGGAGAGAAGGATATTTCTTTTGGTCCCCTCCTGCAAAATATCATTTTGGTACAGGGGAAAGGGGTTGGGATGACAGGATTTGAACCCTGCACTTGAAATTTGTATCCCCGAACTTTTACCATTTGAACTACTAAAGGGGAGCAAAAGATGTATATCTCACTAGCCTGATTTGTATCAGATCACATTCATTTATGATTTGGGAAGCGCAAGTGTTTCAAGTATCATTTTACAGATCATGACAAAAGTTAAGTCAAACATGCCAGGTGCCAGCACACCAGATTCCAGGGTATCTAATTAATCACACAGAATAGTTTATACAATTACACAATATACACTATGAAGAATAATGTTTACATCGATGAAAAGGACCCAAATATTCCTTCCCAAAGTAGAAATCTCCTATTGAATGTAGTTAATGAACTAGAGCCAATCATGATTCATGATGATTCACACCATGAAAGAATGCAAGCATCTAAGCATATGTATACCACTACTGTATGTACATATACATATGACTTCTCTAAGCATATAGCGTGCTTGGAATAACTTCTCTCAATTCTGAAACCTTGAAGCAGCTTCTCCCAAGAATTGATTCTAAATTATAGAGGGGTTTCCAAACATCACTTTGAGATTTACTAATCAGACGAAAAGCTAACTAACAAAATTGCGCCAGGAGCCTCGAGGAAACCATGACATCAAGTGGGTGACTCTGCCAGAAGAAGAGTATGCCACCAACCGCAGGCAACGTTTTTAGCTACACAACCTTCGATGGTGACTTCAGAAGGAACGTTACGGTCAATCACGTCGCCGAGGCCAAGCTGCCACACCCAGAAATTACAACTTACAACAGAATGATTTAGTACCAAGGAAGATGCCACTAATTCACATAATAACTATAAGTCTATAACTTTATCACTTAAATAACATGTGGTCAGATAGAAGTTTCAAAAATATTGCTCCTTTAAAATTTGAAAATGATACACATATAAATGGTAGTGCAATGCACGCACCTGTCCGTACTTGTTCCATCCCCAGCAGAATACTTTTCCATTGTCTTGAAGAAATGAAAACAAAAGAACTAATGAGAATCTGTTCAAATTTTAAAATACAACATTGATGTGCATAATGATGAGAAACTGGCCCCTCAATTATGTATCAGTATGACTAAGGCAAAAAGAACATGCATGATTATTGTGAAAGTAAAAAAAAAAAAACAGCAATGTGCTATCTTAATTTGACAGAGATTACATGAAATAATTCATAGCCAACCCTCTCCAAAGATTATTCAAATTTTAGTAGCACCTATGTAATTATGGACTTCCCTAGAATAAAGAATATTTTCACCTCAACGCCATTTCATAGTAGCAGACACCCCACATTTTTCAAAACAAAAAAGAAAACTGTTCGTTTCATTATTTTCTGTGGCTCTAATCAGTGCCTTGGCATATGGTACTTCAACCAAACTTGAGGAAAAATGCCTGTGCCATAACTTTTGGTCTAAACTATCTTTATAATTAATTAGGAGAAAAAAAGGGTTGTTGAGAAATCAAACAGGTATTCAAATCCAACAGTTGTTAAGGATATATTAAAGTGACTTCAATCATGGAAGGACAGCTATGCAGTTATGAAAATGCCTAAGCAGGTCTGGTTATTATGGTATACCTGTCATTAGAGCAGTGTGACGAGCCCCACATGATATGCTCTTTACATTCATATTTTCCAAGCTCGGACAATCCAGTAGTCTTGGAAGAGTCTGCTTCAAAATTCAAGTTAACATTTAAAACTAATATCACAGAATGCCTAATTGAACTTATGAATAGGAATGATAATCAGACTCACACTCAATAGGTACCTATAAAAATAACCCATAATGGAGGGTTTTTACCCATCAAATGTGTCTAGGTCCAAAAATGTCTAATACTTACAAAATTTTGTGGGTATGGGGCACATATGGGTATTATGGCACCTAATCTACCAATACCCACAAATATTTCATCAAATCTTTGATTAGAAGTTAAAAGATTTTTAACAACTTTCCAATCATGCTAAATATTTTTGGACGTAGTATTTTATATCTAGGAATTGAATGATCTTTATATGTTTTTCAATTTGAATTATATGTTATCTTATAATTAGTGCTTTTTTATTTTGATGATTTCCACCCTTGATTTTAGTATAAATTAGGGTTCATATTTTACAACTTTATGAAAGAAACACATTATGGAAGGTCATATTCACATTAACTAAAATGTGGGTAATGGATCTGATGCCGGTGTATTGGTATTCAAAGGGTTAGGGTACAAATATTAGAGTTATTAGAGCATCTCCAATGCAGGGTTGCTAGTTGGGTTGTTAAACACTATTCTGGTGGGCCCAAACTGCCACATATGATTTAAGCAACCCAAGCAGAATTCGCTCCAACCACGGTTGCTTATTTTACTTTTGGTTGGGTCCCACTATACCTATATATTTATATCATTTCAAGGCCATGGCACTATTCAAGTTCATGAATGAAAGAGAAAATATAATTTTTTAGTCAAAAGTAGGAAGAAAGAGAATAAGCAACCGTTGCTTAAATAAGCCACGTTGCTAAAATTTAAGCAACCAGAACTGTCATGTCATGTTTGTTGCTCCAATGGCGCTCCAAAATAAGCAACGTTGCTTAACTGCGCCAACTAGTTTAAGCAACCCCCATTGGAGATGCCAAGAGCACTTAAGCAACGTTGCTTATTTTGGAGCACCATTGGTGCAGTATGACGTGGCACTCGGGTTGCTTAAATTTAAGCAAGGGTTGCTTATTCTCTTTCTTCTTGCTTTTTGATTAAAAAATTATACTTTCTCTTTCATTCATGAACGTGTCATGATCTTGAAATAATATAATTATATGAAGTATAGTGGGACCTAAACAAGAGTAAAATAAGCAACCATGGTTGGAGCGAATTCTGCTTGGATTGCTTAAATCCTATGTGGCAGTCTGGGTCCAGCAGAATAGTGTTTAAGCAACCCAACTACCAACCTTGCATTGGAGATGCTCTTAGTACCCAACCGGGTGTGGGTCCAGATACAACTACCTTATTAAAATGTGGATATAGAAATGAGTGTAGTACCCTACCCAGTCATTACTCATTGTTATTCCTACTTAAGAACAATGACATGCATTTGGAGTTTTAGACTTTTAGTTGACTGCCATAATGTAGTTATAGTACATTGGATGCTAATACAGTCATGTCATGTTTCATTTTATGTTTTAGTGACAAAAAAGCGGGAGCATCGGACTTCTATGGTGAATGTCTAGGGCGTACCTCAGCTTGTTCAGCACCAGTTCCCAGTTGCCCAAACTGGTTTCCACCAAATGCATATACATCACCATCAGAAGATGTACAGACAGTATGCCACAGTCCTGCAGCAACTCCTTCTATTCGGATACCCAATAAGGATGATACGCAAGTTGGGCTCAGTTCATCATCTGTACTTCCTTGCCCACACTATTCCATAACAAGATAACATTTAGTATAACAAGAATAAGCATGCATCAACCAAGACAGTGATTAGAAAGAAAAATACTGTAAAGGAAAGAACAGAAGATCCCTTGTTAGAGTGGACCTCATATTCAACATCTACATTGTTTTTGTCCCCATATTCGACTTTACCAACATGTTGATCCTAAAGAATGATAAACATTCCATAGTATTGAGGCATTGTTGTAGGTCAATATATATTGCAACTGATCAAAGTATAATTTAGCTAAGCAAAGAAAATTCATGAAGTATGTGATAAAGCCTCAAGTCAAGCAATTTTGGGCAAATCAGCACATAATTTTGAATATGTGCATGCAGCAAATATACAGTACCAAGGAAGCATTAGCTAGTGAAATAAACAAGATGTAGCTGACATGAAAACTTAAGCAATAAAGTAAGCACCTAAAAGGAGCTGCTACTCGAGTAAAGGTCCAAGTACAATACATGGAAAACACATCCCATATCAAGAAATAACATGTAGAACAACTGATAAATTTTCATTTTATCTTTGTATCTTATTGAGATCCCCAGGAGGTCAATTGCATGGTCTACCCCAGAAGGGATTCAGCACTAGAATATCCCTTTTAACAATGAATACTGGCGAAATTTGCTGAAAAGGGGAGCTCTACATGTGTAATGCTGGTAAACAATATCCTTAGGTAGGTAACGGAATATAATTTACAATTCCAAATAGGATAGGTAGGTAGACAGAAAGTTTCAAAGTTATCCCTAATTCACCTTCAATTACCTGTCCATAAAGTCCCCATCCAAATGCAAGCACAGCTCCAGCATCTGTCATTTCAACAGGGAGATAATGGAAAATCAGTATTCATGACTTGTGAAATTGATCATAAATAGATAAGAATATAAGGAAGTATTTAGCAACCTTGGATGTAGAGCAATTTTCTATATCCTAACTATCAATTCCAAATCTAGCATCCAGAAAGACACTATTTATAGACATTTTAACAAATTTATGGACCCTATATTAAGCATTTTGTTTCTCCCTCTCATCAAATCAAACAATTCTGTGCTGATTGTACCATATAATGAGGAGTATACCTCTTTACAAACACCATAAACTTTCAACCCTGTACTACTTAGGTTAATCGCATTATAAATGAAGCACAGGGATATTCTCACTTTTGGTTCCCCAAATAAACTAATGCAGGCTGTCCTGAAAGATATTCACCGGGTAATACTGATAGACTGACACATACATACCTGTGACTACTGCACTGTGTCGACCTCCACAGGCAATCGCTTTTACATAACTTCCAGGAACTCTAACATTGTGCCCCTCTGACCTCAAGTTTCCCCGAGCCAATGGTGCTGGTATATCTTTACCATAAGAAGAGGAATCAATACAAGGAACAAGATGGGGTGAGGACACCATACGTATTCTAGAACCCAAACCAAGCTGCCCTTCACCTCCATAGCCCCAACCCCACACCTGTCCTATATCTGAAACTTCCACAAAATTACAATCAATGGCATGTGACATATCTGATCTTCCATAGCCCAAAAAATCATGCTTCAACCAAAAGATGGTCACATTACAACGGATCGTCACATCACATTATATAAAATTATAAGCTTAGGTTAATAAATAGTCCATAATGTAGTTAATACCTGACAATGCTAGGGTATGGCGTCCACCAGCAGCAACACTAGTTATCCTCACCCCCGGATTTAGAGTGACAAGGCAGGGCAAAGCTGTCAGAACATCATCACCCGATGATGAGGTTTCAGCTGTTTGCTTTGCTGAAGATACTCTCCTTCTCTTTGTATTTTCTTCTCCGCTGGTACTAGATGCAATTCCTCCGGTGGATTTTGAGACTTGAGCATGAGGGCTCACTGTAGAAAACCACTCTATATCAGTTAGACAGATAAAGGCTAACTAAGTATCCTTCGTTGTGGGTTTCAAACATTCTATACTATATAGTAGCCGTTCCCCATATGGGAACTCCATGGTGTACATCTTGGCTAGCTCAAACCACCTCCAAGGAGGGACATGTAGCTGTAGACAAATGACCATTGTAAAGAGGCCAAACATACCTTGCTCCGTCAAGAATGAACTCTGCCCTTCAGGACTTACACCTGTTGGCGGTTCACCAAATACTTTTCCAGATGGAACACATTCCTTCCATCCCCATGTGTAAACTTCTCCACAATCTGCAAAGGAATAGGATACAATCTTGTAAGATCAAAACTTGGTTGATGGAGAGACAATCTATTGACTAGTTAAATGATAATTTCTTGAATTTGTTTCGGATTCACTGCTTGTATTATGAGTTAACTGTAAGTAATTTTGGAAAATTTCTCCAGCAACACAATACAACATTACAACATATTCAATTTTAGTTTATCTTTCTTCTTTCAATCACATAATATTGGGTTTTTTATCAGGTAGGCAATAAGGAAATTAAGCTTACCCGTTACAGAAACACAATGTGCCCATCCAGCTGTAGCTTTTACAATTGCTTCAGTTGGAAGAGGGAAAGGCTCTGGGATTTCCTTTACAAATAAACTATAAAACATTAGTTGACTGACAAAAAGAAGAGACAAACAGAAAACATTGTCACTCAATGAGGTCATGCATTACCCCGTGCTTGCCAGACGTCACATAGCTTTGACCTAAATCATCTGTTGAACCCCATGTTATGAGCTTTCCTGGCTCTGATTAAGGAAGAAAGTGTGACCAACAATGAAAAACTCTGAGTTAATAAAATGTGAAAAAGAAAATGCTAGAAGCACAATCACAAATACAATCATTTAAACAAGAAAACAAACAACAGCTACACTCATACTGAAGACATTTCCTTACCCTGGCATACTGACATTAAACATAAATAGACCTAAGGACAACAAAAATTCCATTCAAGTGAATGGACTAGGGGTTGATGAAAACAAGTAAAACCAGTTAAAAACCACTAGCTAGCACTGAAAGCTTAACAAACATATAGAAACCTCTCAAACTATTCTCCTTGTAACTGACCAATTCCAAAAAAATCACACAAAGCAATAAAGACTTCACTGAGCAAAACATCAGTGTGAAGATAAAGCAACTGAGTTTCACACTCCATTAACAGGGAAATGAGAAAACAAATCCAAAAAGTCAAAGTTATCATTTCAAGCTACTAATCTACACAAAAAGAAACAGAACAAATGTAATGAAGAAGCTAGCAATTCCTTTGATTCAGAACCCCAAGAACAAAAATTTCCACCCAAAATCAACTTGATTCTAAAATTAAATAAACAAAAAAGGAAATTTAAACAAAAAGCTAATGGGAATTTCCAAAAACAAAAAAAAAACAAAAAAAAAAAACCAGCAACCAAGGATAGAAGGGAATTGGAAAAAAAGGTAAAGCACCAGAGATAGCCATGGCGAATCCACAACCACCACCGCAAACATCTTTCCAGGAATACCCCGACGCCGGAGCCCTAACCATCACCGGCGTCAACAGCGGCGTTCTCTGCGGCAGTGCTCCGGGCAAGTAACCCCACATATACACCATCCTCTCTTTGGCCACTTGCATTGCTTCATTATTCCCATCGCCATTCATGGCGAATCACACAAGAATCAAAGACCCAATGCAGTAAAGTTTTCAACTTTGCACTCAATTTCTGGCGGGTTCTGTTTGGCAACCAAGAAAATTCCTGACCTAATTGTTTTTCCTCAGTGCATAAAAGGGGGAAGCGTATCATTTTCAGCGGAACGCAGGTGCCACGTAGGATTGTCACGTGGTTTGTGGACACGTGGCGTGTTTCTAGCCGCTATGTGGTTCGGGTGTTTTCAGCCACGAGTTTTGGGGAAGTTTCTGGAAGGTCATAAACCCTCTTTCAGTCTTTCCAAACCAAACATGCTTTGTGAGTTTGAAGGTGGTGGTACGTGTCATGTTTTCTCTCTTGCCATTTGTTGACCCTCCAGCAACATTTAATCATTGTGTACACCCACGTGAAGGATTCATGAAGTGACACGTCACCTAAGGGCCTCTAGTGGGAACTGAAGTTGTGAGATAGTGTGGGGTGATTGTGATTTGGGGCTACTTTTGGAAACTATGAATCTCAAGAATTATTGCTTTATTTAGATTTAGATTTAGATTTAGATTTAGATGTGAGAGTGATTTTTTTCTTTTACAGGGGGAAAACAAGTAAATTAACCTAGATTATTAAGACATAAAATTCAATGACAAAAGAGGGTAGGAGCCTCTAGACGTTATGTGAATTGTGAAGTGCCATCTTGAGATTGCACTCCCTTGACACATAATCAATAATCAATAGTAGAAGTGAAAATTTCTGACCTAATCTTTTCCTACCTGTACGGTTTTCCAATTTTTCATCTTTTCTTTGGTTACACAAAAACATGTACAAAACAAAAATGCTAAAGTTACTTTCTTGGCAAACTTTTACATGATGGTTCATGCGAGTGGGTTATAATGTTGTTTCTGTATTATCCAATGAATGAATGTCATGTGTAAATGGATGCCTAGTGAGTGTCATGTCATTATAACTTCTGAAATCTCAAATATGGTCCCTCAGTTTTTAGTATTAAGAAATGTACCATACAATGTCTTATGTTTTTAATTTTAATTTTATTTGGGGTAAATTTTGACCTAATTTCAGATCTCGTCTTGTTCTTCATCCTCTTCTTTGTCTCATCGCCACCACGTTCATCTTGTCAGTCGTTCATCTTCTTGTCAAAGTTATTGAGCTGATGTGGTCATAATCTGGTGTGCCATTTTCTTCAGCTTCTTTGTCTCGTTACTGTTGTGTTCTACATCTTCTTCATCTCGCCGCTGATGCGTTCTTCATCTTCTCCATCTCGTCGCTGCTATGACTTCAGCTTCTATGTAGCGTTCTTCATCTTCGACGAGGTGATGGATTTTTCCTGCAATGGTCGCTGGCGCGGTGGCTAGGGTGCGGTGCTCGCGGTGGATGCGACTACCGCAACTTCAGGTTTGGGACGATGTTTGCGGGTGGAGAGAAGGGTTGTGCGCAATACCCGATATGCGGTGGTGGCGTTGCAGCGGAGAGGAGACCACGACGGGTAAGGTTCTCGATGTGAGTTAGAGCGAGGAAGGAGGAAGAAGAGAAAGGGAAGCCCGAAGAAGGTGGTGCGGCGCGGCGGCATTCTGCAACATTCTAGATCTAGGAACCACCACTGACCAAAATTGAACAGAAAACTCCCAGAACAATTGAATAACACTCAGATCAGAACAAGAACATGAGAGAGACGAGACAAAGGTGTTGGAGCGTGAGACACGAAGTGGTGGTTGGCCGGAGATGGTCGCGCCACGGTGACGACGACGGCAGTGTTGAGAAGCAACAACACATGAGAAGCAGCAAAGATGGGAAAATAAAATGGGTCTGTTTCTGTAATGTTTTTTTTTTCTAATTTAAAAAATAATTAAAAAAGTAAATAGTTGGAGGATAAAATGCAAAACTTAAATAGTTTAAGGACCTAAATTTAAAAAATAAAATTTATTAGTCAAACAGATGACATGGCAGCTAGAGTACACTAGGCATCTTTCTATTGGACACTAATTGAGGGGCATGGCTGATGTTTAAAACACAACCAGCATTTTTAAGTTTGCCTACTTTCTTTTGGTAAAAATCTTTTAGGGAAGAGGAATGAATCTCGATTATCATACTAAATAATATTTATATGGCTTGATTTTTCATTTTTCTAATACCTATCTCAAACCTTAGTATTATATACTATATAGTTACTTAATTGTTTTTTTATCTAAGATGATTTTCCTATTTGACCTTGTATTATACACGACTTTGGTTTCATTTTCACACTTACTAATTAAGTGGAATGCAGTGGAGAGAAGAGTGAGATAGAAAAAAAAACGTAAGACACTACACCAGAAAAGGGCTTTTACAGCGCCCCTTTTACAGCGGTTTAGGTGGCAGCCGCTGTAACAACACAAAGACGGAGCGGTTGATGGGCTATTACAGCGTTTTATTAAACTAACCGCTGTAAAAGCATTACCTTTTAACAGCGGTTCTCTTAGAAGGCGTTGTAAACACGAAAACACGGAGCGGTAATAGGCTTTTATAGCGGTTTATATACTGACCGCTGTAAAAAATAGGTTCCACTATTTACAGCGTTTATTAAACTAACCGCTGTATAAGTAACGTAAATAATAAAAATCAAGAATTCAGGTTCTGTGGATCGAACCCAGGTTCCCTTAATAAAAGGCAATAGTCTTTCCACTAGGTTAGAATCACTTTATGATAGATTTGTACAATTTATAGTATTAATATAAGATTTAGTTGATTTCTTTAATAATTGGTTCAAAAAATGTTCTGTGTGGGATTCGAACCCGAGGCACCACAGAAAATATAATGAGTCCTTTCCACTGGGCTGTTACACGCTTTTTGTCAGTTTATTCGTTTTGTATATATAAGTATTATTTTCTTTATTGATTTTGTAAAATTACATCTGTAACTGCAAACCCTTATTTTTTACCAGTTACATCTTTCACCACTCTGCTACCTCACGACGTAATCTCGACCTGCTTCTTCTCTCAAAGCCCTCGCCACCTCCTGCCTCCGCCGTCCTTGCCGTCGCCGCCTCCATCCCTTCCGCCTCTGCCTCCGTCCCTGCTGCGCCGCTGCCTCTCTTGTTTTGGGTCGCTTCCTGCACGGTTGTTGCCCTGTTCTCATTATCAACCTTCCATTGTTCCTCAATCCTCTCCACAAGCAATTTTCCTCTTCCTCATAAGGTAATACTTTGATCTGATGCTATGATGTTCTTCATTTTTGTAACTGCACAGCCTAGGGTCTGAGTTGGTTTTGCTGCTGTTGAAATTTCCTGAAATTTTCTCCATACTCTATGCTATTAATCTTTTATTTGTTCTATTCACACTGTGTTTGGTTATGAATATCAATTAGGTAGCTTCAATTTTGGCTTTACAGCTAAGAGTATCAGTTCAAATATCAATTAGGTAGCTTCAAATCATTCACTGAAATCTTCTATGTGGGGGGCATGGGGGAAAGTTGCAAATGACACAGTGGTGGCAAGAATGTCAAAACTGGTTGAAGAGGCTTCTAGCAGAAAATCTCAAGCACAGAGATTCATAGATAATTTTTCAAATTACTATATTCCTGGTAAGTATCAAGTACATAGACAAACTTTTCTGTTTGAGGAAATGGGAAAAAAATCTTCACTAATTGTTAAATTCACTTTCAGTGTTATACTTAGATTGCTAAATATGTTTGCATCGATTTTTGTTCTATGGCAGTGGTTGCCTTGATTTCAGCTAGCATTGTTGTGGTTCCGGTTGCATTAGGAGTTCCTGATATTGAGCCTTGGTTTCATCAAGCAATTGTAGTTTTATTGAGTGGATGTCCTTGTGCTCTCATCCTCTCCACACCTGTTGCAGTCTTTTGTGCTCTCACAAAAGCTGCAATAAGTGGATTACTGCTGAAAGGTGGAGATTATCTCGAAACACTTTCTGGAATTAAGACAGTGGCTTTTGATAAAACGGGAACAATAACAAGAGGAGAGTTCTCAGTGACAGATTTTTGTGCTGTAGATGACATTAGCATTGAGACCTTATTATACTGGTAACTTTTATTAATTAAACATAAAAATGTCAATCCATTGTGTTTAGAGATTAATTTATAACTCTTTGAAGACTAACTGGATTTTGTTAATGAAAACATTGAAGGGTTTCAAGTATTGAGAGTAAATCAAGTCATCTAATGGCAGCTGCACTAGTGGAATATGGATTGTTGCACTCTATAAAACCAGTCCCTGAAAATGTGGAGAACTTTCAAAATTTTCCAGGGGAAGGAATTTCTGGTACAATTGATGAGATAGATGTCTATATAGGCAATAGGAGAATTGCTGTCAGAGCTGGCTGTGAAAGAGGTGATTACAAAACAGTGCCTTTAGTCTAATTCTTGTAGGATTTCTAATTTTAGCATGTGTAATTTATGACAAGATCAATAATTCAAGAGTGGATCTATAGTCCCCTTTGGGTGCAATTCAGGTTGATTTCAATATTCTATCTGCTTCATTGCTCATAGTCACATGTTTATCATTTAATTTGTTAGTATATGCACTATGTTGAATCATTTTATCATGTTTATAGTCAATAGCCACATGCAAGTTCAAAGTCACGAGACTTCAACCCAAAAACAATGCTGTGAGCCAACTCTAGTTGGAGTCTTCAGCCTAGTTGATGCTTGCAGATCAGGTGCTTTGGAAGCAATAGAAGAGCTAAACTCATTAGGTGTGCGATCAGCCATGCTGACAGGCGATAGTGCTCAGGTTGCTAAATTTGTGCAGAGCCAGGTATTTTCACAATAATCTGTACTCTAACTAACCAACAACCTAATGACAAGTGTATGTTCGGAAACTCATCTGAATACCATGGTGAAATCGAAATCATGGTTGATAGAAGCAACTTCCCTTAGCTTTTGCTTCTGTCCACCATAATCTTGGCTTCACTGTGATTTTTGAACTAGTTTCCTAACATGCACTAATGTCTAATACTGCTTGTTATGACATGTACTTCAACTTTGAACTTATAAAACTTTTGACTCATTCTCTGCAGTTGAACAAAATTATATTTCGTGGGATATCATTGAGGTATAATATTAACTCGTTATTACCGTTTAGTACGTTTATATACAGCGGTAATAATGCTAAGTGCTAACAATTTGCTGCTACAGATTCTGTTTGCACATTGCAGGTCTGTAACGATATAAATTTTTCATACTCCCAGCAACTAAGATATTGCAGCTAATTACTGGAATTATAAATGGTGATGCAGGTGTTAAATCAAGATGAGACACCTTTGTTGTAAAGTCTTGTATTTGGGGAGGGTGTTGTGAATGATGCTACATCAGTGGTGCTTTTCAATGCAATCCAAAGCTTTGACCTCAATCAAATTAATTCTTCAATTGCTTTGCACTTTTTGGGCAACTTCTTGTATCTGTTTATCGCAAGCACATTGCTTGGGGTTTTGGTAAGTTTCTTTCTCCCTCTAATTCTCTCAAGCATACATCACATAGACACAGACAAGATCTATAACAAGGATGAGCATGCACATAAAAATTTGTAAGGCTTGTGGCTCTGGTCTAATGTTTTGATAGGGACTTAATCCACAAGCTAAAGAAAGACTACTCTAAGGTGTACACACGCAGGGGCAAAGTGGGAACAACCATCGATTCCACTACCACACATGGGGGAAAATAACTAATTGATGAGCTGGCAGATCCTCTTTGCAGAGGATCAGGCCAGAAGGTGTGTATAAACACCTGAGGGGGGGGAGAGAGAAAGGTAGGCATCATTTCTGTTAGAATTGGGAGAGAAGGGAACACTCTCGAATTGTTCCTAGCTTTATTGCTTTCTGTATTTTGCTTCCATTACTTCTGTATTTCCTAAGAATTTCTGGTGTTCTCATCAGAAATTCCCTATCAATATATCAGTAATTCAGTTTCTTCTTCCTAAAACCTCTGGTACCTATCATTGGTATCAGAGCTCCTGATCTAAAGGGAGCTTTGTATGGTAAATACCCGCGCGCAGATGGAGCACAGAATTGAGAACGTGGAACGAAATGTCACTGAGATGAGAACGATGGTCGACCAGCTTCACGAGCTGATGCTCCACCAAGAGCGTCGCCGGAGCAGGGGAAGATCCCACACACCCTGTCGCCGTCACCGCACTGAGAGTCGTGTTTCAGACCCATCGCTAGATGACTCTCGGAGTTCTCACTCTGTCGTCCTCCGCCACGATGACGACTCACCCAGACGACGCATCAGAACAGGAAGGAAGATAGATCTTCCTTTGTTCAACGGTGAAGATGCCCATGGCTGGATCGTTCGGGTTGAACGTTTCTTCAGCCTCAACCACATCGACGACGGCGAGAAGGTGAAGCTGCTCGTAATAGCTATGGAAGATCGCGCTCTGAATTGGTTCCAATGGTGGGAGGAGCACGCTCCAGAACGTACATGGGAGGTGTTCAAGGAAGCGTTGATTCGAAGGTTTCAACCCGAATTGGTACAGAACCCGCTTGGACCATTGTTGAGTATTAAGCAGACAGGGAGCGTAATGGAGTTCAGGGAGCGATTCGAAATGGTCGCTGCACCACTGCGACACTTGGATCGGGAAATGGTCACTGGTATCTTCCTGAATGGACTCAAGGAAGAGATTCGAGCTGAACTCAAGCTATATCCACTGGGAAACCTTGCTGAGGTTATGGACCGTGCTCTGCTCCTTGAAGAGAAAAACAGAGCAATGCGTTTGGGGAAAGGGGGTGATGAAGACAAGCGAGGATGGAAGGAGAAGGGGATGACCACTTACAGTTACAGAACAGCTAATCACTGGGTGGATGGCAGTAAATGGAAGAATACGAATTCTGGAACCACGGAGACAGAGAAGAATGCTTCTGACACTAAAACAGGGGAGCAGAAACCACAAGAAAAAAAATGGACTGGTGGACAGAGGCTCACTCAAACAGAACTCAATGATCGCAGCAAGAGGGGATTGTGTTTTAAGTGTGGGGACAAATGGAATCGGGAGCATGTGTGCAGAATGAAGCACTATCAGTTCATGCTAATAGAAACTGGGGAAGAAGAGGAAGAGGATGAAGCGCCTTTCTATGAAGCTGAGTCAGAAGAATTGGTTATGGAGCACAAGACCTTACTCCTTTCTCTGAAGAGTAAAGAAGGAATCACCACCAGCAGATCATTCAAACTGATGGGACAGTTGGCTCTTGAAGGTATTGAGAGGACAATTCTAGTTCTCATAAATTGTGGTGCTACAAGTAACTTCATTTCACAGGGATTGGTCAATGAGCTGAAACTACCTGTGACTGAAACAGTAGCTTATGAAGTGGAAATAGGAAATGGAGACAAAATCCAGAATCAAGGAGTTTGCAAGAACTTACCCATATTGGTACAAGGTATGCATCTAATCCAACATTACTATGTACTAGAACTTGGGGGAACAGATTTAGTGCTGGGAATGGACTGGTTATCTAGTTTGGGAGATGTGAAAGCCAATTTTAAGAACTTAATTCTGCAATGGAAAGTTGGGGGAAGGAAGATGGTATTAAGAGGGGATCCCACTTTGAGCAGAACCCAAACTTCTTTGAAAGCTTTGTGCAAAGCCATGCACAACAAAGGAGAGGGGTTTTATTTAACTTGTGAAGACCCTATGTTAAACACCAGAGGTGAAGAGGGGATTTCAGAAGAGATGGCTGCCATCATAGCTGAATTTCCAGAAGTCTTTCAAGACTCTCCAGGGCTTCCACCATCAAGGAGTTGTGATCATGCTATAACCTTGAAGGAAGGAGCAACAATTCCCAATATCAGGCCCTATAGATGCCCTTATTATCAGAAGAATGAGATAGAGAAATTGGTGAGAGACATGTTACACTCAGGGGTTATCAGGACAAGCACAAGTCCCTATAGCAGTCCAGTGATCCTAGTAAAGAAAAAGGATGGGGGTTGGAGGTTCTGTGTTGATTACAGAGCCCTAAACAAGATGACTATACCTGATAAATTCCCAATTCCTGTGATTGAGGAGTTGTTGGATGAGCTGGGGACTGCCCAAGTGTTCTCCAAATTGGATTTAAAGTCTGGATACCATCAAATTAGGATGCAAGAGCAAGACATTCCCAAAACAGCATTTAGGACACATGAGGGACACTATGAGTATGTGGTAATGCCCTTTGGGCTCACCAATGCTCCATCCACATTCCAAGCTTTAATGAATCAAGTTCTCAAGCCTTATCTCAGAAAATTTGCCCTCGTCTTCTTTGATGACATCCTTATTTACAGCCAGGATGATGAGACTCATAAGGAACACTTGAGACAAGTTCTGCACACTCTCAAGGAAAACCAGTTGGTGGCCAATCAGAAGAAGTGTTCACTTGGGAAGAAGCAATTGGGATACTTAGGACATATCATATATGGACAAGGAGTGGCTGCTGACCCTAGCAAGATTCATGACATGATAGACTGGCCTATCCCCAAGGATTTGAAGAGCTTGAGGGGTTTCTTAGGATTGACTGGTTACTACAGAAAGTTTGTCAAGGGATACAACAAAATAGCTTTTCCTTTAACTCAACTATTGAGGAAGGACAACTTCTGTTGGGATCAAACAGCCACAGAAGCATTTGAGAAATTGAAGATTGTTATGACTACCCTACCAGTTCTAGTGGCTCCCAACTTTGACAAGCAATTTGTGGTTGAGGCTGATGCTTCTGGCAAAGGGATTGGGGCTGTCCTTATGCAGGAAGGAAGACCCGTGGCTTACATGAGCAAGGTTCTGTCAGACAGAAACCAAAACAAGTCTGTCTATGAAAGGGAACTCATGGCTATTGTACTAGCTGTCCAAAAGTGGAGACCCTACTTGCTAGGAAGAAGTTTTGTGATCCACACAGATCAAAAGAGCCTCAAATACTTGACTGAACAGAGAATTATAGGTGAAGATCAGCAGAAATGGATTACTAAGCTAATGGGATACAATTTCACAATTAAATACAAGCCTGGAATTGAGAATAAAGCTGCAGATGCTCTCTCAAGGAAGTTTAATTTCTCTGCTATCTCTGTAGCTCAATGCCAAGAGTGGGAGGGATTAGATGAAGAATTGATTCAGGATGCCAAGTATGGTCAAATGATCAAAGCTCTCATGACTGATCCAAACTCTAATCAGGAATTTGAGTTCAGAAAGGGGTTGCTCTACTTCAAGGGCAGGGTAGTAATACCTAAATCATCACCTAGGATTCCCAGAATATTGGAGGAATTCCATAACTCTGCAGTGGGAGGACATGCTGGTCACTTCAGAACTATGAAGAGGATTTCCTCCCTCTTTTACTGGGAAAACATGAGGACAGATATCCAACATTATGTCCAAAGTTGTGAAGTGTGCCAGAGGAACAAGTATCAGGCCTTGAGCCCTGCTGGTTTCCTTCAACCTTTGCCCATTCCTTCTCAAATCTGGACTGATATCAGTATGGATTTCATAGGAGGGCTACCCAGGACTATGGGGAAAGATACTATACTAGTAGTGGTGGATAGGCTCACCAAATTTGCTCATTTTATAGCACTATCTCACCCCTATTCTGCAAAAACTGTAGCTGAAACTTTCATTCAAGAAGTAGTCAGGTTACATGGTTTTCCTAAGACCATTGTTTCTGACAGGGACAGTGTATTTATGAGTTCCTTCTGGTCAGAACTATTCAAGTTAGCTGGCACTAAGCTGAAATATAGTACAGCTTACCACCCTCAGACAGATGGTCAAACTGAGGTGGTAAACAGATGTGTGGAGACCTATCTGAGATGCTTAACAGGGACCAAACCCAAGCTATGGCCCAAGTGGTTAGCATGGGCAGAATACTGGTACAACACTAACTACCATGCATCCCTCAGATCTACCCCTTACAAAGCTCTATATGGCCAAGACCCTCCAGCAATCATCAGGGGAGATGTGACACAAACAGCAGTAGAAGAGGTTTCTAGGCTAACTGCTGAAAGAAACCTTATGCTAGAAGAACTAAAAGCTAATTTGGCTCAAGCTCAAAATCAGATGAAGCAACAAGCCAATAAGCACAGAAGGGACATTAAATTTAATGTGGGAGATGCTGTTTACCTTAAGATCCAACCTTACAAACTTCAATCCCTAGCCAAAAGGACCAACCAAAAACTCAGTCCAAGGTTTTATGGTCCCTTCAAGATTATTGAGAAGATCAGTGCAGTGGCCTATAAGTTACAACTTCCAGCAGGATGCTTAGTGCACCCTGTATTCCATATATCCTTACTGAAGAAATCTCTAACTCCTTCAGTTCCAGTCCAACCATTACCTCAGGGACTATCTGAAGCATGGGAACTCCAAGTGGAGCCAGCTACTGTACTAGATTCCAGGGTCAGTTCAACTAAGGAGATGGAGCTACTAGTCCAATGGAGGAATCTCCCTGAGTTTGAGAATTCTTGGGAATCCCTGCATCAATTCCAGCAGCAATTCCCAACCTTCCACCTTGAGGACAAGGTGTTTTTCAAAGGGGGAAGTGATGATAGGGACTTAATCCACAAGCTAAAGAAAGACTACTCTAAGGTGTACACACGCAGGGGCAAAGTGGGAACAACCATCGATTCCACTACCACACATGGGGGAAAATAACTAATTGATGAGCTGGCAGATCCTCTTTGCAGAGGATCAGGCCAGAAGGTGTGTATAAACACCTGAGGGGGGGAGAGAGAAAGGTAGGCATCATTTCTGTTAGAATTGGGAGAGAAGGGAACACTCTCGAATTGTTCCTAGCTTTATTGCTTTATGTATTTTGCTTCCATTACTTCTGTATTTCCTAAGAATTTCTGGTGTTCTCATCAGAAATTCCCTATCAATATATCAGTAATTCAGTTTCTTCTTCCTAAAACCTCTGGTACCTATCATGTTTCTCCATCACCTTGTAGACAGGTCTTCTCAGTGCTGACATCATTAAAAAGCTATACATTGGCAGGTATAGTATTGACACTTTTGTCATTTCTATCGTCTTTTCAACAGTAACCATGATGGTATTCCACTGTTTTATATTGTATATATGCAGTTTATTCATAGTAAAAATGTAGTTGTAGACAGTTTCATGATAATAAATTGAGTCCCGGATTCTCGCAATCTCAGATTTTGTATGTTTTGTTAGGTAGACATAAAGTCTACAGTTTATGGAGAGTTCACCAGTTAACTGGTGCTAAATGTTATTAATCCATTATAAATGATTTCTTACAATGTCTAAGTGAACGTGTTTTATCAAATAAGTGAATAACCCAATGAAAATATCACGATAATGACAAGATTGCATGAGGCTTGTTTCTGGATTTCTAGTATAGACTATAGATTATAGACGTATACTTCGCTCCTGAATTCTTATTGTGTATGAATGGTATCATTCTCAATTGTCTTAATTTTTCTTGTTGTTTAAGAAAAATAAAGTTACATTAGTTCAATGGAATTGTTAATAGCTTGGCATCTCTCCGTGGGTAACTGTGTGTATGTCAGTTTTTGTGCTTCTATATTGAGTGCAAGGTTTTTTAGAGCTTCCACAGGATGATTTGAAACAATTCTTTACTGAGGTTCAACAATTTTCTCCTTTATTCCAGGCACTCTACAGATCGTGAGGTTGCTCTTATGATGCTAATGGCATACCTTTCCTACATGCTGGCCGAAGTAAGTATTAAAGAACTACAGTGATGCTCTTGAGATGTTGTTAACATTTGTCATTAGCATTATGCTGATGTATCTACATCTTCTGCAGTTAGCTTATCTGAGTGGAATTCTCACCGTATTCTTTTGTGGGATTGTTATGTCTCATTATACTTGGCATAATGTGACTGAGAGTTCAAGAATCACTACCAAGTATGTCTCCTAAACAGTTTTCCTCTAGCTATATACGCTAATACGCCATCCGAGTTTATTATACCTAAACATATAATTTTTGTTCAACTCTCACAGGCACGCCTTTGCTACCTTGTCGTTTGTTGCTGAGACCTTCATCTTCCTTTATGTTGGGATGGATGCCCTGGACATTGAAAAATGGAAGTTTGTTAGTGATAGGTATGTCCCATGTCCTCTCAGAGACTAGTGCACACTGCAATCATTGAGACACTAACGTTTTTGTAACAATTGTTGAATGACATTCTTTCATGTCAACAAATTGTTGTTTTCTGCTTTTCTTTTTGGAAATTTTATCCTTCATTCTTGAATTGTTCGTCAGAAAACTCCCTTTTGTTATATAATAGAAAAACAATTCATGTGCCACGCTTGGTTTCTTGTGCAGCCCTGGAACATCTGTAGCAGTGAGTTCAGTATTGTTGGGTCTAATACTTCTTGGAAGAGCAGCTTTTGTTTTCCCTTTGTCCTTCTTATCCAACTTGGCTAAGAAATCGCAGAATGACAAAATCAGCTTCAGACAACAAGTATGGCTTATTTCTTTCAACGAGTTTCATTTTGTGGATTTCTTGTTCTAATAGCAAGTTATGCTAACAATTTTTACTGTGCTTATATGCTATACCTTGTTTTAGCTTATGTTACTGCGTTATACCTTGTTTTAGTTTGGTGATATGTATTGATTTTGCAGTCAGCTTTCATAGCTTTTGAAATGTGTACCCTTTCGGTTAAATTATGATCAATATTTCTTCTTTTCAGAAAAAAAAAAAAAGAAATGTTGATCTTTTGGCTGAACAGGTGTGGTAATTAATTCAACCAAAAAAAAAACAAATTACAGCGGTTACCGCCTGAAACCGCTGTAAAAGAAGACTCAAGTACAGCGGTTATTTTAGAGAACAGCTGTTGTAGGTATGTATTTACAGCGGTTTTATTAAATCAACCGCTGTAAATAATGAGTCTTTTACAGCGGTTAGAACCGCTGTTAAGGCTTTTACAGCGGCGGGATCTACAACGGTTCTGGACCGCTGAAAACCGTTGTAAAAGGACAAAAAAAACCGCTGTAAAAACCATTTTTTGGTGTAGTGAGAGATGTGATGAGCATTATAAACAAAATAGAACAGATATGAGTAAAAAATGAGGTGAAAATTATTAAGAATGCATGTAAATGAGTCATATACGGCTCATATTACAACTACAGGTCCGTTTTGTGGACAAGATAAACAGACAGATATGATAGTGTAATCATATCCTGCTCTTATTTGTTGTTTGTTGCAACAACAAGATAGGATAGCGAAATCATGTCCTTTATCTTATCGTGCCCATCATGTACGAGGAAGAAGATGGGTCGACTGTGGCTTATGGGCTCGCACGACAGTGTTACAACAATGGGCACGAAGATTACGAGAAGGCTTGTTGTGGTGATTGATTCTGATGCAAGTACGAGGAAGAACATAACAGGGGCTTGGATTCGATGTAATTTATGGGGGGTCTGTATAAATGGGAGCCATTTTTGGAGCTCATTTCTTCATGGTAGAAATTCCCACTTTCTGATGGTGGATTGCAAAATCCAGGTCAAGAAAAAGTTGAGCAAAGAAAGGGTTTTCCAGATCCAGCACAGGGGGGAAGGAAGGGAGAAGGATCGAGGGAGAGAGGTTGAAGGTGACTTAGCGACTCCCCAATCTCCAAATCTGGTGGTGGTGGCAATTGTGGCGGGGTGCATGTGGTTGATGGGAGGGATTGTGGTAAAGAGGAGGTCTGGAGGTGGAAGAAGAGAGGTTGTGGAAAAATTTTAATTTTTAGAAAAGGATAACAAAATGTTATTTTTATTATTTAAAAAATGGAAATACCTGCTATCTGTTCAGTCCACCCTTGTAAAAAGGTAGCACTAAAAAAAATTCACATATTAGATGTTCGGATGCTCCCTAAATTTTTCATCCAACTTTGAGGAAAGTCCACGTGATCTGGACATGTGTGGCATTTTAAGATAAGTTTTTGATCCTTAATATATACCTCATTTTTCGTTTTTAGTCTTTACAATTTTCTTTTGTGTTTTTCGTTAAATTATCAATTTCATTTTTAGTCACTGACATTAAATATTCCATGCAAATTTGAAGGAATTAAGTCTACGTAGATCTAACATGTGAAATTTTTTAGTACTTTTTAATATTTAAATTACACATGAAAATATTGATCTACCATATATTCTCTCTCCCTCACAACCGAGCCCCTTCTCCCCCAACCCTTGCCTCCCTCTCCACCTTCCCCTCAGGCCCCACCTGCTCGCACCCCTTCCGGCATGACTTCTCATATCCCCCGCCACCCTACACCATCTCATCCACCTTCACTATTTACCCATTCTGCCTCCTTGACTAGTCCTTCTCCCCTCACACTTTCTCTGCCATCTCCGATCCCTCTCCCTTTAGCTTCTCCTGCCCCTCTCTCCTCCAGCTTCCCCTTACAAATGTCGTATCCTTGATTAATTTTAAAATAGTGAATACATAATAAATATTATTTCTGCATTAAATTTTTTCTTTTATTTAACATATATGTATTCTTTACAGGAAGTTATCATGTTCGAGCAGACATTCATATTTTCGTGAGACTAACTTTTTAAGCAGATTTATTTTCACACATAAGACTAACATAATACTTTAAAGATGAATTGTACCACTCGACCAAATTACTCATTTCTAACAAGTACATTTACATTTTCAACGTTTTTACCTTTATTATATGGTTTTCCATTTTATCCCATTTCTTTTGATGGTGCTCCACCACCACCACCACCACTAATTAACATTTTTGGCATCGATTGTGAGAGTTATGAAACCGAAAGGGAATGCATTTTGTTTAGGGAGGGCCTCCTCTCCCCTTCCGAGTCTTCTTGTCTAGTTGATTTTGTGAGACCCACCGCCCACGTTAAGATTTGAATAATGTTTCATCCACACCTTTCTTTAACGCTCTGTTTGGTAGAGTAGAGAGAGATAGAGAAGAGAGAGTAGAGAAGAGAGAGTTTGAGTAGAGAGAAATATGTGAGAAATAGAGTAGATTTTGAGGTTGTTTGGTATGATAGAGATAAAGAAGAGAGAGATCATAAATAACGAGGTGGAAGAGAGAGAAAAAATTAACTTTTGATTAAAATAATATTTTTTTTAATAAATGTAAGAAAGTGACGGTTCAAAACCGCCACTAAATACCTCGAAAATGCAAAAAAAAAACAAAGTGGCGATTTAAAACCGCCACTAAGTATTTGAGAATTGGAAAAAAAAAATAAAAAAACTGGCACATGGCTCCTCCTCAGGTAACTGTTCCTTTTCTCTTCAAATTGAAGAGACCCAAAATAAGTATGGGTCCCACCAATAAAACTCTCTCTTCTCTCATCTCTCCAACAACCAAACAAAGAGAAATAGCTCATCTCTCTCCTATCTCTCTCTCTTCCCTCAATCTCTTCTCCAACTCTACACTACCAAACATAGTGTAAGGTGGAGAGAGGTGGAATGAGGAGAGAGATAGAAAGAAAAGAAAAAGTAAGAGAGAGAAAGTATGAGATGTGATAGATGATAAGAGCATCTCCAATGCAAGGTTCTTAGTTCTTATTTTTGAGTTAAGAACTAAGAACTGAGTTCTTAACCATTGGAGGAGATGACGTGGAGTTCTTAGTTCTTAAAAATAAGAACTAGGTTCTTATATAAGATGTTTTACTTTTTGAGTTCTTAGCATGAAAAGTTAATTTTTTCTCTCTCATTCATCAATTCATTTAATTTAGATATTGAATTAGCATTTAAATTTAAATCAAAATTATATGAAAGTAAAAAATATTACTACTATAATGATATTGTGGGACCAAATGAATAGTGCTAAGAACTAAGAACTAAGAACTCATGGTTGGAGCAAAATGTGCATAGAGTTGCTTAAGCACATGTGGCAGTACGGGCCCACATAAATAGTACTAAGAACTAAGAAATAAGAACTAGCATTGGAGATGCTCTAAGAGGAGAGAGATAAAAATAAAAAAAGATAGAGATGAAGTGTTTAATAAATGAGGTTTTTATATATCATTACTCTTAAGATTTTTATACCAATAATACAACAGTTTCGTTTACTACACGTTCGTGCGATTAATAAGGTCAGAGCATATACTGTTAGGTGATGCAAGAATTGAATTGCAATTAATGATGACATGCACAAGATTGGTTGCCACTTGCCATCCAACCACAAACAAGACTTAGGTTTGTGAAGAGATTTTTGTCATTGTCAAAGGTTTTAATCACTCACCACAACCAGAAATTAGCATAAAACAAAGTAGACGTCGGTATAAATATGTGAAGATGTGAAAGCTGCTGAAACATGCATGGTTTCTTCCATTTCTTTTCTTAAATGATTGATTTATCACTAAAAAATCATATTACACGTAATAGAATCACATATGTGCAATAGAAAATGAGAACCAATTTGCTATTTATTAAATTTAAGCGCACATGATCATACATTTTATGTTGACACCTAGTTTATTGAAAAGTGAAATACCTAATTGACAATAAAAGTATTTGTTTTGGGCACAAAAGAATAAAAGTGTCGGTTTAGAAAAATAATCTTATAAATAAAAACAACTACTGTAATCTGATTTAGTGTGTGTTTAAATTTTTATTAAATTCAATGTATAAAAATTATGTTTTTTCGATCCACATTAAACTTAATGTGACACTAACTTTTCGTTGATATTTTAAAATATATGAAATCATGTTTGCGTTGATTCTAGTGCCAAAACATATATATGTATTCAATAGAACTTTATTTGCTATATATCAAGTTAAATGAGTGCAGCTCAGCTTAATATTTTCTCAGGTAAAGTTTTTTTTATATAAGCTTCAGAATACACAAACCAACATCAAATTTAAGCTTGAAGTCTCAGCGAAATTTGCAATACTATGTACATAAATCATACTTTATAGGGCGTGTTTGGGTAAATAAAGGGCATATTTGTAGTTTTTTAGCGAGGTCAGAATAAAATTATAAAGAACACTAACCCTTTGGGCCAGATTAAAAATATATAAAAAAATCTATGTAAATTCTATTTAATATTGGGCCGGTCATTAAACTGGTGAAAACGTTGATCCACCGTTCAATATAGTTCAACCGTATTTCAAAAAAATAAAAAATATAGTTCGAAACTGTGATTGAACTGGTAATAATTAAATATATTTTTAACAATATATTATAGATCAAATAATTTATTAACGTTAAGAAATTAAGTCAATTACATTTTAAACTATACAAGATAAAAATGAATAACTGAAAGATAAAAAGATTATCTATGTATATGAGTATTCGAATTGATTTTTTTTTACTAAATTAAAATAAATAAAAAACTAAGAAAATTTGGAATTTTTTTAAAAGATTGGTTCAATAGCGCACCAGTTTTGGCTGGATTTTTATTCGTTTTGGCAGGTTACTCACGCTTCTGAATTCATATGTTTTTCCCTTCAACCAAATCGATCATTAAGCTGATTCTCGGTTTAACTGTCAAACTGAATGGTCCGGTCCAATTTTTACAAATGTGGTAAAAATACCTACAATAGACAAATAAATTTAAACTCTTGGAGAACGGTGGCCTACTAGTGCCCCTTAAAATGCCCATCGGCAACACATGTTAGTTAAACACGCTTATACCATAAACACTTTACGCATAAGCATGTATTCATTAGTTTATTTGAGAATTTTATTGAACTAAGCTTAGGACAGTTTATAAGTAGTAATGAGTCTTTCCATTGTATCTTCTTCCATCCAAATTCTAAATTGGGTGTAAAAATTTGATGGTGAGTGATGGAATAGACTCCATAACCTTCTAATTCATTTCATTCTGAATTAAACATGTTAATTAAGCACCCTTATGTCTATAAACGATTAAGACATAAGCATGTATTCATGACCTGTTTTGAGAAGTTAATTGAACTAACTTTAAAATAACGTATCATCATGTATTAGCTAATATGAATAACTTATAAAAACAAGCTCAGAACTTCCATTCCCTTATTTTCCCTCCAAATTGAGTGTAAAACATTTGATGATCAGTGATGGAATAGACTTTATCACCTTCTATTATATTTTGTCTCCGAGGGTTAGCTCAAGTGCTAAGAGCTAGATGATATAAGAGTAAAGAGTTGGTGGGATGAAAGGTAAAAAGTTCAGGGTTCGAACCCTGAGGAATGACTAATTTACTAACATTACTAACAACTAATATTTGTCTAAAAAAAATTCATCTATTCTATTTCATTCTTATTTAATAATAACAAACAATAGAATATAGGGGAAATTGCACCACCTCCCATGAGATTTAACATTATTGCACTACTCTCTCCTTTAGTTTGCAAAATACATTGACCTCCCCTCCTTCACATATCAATTTGAATTATAGAAGAATGCTAAGTGTTATAATCATAAATCTTAAGGCCAGTTTGTAAGTTGTGTAGTATTAGGTCTGATATGATAAAATCTGATAAAATTTTAATACTATACAACGTTTGGTCATACATTGTATAAATTAGTGGCGACAGTAGTGGTGGTGAGAGTGGTGGTATTGGAGGGTGATGATGGTGACGGTGGTGGCGGCGACAGTGGTGGTAGTAGTGGCGGTAGCGACGATAGTGGCAATGGTGGAGAGTGGTGGCGGCGTCGGTGGTGGAGAGTGGTGGCGGCGACAGTGGTGGTGGTGGAGCGACAATGGTGGAGGGTGGTGGTAGTGGTGGTAGTAGTGGTGATAACAATGACGATAAAAACGATGGTGGTAGTGGTGGTGATGGCAGTGACGGTGGTGATGGAGGCGGTGGTGGTGGAGGGTGGTGATGGCGGCAGCGGCGCTGGTAGTAGTGATGATAACAATGATGGTATCAACGATGGTGGTAGTGGTGGAGCGTGGTGGTGGTGGCGGTGACGGTGTTGGTGGTGGCGGCGGCGGTGGCGGTGGAAGGTGGTTGGAGGTGTCGGTGACAGTGGTGGTTAAGGGTGGCGGCGGCGACAGTGGTGGTGGCGGTGGTGGTGATAGTAGTGGTGATAACAATGACGGTATCAACGATAGTAGTAGTGGTGGTGGTGGCGGTTAATTAAATATATTCAAATAGTTTATACATCACACTTTTATCATGCCTTATCCATCTTCAATAGAGTGGATAAAATAATCATCATTTTGATGTATAAGAGATGATTGATGTATAAGCTTATACGATACAATGTGAACACCAAACAATGAATAAGTCCATAATGTATTGTATAAGCTTATATTATCATGTCTAATATGACGTACCAAACGTACCCTTAGGGGAGGTCAGTGCAATACAATAAATTTCAATGAAGGTTAGTGCAATGTTCTCAGTAAAATAAGAAATGTTCATGTTTAATTAAATAATAAATGGAAGATCAATGCAACAATACTAAACCTCAGAGTTCATTGCAATTTGCTTAAAACATAATATCATTCACTCCCATTTTAACCTTTTCCACTTTCTCTCATCAGCCCAAAAGATAGCCTAAGATCAAAATTCAAAAAGTGTCCACTATGGACTTCCAAAGTCTACAGCACAAGAAAATAAGAGAGCAATGAAGCGTAAAAGCAAATCCCCCAGAACCCTCATAGCCACCAAATTTTGAGATTATGAAAGCACCTCCGATGAGGCCACTAAATGGAACCCTTTAGGCCCAACCCAATCAAAACACAACCAGACACGTTCTACCTAAACAAGACACACAACTCATAACCACAAAATTTTAGTCGTACAATCATTAAACCACGCGTGACCCAAAAAACAATTTACAAATTAGGCCTACTTTTGAGATCCATCATCGGATTTAAATGTTACACCCTGAAGTGGTTGATAATGGCTGAGTAATAATTGGTGTGGTTGGGCCCAGGATAAGATGAATGATAAGTGAATCGTTATCGTCAATTATATGTACACTTTTGTCTACGGTAGAACAAGAAAAATAATGCAACATTTTCTCAAAAAGTAATCAAGTAATGCAAACTCAGAAGTGGCTAGAACCGTTGGATGTTTGTCTTCACAATCATGTGAAGAAGTGGTATGTGTCTTACAGGTATGGTGACTTAACACCATATGATGTTTGATGTTAGTGTCTTTTTGTGAGTCGTATCATTTGATTGGGAAAGACTTCGTTTCATTTATAACATAGTAATTATTGTTAGGAAAATTATTTATTCACACTGTATAGACTATAATCACACCCTATAGAGATATGATAATTGATATGATTAAAGAAGATGAGAGAAATGTGATGAGAAAATAATAGATATATAAAAAATTAGTGAAATAGCTTCTCCCTTTGTAGTGTTTATTATAGATATAATTTTGGTTAGGATTTTTTTTTAGTGTATATTAACGTGAATATACAGAATATCATATTTTAAGTATACTCAAATTCATTTAAAAAAAAAGTATACTCAAATTTGTGAATAATATATTTTTATTTCAATATGACATTTTAAAATAAATATTCAAAAAATGTGTGCAAAATAATATTGACAATATTTTTATTTGAAATGAAAGAGAGGATCCAAATACCCTAATTTCCTACATTCTTCATCTCTACGAGCCAGTTTTCCCCAAATCCCTCGCCGCCGCTCCGTCAGAAGATTTCATCACCGCACTTCATTCAGGCATGTTCTTTGAATTATGTGGGTTTATACTTGTTTGTTATTCATTTTCTACTGGTTCTACAAGACTTGTCAGTTGCGTCGTGTAGTGAAAATGCTTTATTATATAGACCACAGTGTAATTTGATCAAGCATGCATGCAGGTGTTCATTCATGGCGGAGGAAAAATCTCATTCAGAGAATTTACTAGAAGAAAATGGAACTTCAGAGGATCCAACTCATGTAGAACTAGAAGGGGCTGGTGATCTTTCTCTGCCTTCACAAAAAGAGGAAGATGATGGTAAAGGTAATACTACTTTTGTTGTGCATGTTTTATAGCTCAATGAGAATACATTATTATTATTGTTTTTATTATTATTATTATTATTTGGATCTGTTAGATTGTTAGAGCTAAAGCGCTAACTATATCTTTGTGTTGGCAAATTCAAAGTGATTGATTCAACAGAATTTTGACTCTGTTCCGATTACTGAGCTTCTAACTCCTCTCTCTTTTCTCTCCTATAATTTTCTTTCTGGTCTTGCATGCACTAAATTCTTTACAATCCATATGGTTCAACATGTAAACTTATATTTGCTCTGAATTACTAGTGAGTAGTGACATATTTTTGTATATTCTAAAGGAAAGGGACGTGATTATTTTGCCCAATTATTTGAAAAACAATTGCTTTGTTCATGCGCACCTCACAGTTAAAAAAGATGGTTGTTCCACACTAGACTAAAAGAATTTCCTCATGGGCCACCCTAACTGGGATGCTGTCATCATTGAAAAGTAATTCCTTCTTGCTAAGCCTATTATGAAATCTGCACTTTACAAGGTCAACACGATTGCATTACTTAATACGATAATTCGAATTGCATATTGCCTAAATACGTTCATAGCTATTCTCCTCTCATGTATGGTATATCATATATGTAATTGTTGAAACAGGTCCCTGTTTATGTGGGCCTTGTTAGGTCACTATATTATCATCATATCATGGAATAAGTTCTTTTTAAGTTCTTCCAAATTACTGGGTGTAGCATTTGGGTGAATCCTTTTATCAAGGAAAATGAGGTTTAATTCTCATCACAATTTTATCATCGAATAAGTTCTTTTAAGTCATTGCATATTACGGGGTCTGTATCCTTATGCCTTGGAGGCTGGAGCAGTTTCTCATCACACAATCTAGAGGTTTAATTTCATCAAGAAGTAGGTGGCTAGAGTAGCATTTGGTAGACAGGTTAAAGTCTGACAACACTTTTTTTGTGGCATCGTGTTCTTTTTGCTGTTCTTTTGTCTATTGCTTGAAGTTGAATTGCTCGCATCTTTTGTATCTTCTTGCTTCTTAAACTTGTTACGGGCTAGGATTATGTTTCTGGCCTCTCTTTTTTGTTCTGTTGTGGCCTTGTTGAGGATAGTAGCTATATCTTATGTGTAGAGACCAAAGAGATTGAGCATCCTTGCTGCATTCTTAAGTTTTTTCAATGTTCTATGATATTCCTTTAGATAGCAGTGTATGTTGGAGCCTCATATAAAGATCAACAATGTATAAAGATGTGAACATAAGGGTTTTATCAGTTTTAATACCTGGTATGCTTATTTCTAAAAAGAACTTGGTCAGAACATGAAAACACGGATCCCTAGTAATTAACCATATAATCCTGTGTGAGCATTTCTCTACTCTGGTAAGGAACATAAATCTACTTATTAGTGATGCGATTATGAACTTACGATCATAGTCTGTGAATTTGTGATGTTATTTTGGTGAACTATTTATTCTGGGCATGTAATATTGTGCACTTATTACATTATTAATGTTAAATTTAAATGCATTTTTCTTTCAACAGAAGTTACAAAGAAGAAAAAAAAGAAGGCTAAAAACAAGTGAGGACTTCTTTTGGCCCTGATGATTATTTTTCCAATTGTGATTTTTTTATAAAGTTCTGATTTTATCTTTGTGGGCAGGAAAAAGAAAGAACTCCTTCAGCAGACTGATCCACCAACAATTCCTGTTATTGATCTTTTCCCATCTGGAGATTTTCCTGAAGGTGAAATTCAGCAGTACAAAGATGAGTAAGTTGATGATGAATAAATTTTAGCAATATCTGACATTTTCCTTCCATATTTGAATTGAATTTGAGTAAGTGAATTATGTCCCCCTGTTTTTCCCTTTTATTTGATTTTTTAAATAGTCAAGGGAAAAATAAAGATATATCATAACAGAGGAAGCAGTTTGACCAACCAAAGCTTTTAGTGAAATAAATCTCTCTGAACGGCAATTAGATTAGCTTTACTCACCAAGAGTTTATGTTATGGTTCCAAAGCTTTTGTGTCAATAGGATTTTGAAAAGAACAATGCAAATTTCTTATAGTGTTAGAATCTTGGGAGCGAATAGAAACTAACACAAAAGATTATCTTCATTTTGTTCACCCATAAATCCTCTTAAAATCTATTGAGACAGATCAAATCTGAATAAAACCAAATGAAGAAAAGAAGCATACAATGCTAAGATTAGTTTTCATGGTCAACTTCATAAGGTAGATGTGAGTGGAATTACTTATCAAACAAATGTGAGTGGAATTACTTATCAAACAAAGTTGTGCACAGATTAAACACATGCTGTGGTGAACAACACTATCAACTATTTGGATCTTATGTTCCCACTTAAGTATATAGATGTGAGTGGAATTACTTACCAAACAAATTTTGTGCACAGATTAAACACATGCTGTGGTGAACAACACTATCAACTATTTGGATCTCATGTTCCCACTATAGTATATATTTGTTTTTTTTATGCATATCTCATTTTGTTTCGCATATTCTGTGTGAGCTTTCAAATTTCTGCGTATTCATGTTGGAATCTCTGTATTAGTAACCTATGGAGAACTACGTCAGAGGAAAAGAGAGAGCTGGAGCGCCTTCAGAAACCACTATATAATTCGGTTCGTCGAGCAGCAGAAGTTCATCGTCAGGTTAAAATTTGTGCATTAAATTATCTTTGTTTGGATAGTTAGTAGGAAACAAACCATGAAGACTGGATGAAAAATTAATATGGGTCAGACCCCCAACTTTTCATTCTTCTAGAATTTAGGGATAACAAAGTATTTTAAAAAATATGGCAAGAATTTATCGTTAACATTGTTTCAATGTTAAATTTGCTTTCCTTGTAGAATTTTCTCTCTCTCTCTCTCTCTCTGCATTATCATTCCTCATACTTCCTTAAATTTCAACACGTGGAAAGACTTTCTTATTTTCTCGATTTCTTCATGTCGAATTCTCCTTTTGTCTGACCTCAATTTATTTTAATTCTAATGAAGAGTTATTATAAAATGCACGTGTACTTCGATAAAACTTGGTGTTTTAGCAGGAACTCAACAAATATTTGTTTCTCTATGTCTGAGCAGGTCCGCAAATATATAAAGGGCATTTTAAAGCCTGGAATGCTGATGACTGACTTGTGTGAAACATTGGAGAATACTGTTCGTAAGCTAATATCAGAGGACGGTCTGCAAGCAGGCATTGCATTCCCCACAGGATGCTCCTTAAATTGGTAGCCTTTTATCCATCAGTTATCAATTTTTCTATTATGTTTTGTGGGTTTCTTGTTTTATGCTATTGAATGTTGCAAATAAAGGATCAACAAGAGCATAAGATTAGTGGTGCAAAAATGAGAATGTTGGTTGGGCAAACGGTATCTCTCTCAATATAAGATCAGAAATGAATATATTATAGAGAAAGTATGAGTGATACCTATTGAAGAAAAGATGGTAGAATTGAGCCTCAAGTGGTTTGGACATGTGAGAAGAAGACCAAAAGATGCACAATTAGAAGAGTTCATCAAATGAAGAATAGGTCGAATAATTAGAGGACTAGGAGACAATTAATTAAAAAGGTTTTAGATTTAAATGGCCTCTAGTTAGTATTGGTTCTTGCCATAACACAGTGATGACATTTGATCAATGTACCTGGTCTTGCCTGGTAGAAAAACTCCTTTGGTGTTGTGGATTTGTGGTTTCTTTCTAGATTTTTTGTGATGAAACTACTTCTCCAGGGTTGCTGCTCATTGGACCCCAAATTCGGGAGATAAAACTGTACTTCAGTATGATGATGTGATGAAGTTAGATTTTGGCACCCATGTGGATGGTAGTGTGCATGAATAACTTTTTTATCTATTTTGTATTTTTGGGATAATTCTAGTTATTGGTGCGCAATTTCAATCTAATTTCATTCAATGTTTTGTTTTTACTTCTATTTGTAGGATATATTGTGGACTGTGCTTTTACCGTGGCATTCAACCCAATGTTTGATCCACTGCTTGAAGCCTCTCGTGAAGCCACCAATACAGGAATTAAGGTACTTCCTAGAAAAATGCTTGACGTTATTGCATTGTAGGTTGATCTTCATTCATATCTTGTTATTCAATTATTATTGTCCACTTTCTCAACCTAGAGAGTATTGATGCGATTGTGTTGTTGACTACCAAATATTCAGAAACTTAGATTATCTAAACGTAATCTTATCCTCAATTTTGAGATATAATAATGGCAAAAGAAAATTCAAATGCAATAAAGTGGTTAGATGTAAAGATTCATAAATGTAGAGAAGAACAACTATTGTCCCTTGTCCTTGTGACCTCTCTTCCACGAGTGTCTTATTTTAGCTTCTATACTTGGCTATCCTCTTCAGGCCTAGGCTCGTAAAATTAAATAAAGATCCAAATCCACCACCTACACTATATAAATAACAAAAGCAATATCGAAAACTGAAATAATAAAAATGCTTGTTAATATATAATCGAAAGCAATATCGCTAACATCTGTATCTATATTTTCTATCATATTCTTACCTGATTATTTTTGTATGTGTTTGCTTTGAAGTTTATTGATGTAAAAATAATGAACAAATACCTTTTTGTTTGATATGTGTGATGTGATGTGTTGGGTATGCATCAATTAGATCATTTTGTATTTTGCTTCTTCCTCCAATATGATGTGGCTTAAAATCTATAGGAAGCTGGAATTGATGTGCGCCTTTGTGACGTTGGTGCCGCAATACAAGAGGTCATGGAATCTTACGAGGTTGAGATTAATGGGAAGGTGTATCAAGGTATGCTATTTATAAGGATGTTTGTGGTAATTTTTTGGGTTTTTCATGTATTTCTTCACTTATATTCCATAGAGTAAATGTAAATTTACATATTGTTATCATCACATGAAATGTAAACTTGTCAGTTTCTTCTTTGCTATTTATTCTTGGATTTTATACATATTATAAAGTTACCTGTCTAACAAATCACGTGTTTTGTACATTTGATGTTGAGTTCACTTTTTTTCATAACTATATGCCTCAATTTTGTCAATATTTAGGTTTAAAGAAATGATAACGGCTAAATTATTATTTTCCCCATTAACATATAACTTATGATATTTATCTGCATATCCCAGTGTAACATCTACAAGTATTTTAATAACATTTTGGGTGTGATATATATTGTAATGGGACTGTCATCGCAGTTAAGAGTATACGGAACTTGAATGGCCATAGCATAGGCCGCTACCAAATCCATGCTGGAAAATCTGTTCCTATTGTGAAAGGAGGAGAGCAAACAAAGATGGAAGAAGGTGAATTCTTTGCTATTGAGACCTTTGCGTCAACAGGTAATTGGAGTATCTTCTGTTGGAGATTGTAATATTGTCTTTTAAATATGCATGAAGAGATTGATCATGAAATGTTATTTTCAGGGAAAGGATACGTACGAGAAGACTTGGAATGTAGCCACTACATGAAAAACTTTGACGTTGGTCATATCCCGCTTAGATTGCCTAGAGCTAAGCAACTGCTAGCGACTATTAATAAGAACTTCTCTACTTTGGCCTTTTGTAGACGGTATTTAGATCGCCTTGGAGAAACCAAATACTTGATGGCATTGAAGAACTTGTGTGACGCGGGCATTGTTCAGGTATGTTTTAGGTTTACAAACATCAAGAAATTTGGTGGAAATTAAAAAGTTGAATGCATCTTGTAATGATTGCTAGGAGAAGATGTTAGAATATAATATAAAACCATTCATGTGACCCTTACCTAACAACTTAAGCTTTTGAGATAATATGTTGTTTGACATGGGATCAGAGCCTTTATGACCAAGTGGTCTAGAGTTCGACCCCTAATGCCCTTAATTCTTCTAATAAAAGAAGTTGAATCTAAGCACATGGTACGTGAGACTAGGCATTATCCACGCTTCAAGCCTAAGTGACTCTTGCGGCCGTGTTAGATATAATATAAAACCATTCATGTGACCCTTACCTAACAACTTAAGCTTTTGGGATTATTAGTTGTTTGACAATGTTAGATATCTTGTTAATAAGTAGGATATCTTATATTAATCGTAAATAGGTAGCGTAATCATTGTAAATGGGGCAGCAAAGGTATTGTACATTTATTGCACCTATTATATTTAATAGACTCCTTTGTGTAGTTGAGACACACGAATTCAACCAATGCTTATTGTATTCTTCTCATTTAACATGGTATCAAGAGCCTAACAAGAGGCAACCCTAATCCTAATCCTAATTCGTGCATTCTCGGTAGACCCACTGTTTATCGGTGCAATTTTTTTTCCGAAAACCGTGTTTCATCTCCGGTTTCCGGCTCCTACCTTTGTCGTGCGACAACCTTTTCCGGCCAATACCACCGCTGCCCAACTACCGCCGCAGCCACCCCCCGAGAATTGACTCCAACCACCCTCAAAAGGATTGTCCGGCAAAGGTCGGTCCCTCCCCGATGATTTCATCCTGATTGGCTTCCATACGCGTCCTGACGTGCCTCCTCCTCCTCCTCTGCGCGTGACTTTACGCGCCACTCCTTTCACCTGCGTGTGGCAGCGCGTCCTGACTTCGTTCAGGCCGCTGCTTGGTTTGCCGGACACGCCTTTCTCTTCCTGTTCCAGATCTTGTGTTACTTCTTCGGTTTTGGCTATGGTGTGTAGATCTGACGTTTTTGTCTCAATTTTTTTGGTGTTTGTTGCTCCTCTTTGCGAGCCATGGCTTATGGACTCTCCCACATCTCACCTAACGGTGTTGGTGCTCTGCTAATGTCCCATGCTGATTTTTCGATGTGGTTTACAGAGCATTGACCGTCACACTCTCTTAAACCACTTGATGCATATGCTGATTTCTTAAAATGGTTTGAGCCACGCCATTTTTGTGGTTCTACCCCTTCTGTTGTGCACACTGGTATTTCTGTTGCTTGTCTCTATGGGTCTCCTTATGATCCTTGGATTCTGGACTCTGGTGCCTCTGACCACATCTTTGGTAATAAATCTTTATTTTCTCACATTTGTACCTTTGGTTATCTACCTTCCGTTACCTTAGCAAATGTGCGCAAGCACAATCCGAGAGATGTGGTACTAGTACTACTCATCCTTTTCCTTCTCTTTTTGTTAACTCGGTTGTATACGTTCTAGGTACCCCATTTAATTTTCTTTCTATTAGCTGTTAGACTTGCACCCTTGATTGTGTCATTTCTTTTATTGAAGATTCAGTTTTTCTACAGGACTGGAGTTTAGGACGGATAATTGGCAAAGAATATGAGTCAAACGGTCTCTATCAACTCTTGCTAGACCCGCATTTGCATTGCTACAAATTCTCTCTTAATACTTTCCAGTTGGGACATCCTAGACTTACCAAGTTACAAAAATTGGTATCCACTTTGTCCAAGTTATCCACACTATCTTGTGAGTCTTGTCATCTAGGTAAACATACACGTCCTTTCCCAAATAGAGTTGATGGTCGAGCCAAATCTCCATTTGCTTTAATTTATTCTTACGTTTGAGGTCCTAGTTGTACCGAATCTACCCTGGGTTTAGATACTTTGTCACCTTCATTGATGATTAATGGCCAACATCTAAGACAAATGGGAAGAGATAAATCAACATAGGGAGCCTCTCCAACCTCGATATGCCTCCGAGGTGTTTCTTCTTCTTCCTCTCTCCTCCGCCCTCAAAAGTGTCAAAACCAAGATAAATGACGTAGGACATGTCTCTATGTTCATAATAGATAGAATTCACATTTTTTACCTGCGCATAGTAAGCAGCACGACCATGCTCAATTACACAACCATTGCCCTGCTAACCGTCAGCACGACCCTGATCCAACAGTTCAGAATGAAATTCTAAATTGCTATCTCCAACTATGTCAGAGTCTGACAAAACTTATGAATTTTTGAGGTGGTCACATCCAAATACATGACGCAGCACCAAAATGGTGTTCGCTTTTTGAAGGTTTTCTTTTTGGCCGTGTTTGTTTGAAAGTTTATGTTAGCTATCTTTAATTTAACACATTGCTTTCATGATTTAATTTCACTGTTTATAATGATGATTGTGAGGCTGAAGACTCATTTTTCCTCCTTCACGCAGCCTTACCCTCCTCTGTGTGACGTGAAAGGAAGCTATGTATCACAGTTTGAGCATACAATTCTACTCCGACCAACATGCAAAGAAGTTATATCAAAGGGTGATGATTACTAACGCAAATTCGATGTGGTTTATTGTTGATGGATGCATATTGTACCTTCTATATGAATTGTTCTCAGTATACCATCAACACGTCGGTCATATGACTAAAGGTGTGCCTGCAGATTGTTTTTACTCATTTGATAATTAGCATATGTTGTCAATCTGATAGTATCATAGAAATGTTCCTCCCTATTAAGCTGATTTACTTAATTTACAAAACATGGTATTGAAACCAAACTTAATCGGCTGGTCGATTCAGAAACCAGCCAAGTATTGGTCCATTTCTCGAAACTGGCTGATTTTAGAGTTAATAATTTGAACAAACCCGTTTGATGGGAAAAAAAAACTAGCAGCAAAAATCAGTTTAAACCGGTTAAATTTTTTCTCTTATCCAAATAATGTTATGGTTTTTTTATTGTGTAAAATTATATAGCACGATTCTTATTTTAATTTAGTATTTGTTCGTAGTTTCCTTATATTACTTAATTTAATTTTATATTTAGTAATAATTTTAAAATCTGTATTATCTTATGATTTTATCATGGTTGAAATTATGTATAAGTAATTTTATCTGTTTATTGAACAGTTTAACTTTTAAAACATTGTAAGACATTCATTTAATCTAGTAATGTCTTTGTGCAAGCAATTTAGGGATGGTAAATTATTTAGTTATTATTTTTCGAAGAGGAAGAGGTAGTGACATTCGTTAAAGATAAATAAAAAATCAATAAACATTGATTTAAACATCTGATGTGATTAGTAGGTCATTTATTAAATCAATTTCTTTTAAAAATCACTTTGTTACATAATCAATATAAAATTGGATTGAGAAATCAATTGTGGAACTTATCAATATAAAGTGTATTGATTGTCACGAAGTGAGATATGATTGATTATCCTCTCCAAATAATAAATTTGAAACTAAGGCGAGCATATCTAGTCAATAATGCACATAGCCTTGGCAGTTAGAAGAATTCGCCTCAGACATCCCAATCAAGGGAATCCTATCATGACTTTCTCTGATACGGACTACCATGAAGACGAGCTTGAGCATGATGAACCCATTGTTGTTGAAGCAACCACTGTTTGCGACAATGTGAAAAGAGTATTTATGGATTAAGGCAGCTTGATCGAAATTTTGTTCTTTGAAGTTTGAAAGGCCCTCAACTCAGAAAAATGATCTCATCCCATATAGTAACAATTCAACCATCTTTTCAGGTGATCGTGTTCCACTATTGAGATATATTAATAGATGCGGGAACTTGGAAACAAAGATTGAGGAAAGTTTGTGTTTGCAAGTTTCTCGGAGTAGATTGACCGACAACCTGCAATGTCATTCTTGGCTAACTCTCATTAAACGATTTTCGTGCAATTATCTCAACTTGCCACTTACTGATGAAGCTTCTAACCAGAATCAAATTCGTCTCAATTAGGGAAATCAACATGTGGTCAGGAGTTACCACACACGAGTTTGCGACTTTGTCGGGAAAAAAAAAGCAATGAGGAAAAGAAGAGTCAGAAGTGCAAAAAGTTTTCCTTGCCCAGATAAATCCTCGTGATGACCGAGCAAGGGATGAGTTACAATCAAGCCATGAGGGTGAGTCACGACTTATATAGCTCGTGGACTGAATACTTGCTCGTATGTACTGTTGCGAACATGCCAAGAACTGATCCCCGAGGGTGAGTCACGACCAAAGCCCCGAATATGAGTCACGACCCATATAGTTCACAGACTCCATGAAGCAACAACTATTTTTTCTAAAGCATGATACACATATAAGAGCATACAAATCAGTGCGTGTTGGACCATTCAAAAGCATGATACACATATATTATCTATGACTATGATACCTGCAGAAATAGAGATCAGTGTATATAAACCGAACGTCTAGAAAAGGGATAAGTGATAACTATTTCCATATCACAGCAGAAATAGAAGAGGAAATGCAGTTCAAACCCAAATGGTTGGTTACAAATGACCTCAAAATAAAGGAGGGAAAAAATAGATTCAATAAGTGTGAACCCAATCAGTTAAGAAACCAATAAATTCAAGGTTCTTCACATTGATTCCTCGTCACAGCTAAGACAGTAAATTTAAAAAATATCATTTTGAATACCAAATATAAATTAAAATCATACAAGACCAGACATTGTGAATCCATGTACCTCCAGAGAGAAAAAAGAATAGCCACAATCAGTAATAGTCATTCATTTTTAACCTAAAAGTTGACAAATTAAAGGTAAGAGCAAAGGAGGCAAAAATGGGTGGCAATTTGGATGATACAAATTTCGCGAGAGGAGGAAGTTGGGTTGGCAATCGGATCTTTGGCTGGAAAAAACCTTGAATCGAGCAATGGTGACCACTCATCGTCCCAATTAGCCACTTCCTTTGCTATGAAAATCCTTCACACTCACACTCACAAATAAGTTGGAAACACAATTGCACCATTGTCATGATCTTCCCAATTGGAGTAAACTAAATATAGGGGAAATTCATGTAAAGTGTAGGGGAAATTCATGTAAAGTAAACTCCTAATTTGATTTGGTGCAGAAAAGTGAAATCAAATTTAACATATTTGTAGAAAAAAAGGGCAAAAAAAAAATCTGATAAAGCAACAAATAGAAAATCACACGTTGCCTTATAGTGGACCAACACACATGTTATAACACTCTTTTACTGAACAGTTGCAAATAGCTTCTCTTGTTTATAGATATAATTTTGGTTAGCATCTTTTCCCTTTTCTGTTTTTTTTTTTTTTCGCGCTCTTTTTCTTTACCTTTTTTTCATCTTTACATCTCATTATCTTTACCTTTTTTTTCATCTTTACATCTCATTATCACCAATATGTGACCACCACCCACCTCCTCTCCTCTCTTTTTTTCACTCATGTCGCCACCACTCACGGTTGGATTATGTCCAGTAATTCACCGTCTAGTTCAGAGCATAGTGACAAGTTCAAGGGCTAGCATCCATGAATTGTGTTGGTGAAACTAATCGAGAAGAGTTAGCAACGCTCTATAGAACACACACTCATATGATTGGTGGTGACAAAATAGTCAACACATTTCCCTCACATGTTAAAATTAAAGCATAGCCAAGACATACGCAACCCAGTGGTTTAAGTTCATCTTTAACACTGGCACCTTCCCTCTAAATCCTGGTATTCCCGGAGAAGTGAAATGGGGAAGTACTACCATTAATCTTATATACTTTCCAAAAAAAACCATTAAGCTACATAGCTTAAAAACGAAAATTACAAGAGATGGTTGAAAACAAATATATCTGCTATTTACTTTTTATTAAAGTCATCAAACAAGATACACCCTACATTAGACGTGTTCTAATGTCAATCTACCATTGAAAATGCTGTCCAAAGTGGCCCTTCTAGACAAGCTGGGAAGCCCAGAAACTACACATATAAATGCTCTTGGATCAGGTGAAACAAAAATGGTGAATCACATATTGACAGGCAGTTCCACAACTAGGGGGCTATCCATACCTCAACTTCAGAGTTGCAAATCAGATTTTAAACTACTCTCTTGTGTTTGACAGGCAGTTCCACAACTAGGGGGCTATCCATACCACAACTTCAGAGTTGCAGATCTAGATTTTAAACTACTCTCTTACGTCCGTCTCCTGACCCGCCTGCCATTTGGATGAGCTGATTCAGCGGCAAACGCATCAGCTAAATCTTGCCCGTAAATGCTGCTGCTACTTCTCTTCCTGCTCAGGTTCTGGCTTGGGTTGTCATCCGCTGATGCAAATGTCTCCAACAATTCTAGCAACATTGAGGGGCAGCTCTCTTTCAAATCTAGAAAAGCTTTGGACTGCATAACAGCTGCAGGATGCACAATAATCATCACTGAATCTTCAAAAGCTCATATTTTAATTATTCCTAAAAGGCACTAGCAATAAAATATTAAGTTTCTAAAGAACAAGAAGAAAACATTGTTCCTAAGATTACAAGTTGAAAATGTTAAATTACAAGATGCAAAACCTGAAAAACTTTGAGTTCCTGAAGAACAACATGATAGGAATTAGGCCTCCTAAGGGGAGGTTGTTATTGTAACTAACAAACTAATAGTTGTTATGGTTTAGTTACAGGAAGTGAGTTAGCTAGCATCAGTTAACTGTTAGCGTAACAGTTAGCTAGTTGATGAATTAGCTAGAGAGAGTGAGAAGAGATTATAAATAAAGAGGGAGAGAGAGAAATAGGAGGGTATCTAGACTGTCTCAGGGAATTTTAGGAGAATACTGGTGCACTCAAATTACCAGTAACTGTAGTTCATTACTATTCTTGAACAATAATAATTTTCTTCTCATTCACACCTCTTACCTGTCACAACATGACAATATTTATTCTAAGAATAAACCTACGAATATCAAAGCAATGACTCACTGTTGACAATTTAGCCAGTTCTGTAAGGAGAAGCAAGCAGAGAATGGAAGAAACCTCATTACCCCCATCTAGCAATAATTTCAAGTAATGGAAATTCAACTTTGCATAAGAACTTAGCATTACACACATAAGAATTTTAGAATTATCTTTTGAAACTGCTCCATCTGGATATATGGTGAGATATGAAGAAAAGAACAAATGAAAAATGAAAAGCTTAGGGGAAGTGGAGAATTTTCATATGTACAACAAATTGATTGACCATGGCTATTGCATGATAAATTCACTTTACAGGTTAACTACTCTACTAAACCAATCAATACACAACATTATAATATCTGTAGTTGCACACACACGAATACTATTTCCTTTTATTTTATGATATCAATTCTTTGTTATAAATTTATTAATGGATAATGAAGAAGAAAAATGTAACGACATGAGTTTAGTCATAGGATGTGGAAAACAAAAATTATCATGATATTAACGAAGTCAAGTGAACTTAAATAGAAAAAAAAACTAATATTAATAGAATATGCGAGTAGGTGAACAAATAAAATTATGAGTTTGTGTGTGATAGAGAGAGAGAGAGAGAGAGAGAGAGAGAGAGAGAGAATGCGAGTAAAGAGTGAAAGGGGGGAGAGACCAAGTTTAAATGAAGTGTAAATTGACATAACTGCAAAAATAATAGGGTAAAACCAAATGAACAAAATTACATTTCAAAAGTACTTCAGAGAACATGGGAACCCAAAAAAGGTTAAAAGAATGGCTCTTAATGAACTTCAAATTTTGAAGCTTTGTACACCCTTCTCACTGAATAAACAACAAAGCAATTATGTAAATTGAATAAGTTTTTTTTTTTGATAGGCAAATGTTAGTAAATTAATCCCTCCTCCGGGTTCGAACCCGGGACCCTTCACCCTTCATCCCACCCAACCCTTATGTCCCTAGCCCTTATGTAAATTGAATAAGTAATGTAGTGATCTCATTATGAGAAATGATATCCTTAAATAATATAATTGTAACTATCACAGCATAGAACATGGCTCCATGTCATAAACACAGGTACATATCTCTCCCGATTATTATTATTTTAATTGATGAGTTATGGTGCAGAGAGAGAGAGAGAGTGCGAGGAAAGAGTGAAAGGGGGGAGAGACCAAATCTAAATGAAGTGTAAATTGACATAACTGAAAAAAAATAGGGTAAAACCAAATGAACAAAATTACTTTTCAAAAGTACTTCAGAGAACATGGGAACCCAAAAAAGGTTAAGAAAATGGCTCTTGATGAACTTCAAATTTTGAATCTTTGTACACCCTTCTTACTGAATAAGTAACAAAGCAATTATGTAAATTGAATAAGTAATGTAGTGATCTCGTTAACATCTGTGCTGTAAAGAGAAAAGACTAAGAGAGAGAGAAAGAGATATTGTAATGGGATACACTGCAAGGTGCAGCCTCCCTCATATATATAATACTAGGTTAAGAGTAGTACAACATGTAGTACAAAGTACATATGGGCCTGTCCCATAGACTCTACATCTAACCCTAACTCTTAACATAATCCTTAATGCTAACACTCCCCCTCAAGCTGGAGCATAGATATTAATCATGCCCAGCTTGTTACAAATAAAATCATTACGCACCCCATTCAAAGCCTTTGTAAACACATCTGCAAGTTGATCGCCTGTTCTAACATAAGAAGTAGATATAAGGTTCTGTTGAAGTTTCTCACGAATAAAATGGCAATCCACCTCAATATGTTTAGTTCTTTCATGAAAAACTGGATTTGATGAGATATGTAGGGCAGCCTGATTATCACACCATAGTTTCATTGGAGATATCCTCTCAATTCCCATCTCACTCAAGATTTGTCCTACCCACATAAGTTCACAAGTAGTTTGAGCCATAGCACGATATTCAGCTTCTGCACTAGATCGTGCCACCACATTTTGCTTCTTGCTTTTCCAAGAAATTAAATTACCTCCCAAAAATACACAATAGCCAGTGGTGGATTTTCTATCCATAGGAGATCCTGCCCAGTCAGCATCTGAAAATGCCTCCACTCGCATATGTCCATGATCCCTGTACACGATACCTCTTCCTGGAGCTTTCTTCAGATAGCTGACAATGCGAATCAATGCTTCCCAATGTGCGTCTGTCGGGGAGGACATAAACTGACTTACAACGCTCACTGGGAAGGCAATATCTGGTCTGGTAACTGTCAAGTAATTCAACTTACCCACCAATCTTCTATATTGCTGTGGGTCAGAGAAAGGAACTCCTTCTGCTGTAAGTTTCATTCCTGGTTCCATAGGGGTCTCACATGGTTTAGATCCCATAAGACCAGTCTCAGCTAGCAAATCCAAAACATACTTCCTCTGAGATATCATAATCCCATTCTTCGAGTACATAACTTCAATGCCCAAAAAGTATTTCAGAATTCCAAGATCTTTGGTGAAGGAAAGTCTTCAAGTTGCCAATTCCTTCACTATCACTACCTGTAATCACAATATCATCAACATAAACAACCAATAAAATGCAGCCTTTATTAGTTTGCTTGAAAAACACAGTGTGGTCACTCTCGCTTCTTCGTAAACCAAACTCCATAACAACATCACTGAATCATCCAAACCAGGACCTAGGTGATTGTTTTAGGCCATACAATGATTTCTTGAGTCGACACACTTTCCCACACTCCCCCTGAGCAACAAACCCGGGTGGTTGCTCCATGTATACCTCATCCTGTAAATCACCATGTAAAAATGCATTCTTCACATCTAACTGGAACAAAGGCCAATGATTAGTAGCAGCAAGAGAGATGAGAATGCGAACAGAGGACAATTTAGCAACAGGGGAAAAAGTATCAGTGTAGTCGACCCCATATGTTTGAGCATATCCCTTAGCAACCAACCGAGCTTTCAGGCGAGCCAGAGAACCATCAGGGTTTACTTTAGTAGTGTAAACCCACTTACACCCAACAGCTTGTTTCCCTGCGGGTAAAGGGACCAAATCCCAAGTCGCATTATGCTCAAGGGCCAGCATTTCCTCCTCCATAGCCTGCCTCCAACCAGCATGTGATAAGGCATCTGAAAGAGACTTAGGCACAGACACAGAATCTAAGGCAGCAACAAAAGACTTAGAGGCAGGTGACAATTTATTGGAAGTGACATAAGAAGAGATGGGGTAAGAGCAAGTGCGTTTACCTTTACGTAAAGCTATAGGGAGGTCCAAATTATCATGAGGGTCTGAAGACACCAGAGGAATTGAAGGTAGAGATTGAGTATCCGGTGGAGGAGCACTACTCTTCGGCCTGCGACTATATGTCTTCTCATAAAATTGGAAACCTGTACCAGTAGTAGTCTGTGGAGCAGGGGAAGTAGTGATATAAGTTAAGAAGGTGTCTTCTGACTCACATACCGGGAAAGAGGAGGGCAACCACCCCGAGAAGGAGCAGTCCTCAAAGAATGTAACATCAGCAGAGACAAGGTAGCGACCAAGAGCTGGAGAGAAACACCGGTACCCTTTCTGGGTACGAGAGTAACCCAGGAACACACACTTCTTCGGATCCAACTTAGTCACTTGAGGCCTGACATCAAGAACAAAACAGGTGCAACCAAATACTTTTGGAGGCAAAGGAAACAAAGAACATGACGGAAACAAGACAGAATAAGGAATAACACCATTTAACACAGTGGATGGCATGCGATTAATTAAATATGCAGCAGTAAGAACTGCATCAGCCCAAAAACATTTCGGAACTTTCATCTGAAACATCAAAGCCCGAGCAACTTCCATAAGATGCCGGTTTTTACGCTCAGCCACCCCATTTTGTTGTGGTGTAACAATGCAAGAAGACTGATGAATCATGCCATGTTTATCCATAAAAGTACGGAATGGTGCAGAGAAGTACTCTTTGGCATTATCACTACGAAGGATACGTATTGGACAGTTAAATTGAGTACGAATTTCAGCACAAAAGTTGCAAAATATAGTGAATAACTCAGATCTGGATTTCATTAAATATAACCATGTTGCACGAGAATAATCATCCACAAATGTGACAAAATACTTGTAACCTAATTTAGAAGTTACAGGGCATGGCCCCCATACATCAGAGTGGACAATATGAAATAAAGACATAGCTCTTTTATTCAAACGAGGTAAATAAACACTACGATGATGTTTAGCAAACTGACAAGACTCACAAGAAAAATTTGATAAGGACTCCAATTGAGGACACAACTTCCTAAGAACTCCTAGAGATGGATGACCGAGACGACAATGAAGCTGAAAAGGAGACACGCTACTGGTACGATAAGCTGTGGATGCCTTCGAGACTCCTTCGTCTAGTAGATACAGTCCATCAGATTCTCTTCCTCTACCAATAATCCTCTGTGTCGACAGATCCTGAAACACACAAGAATCCGGAAAGAAGGTTACTGAACACTTTAATGAACGGGTTATTTTGCTAATGGAGAGAAGATTACAAGGAAACTGAGGTAAATATAGCACAGAGGACATAGGTAAGGTAGAAACTGGGGTGGTACACCCACTCCCCTTAACACGAACAATGGACCCATCAGCAAGGGTTACAGACGAATGAATACTAGAGGAACTAAATGACGAAAAAATACCTGAATCCCCTGTCATATGATCAGTAGCGCCGGAATCAATGATCCAACGCCGTGAGGTAGAGGATAGACACACAGTAGGATTACCTGTTTGGACAAAGGTAGCTGTGGAGGAGGAAGGTGAGGCTGACTGCTGTGAGATCTGAAACTGTGTATATCTGGCAAACTCATCATCACTCATAACCACTGTACGCTTTTCTGGTTGTGTTTGGATAACATCTGACTGGGAAACGTTGTTGGCAAAGCGATTAGGAGCTGACTGTTGAAAATGTTGTTGGTGCTGTTGAGAATTGGGACATTGATTCTTGTAATGACCCAGTTCTCCACAACTATAACATTGGATCTGTCCGGAACGTCCACCACGACCTCTAGCACCACCACGACCTCCTCGGCCACCACCACGTCCGCCACGAAAGCCTGAATGGGCCGCTAAAGCAGAGCGATCTGAAGTATCAACATCTGGAGCAGGTTTGGGCTTCTCAAAAGAGGACTGCATGACTCGAGAGAAGACATCAGTGAGAGTATCCACCTGCTTGCTCGACAAAATCTGAGACCGGACCACCTCAAACTCCTGATCAAGGCTAGATAACCAACTCAATGCTATCAATTTCTTCTGTTGGGCTAGCATATCCTCTTTTGTCTTGCAAGATAGGAGAGAAGTCAGTTCCTCAGCATATTTCTTGAATTCCAGAAAATAATCCATCAACTTACGCTTGTCCTGTTTCGGACGAAATATCTGCTGCAACAGAGCATAGATGCGATTCAAATTATCAGCTTTCCCAAAAATAAATTGGAGAAACTCCCATAACTCCTTCACTGTTTGACAATGAGAAATCACAGATTGTGTCCGCTTATCAACAGAATTCACCAATAACGCCAGAATGCGTTTATCATCCATCTTCCATTTCGCCGCTGCCGTTGCGTTTGTAGGACAAGACCCCGTCAAATGCTCATCCTTTCCCATTCCTCCAAGGCTGACCTCCACCAAATACTTCCACTCCACATAGTTCTCACCATCCCCATCAAGCTTGATGTCGGTGAGTTTGGACGAAGTAGTCATGAACTCGGTGACTGGGGTCTTCCCTTCACCATTTGTCTTAAAGTTGTCTTCAGCCATATCTCAGAGAGGAATCACTAAAGAAATAAAAGAAACTCAATACTCAGCGAACAATATGAACGCTGGTTACTAACAGAAAACGCACGTTTCCACCTGTAGAGCACACCGAAACACACCGTCGCACGTTGAAACGTCACCAAATCACCACCGACGGCTGTGAAAATCATTGGGCGTTCCTCAGAGAGCAAAGACGCCCTGCTCTGTACCTGAAACGTACGCTATCTGGCTCCGAAACAGCACCTTCGCGATTACTCACATAAACCGCGATTTCGGCATTCTGCCGATTTCTTCAAGATCCGGCCGCCAAAAAATTTTTCCTACCCCCAGCAACCTTGGTCGGCCCTTTCTGAAGTGGCTGGAAGGGGGGGAATTTTTTTTTTTTTTTTTTTCGGATTTTTTTTCAGGTTGACGGCTGTGACGGCTGACCTAGGAAGGTTGAGAACCTAGGCTCTTGATACCATGTAAAGAGAAAAGACTAAGAGAGAGAGAAAGAGATATTGTAATGGGATACACTGCAAGGTGCAGCCTCCCTCATATATATAATACTAGGTTAAGAGTAGTACAACATGTAGTACAAAGTACATATGGGCCTGGCCCATAGACTCTACATCTAACCCTAACTCTTAACATAATCCTTAATGCTAACATGTGCTAACAGCTTAGGGTCTGTTTGTGTTGGGGTCACAACATTCGTTTGATCAAAGGAGGAATTTTTTCATTTCATCAAAATTGTCTCAGGATGGAGATTTTCAGTTTGCACTCTTTTGAACATTAAACAAACATACTCTTAAGTCTTAACAAAACTAAGAAACATGAAAATATAATTTATTTAGAGCGTAAGGAAACTTTAAGAGTACAAGCAATATTCCATTAAGAGAATCTAAATCTTAAGCTTCAACACCCAAGAAAATTTACATTCATATTCTAAAACAATACGCACCTCCCAAGTTTGATGGATTTGCAATAAATTTCAAACAGATTGCCTTAAGCTGCGGACAGTGGTGTTGCTCGGCCAAGGCAAGTGATGTGGCCACATTGTCAATAGTAATCTCGTCACACAGTTTCGATTCACATAACAGCTTTAGTCTATCAATATTATAGAGATCAGCAGCAGCCACGAGATGCTGCATCATAACAGCATATGAACACATGGGTACTGAGCCCATAACCTCATAGATGTCAGGAAGTTTGTCCGAGTAAATGAAGAGAAGCATTGCCTGGATAAAACAAATAAAAAAATTTCCACTCATTCCATCAATTGCTAAACAAGAAAGTATGAAAGAACAAAAACTTCAAAAACTACCCACAGTAGAATTGAATAAGAATATGAAATCATAATTGACATAAAGACCTCTCAGTATTCAACAAAAGACTCAAGCGAACTTCTCCGTTTTTTGAACATACAACATTCTACACCATGTATTAGAATAGAATGAGAGTATGAGATCATTATTGACATAAAGAGCTCTAATAATTCAACAAAAGACTCAAGCGAACTTTTCATTTTCTTAACATACAACATTCTCCACTGAAAGGCTGGAACTTAGAATCTTTTTTTTTCTGTTTATTTTGATGGAAATAACTTAAACGGTTTTATTCCACTCCAAACAACTTCTGTGGTAAGATACAACTGACCACTTCAAAAACAAAAGCATATAGACCCAGAGATAACTAATAAACATTCTAATTGAAGTTTCAGTGTACATACATCACAAATGCGAGTAAGAATGCTATTCCTTATGCTGTAAGAAAGTGCTGAATTATTTCACAATTCAAATATCACTAACTACCTTGAAGATAAAGGGCTCTATATCCTCCACCACAGCTTCCTCTTGCTTAGGATCCCCAACGGGTCCAAAAAACTGCGCCCTAAACACAGGCGACCGGGCAGCGAGAACAACCTTATGAGCCTTGAAGCTTTCACTCTTAACCTTGAAAACTATGTCACAGCCCACCTCAGACTCGAACAATTCCTTAAAATCCAAACCCATGGCCGACGTAGGCACTACAACACCAGGTCTAGATCCCTCGAAACGAGTCTTCACCACACCAACAGTGCAGTGCATCACAAGGCAATCATTCTTCAAATACTCAGAACTTTCCAACAGCGACCTCCGAAAAAACCGCTTGTAACCCCTAAAACACAAATACCAAACAGTCAATCCAATCCAATTGCATTAGAATAAAATTGAAAACCCTAAACCCCAAATCCCCAAACCCCCAAACCCCACCCCAGAGCAATTCATCATTACCACATGCTACCTCTGTACTTCAAACTATAAGGGCCACTCTCCAAGGGTCGATCGAAGTGGCTATGAACCTTATGGTTACCCTTGTTGGTTTGATCCATCAATGTCAATTTGAACAGAGCCCTAACATCAACACCATCGCTAGCCAGTGCTATGAAAACTGAGACATACACAGAATTGTCTTCAGGATTCTTCCCATCAGGGTAGAAGTAGATAGCCCAATCGTAGCCACCAACGCTGAACGTGTCACTGGTGATGTACCTGCCAGGACCCATTCCTTTGGCCAAAGAATAGCCCTTTATCGTCAATTCGTGAGACCCATTCACCGTTTCGCTGATCCAACGCGACGACGATGACGATGACACTTCCCATGGTTTCACCTTCAATTCTCCCATTTTTGCAATGAAAAAAACCCTAAATCGTGCATCGACCAAACCCTAATTCCCAAAAACGACGCCGGATTTGGAAATTAAGGTGGGTGAAGAGGGTGATCTTGCGTTCTTGACAGAGCAGAGAATTGAAATTGAGAAATTGAAGTAATTGAATTGAAGAATCAGAAAGAGACGTGAGTGACGATTGAGATGAGAGAGAGAGAATGGGAGAGAAGCAACAACTCTGTTTCCATGTGATTGTTGTTGTTCTATTTATAGGATTCTACTGCCAATGGTATCACACTCCATTCTTGCTTCTTTTTCACTTTCTATTATTTCTGATATTTTTAAGTAATTTAAATTGATATTTTCTATAAAATACATTACTCTATAATTACTTAAATTTATGGAAGTTAATGTAAAGAAATATTGTGTCATAAATAGGAATTTAATGATCGATTAGAATCATCATAGTTATAATAACCAGAATCTAAGAAATTTAATATGGTAATCAATAATTATAATACTCCTCTATGTTCCTAATTATAAGACTTAGTTTTAGATTTTTCATGTTCCTAAATATAAGACTACAATAATCTAGCAAAAAATATTCTACTCTTCCATATATACCTCTTACATTAATTGTGTGTTTTCAATTCCAAAGTTTTAATTACCACCTACCACTAATTAGTGAGAGAAAATGACAAATGGTAAATATGGAAGAATGTATGCATTTTTAAAAAACCAATACACTAATTAAACATATTTAATGTTTTCTTAATAAGCGCAATTTTTTGTATTAAATCTTATAATTAGGAACAGAGCGAGAGCGAGTAGTATGTAGTAACAAAAATTTATGAAATTTAATTCAAGTGTTAGTACTGAAGAAGTTCAATAGAGCGAGTAGTATGTAGTAACAAAAATTTATGAAATTTAATTCAAGTGTTAGTACTGAAGAAGTTCACAAGGGATTGAAGAATTCAAGTCAAAAAGTAGACATAAATGTGGCAAGTTGAAGATAGTTCTGTTTATCTTTTTTTTTTTTTATACATCGGAAAGATAAATTGCACCCGTCAGGGATCGATCCCTGGACCTCCCCGTACCCAACTCATATGTCCCTCAATTCCTACCACTTGAGCTATCTTACGGGGACTAGTCTGTTTATACGGAAAAGTCTATTTTGAGCACTTGAGATAGGAATTAGAGAATTGTTAAGTGTTAGCGCCATTATGACTAAAAAATCATTATACTTTAATGTAAATGAATTATTTTCAAAAATATGAAATTATTTAATATTTTAAATTATTAAAAAATTAAAAATATAAATATGACATCATCGACTACTAATTATAGTATAAAAGGGAAAGTTGAACTTTTTTTTAGATAAGCCAAATTTGCATTGATCAAGAAGTACAGGGGTCAAGAAGTACAGGGGTACTTCAACCCAATGCATGAGAAAAAAGTAAAATAACAAAACAAATACAGAGGAAAACTAAAAACAATAAAAGCATAAGTGCTGCAAAAATGTTAGCAGCAATTCTAAGTCCACCCTCCTTGCAATTCCAACAAAACACACATCATGGCCCAGCGCACAAACCAGCAACAATACCCAACATCAAAAACAAGTTGCAGCACCCAATAAAAGAAAATACAGCACCAACTTTTATTGCAGCAACTAAGAGAAAGTTGAACGTAACATGCAAAGCTTGTGGATTGTGTTGTGGTTTTTTTATTGTTTTAATTCTCTACCATCAGTTTAGGGGAATTATACATCTGAGGCAGAAGTTGTTGATGCACTTTAGAGAAGAGAATTTGCTATGCTTAAATACTCTAAAGGTCCCTCAAATTGTATGACATATAAAAATAAGTCCCTAAAAAATGTTTTTCCGATTCGGGATGCTTGAAAAAAAAATTAATCTAAATAAGTCTCTACCCGTGTTATGTGCTTATGTGGCTCTTATTTTGCACAATCATCATTTCCACGTGAATTTCTTTTTTATTTTTAATGCTTAGGTGTCTCTTTCTTATTCAAATTAATCTAACTTAACACTAACCTAACCAACATTGATTTTCAATCCCTCATCTTCTTCATTCATCATCTTCTTCCAGGAAAAAACAATTAAATTTTTTTGGAATCTAAACCCTCAAGCCACCACCACCACCCTGAAGCCAAAACCCACAACCACCATCCTCAGCACCAACACCAGCCATGGCCAAGCCGTGCTCCACCATTCCCTCCATGAAAACCACCTCCAACTCCTCTCTTTTCTCTTCCAAAACCCAGCCACAACCAAAACTCATATCAGAAAACAACAAACCGAAACCCAAACTTTTCAAAACTCAGGTCTACAAACGAAAATAGAACATGGAAATTCAGGAAATGTAATATCAAACTACACTTTTAAGCCCAGAAATCAACCGCCCCAACCCATAACCTTCAACCACCACAACTGTTCCCCAAAACAAAACCTTCAACCACCACAGAACGAGAAAATGAAGAAAAGGGAGAGGCAAAGTGAGGCACAAGAAGGCGCATCTGATATGCTCTGTTTTGTTTGCCGCATCCACTTCTTCTCATGCCTTGATATCTTCTTCTTCTTCTCTTGATCATAAACATGGCGAATCTGCTTTGAAGATTGGGGTGAGGGAGCGATTGTGCGAGAGAGGATCTGCTTTCTCCAACGGTTGATCCTTCTCTGATTTCTGCGATCTCTTCTTCTCTAGGGTTCCCTTCTCCAGCGACATCAACCCCCACCCCCACCCTCATCTGAAACCAAAAACCCCAAATCCACCATCACCACCAACTCATTTTCTGGTTTTTGGGTTAGGATTTCTGGGTTTGGGTTACGAAGAAGAGGAGGAACAAGGTGGATGAGGAGATAAGAAGAAGAAGACAATGAAGAAGGCGTTAATTTTTTTGTTTTGTTTACAGAAGGCGTTAATCATAAATAAAGAAGATGAGAAATATGTTTTAGTTAAAGATTAAGATTGAATATTTTGTTATTTTTGTTAGTTATCAGATTAAGTTTTTTTTTTGTAATGTTTTTTTATTAAGATTAATTATGAAACTCTCACCATTTCCTTTTTTTATTTTGCATAAATTTCCATAGGAACTGATAGCTATCTTTGTTGATTATGTACTTACATCGTTTACATGTCAAACTTACAGATTTTTCATCTTTTAGATTAATTCTGGAAATTGAATCCATTAGAAAGGGAAACAATGGCACAGACGTCGAAGTCAACACAAGGAGGCATCACACTATTTTCTCCTTACAATATGACAAACTTCAACCTCTCTCCCACAAGTCTCATGCCTCACACACTTTCTTCTCTTGTCTTTTGTATCTCATTCTTGCCTACGGCTACCTTCTTACACTTTTATTGCAAGTTTGACCAGTTTCTTTTCCATTTTCAACAGCTTCTTTGGTAATCAGTGCTTTTCGTTTTTATAATATAGTTTTTTCTTAATTACATCAGTTTACTCTACCCACAAAATAATGGTGTGAATTCTCATTTAAGTTGTATACTTCCTTTCTACCATTCAACGTTTTTACTATCATGTAAATGCTTCTTACCTTGTTTCTCTCCATTTACAGGAGGTATATTTGGAAAATTTCAGAGAAAGTGGTGAGTGGTGACTGAGTTTGATGGCTTGGAAGGATTTGGTGGCCACGTCATGCATACTTGTGACTACAAATCTAGGAAGGAGGTATAAGGGTCAGCAAGTCCTGGCTGTTAGGTGTGGAAATTACTTTAAGGGAACCCTGGATAAAGTCATTCAAATCATTATATAATTTCATATTTATGTTCAGAAGAAAAATCTCTCTCTAAAAGAAATAAAATTAAGTGAGGTTTGATGCGTCGTATAAGCTTATATAATACATTATAGATTTATTCATTGTTTGGTGTTAATATTATATTGTATAAACTTATCTATTAATTCACTCGTATACATTAAAATGATGGATGATTTAATCTACTCTATGATGATGGATAAGGCATGATAAGAGTATGATGTATAAGTTACATGAAAATATAAGATCCACCACCACCCTCCACCATTGCCACCACCACCGCCTCCATCCTTGTCACTAATGTCGCCTCCATCACTACTACCACATTTGCTGCCACCATTGCTATCTCCATTGCCACCATCTCCGCCATCATCACCCTCCACCACCACTGCTGCCACCACCACCACCACCATCATTACCATCGTCTTCCAAATCCACCACCATACAACATTTCCACCACCACAATACTCTCAACCAACACCATCCACCACCACAACCACTGCCTCCACCACCCTTTACTTGCCATCACCACTATCACTATCACTACCTACAATCACGCCTCGTCACCGGAACCGACACCACAATCACCACAACCACCTCCCTCTAGCACTGCCATCATTAATCATCACCATTGCTACCTCTATCACCACAACCACTCCCCTCAATCACTGTCGTCACGGCCACCGCCACCACCAACACTACCGCCACAACCCAGCACCACCATCTTCACCACCCACTAACACCATTGTTCAATATTTCACGAAACATAGGATTATATTATTTTAAATGATATCATAAGACAATGTGTGACCAAACGTTGTACAATATTAATTTTTTATCAAATCATATCCTATCAGGCCTAATAGTGTCAGACCTTAAACTATACAACATATCAAACGAGTCCTTAATCAAATCTTCTAGCACTTTAATAGGGTTAAATAAAGTTTTGGTATGATATTTAATTTTGTCTCTTGCCAGAGTAAAGTATATGGAGTAAAGTATGTAAAACATCCCTCCGATTACTATTTCGTTTCATTTTGGTCCTCACCAAAGACAAAGCTTCAAAATGGCACCACAGGAGCTATGTGGTTGTGCCACGTGTTTAATGAATCTGAGTTGGATTTTAAATTTAATTTGTATTAAAAAATTAAATTCCACATATACAACTAAAATAAATTATTAATTAAAAATAAAAACTACAAAAATTCTTAAATCTCGAATTAGCTTAACTAATCTAATTCTTGAATTAACTAAACAAAATCCATCCATATTTCTTCATCTTCATCATTCATCTTCATCTTTGTCTTCATCTTCATTTATATCTCCATCTTCATACATTTCCAATAATAAACATCAAACCATCAAGATTTTTTCATCTTTATCTTCACTGGAATCTCAAAATAACCCAAAATTTCAAAAATCATCCAACATCTCAAAATAAAAAAATCGTCATATAATATTATAATCTTAAGTTTAACCTATTACAAGGAAACTTTATACACATGTCATCACCACAGGAAAAAACTCATTTGAAAAAAAAATAGGAAATGAAATGAAATAAGGGTCTGATAATCTGATTGGTGGTCAGAATATGATAAAAGCAGGATATTCTAGAGAATTAGATAAGAGCAAGATAGATTATTTTTCTATCTTGTGTTCAAGGTGGACATAATAATTATAAGATATGATATAAATAATGAAAATGTATAAAAATCCCATTCAAATAAAAAGTACATAATAATTTTTTGAAAAAAGTTATCATTCTATTAAGTTTAATTCTTATACATTTGTGTGAATGAGCCTATGTTTTAAAATTTAAATAAAATAATTTTTTTTATTAATTAGCCTATTTTAATTTTTTTTAAGGAAGTCTATTTTAATTAAAATTATATACATAACCAATTAGTTTTAACTTACTAGTGACAAGTGGTAAACAATAAAATTAATTAAATTTAAAAAACATTATTAGAGTCACTATTTTTTCAAAAGTACTTTATAATTAATTAACTTCAACAAACCCTAGCCTCCATCACTCTTCCCTTCCCATCTTCAGCAAACCCTAGCCGCCACTCTCCATCAGTTAACCCTTCCCACCATGAGCCAACCCTAGCCGCCACCACACCACCCCACCACCACCGCCATCGCCATCGCTAAGTCCTCTGCTCTTTTGTTTATTGTTGGCTCAAATTTTAACCCTATAAAACTGTAGCTTTTGATGTTCTACCTTACTTTCTGAAGTAGTTTGATAGGCTTACCTTTGGCCTTACCATTTTTCATGAATGTTATCATTGTTTCAGCAAATTCTGTGTGTACGGTTATATGTTTTAGCCACGTTTGAAACATTTATACAACCCCTGCTTGATTCCTCGATTAGTGCCTGGTCTTCTCCATCTGGATGGGCACAACTGAACTTTTGGAAAAAAAACTCGTGATTTGAATCCTCTTATCATTTTCTATTAAAACCTCCCAAAAGAAAAATAAAATATTTCCCCAAGAAATATTCCTTCCATTCACACCCCACACTCCTCATCGTGATGTGGTTCTACAAAATCTTCCACGTCGTTAGAAATTGCCAACTCGTTGCCGTCGTCGGGGAATCTTTTGCCCTAAAATCACTATAATATTATCCTATCAAATTATCAATATTACAGTCAAAACACTTGTCATTTTGCATACATTGATACTCAGAAATTACTAAGGTCCAACGTAGCCTACGTCAAACAATTTCTCTCACTAAGGCATTCGTAGCAATGACTAATAGTTTGCAAAGAAGAAAAAAACCATCATTTGCAATGGGGTATGCGATTTTCAATCAAAATATAGTATAACCACCATACAGAGAAAAAAAATCATCTTAGAATAACTAACATACAGAAAAATTATGCTATGGCTATGAGACTATATGTTGCTACCAAGTCATTGCACCGATATTGTTCATGCTATTTAGAACATCCTGATAATTGTTGGTAGTTCTTCCTTTGCTGCACCAGAAAACAGAATAAATTGCAATATAAATTTTTTAGGCTTATTTAACCACCATAAGGTATCAAATCAGATCCCATGTGCAAAAGTTTAACAGACTCAATCATACCTCTTTTGACATAGAGGGATAAACTGTACAAACTGTGACCTCAAAATCGAGACAAACAAGGATAAGAGAAATGGAATTCCAACTCATAATTCTCTGAGATTCCAAACAGAAATAGATTGCAATTGAATTGGGGAAGAACAGAGAACTAGGGTTTACACGTCACTCTGGTTCCACAACCAGATTCCAAACTCCATTTCCACGATAATCTCCTCCTGAAGCTACTACTACTATTTATATCTAACTGTTAACTACTCCAGCTAGCATAACTTCAATAACAGAAACAACTATCACAATTAACTACTTATTCTATTTATACATGAATCCCTGAATTACTAATACTTATTCTCCTTAGTCCTCTTCCTAACATAGACATGCTTCAAGGTAGGTTTATTACCCTTGGGCCTATCAATACCACCCCCTAAAAGTTTAACCTTGTCCTCAAGGGGAAACAAGGGAAACGAACCTAGAAAATATGAATGTATTATTGTTGAAGAACCTAGAAAATACGAATGTATTATTGTTGAAGAAAATATGAAAATATGAATGTATTATTGTTGAAGAACCTAGAAAATACGAATGTATTATTGTTGAAGAAAATATGAAAATATGAATGTATTATTGTTGAAGAACCATTAAATATGCAGTCGTATTTTTAGTTGAAAAAGACTAATCATCTTATGAGAAATGATTGATGGCTCGAAACATTAACATTCGAAACCCAACGAATTAATCCAGACCATTGATCTAGTTTGACTTTTATCTGATTTTCATTTTGCTACATTACATTTATTAACTAATTGCTGAGTTGTTGTGGGTCGTAACTTTCATTTCGTTCCATATATCAAAGCTCTTATCTTATTACTAATATTAAGGATTGAGATAGTCTTTATGATATTATTTTATTTTCAAAAGTCAATTTTAATTTAAATTCACAAGTCACCTTACTAATTTTTATACTTTTTTTGTTTCTTTACTAATTTTCATTCCTTCTAGCATTTGTAACAAAAAATTCTTTAACACAATTTTTTAACGAAAAATTGAATAAGTACTCATGTATTACAAAGGGCTACCTACCTATTAATGTGCATTGCAAGGGCTACCTACCTATTTTCTCCATTTTCCTTGGTGCATCTTCAATGACTTCTTCTGGATTTCTTTTACCTTTACCTTATCATCGGACTTAATTTTTTTTCCAAAGGTAACTTTAATACCTTCAACTTGTTTCATGATATATGACCCGTACAAAGTTAAAGGTGGATCCCTTTGATCAATTCTACCATTAAAATGGGACCGATACCGATTCAATCTAAATTTATGACCTTTTCTAGAAACTGACGGTGACCCATAAAACACCATTTTCCACCATGCTTTAGTCTACAAGGGTTCGCATCGAAGTTACATGCTGGGCAAGAAAGACCAGTGTATGTGTTCCACCTAGATGAACTACAAAGCGCAGGGAGATCATTTATTGTCCACATCAAAGCTGCATGCATTGTAAACATTTCATTCTTTGAAGAATCGAACGTTTGCACACTCTGATGCCACAATTCTTGCAACTCTTTGATGAGAGGTTGTAAGTAAACATCTATATCATTACCCGATGCTTCTTTTCCAGGAATGATCATGGAGAGGATGAATGAGGTTTGCTTCATGCACTCCCAAGGAGGGTGATTGTATGGGATAAGAATTATCGGCCAAATGTTATGGGAAGTATGCTTAAAAAGGGATGAAACCATCACTAGATAGACCAAGTCGTACATTTCGAGGATGTACGACAAAATCCCCATGAAGTGAGGCAAATGTTTTCCAAGCCTCAAAATCTTTAGGGTGCTTCATCAACCCATCTTGGATACCCTTCGATGCATGCCATATCATAGACGCAACACTCTTAGAAGACATATATAGTCTCTACAATCTTGGCTTATCATCCTTCCATCTAGATGCGTTGCATCTTCTACATTTTTCCAAGTTTTCATTATCATCTCCCAAGTATAACATGCAGTCTCTTGGACATGCATGTATCTTGGTATAATTAAAACCAAGTTTGTTGATGATTTTCTTGGCCTTGTAGAATGAAGAAGTAATCTTTGCATCTTCAAACACATCTTTCAATAATTCTAGAGCCATGGTCATTGCTTTGTCGGTCATTCCACACAAGCACTTTATGTGATACAGTTTAACTAGAAATGAAAACTTTGAATACTTTGTGCACCTTCATATAATTCTTGATTATTGTCTTTCAACAACTCATACAACTCTGCATTATCTTCATCAAGAGTCTCCTTATTCCCTTCGTTAGAATTAGAAGATGCACCAATATCATTAAGATTCTGACCAACAAACCCAAATGCATCATTGATCATGTTTTCTATTGGATTTTGCGGTTATGAAGTATCTTGTGCGACTTGCGTGCTTCCGGAAACCTGAAACTCAATTCCATGTGACCCTTCACCATGCCAGTTCCACACTATGTAATTTTATGGGAAAGGTCTACAAGTCAGGTGTTCTCTAACTGCATCCCTTTTTAGCCACTTCTTCTAACCACATTTTGAGCACGGACAAACTATTTTACGACCCTCACAACCCTAAATAAACTTATGCTCAAATTCAAAGTCCAAAAATCTGGTTAGTCCATCAACATACTCAGTCGTATTTCGCGGTTTGTTAATCCATGATTTATCAATTGGCATGACTGTCCATAAAATTGGTAAAGGTAAAAGTCAGTCGAGTGTGTCTATAACTACACACTCATGACTCAAGATACCAAATAAACTATCATGTTACTAATATGGGATAAAGCTAAGTACATATAATGCATAACTTTAGATAAAGAATTAGAGAGGTGAGTGGAAGCTTGTTTAACTCACTCCAAAGATGTTGGAGGCAACAAGCAAATCAAGATAGAGAAAGATCTCTCTACACTTTAATTTATGGTAATGACCAGCAACAATTAATTAACAAGCTAGAATGCTCAGGTAAAGAATCTAAAGATTGCATAACTTTGTCAAATGATTAAAGAATCTAAAGATTGAATGACTTTGTCCAATGATTAAAGATCCTTGAACCAAGATAAGCTCTTTTTTATTTCAAACCATGGGATAAGGGTCTCGTACATTCAAAATCATTGAAGATGTGAAGTTATTTTCATGAGTTAGTATATAGCCTAGTTTTCTTGATTCTTACAGAGATTTATATAGAACATTGGAAAGAGCAACTGTGAAAACCGAACAGGAACAAAAAATCAAATCGACAATCACAAAATTGGGGAAAAGACATGAAATCGGTGAGAAAATTCAGAAAACGAAAATCGGTGAGAAAATTCAGAGAACGAAAACATACCTAATGTAAAGGGATCTACCTGAAGAGGAAGAGACCTTAACACATCTCCTTGACGGTGGCAAGAAGAGGAAATCCGGATCCCCTTGAGCGATGAATGGCGATGAACAATGATCGATGAACGATGTGCGATGAATTGCGATGAACGAGAGTCAGCGATTGCGATGAACGAGAGCCAACGATTGCGATAAAATAGGGTTCGGTGAGGATGAGAGTGAACGAGTGAGTGATGAGTAAGAGTGAGAGTGATGAACGCATGGGTGATGAGTGATGAGTGAAAGTCACAAACGCGTGATGAGTGAGAGTTGTAAGACCAAGATTTGGTCAGGTGGTACAACTCTATGTTTTGATGATACCAAGTTAATTATTATGTATGAACAGTTGTGGTACTCTAACGTTTGTCTTTTTAAGTTGTGACAAACAGTCTCTGACTCTGATTCAAAGACGATATACTAATCAGAAGTTGAAGACCAAGAGTAACCAGCACAACGCTTCTGCATTTAACTACGTTCTTCTGAACGGTAGCAAATACTTCAGATGCTCTGAAGATTAAAAGCTCTGATGTGGACTCTGAACGATCCAAGCTCTGAAGTTCTGAAGACCAGATGTTCTAAGGAACGGTCCAGAAGCTGAAGACTTGGAAGCTCTGAAGTCGAAGAGAAAGCTGGCTCTCAAGACCAGAAGCACTTCATGCTCTAAAGGCCAGATATTCTGATGAACGGTCGAGAAGCAGAAGTTCTGAAGGTCAGAGGATCCAAGCTTCCTTCTGACTCTGATCATACAAGCTTCACAAGTTCCAACATGAAGCGACACCCAAGATCAAGAGTCAACTAGGCTAAGGCATTGTCACTGTCATTCGTACAAAAGCTAATGTACTATTCTTTTTTTTGAAAGTGAAATGAATATTATAATAAAAGCCTGAGCCAAAGCGACACAAGGCAAGGTCCAAGCACAAACTGATCTGACAAAGGATAAAGCAAACGGAAAACATCCTGAGCTGTGCTATAAACCCACCACCATCCCGCAGAATGACTAAGACAGAATCCCAAGAAAGAGCCTTATTAAAACCTTACTTGGAAAAACCCATTGGGATAAAAAACCAAGTAAGGAAAAAGAGTACCACAATCTTGGGAAAGTCATTCTGCAACAGAGCAAAAATTCCTAGATCCCCAAAATTATACCAGCTCAGACCATACAGCCAAACAGGCAAAAAATGAGTTAACAATAGCAGCAACAACACATCAACAACAACATCAATAAACAGCGAACAACAACCTCAGCAAACAACAATGGACAGCAACATCCAAAACAGCAACAACAGCCAGGGAAATTCCAACAACAACAGCAACAGCAGTGGACAACAACAGCAGCAACAACAGAAACGTGAACAACAACAGCAACAATTATCAACCAACAACAACAACAATGGTAGCAAACGCAGCTGCAACAGCAAAAAATAGATTAAAGCGGGCAAAACAACAACAACCGAACCCTCTCTCAGTGATCCGCACGACTCCATAGGCCTTCCTGCCTCCAGATAAACGTTCCGCCCCCAGCAGGATTGCATAAAATCTACACCAAGAAAAACTAATCCACCATGCCCCAGAATGTGTGCTTTCAACGTATCAAAGCATACCTGACGTTCCTAAGCTGTTTGAGGACCATAAATATTGCCAACTAACACACTGTTATTGAAATTGGAATTTTCACAGACAATACAATAAACCATGTGTCCCTTGCCACAATCTGAACCTGTAATGTACTTTCACGCCACAGGCACATCAAACCACCCGCCGTTCCAATTGAATGGACTCCAACATGTCTCATTTGCAAGCTCTGAGTCCAAGAGTCAATTGTAGGTTGCCGCTGCTCATTCAGTTGTGTCTCTTGTAGAATCAAATTTTCTGGTTTCAGTTGCAATACTGCTTTTTTCACCACTTCTATTTTGGTCGATCCGCCTAGACCTCACATATCAGTTAAGGTGGGGATCGTTTTGTCGGATTTGAGCCTCTAAACCACGAAGCATTAGAGCTTCCGATCCTCTCGGTTTCAAATCCAACTGCTTTCCAAGTAACCAAGTTCTCTGAGCCTGTGTCGTCACTCCATCCTCCCCCTGTACTGGCTCTAAATATTCAGTAGGTAAAGGTCTTGGCTTATTCTTGCTGCCTTTTGGGCGGCCGCGCTGCGAACTTTTTTGTGAGGAGTTTGTTTCGGGTGAAAGTTCCAAACTCGGTGACACAAGATCGCGTAAAGTTGCACGACTAGGGGAGCTCGCGGGTTGTATGCGGTTCTGATATGGCGTCACAGGAAGGGCTTCATCACCCTTGGGAGAAGAAATAGCGACGTTCTTACGTATTATCTAATTTGGAGAAGTATGCACGAACTCGCTGCCAGCTTCACGTTGTTCCAGAATTGAATTTAAACTAGCAGGCACGAAGCTGAAAAACTGATTCTGATTATTAACTTGTGAGGGCAAACACACCCTAGTCCATGGAGGCTGATTATTTAGTCGTGGGCCCCTGCAATTTGAATTAAAAGGCCAGAGATAACTGTTATTTTGAATCAAATCTTTGGAATTAAAGGAAAAACCTGTAACTGAATATCTTCTCCCTTGATTTTGAACTTTTTTATCCAAGATTTGTTTTTCTTTGCTCAATATTCCATCAGCTTTTAAATTCTCCTTCCATCCCTCCATCTCCTCCAAAGAATAGCCTGCATCAATAATATCACGTAACTGTTCCTCCACAGAATTGAAGGCAGCCATTAATGACTTTGAATTTGAATTTGGCCCCTGCTAATGTACTATTCTGACTGCCTTACCTACGACGTTCAGCTATAGCAGGCTCTGGAAATTCCAGAACTGCCCTCCAACGGACAGATTCATCCAACGGATACACATTCTAAACCTTGGAGTATTTAAAGGCTGAAGATAGAAGAAATCAACTAAGAAACTTTGTGCATACAAGTGAAATACAAGGAGGCATCACACTATTTTCTCCTTACAATATAAAAAACTTCAACCTCTCTCTCACAAGTCTCATGCCTCACACACTTTCTTCTCTTGTCTTTTGTATCTCATTCTTGCCTACGGCTACCTTCTTACACTTTTATTGCTAGTTTGAACAGTTTCTTTTCCATTTTCAACAGCTTCTTTGGTAATCAGTGCTTTTCGTTTTTATAATATAGTTTTTTCTTAATTAGATCGGTTTACTCTACCGACAAAATAATGGTGTGAATTCTCATTTAAATTGTATACTTCCTTTCTACCATTCAACGTTTTTACTATCATGTAAATGCTTCTTACCTTGTTTCTCTCCATTTACAGGAGGTATATTTGGAAAATTTCAGAGAAAGTGGTGAGTGGTGACTGAGTTTGATGGCTTGGAAGGATTTGGTGGCCACGTCATGCATACTTGTGACTACAAATCTAGGAAGGAAGTATAAGGGTCACGCCCTGCCACCGGAACCGACACCACAACCACCTCCCTTTAGCACTGCCATCATTTATCATCACCATTGCTACCTCTATCACCACAACCACTCCCCTCAATCACTGTCGTCACCGCCACCGCCACCACCACCACTGCCGCCACAACCCAGCACCACCATCTTCACCACCCACTAACACCATTGTTCAATATTTCCCGAAACATAGGATTATATTAATTTAAATGATATCATAAGACAATGTGTGACCAAACGTTGTACAATATTAATTTTTTATCAAATCATATCCTATCAGGCCTAATAGTATCAGACCTTAAACTATACAGCATATCAAACGAGTCCTTAATCAAATCTTCTAGCACTTTAATAGGGTTAAATAAAGTTTTGGTCTGATATTTAATTTTGTCTCTTGCCAGAGTAAAGTATATGGAGTAAAGTATGTAAAACATCCCTCCGATTACTATTTTGTTTCATTTTGGTCCTCACCAAAGACAAAGCTTCAAAATGGCACCACGGGAGCTATGTGGCAGTGCCACGTGTTTAATGAATCTGAGTTGGATTTTAAATTTAATTTGTATTAAAAAATTAAATTCCACATATACAACTAAAATAAATTATTAATTAAAAATAAAAACTACAAAAATTCTTAAATCTCGAATTAGCTTAACTAATCTAATTCTTGAATTAACTAAGCAAAATCAATCCATATTTCTTCATCTTCATCATTAATCTTCATCTTTGTATTCATCTTCATTTATATCTTCATCTTCATACATTTCCAATAATAAACATCAATCCATCAAGATTTCTTCATCTTTATCTTCACTGGAATCTCAAAATAACCCAAAATTTCAAAAATCATCCAACACTCAAAATAAAAAAATTGTCCTATAATATTATAATCTAAAGTTTAACGTATTACAATGAAACTTTATACACATGTCAGCACCACAGGAAAAAACTCATTTGAAAAAAATAGGAAATGAAATGAAATAAGAGTCTGATAATCTGATTGGTGGTCAGAATATGATAAAAGCAGGATATTGTAGAGAGTTAGATAAGAGCAAGATAGATTATTTTTTCTATCTTGTGTTCAAGGTGGACATAATAATTATAAGGTATGATATAAATAATTAAAATGTATAAAATTCCATTCAAATAAAAAGTACATAATTTTTTTAAAATTAATTTTTTGAAAAAAGTTATCATTCTATTAAGTTTAATTCTTTTACATTTGTGTGAATGAGCCTATGTTTTAAAATTTAAATAAAATAAAATAATTTTTTATTAATTAACCTATTTTAATTTTTTTAAGGAAGTCTATTTCAATTAAAATTATATACATAACCAATTAGTTTTAACTTACTAGTGACAAGTGGTAAACAATAAAATTAATTAAATTTAAAAAACATTATTAGAGTCACTATTTTTTCAAAAGTACTTTATAATTAATTAACTTCAACAAACCCTAGCCTCCATCACTCTTCCCTTCCCATCTTTAGCAAACCCTAGCCGCCACATTTCCATCAGTTAACCCTTCCCACCATGAGCCAACCCTAGCCGCCACCACACCACCCCACCACCACCGCCATCGCTAAGTCCTCTGCTCTTTTGTTTATTGTTGGCTCAAATTTTAACCCTATAAAACTGTAGCTTTTGATGTTCTACCTTACTTTCTGAAGTAGTTTGATAGGCTTACCTTTAGCCTTACCATTTTTCATGAATGTTATCATTGTTTCAGCAAATTCTGTGTGTACGGTTATATGTTTTAGCCACGTTTGAAACATTTATACAACCCCTGCTTGATTCCTCGATTAGTGCCCGGTCTTCTCCATCTGGATGGGCACAACTGAACTTTTGGAAAGAAAAAAAAAACTCGTGATTTGAATCCCCTTATCATTTTCTATTAAAACCTCCCAAAAGAAAAATAAAATATTTCCCCAAGGAATATTCCTTCCATTCACACCCCCACACTCCTCATCATGACGTGGTTCTACAAAATCTTCCACGTCGTTAGAAATCGCCAACTCGTTGCCATCGTCGGGGCATCTTTTGCCCTAAAATCACTGTAATATTATCCTATCAAATTATCAATATTACAGTCAAAACACTTGTCAGTTTGCATACATTGATACTAAAAAATTACTAAGGTCCAACGTCGCCTACGTCAAACACTTGCTCTCACTAAGACATCCGTCGCAGTGCAAGGGTTGATGAGACATATTGGTTCCAGGAGGTAGTACTATGTGGTAGTGTTATGGGACGAGTGTGGTCTTCATGGAATGTGAGAGGGATGGGGTGCTCAGTGAAGAGAATGGTGATAAAAAAGGCATGGGAAAGATTCAAGCCAAAACTGATTATGATTTGGGAAACAAAAATTTATGGTGTCAGAGAAAATGAGTGGAATATTTGGGCGAAATCTTTGAAAATGGAATTCGAATGGGTTCCGGCGGTGGCTCCGGCTGGTGGGGTGGTGACTTTGTGGAAGAAAGGTATTTTGGCTGTTAATAGGGGGTTTTCAATTGCACGCTGTATTTCAATTAACATTGTCGAAGGGAGTATATACTTGGAGTAGCACTAGGCATGGTGAGGCAAATTCGATAGCTGGTTTCTTAGCAAAAATGGGATGTGATAGAGCGGTCATGTTTTGGGAAAGGTTGGCTTAAGAGTGTCTGATAGCTTTAATTACTATATTTATCTGGTAGTTACCGGTATTTGGAGCTTGCATATATTATTTCCTTTTTTTCTGGTTTAGGGGGGCCTCTTACATTGTCATTTTGGGTTTTTGTTAACAATGTATTTGGAAGGTTTTATTTTGCTGTCATGTGGGTTGGATTATGGAATTCGGCTTGGTAGTTACGTGGTTTTTGGATATTGATAAGGTGGTGTGGAGGTGTGTTTGAATGGAGTAAATATATGTTTGAATTCTTATTTGGGTTGGGTAGTTTGGCTTGGTTATTTTGGTGATTGCAGAGCAAATGTCAGTGCAGCAAATGGATGCAAATGAAACAAGGATTGTATTATGGTTTTGCTGGTTGTTTGGTGATTGCAGCATTGCTATGTGTCTTACGGGTTTTGGCTGCCTTGGTTTGAGGATTGATTTAAAACTCTGTGTCATAGAGTAAATTGAGCTGTTTAGTATTGCTAGTTATCAGTACTATGTTGGTTTATTAAGAACTATGTAATTAGTTGTTGCTGCTTCCTTGTTTGGGTTTTAGGATTTGGATATTTAGCTAGTCAAAGTTTGTGGTACTTTTTTTCCTTCTTGCGATTTTTTCCACTGGGTTTTCCTAAAAAGGTTTTAATGAGGTTCTTTCTTTGGCTGGTCTTTCAAAGGGTGTGTCTATTATTTTCCTTTCATGAGAGTCTTGTTCTCATGGGGTTCTTTGGTATTCAGTAAAATTATTTTGCTTCCAAAAAAAAATTATTATAAAATTATATAAAAGAGAAACATTGAAATAATTTAATCTAGGGTTAGGGTATTGAAAAAAGAATAGAAAATTGTTATCATTTCCTGTCAAGATTCTAACTAGCTCCCCCTCATAATAACATTCACACATGATGGACATGATAGGATAAGGGACAAGATTACGTTATCAATATCCTGCTGGCGCAACAAACAACATATTACAACAGGATATGATTACACTATCATCTCTGGTACGCGTCTCCTGTTCACCAAACAAACCCTAAAGAAATTTAGAGGGGCTTACAGAGAATGAGCGAGTCTAGAATTGGTGGGTTTGGGGGCGAGGTGAACTAAACACCACCTTGTGGGAGAGTTTGAGTGGACAAATCACTCACTAACGTGTCTCTTCAATATGGTAAATAATAATGAACATCTTTACAACATGGTTGTCTAAAGTGTAAGGTGGATTAATAATCTTGTTTATAAGAACCTGCCAAAATAATTATGTGTAATTTTGAATATGCGTATCTTGATCAAATGGGTTATTGTGAAGTTATTGAATACACTAGATGAGTTAGACAAGGGTCCGAACATGCTCATCTCAAACATATACCCTAAAAATAATGGTTACACAGAAAAGTAACACAAAAGCTATACTAGAAAAGTCGTTATAAATATGTCGAAGAACATTAATAAGGAGAAAGCTCCAAATGCGTAAAAGAGAGTTATCTCTAAAATCTTGACTACCAACCTCATATGCAACTATGTTGCCCCCTTTACGAATATGAGAAAAAGTAACATCCCAAACCCAACTCCTTATGCTCCTGATACTTAAAATAATATCATTTTACCAATGATTCACCTGAAATTGTCTCGGGCACATCCTCAACTCACGTGAACCTCGTCGCAACTATAAACTCACATCTCTCGCCCTTTCACCTAATGAAATGATAGCTTATTTTTGTTGAATGTTGGACATTTTCATAATGGAGTCAGGCAAAGATATCATCCTGACAATGCAAAGTTTTTTTTTAGATAAGCTTGTCAATGCAAAGATAGATCATAGATGGATAGCCAACACAAGATGGGCATAGAAGGCCAAAACACAAAGTCCACCAAATCTCGATTCCATGCTATAAAAGAAGGAGTCAATAAAGCAACGACCCAAGTAATATCCTATAGGGTTAATGATCAAATTAGTTTCTGATTTTTTAAGCGAGTTTGATTTTAGTCCATTGACTGAAAAATAACGTTTAGAACTGATAAAAAACAGTCAGTAATTACAAAATAACCTGAACGTCACTTTTCTGTCAAGAGACTAAAATTAAACTTACTTATAAAACTAGTGTGATGACCCGTGCGTTGCACGAAAATTTTAGGTTTTTCATTTTTTTATATATGAATGAATTAACTTAAATTCATTTAAATTGTGATAGTATGTATTTTTTTGCTGTTGAAAAAAACGTGATATTATGTATGTTACATGTTAGTTATGTTGTTTAATAGTAAAAAATTTCAATACGTAAACTGGATAATTTACTTGGTAAAAAAGAATAAGTAAATACATGTTCGTTCAATACAACAAACGTTAATTTTCAAATGCGCCCAAAAAAATACCACAAACATTACCAAAAACTTCCTTATATACTACATTCAAGGTAGAAGTCTGTTTGTTTCTTGCATGATACAATATACAAATTTTAAGACCCCTCTTTGGTTGTACTCTAGAGACTGCAACGTACAATTGACCATGAAGAAGAGAGTATACATATTTTAAGATCTCTATTTGATTGTACTCTATAGAGTGCTACATGACTAACCATGAAGAAGAGAAAGAGGAGAGTGCTACGTACAACTTCTAAATTAGTTTACTAATGAATTTATTAAAATAACTTACTATAAATTTGTTTAACTACTTACACCAACAGTGAAAAAAGGTAATACCATGTGATCCAACTATAGTCCATCAATTTGGCATGACATACTTAAATTCAAACTTAAAAATACTTCAATAATGCGCTCATCATATTCATTATCATTGGTGTTTCTTACATCAGATTCATAGGTGTAATTGTTTTGCTTTGGCAAGACTTCCACTCTCTCAACTTGTATAAAGCTCATAGACTCAAAAGACTCTGGGTTCAAAAGGCTCATAGATTTTGTCCAAGCCTTTGACTCATCTCATTTCTCCCTTTGAAATCATATGCATAAAGTTAAAAGAAAAGCATGATGGGATGCAAGAATTTTGGAGTTAAGATATGCTCATTGATATTATCCACGTCCATCAATCTAAAGAATCCAACTTCATGCTGCCATTACCATCAACAACATCAGTGATGTCTAACACAACAACAACACATGAGTTGAGAAGAAAAACACAAGAAAATGGAAGCAATCTCAAGAAAGGGTATGATTCAGATCTGATGAGCTGCAGAGTCATAAATTTCTGACCCCTCAGGTTCATGTTCATTCAATCCCTGCACAAAAGGTTGGCTTAGTTCCAACCACGTTTATACCATATTCAACAATTAAGCTCCGACCTATTAACATCAACAAACATATACAAATGTAATGATTACTATATATTCAAAATTCAGCTCCCACCTTTTTACATCAGCACTCACCATATTTTTGCTTATTGTGATGATGATACATGCAATAATAGTGCTATAAATTGTCACAAAAAAATTAAGGAAGTACTATGTGCTAAATTTTCAACAGTAGAAGCCAAGAATCCAATCAGCACAAACATTAAAGAAAAACTAAGAAGTCATGACACATAATCTACTTCTAAAAAATACCCATAAATAAGGGAACCTAATTGAGCTGTAAGTCAACCTCTGTACATCCTTTTAGTGCCCAACAGCTTAAGAACAAAAAACCTACCAACCAAGGAAGCAAAAAGTACATATAAATCTCAAGCATACATCTTATATACTTTAAAAAGTCTATCTATACAAATAAACCTGTCAGCTACTACATATAAGTATCACGCACCATTATACAGGCAAGAAAAAATGATTTATCAGTTTTGTCCCTGCTTCATCCTCTCTATCCTTCTTACTTGTGAATCTGGGTGAAACTTGTGGGTCAAAGAAAAGTCTTCAATCCTAGACAAAAAGAAGATAAAAAATATTAGTGAGCTAGATAAATAGGTCATACTAATATCTAGCTTTAGATACCGCCCTTATTGTTCCACTTATACTTATATTTAGAAAGTCTGTCCATTCCTTGAAAATTTGAAAGCAAGAAATTAGCAAGGAAACTTACTCTGAAATTTGCAAGGAAAAAGAAAGTTTATACGTTGGAAGGTTCATTATATTTTCCGAAAGCAATACCTGGATGATACTTGGGCCAAACATAACATCCACTGAAAACCAAATAAAAAGAAATAATAAGGTATAATGAGAATTACCAAAAAAATGTACTCAATCTTCAATGATCCCCATTCAGGATATCTTAACTCCATGCTTCAAACATTAAAAAACCTCAAGCTCAAATCAACAGATGACAATTTCATGAGAAAAGATATTGTGATTGCATGGCAACTCCTCAAACCCTAAGCATCATGAAACTGAAGAGCATGAAACATAATACATTATCAAACAACTGGAAAAAAAATTCCTCCTGGTGAAATACAGAAAATTGAAATAATTCACGTGAAAAGGGGAAATACCGTAAGTGAAGCGGATGGAGAAGATAGAAGAGGCTTACTTGGGATAGCCATGAACCAAATGTTGATGTTAGTAGCTAACTCAAATTTAGGTGGCCTTAATGAAAATCCACCCCGAATTAACAGAAAGCACAAAACCATCCTAAAAAATGCAATATCAGCTAAAGCAAACCAATATAATAAAGTGAAATCATGATTCTTATAATTGAAAACATGATCCTCTGTTATTCTATCAAAAGGAAATAAAGTTTCATTTTATTTTATCACAATGAAATAAATAAGTAAAATCTAAGTAGAAGCACCATCCACATCATCCTTTGTTATTTGATCACAATGAAAAAAAATGTTTCCTCCCATTATTCCTTCTACACTTCGTTACTAAGGAAAACATCTATTTAAATAGCACACAATGCTCAAGAAGCATATCATCTATATTTATGTCAATTACTCTAATGTTGCTTTGAACTACACATGTGACTGCTGCTTTAGCTCTCACCTCACACTTTTCTTCAGTACCAAATATCAGCTCCAATTCCAAATGCACATGCAGCATAAACATGCGTAACTATCCTTGAAGCCACAATCCCAACAGAGATACCCATAAAATGAGCTTAAATTTTCAGTCAAAAGTTCAAACACATATAGTAAAGAATGTTAATTATTTTTGTAGTTCTTTTGATTGGCTGCATTTTGCTCAAAACATGATGGGCAACCATATGTTCCAACATCTGGAGCAACATGGTGGAATTACGTATGTTGTTGGTTCAGTCGTTAAAGTCAAGTTTGTTGTGAGGTTGTTGATTGCATGAGGATTCAGAAGATTTATTCTATGCTGTGCGTTTTATCTTCTGAAGGCGTGTTTGTTTTAATCTTGGTTGAAGTAACAAGATTGATAGCGTGTGAACCAAGTCTATCTCAAAGTTTGAATTCTGTTTTACTTGGTTCTGTTATTTTATTCTGGTAAGATTTGATTCCATGAAGATTCTTTCCAGAAGTGTGTTAGTGGACTCTATGACGTTCAGCCCATTGAAGATCCAAGCCCCGAGTGAACGTCTATATAAAAGGAACTTGTAAACCCTAGCTGTGCACGGATTCAGAGATTCAGATATTGATCTTAGGGTTTTGTTTGTGAGTCCTCTTGTGAGTGTTGTATCAACTTAGTGCTTTAGTTCATCAAAGTACTGAGTTGAATTTGTTTAGTTGAGTTGTAATCTCATCAAACTGTTTTTGATAAACATGTCTTGATCACTGTGGCAGTGATCGTTAGGAGTTAGAGAAAGTTTTCTCATAGCTTAGAGGAGAAGGGCTAAGCTTGATTCACTTGTGTAATAGTGGTGAACATATAAGAGGCTCTATACTAAGGGGGAGTACTTAGGTATAGGAGGGACTTTTATGTGACCTGAGAACTATTATTTGATAGTGAATTGACTCCTGGATTGGTATCCTCCAGACGTAGGTGATGTTCACCGAACTGGGTTAACAACTCCTTGTGTTTTAACTGTTTGTTTGTTTTTGATACTCTGATTGTGTTTTGTTGTGTTACACATTGTTGAAACATTGTGTATCACATCTGTCCTAGGTGAATACGAATTTCAATTGGCATCAGAGCAGGCACCCTGTTCTGGTTGGGTGAGCTCCAGGGAAGACAGATTCGGTTCCAATGGACAACTCAAAGGAAGGTGGCTCTGTGAATAGACCACCTATTCTGGATGGCACCAACTACGACTACTGGAAGGCTCGCATGATTGCGTTTCTCAAATCAATTGACAGCAAGACCTGGAAGGCTATTGTCAAAGGTTGGAAACATCCGGTGAACATACCCAAGGAAGGGTCATCTGTTGGTGAGTTGAAACCTGAGGATGAATGGAACAAAGAAGAGGATGAGGAGGCGTTGGGTAACTCTAAAGCGCTAAATGCTATATTCAATGGAGTGGATAAAAACATGTTCCGATTGATCAACACTTGCACTGTGGCAAAGGATGCTTGGGAGATTCTCAAGACTGCTCATGAGGGGACTTCCAGAGTTAGAATGTCAAGGCTTCAGATTCTAACAACTCAGTTTGAGAACTTAAAGATGAAGGAAGATGAGACCATCTCTGATTTTCATATGAGACTGCGTGATATGGCAAACTCCTCTTTCGCTTTGGGAGAACAAATGTCAGAGGAGAAGCTTGTGAGAAAGATTCTCAGATCTCTTCCTAAGAAGTTTGACATGAAAGTAACTGCTATTGAAGAAGCTCAAGACATAAGCAGTATCAAGGTGGATGAGCTTATTGGATCCTTGATGACTTTTGAAATGACTCAAAATGATAGACCTGAGAAAAGAAATAAAAGCATTGCTCTTGTCTCAAGCACAGATTTAGATGAAGATATGTCTGATAATGAAACTGGTGAAAGCATATCAGAAGCCATTGCTTTTCTGGGAAGAAAATTCAACAAGGTTTTGAAGAGGCTGGATAAACGATCAAGGCCAAATGTGCAAGACAAACGACCTGACAACTTCAAGAATCAGCAATTTCAAAGAAAAATGAAAGATGAAGACAAGGCAGGAAATGGCCGAGGAGTTCAGTGTCATGAATGTGAGGGTTTTGGCCACATCAGGGCTGAATGTGCCACATACTTAAAGAAACAGAAGAAAGGAATGGTCACCACTTGGTCTGATGATGAATCTGATACTGAAGGTGAAGATGTAACAGCAAACAAAGTAACATCATTCATGGTTAGATGTGATTCAGATGATGAAGACAGTGACAAGGAAATCTCCGATGAGGAACTTGCTGAAGCCTATAAACTTCTCTACACTAAGTGGAAAGAAGCATGTATCTACGGTCAGCAACAAAAGAAGCAAGTCCTTGACCTTCAAGCTGAGAAGAAAAAGCTAACTGAAGAAGTTGCCTTATTGAACTCAAAAATGGAAGGAATGACCAAGTCCATTCGCATGATGAGCAAAAGCACTGATATTCTGGATGAAATTCTTGATGTGGGAAAAAGTGCAGGTGATAAGACTGGGATAGGATTTGATTATCGTGCCGTTAACAAGGCAAGTCAGAACATGACCAAGGAACATGTGCAGATTGGAAGGCAATCAAATGCTAAAATGTGGAACCACAGGCCCCAGCAATCGGTTACACATTCGTATGCTCAAGTCAGAAACTATCAAAATTCAACTTGGAGATGTCATTACTGTGGCAGATTTGGTCACATTAGACCATATTGCTTCAAGCTGTATGGATATCCTATGTTTCAAGGTGTTTCACGAGAAGATGAAAAGAAAAGTCCAGACAAAAGAAAGTGGAAGCCTAAGGTTAATGTTACTGCTCTCATTGCTCACACCTCTCTGCGTGCATCATCAAAAGAAGACTGGTACTTTGATAGTGGGTGTTCCAGACACATGACAGGAGTAAAAAATTATCTTGAGAAAGTGAAACCACATGCTAAGAGCTTTGTTACTTTTGGGGATGGAGCCAAAGGAAAGATTAGAGGAATTGGAAAATTGTCTGACACAGGATCTCCAAACCTTGATGATGTCTTGCTAGTTGAAGGGTTAACTGCAAACTTGATCAGCATAAGTCAACTTTGTGACCAAGGCTTGAAGGTGGTGTTCAAACAGTCTGGGTGTGTTGTCAAAAATAAGAACAAGGATGTGCTGATGAGAGGAGCTAGATCAAAGGACAACTGCTACATGTGGACCTCTGAAACAACATCCTTGTCTGCTCTATGTTTGATGTCTAAAGAAGATGAAGTTAGAATCTGGCACCAAAAGTTAGGTCATCTGAATCTTAAGAGTATGAAAAGGATTGTTGCTGAGGAAGTAGTTAGAGGGATACCAAAGTTGAACATCCAAGAAGGAAAGGTTTGTGGTGAATGTCAGATTGGGAAGCAAGTCAAAATGTCTCACCAGAAGTTACAACATCTGACTACATCAAAAGTGCTTGAACTACTGCACATGGATTTGATGGGGCCAATGCAAGTGGAAAGTCTGGGAGGAAAAAGGTACGTTTTTGTTTGTGTAGATGATTTTTCTAGGTTCACTTGGGTAGAATTTCTGAAGGAGAAGTCAGACACCTTTGAAGTGTTCAAAGAACTATGTCTCCAAGTGCAAAGGGAAAAAGGGAGTGGGATTGTCAAAATACGAAGTGATCATGGAAAAGAATTTGAAAATGGTCAATTCTCTGAGTTCTGCTCATCTGAAGGAATCAAACATGAATTCTCTGCTCCTATCACTCCTCAGCAAAATGGAGTGGTTGAAAGGAAGAACAGGACATTGCAAGAATCTGCTAGAGCTATGTTGCATGCAAAAAATCTACCATATCATTTTTGGGCTGAAGCCATCAACACTGCCTGCTACATTCACAATCGTGTCACTATTCGTCAAGGAGACACAGTCACTCAGTATGAACTATGGAAAGGAAAGAAACCTACAGTGAAGTATTTCCATGTTTTTGGGAGCAAGTGCTACATTCTGACTGACAGAGAACATAGGAGAAAACTGGATCCTAAAAGTGAAGTTGGAATATTTCTGGGGTATTCTGGAAACAGCAGAGCTTACAGAGTTTATAATATCCGCACGAGAGTCATGATGGAATCCATTAATGTTGTTGTTGATGATACATCCAATGAGAGAACGGAACAAGCTCATGATGAAGATGATCTACCGTATGAGTGTACTGATGGGGAACCAGATGAGCCAGCAATTCAATTCCAAAATGAACAAGAAGACACTGTATCTCAACTGCCTGTAGCTACCAAAGAACCCTCTATTAGAATTCAGAAGATACATCCAAAAGAAAATATCATTGGTGATCTGAATGATGGGGTTATTACAAGGTCAAGGGATCTAATTTCTAATGCATGCTTCATATCAAAAATAGAACCAAAGAATGTCAAAGAAGCTCTGACTGATGAGTTCTGGATTCAATCCATGCAAGAGGAACTGGGACAGTTCAAGAGAAATGAAGTGTGGGAATTGGTTCCAAGACCTGATGATGCAAATGTTGTGGGAACTAAGTGGATATTCAGGAACAAGTCTGATGAAAGTGGTAATGTGACAAGGAACAAATCTCGTCTAGTTGCTCAGGGATACTCTCAAATAGAAGGGGTAGACTTTGATGAAACATTTGCTCCTGTTGCTCGTCTTGAATCTATCAGATTGTTGTTAGGAGTAGCATGTCTGCTAAAATTCAGACTATATCAGATGGACGTCAAGAGTGCATTCTTGAATGGTTACCTGGATGAAGAAGTCTATGTGGAACAACCTAAAGGGTTTGTAGATCCAAGTTTTCCAGATCATGTGTACAGATTGAAAAAGGCTTTGTATGGCTTAAAGCAAGCACCTAGAGCCTGGTATGAAAGATTAACAGAGTTTCTGATTAACAATGGTTATGACAAAGGTGGCATTGACAAAACCTTGTTTGTTAAGAAAAATGGCAGTGAACTCATGGTAGCTCAAATTTATGTTGATGACATCGTGTTTGGTGGCATGTCGAACCATATGGTGGAACAATTTGTTGAACAAATGAAATCTGAGTTTGAAATGAGTCTTGTAGGCGAGTTAACTTACTTTCTGGGACTTCAGGTAAAACAGATGGAAGATACCTTATTCATCACACAAAGTAAGTATGCCAAGGGAATTGCTAAGAAGTTTGGTCTTGAGAATGCTGGCCATAAAAGAACTCCTGCTGCAACTCATATCAAGCTTACAAAGGATGGGAAAGGTACTGATGTGGATCCTAGTTTATATAGAAGCATGATTGGAAGTCTTTTGTATCTCACTGCCAGCAGACCAGATATTACTTTTGCAGTTGGAGTTTGTGCTAGGTATCAAGCAGAACCAAAGACTAGTCATCTCATTCAAGTGAAAAGGATCATTAAGTATATCAGTGGTACAAGTGATTATGGCATTTTGTACTCTCACAACACTAATTCAATGTTAACAGGTTACTGTGATGCGGATTGGGCTGGAAGTGCTGATGATAGGAAGAGCACATCAGGTGGATGTTTCTTTCTTGGAAACAATCTAATTTCTTGGTTCAGTAAAAAGCAAAATTGTGTCTCTCTCTCTACGGCAGAAGCTGAATATATAGCTGCTGGAAGCAGTTGCACTCAGTTGATGTGGATGAAACAAATGTTAAAGGAGTATAATGTGCAACAAGATGTTATGACATTGTTTTGTGACAATCTAAGTGCTATCAACATATCCAAAAATCCAATTCAGCACAGCAGAACAAAACATATTGATATTCGTCATCATTTCATCAGGGAGTTGGTTGAAGATGGTATTGTTACTTTGGAACATGTCTTAACTGAAAAGCAGTTAGCAGATATTTTTACCAAAGCTCTGGATGCCACACAGTTTGAAAAATTGAGACAGTTATTAGGTATCTGCCTATTTGAGGAATTATAGCAATCAAAGGGATTGTGGTGTGCCAACGGCTCTTCTGTCATAACGTTTGAGGCACGCTTAATCCGAAATTTCCATTGTTTCTTGATAACCTCTCCTGCAACCTCCACTGCACAACTTCAAATCTCTGCAACTCACTTCAAAACCGTCCATCCTTTTCTTGAAGACCCGTGTTTCTTTCTTTGTGTCCTCTTCACCATGAGTCAAGATTCTAGCAAGAAACTCACTCCTGAGATGAATGCTTACGGGGTAAAGGTATTGGGTTTGAAATCCAAAACCCCAAAATCTTCAAAGGTTTCAAAATCCTCTCCTCATACCTCTGAAATCGCAATTGCTCAAGGTATTCCTCAACCATCATCTGATCCGAGTAAGATGAAAGGGAAAAAGGCTCGATCCAAGTCAGATGCGTCCAAAGCAAAGAAGAAGATGGTAACGAGAAGCTCTGAGGCAACCCAGGGAGTAAATTTCGAGGCTGAAATCAACTCAAGTACAGGTGATGATGTTGCTGATTTTCGTATCACTGAAGTGTTGGACACTCCTCTCAAGGAAGTTTTACATGCAAATGTAGATCCAATTGTTCCATCACCAAGCAACAACCAATCAAGCCACGGTGTTGATACTGATTGCAACAAGGATTCTGATCATCTTGAAGAAGAGGTAATGGTTCCCATCTCTACTCCCTCTGTTGATCAAGATATGCATGTCGAGGATGTTCAGAATGTCATTGAGAACTCAGAATCTGATGAGGTGTTGCTCAACACCCTTGGTGCTTCTGCTTCTGTTGCTTCAAAGAGGAAAAAGATGACTGTTGTTCGTAAGTACTCTACGCGTTCCTCTGGCAAGAAGTTAGGTTTGGGTTTGAGTGAGAACAAGAAGCGCAAGAAGGTCATTATTCTTGATGATGATACTCCTGTTGTCCAGAATGTCAAGAGAAAGGTTCACAAAGACAATGCTGCTCCTGTTGTTGATGAGACTCCAATTGAGGAGTTGGATAAGTCAGATACTGGTCCTGCTGCTCAGAAGCGTAAGATTGGGAAACGAATTCCAGAAAATGTGCCTGCTGCTCCTTTGGATAATATTTCTTTTCACTCTGAAGAGAGTGTTGGTAAGTGGAAGTATGTTTATCAGCGCAGGATTGCTCAAGAGAGGGAATTGACTGGTGAGATTCTGCATTGTCAAGAAATCATGAAACTTCTTGAGGCTGCTGGGTTATTGAAAACTGTTACTGAGATAGGTGGCTGCTATGACAAGTTGGTGAGAGAATTTATTGTGAATGTGACTACAAATTGCACTGTTTCTGGGCATCCTGAGTTCAGGAAAGTTTTTGTGCGTGGTAAGTGTGTCCATTTTTCACCTGAGATCATTAACCAGTATTTGGGAAGGAGCACTGTTGCCACAGGAAATGAAGAGCTGTCATTGAGTGCTATCACTAAAGAACTCACGGCTGGTCAGAATATGGTATGGCCTGCTAAAGGATTGCTGTCTTCTACTTATTTGAGTGTGAAGTATGCTATCTTGAATCGCATTGGTGCTGCAAATTGGGCTCCTACTACACATAGCTCAGATGTTTCTTCAGGCTGCTAGCTGGTGCCCATGTTTCTGATGTTGCTGATTTGGCTGAGATGACTCAGGGGGAGGGTACTTCCTCTCAGAAGACTCCTGAGACTCCTATTGCTGCGCTTATTGCGGTGTCTAAGATGCTTCAGGACACAATTACTAGTTGTACATTGAGGAAGAAGAATGTGGACACTCTCATTCTGCAGTTGACTAAAGGCAAGAGGCCTCTTGAAGACAATGCCGCTGCTCATGCTCAAGATGATGTTGGTACTTCTGATGATGATACTACTAGTGGCTAGTGCCCTTGTTCCTTCATCTCTTCAATATGGTTGTACTATTTTGTTGACTTTTGTTGTCTCTCTGCACCCTTTGACAATTTCTGCTAATAAGGGGGAGAATGGTACTGTTGCTTGCTAGTATTGTTGCTTGAGTGTTTTTTTGTTCAGACTAAGTTTGATGTTCAGTAGGGTGGTACGTTCATCATATGCTGTGTGCTGTTGTGTGCAAATGGATGATTTGTTGTTTTTAGCATTGTTTGGCTGTCTGATCATGTTTTAGCAAAAATTTGCCAAAGGGGGAGATTGTAGTTCTTTTGATTGGCTGCATTTTGCTCAAAACATGATGGGCAACCATATGTTCCAACATCTGGAGCAACATGGTGGAATTACGTATGTTGTTGGTTCAGTCGTTAAAGTCAAGTTTGTTGTAAGGTTGCTGATTGCATGAGGATTCAGAAGATTTATTCTATGCTGTGCGTTTTATCTTCTGAAGGCGTGTTTGTTTTAATCTTGGTTGAAGTAACAAGATTGATAGCGTGTGAACCAAGTCTATCTCAAAGTTTGAATTCTGTTTTACTTGGTTCTGTTATTTTATTCTGGTAAGATTTGATTCCATGAAGATTCTTTCCAGAAGTGTGTTAGTGGACTCTATGACGTTCAGCCCATTGAAGATCCAAGCCCCGAGTGAACGTCTATATAAAAGGAACTTGTAAACCCTAGCTGTGCACGGATTCAGAGATTCAGATATTGATCTTAGGGTTTTGTTTGTGAGTCCTCTTGTGAGTGTTGTATCAACTTAGTGCTTTAGTTCATCAAAGTACTGAGTTGAATTTGTTTAGTTGAGTTGTAATCTCATCAAACTGTTTTTGATAAACATGTCTTGATCACTGTGGCAGTGATCGTTAGGAGTTAGAGAAAGTTTTCTCATAGCTTAGAGGAGAAGGGCTAAGCTTGATTCACTTGTGTAATAGTGGTGAACATATAAGAGGCTCTATACTAAGGGGGAGTACTTAGGTATAGGAGGGACTTTTATGTGACCTGAGAACTATTATTTGATAGTGAATTGACTCCTGGATTGGTATCCTCCAGACGTAGGTGATGTTCACCGAACTGGGTTAACAACTCCTTGTGTTTTAACTGTTTGTTTGTTTTTGATACTCTGATTGTGTTTTGTTGTGTTACACATTGTTGCAACATTGTGTATCACATCTGTCCTAGGTGAATACGAATTTCAATTTTCTCTCACCCATGATAACATGAACCCTTCTTTGGTTTTCTGCAATATCATAATATACTTAATAAACAATTAACCTAGACTTAGTATGTTATTGCGAAACACCATTTGATGCATCTATTATAATAGAAAAGAATCCTCTCAAACTTAATCTCATTTAAGCAACTTGAGAAAGAATTCCTAATCAATCCCTTAAACTTTGGACTTTAATGCTTCTAGGTCCAAGCCCCCAAAACAACATCAGGAGCAACTCCTACTAAATAGACACCAGTTTCATTTTCTAAAATTGCATTAACACATTACTTGAGGGCCTACTATTATATAGAGGAAGTACAACCAATCCCTTCGCTTGATTTGTTTCTGACAGAAATAATGGATCTTGAATTGGCTGACTATTCAACTAATCTCATCGTGATAAATCTACCAATTCCAATTAGAGGAAACAATTTTCGGCATTCTTCCTTCCATGTAGCATATTACATCCTGACGGGAAAATCACAAGTGAAATTCAAGTAATGATCCTAATTACACGGAAGTTATAAAATTAAGGAACTATTAGGTATTCCAAAGTATTATCCTAAAATAAAGGCCGTGGAAGAAATTCTTGCTTTACTTTTTAAGGATAAGTCAAGCCTGAGGTGACATACTATGGACTTTACAGTTTTATTCAAAAAGAAGATCTAGGCAACAAAAAAAAATGCAACACCACAAAATGTTCAAATGTTCTACAATGTTATGATACTTATGAGGCTAACAATGGGGTGAAAAAAGAATTCTTATCGAACAAAATACAATATTGTGAAAAGGGAAGATTGATTACCTTTGGCCTTGAGCACCCCCTCCATTCTTGTGAAGCGTCAAATGTGCTGATAGTTCATACTCCCACCAAATCTAGCTCCAATACTCATAGCCTAACAATTAAAAAGCACTATAAAATTCAAAATAGTGTTGTCTCTTTGTATCACAAATGAAAAACCCCACTATATTTCCAACACATTCTCCTTTTGCAGTGACATTGCACTTTGCATATTATAATTTACCATGGAAAACTAATGCTTCAGAAAAGCAAGGTATGCATGGGATAGTTAGCCAGAGAGGAAATACAGCTAGGAAAATAAAAGAAAAAAACACATGAAAGAATGGAGGGGGTAGTGCTTGCTTATAGCCATAGCTTCTTTCGTAATAGCTAAACTTCAACTATGCTATGTCAGTTCTTCTTTTCCTTGCCACTGCATTGAAGCAAGCACCACCGCCAGAAATTTGAAACAGTCAAATAAAGAAGATTAAAACCAATGGCCTAACTTTCATGTAATAGCTCATAGGCCAGCGTACCACATCTGCCAATCAATTTATTGAATTCAATTCAAACTAAATAAGGCCATGATTCCATCATGAAATTGCCTTCTAAAAAAATTGTTACAATAATAATGTTTATTGAATGTGACATTTAATAGTCATTTAAATACATTTACGACTAAGAGTATCAATGTATAAATGGTATGATTTCCTACATTAACTATCATCAAGATAATTTGATTGAATAACTTCAAATATGGCAAGATTGAAATCAGCTCCTATTTCATATTAAAAGACCATATTATAATAGAAATTCTTAGTAATGTTCATGGTACCTGTGTGTTATAACGGAGACACTAATGGGGCTCTTATTCAGCCTGAAAAAGTTCCAAAATTAGGTTTTGAAGTAGCTCTGAAGGACATGTTGGCGGCTCAGTGTGACTGTGAGTAAGCGGCGACCGAATTGCATTTTTCAACCTCTAAGCTGTTCGAAAATTAGGAAAAAAACTCAAAATTATCAAAAGCATAAAATCTGAAAAATTATAAAGAGATTAGAATTAACACTTCAAACAACGAAGAGTCATACCTTGTCATCCACAATCGAAATCATGGATTTGTCACAAAAAAAAGGGATTTGAGGCATTAGAGGACGAAGCGGAGAGAACGTGATGGCGGTGACGAAGAGGAGAGAACAATGACGGCGGTGAGGAGCATGGTTAGATGATGAGGATTGAAGTTGAAGAGTTGACACAGAGAGAAAACGCAGAGCAGGGAGAGGAGTTGAGAATGAGAAAACGCATACCCAGGAAAAGCATATGAATTAAACGTGTGACACGTCTTTTGAAAACCGTTTTTCTTACAAAGGAACATTCTTTTGAAAACAAAAGTATATTCCTAATAATACAAATTTAATTTTTTAATTTTCTACTTTATTGAGTCATCAATATGCACCAATGAAAAGTCATCAATATTGACCAATCAAAATCAAACATTTGGAAAATCATTGTACCAACCAATAGTTGAAAACCATGTAGAATTTAAAACACAAGATGACCCACTTTGGTGGATGTGCTTTATATATTATTAAGACTAGTGCGTTGCACGAAATTTTATGTTATATTTTTTAATAAATAAATTAATTTTATGTTATATTTTTTTAATAAATAAATTAGTTTTCATATATATAATTTAAATTATAAATAAGTCAATCGTGTATAAGTCAACCATATAATAATATATGAAGAGAAAAATGAAATAAATAAATGAAATTATGTTGTATATATCAAACAATTTCAAAAAACTTCTTAAACACTACATTTATAGTACTGACCTATTGTTTGCCCGAATCATCCAGTTAGGGATGAAAATTTTCACCTGCATGTGGGGATTACCCCATTTGGGGACCCGATCTTGGGAAATTTTTTTTCCGTGAGGGTGGGGGTGGGGATCACCCTCCTCGCCCCATGTGCATAGGTAAAAATTCATTAATACCCTTAATAATAAAGTCAAGTAGCTAATAAAAAATATAAAGGAGCATAAACGTAGCCAATTAGGCACTACTTCAAAATTTCAATTTGAACAACATATTCTTAATGAAGATAAAAATGTTATTGAGGTAAAAAATATGTGGTTTATATATTTAAACTTTTGAGGTCTAGGTATAAATTTATGCATTTTTTATTTTATTTTTAATGATATATTAGTGATCCCAATGGGGATCCGTGGGAGCTGTGGGGAGGTGGGGATGACGTGAAAATTCACCCCGCTACGGGATAGGGAGTGGGGATGGGGACAGAGAAGGGATGCGGGGATGGGGAGTGGGGAGACCCTCCTCGTCCCCACCTAGTGCGGGTACCATCTCTGTATCCAGTATACAAAGTTTAAGACTCTTTCTTGAATGTATTGTAGAGAGAGGTAAATATAACTGACTATGAGTGTAGAGGGGCCTCAGAAGGAAGAGTCCAACCTGAGATAGTGTTTGTCCTTGCATTTGTTTATGGTCATCGTGAAGCATACTGCAATTGGAAATTGTCTTCTTTCTGAATTTAATTGGAAATATGAAATTAGAATGGTCTTGGTTCCTTCTTGAAATGTGTACTTTTGTCATTAGCATGTGTTCCCGTGATAACAGTTGCACCAATAGCATGTTCACCAAGTTCATCCACAATTAACCTGGTTCCATTGCGTAAACCTGCTGCTTGGTCTATATTTCTCAAAAGAATGATTGGAGTACCTACTTTCAATAATAGTTTGTGGTTAGTGATTCCTAAGCTTTTAGTGTTGTTCAAAAATTCTATTATAAACCACTCACCCTCAATTTCAGAATCTTCATCAAATCACAAGGCAGAGTCGGAGCTCAGATATTCATGTTATGGTGCAGCTACCATGTCAAGCATGTAAGTGTTTATCATTTTAATAGCCTCCAGTGTATGGGCAAAACTTACATACAGTTGCTTAGGTCCAGTTTTTCAATCAAAATTTGACATTTTGGATTTCTTTTTTCCACTTTGGATTTCTTTTTCCACATCAGATTTAATAAAATCCCATCCACCTTGAACCCTAAATCTGAAATAGCAATTATCGAAATGCTCCATCTTCAATTTCAACAACAGCAAAACATTTGAAATGCTCAATCTCAATCACCGAAAGAATACATGAAAAGTTTAATTGCCTTTAGAAATTGGCAATGAAGATGATGAAGACAGCAAAACGCTGTTGGAAAAGACAACAATCGCGACCACATGTGCACTTCCCTGGAACCACCGCGTTCGAATTCGACGACGATGATAGGTTCGACGATAATAATTTCAGCCTTCAATCTTGGAAAAACTTGGAATGTCAACATTTATTGATTTATTTAATTACTGATTTATTGACTCATTAAATTTGACCAATGAAAATTAAACAATGTGGACCAATCAGACGATGTCATTTGGAAATTCAATGGCAACAACCAATAGAATGCAAACATGTGGAAATTATGTAGCAATGTGGCCCACTTTGGTGGATGAGCTTTATATATTATTAAGATATGTAATAATAATGATAGAATAAAAATGAATTATGCACGAGTGGAATATCCTAAGAATAATGATTCATAGACATAGGAATAGTAGAAACACCCCAAACACCCATTTTTCCTGCGGATTTGGCCAAATAATACACTGAACTAACCACCTAAATACACATGACTAACCATAAAGCACATAACCGTGTAAACTCAGTTGAAATTCCTAAATTCAATTTTACACGATTCTGTGCTTTATGGTTAGTCATGTGTATTTAGGTGGTTAGTTCAGTGTATTATTTGGCCAAATCCCTAATTTAGGAATTTCAACTTTACACGGTTATATGCTTTATGGTTAGTCATGTGTATTTAGGTGGTTAGTTCAGTGTATTATTTGGCCAAATCCACATGAAAAAGGTGTGTTTGGGTGTTTCTACTATTCCTATGTCTATGAATCATTATTCATATCCTAATTGAATCTCTTTCATTTTAAGACTCCATCTTCTGTTGACTAATGGGATGTCACCCTTAAAAAAACACAACAAAGATCTGTAAGTAGTACACAGTACACACACTCTTGTCGGTGTCTTGCTCAAAAGGAAGGATTTTGACTCGTACCCATTTCGATGAAATGAAATCACCAATCAACATCGATTTTCTCCGATCAACCCTCGCCGTCAAGCTCGCCGCGTTCTTCCTCATCGCCGTCACTTTCTTCTACTTCGGGAAGCACTGGTCCGATTCCGATGGCTACAACCGCCAGCTCATCTTCTTCAACCAGGAACCCGACCCGGATCAGAATCTCAATCTTGTTGTCTCCACATCCCCGAATTTCAACAAAGTTTTCAATGTCTCTGAACTCGTTGATCTCAATCCACCGCTTCCGCCGCTGAAGAAAATCCAACCACCGTCGCCGCCGCCTCCTCCATCCCCTCCGCCACCTCCGCCGCCGGTCGAGAAATTCGGGATCGTGAAGGAGGATGGCACGATGTCAGAGGAGTTTGAAGTTGGGGATTTCGATCCGGAGATGGTGGATGATTGGGTGAACGAAACGCAGGTTGAGAGGGAGGGTTCTTCTGCTGCTCCCAAATTTGCCATCAAGAAATTCGGGTTGTGCCCGAAAACCATGAGTGAGTATATACCTTGTTTGGATAATGAAGACGCGATTCGGAAGCTGCCTTCCACGGAGAAAGGGGAGAGGTTTGAGCGGCATTGCCCAGAACAAGGTCGTGAGTTGAGTTGCTTGGTTCCTGCACCCAAAGGGTATCATGCTCCAATTCCATGGCCCAGAAGCAGAGATGAGGTCAAAATGTTACTATCTTTGTGCATGTTTGGAAACTCGCTTCAGAACCGCGGGCAAAACCAAAATCACAGTGGACAGAGGCAACTTCCCTTAGCATTTGCTTTCGTCCACCATGATTTTGGTTTCACCTCGGTTTTCGAATGAGTATTTTAAACATGTGTTTTATTCTTTTTTTCTTCCAATTAAGCCAAATGGGTCCTATTTCTAGTTCTAATTTAGCTTATTTTCCTTTTTATAATTATGGTGTTTTCATAATAGAGTGTGTGTGTGTGTGTGTTTCTTTTTTTGTTGATGTAGGTATGGTTCTATAATGTTCCTCATACTCGTCTTGCTGAAGATAAAGGAGGCCAAAACTGGATTTACAAACAAAAGGATAAGTTTAAATTTCCAGGAGGGGGTACGCAATTTATACACGGGGCAAATGAATACTTGGACCATATATCTAAGGTCATTATTACATTACATGCTTTGGTTTTGCCTTTTATTTGTTTATTTGTTATTATTATTTGGGACAATGTAGCCTTATAGGTGCATCTTACAGGTATCTATCTGATGTTGAATATCTGCGTTTGTAGATGATTCCTGAGATTACATTTGGTCAGCATATACGAGTTGTTCTTGATGTTGGCTGTGGTGTAGCTAGTTTTGGTGCTTACTTACTGTCACGGAATGTCGTTACTATGTCTGTAGCTCCGAAAGATGTTCATGAGAATCAGATCCAGTTTGCTCTTGAACGTGGTGTCCCAGCAATGGTGGCAGCATTTGCAACTAAACGTTTATTATATCCAAGTCAAGCTTTTGACTTGATACACTGTTCACGGTGTAGAATTAATTGGACTCGAGATGGTAATTGTTTTTCTCTCTTTATATAGCATGCAATAATTCTTCGTAATAATGAGTAGAAAAATGGTACGGAGAATCAGAGAGGTATTTAATCAACCATTAGAGACAGAGAATGCATGTTGGAAGTCTGAACTGCCAGTTTCATAATTGTCAATGTTTTTATTTGCATTATGATGCTTAAAACTTGTTTATTTGTGGTGAAGATGGGATATTGCTGCTTGAGGTTAATAGGATGCTAAGAGCAGGAGGGTACTTTGTCTGGGCTGCCCAGCCAGTGTACAAGCATGAGGAAGCTTTAGAAGAACAATGGGAAGGTATAGTTTCTTTTGAGAGTGAATTTATTGAAGTTTTCTAGTTATGGAGTTATTGTATTTAAGGATTCCTCAATTTTGTACCTTTGTCTTAATATTAGCATTTTCTGACATGATGTATATGACAAATTCTTTTTACCATATCTTCCATCTGGGTCCTAGGACGACTGATGGAATTAACATGCATTGATTGCATTCTGTTAATGATCAAGCTTTCACCTAGACTCTCAACACAACAGTTTGTTTGTTATTCAAGGAAAAAGTGTGATATTTTGCATTCTTGTTTATTGTTCTTTATAATTCATTTGTCATTCTGATTCTTATATGCTATGACTTAGTTGCATGCTTAAGGAGAGACATCTTAAACTGTTATGGTGTTAATTACCTGCTTATCTGCTCCCGCTTTCATTCTCAAAACAGTTACTTAGGCTATTTTTCTTGAACGGACTTGAATAGTTAACAGGTTTTTAGTGTTTTTTCTAACTTATTAGCACTAAGAGTGATGTCTGCACCTACTATGAGTGTAACAATGGATTTTGTTGATTCCAGAGATGCTTAATCTTACCACTCGACTCTGCTGGAAGTTTTTGAAAAAAGATGGGTACATTGCAATATGGCAGAAACCTTCTGACAATAGCTGCTATCTTAACCGTGAGGCCGGAACTAAACCACCACTGTGTGACCCAAGTGATGATCCAGACAATGTTTGGTATTGTGTTCAAGCCTTTCAGATCTTTGATGATTACATATATATATATATATTCGTCCATTTATGTAATTCTCATTTAAAAAGATGTGGAAATTTGCCAGCAAAGCATTCTTATATGTAGAGATCATACAGCTTTTCAGGATAAAACCCGAGTAAAAAATAGGTGCATTTTGTCATCAGGGATGTTAAAACACCTACTGAGATAAGGCTTTTGTTGTTGCTGGATGTTAATAAAACACCCTAATGAAGTAGAATAGGGTAGTTACCTCTTTTCCATAGAAGAAGGAACTGAAAAATAATTTCCTTTCGGATAAATTTGATGAAGTATTAAACTCAAATCAGACTAAAATAACAATGAACTATCTTGACCATGATCCACAGTTAATAGAACTATAGAAGCTGTCATCAATTACGAATTTTAATCTAATCTGTACTTTCTTCTATTAGTTTGGCCTTTTAGGTGAATTACTTAAGCATATTCAAAGTTGTGACTAACAAGAAACTTAATCTTCCCCTCTTAATCCTTCTGTGGGGATAGCGAAACAAACTGAGATAAGAAAAAAATGGAAAAAGACATTAAATGATGGTGTGTAAGGAACTAAGAATGCAGCAATGGTTATTTCAATGTTACTGTTTTTTTCGTTTGTTAAAAGATTATATCATCTCATAATTAAATGTGCAATTCCACAAAAGACCAAGGAAGGAAAAAAGTTGGTTGGGTTGCCCCTTCTTTGAACGTGCAATGTTGCTCTTGACACCACACTACTCATGGGAAAGAAAACTAACGAGTTGTATTGATTATTTTGAGTGAAGCTTCATGATGCCTTTTCATCCATCTTTTTGTGATTACCAAAATTTGATGGTTTAAGTTTTTTGATTTTTTTTATTATTTGCTTGACTAATAGGTATGTAAATCTACAAGCATGCATCTCTGAATTGCCTAAGAATGGATATGAAGCAAATGTTATTGCATGGCCTGCACGTTTGAAAACCCCACCTAATAGGATCCATAGCATAAAACATGATGCCCTCATATCCAGAGAAGAGCTTTTCAGGGCAGAGTCAATGTACTGGAATGATATAATAGCAAGCTACGTTCGTGCTTGGCACTGGAACAAGATGAGATTACGAAATGTTATGGACATGCGAGCAGGTTTTGGAGGGTAATGTTTATGTCTTATTAACTTCCTCATTATAAATATAGATTTGTGATTTTCCAAGTACTATTTTTGATATATTTGTATTTTACAGATTTGCAGCAGCTTTGATTGATCTCAAGCTTAACAGCTGGGTTATGAATGTTGTTCCGGTTAGTGGCCCAAACACCTTGCCTGTTATATATGACCGTGGATTGATTGGAGTTATGCATGACTGGTATGTCACCCAACTTATTTAAGTTATATTAAATAAAGGTTTGTCAATGCGGTCCTGTGGTTTCTAAATTCCACATACTAAGCTATTCCGCATGTAATAAGATTTCATACATATAATACAGGTGCGAACCGTTCGACACCTATCCGAGAACCTATGATTTATTGCATGCCGCAAACCTGCTTTCTGTTGAGAAGAAAAGGTACCCTCCTTTTCCCCACTTGTTAGCTCACTTATGTCTTTCCTGGCTAATAACTATTGTATTAGGGCTAATTAGAAGAACATGTGTGTATTTCGGCACCATGAAACCATTCGAAATTGTTATTTCATGATGCATTGTTCATCCATGTCTATTCTTTACCATTTGTTGCATCTCTATCGACCAGATGCAATGTCTCATCAATTATGCTTGAGATGGATCGGATACTAAGACCTGGTGGAGTTGTATACATCCGTGATTCTCTTTCCATCATGGATGAACTTCAAGAGATTGCCAAAGCCATGGGTTGGCGCGTGTCATTGCGAGAGACATTTGAGGGGCCTCATGCAAGTGAAAGGATCTTGGTCTGTGATAAGCACCTGCTACATGCTTGAAGTCATAGGGTATATGCAATTTTTATTTACATTGATCCTGCAATTGGGAAGTCAACAGAACATGGGAAAAAATCATACATTTGAGATAAGTATTATTACTTCCTTCCAACGTTGCTAGGTGGTGAGTTTGTTTACTGATACTGCTAGGCATAAGATCCCTGCAATTAGATGGGTCAAGTGAAGTGTATCATTTAGCTTATTTGTAAAATTCAATTTATTTGTATATTCCAAAGCACTACGTCATCTGCTATATTATTCAATTATATGTTCACTCCAAGCATGGCAAAATCTAAATCCTGCGAATGATGATCTCTATCATAAGAACTTACACAAAAATGAAAAGTTCGCACAACACTTTCTACAAGATTACACACTTTGCACCTTCATTTTATACAAAAATCAAGTTAGAGGAGCTCATGAAGATTTTCATGGTACAACAAACGGCCATATGCATTAAATGCTCATCAGAAACCGTTTGAACCTTGCTTGAAGAAGAAGAGAAGACTCTAATCCTAATTCCAATAGTCATATTTTAAGGGGACTTTATACAGGGTACTTGAAGAAAGTTTCAAGACTAGTGATTCACTCTGAATATGAGCATCCAACACTCTTTAAGTCTTTCATTGTAAAAGTCTCGATGTTGTATTTTGAGCCTGAACACTTAGTTAAATACAAGAGAGCCTAAAGTTAAAAAAAAAAGCCATGATTAAGGTCGTTGAGTATTATTTAGAGCCCAAAGTCTACTATAATATATTAATGTCTGAAGGAGAACCTATGTAGAAAACCATTTTACTCTTTGTGAAGGTCATTGAGTCTGAAAAAGTTTGGTAAATAAATACTTGTAAAGAAGTCTTAAAAACAAGCATATCACTAAGTAAGCAACCGTTGCTTAGTCAAAAAATAAAACCACAAAGAGAATGAGCAACAAGGAACCGCATATCACTATGCTCCAATGGTTCCCCAAAATAAGCAATGGTCCTTAAAATTAGGGAATGTTGAGAAGATAAGTCTAGATAATAATAAAATTAGGAAATAAGTGAAAGATAAAATCGAGAATAATTAAGAGATTCAAAATTTAACTAGACAATTCTATAGAAAAAACGATTTAAGTATTAAAATTAATTAGACGATTCTCTTAATAAGACATTACTTTAGAAAATAATTAAAAGATTCAAAAATTAATTAGGCGATTTTCAACAGGGATAATTAGAGAATGATTCTACTGAATAATTGGAATATTCTCAAGTGGTAAGATATAGTGGACATTTGAGTTGGGGAGGGGAGGTTTAGGGATCAACCCTAGAAGGTTGTAGTATATCTTTCCGATGTAAAAAAAATATTCTAGAGATAATTTGATTCATAATATGAAATTAATTGATCTAGAAAAATCTAGAAAAAATAAATTAAAATTTTGAAATGACAAATTTAAGGGAATAAATCTAGGGTAAATCAAAATCATACCAAGTTAGAAGCACCAAACCCTAGGTGGATGATTATAAATAAAGGAAATTCTTGGTGGTAGACTTAGAGTGTGAGAGAGAAATCGATTGAGTAATCAGTTGTGAGTTGTGGTTCGTCTTTCAACCGCAATTCTAAAAACCATGGTTGTCAATCTCTAGAGATCACCTAATCTCGTGGAGGGGAGGTAATCTCGTAACGTAATCTCGTAAGAGATTATCTCGTGCAAAAATAATACTTTTAAAACTATAATAATGATTAAGTCACACTAATAATACTAAAAATTATCAAAATTATCCAACAATGACAATTAAAATCATGTATTAAATTACCAAATATCCAAACCTAAGGTACATAAGTCATAACAAGTTAACAAAACATCAACACAAGTTAGGATAAACTTAAAACAAGAGCAAATAAGTCACTAGTCGTCCAAATTTAAAATCCTACAACACCGTCGAATTTAGAACAACTAGAATCATCAGCTCCATCATCACCATCAAGTTCTTCACCAGATGAGATGGACTTAGACCCTCCGACATTAGGATCACGAACCAAATTCTCAATGTTGTCTTGAACTAATTCAATGACATCCACAATATCATCATGGCCATCAATATCATTCTCCTCTACATTTACCTCTTTAGTTATTCATTCATCATCAGATTGGATTTCATCAAAAGGAGGAGGAAGCTGCGTCGGAGGAGGACGAAGTTGCACCGGTGGTTGCGCGAGAGGATGGGTGAAGGCTGCGCACGCAGAGATGAGAGAAGAAATGGAAAGAACGACAAAGTTGAGTGGCAAGAATGACAGAGATGAGGGAAAACCCTAAAATTTATGGGTTAAATGACTGAAATACCCTTAGACAAAATATTTTTTGACATTTTTAACAAAACAAGCTAATCTCGTTATCTCGTGGTAATCTCGCGATATTACACGAGATTAAGAGATATCTCGAGATATCAGCCGAGATTTGAAAAAACAGTTATTACCCCCACTAGTCTCGTTTTTGGTACGTGATATCGTAATCTCGTTAGAGATTAAGAGATATATCTAGAGATTAACAACAATGCTAAAAACAACTCATATTGCTAGACTGAATTTCTTCATTTTGTTTGATTGTGCGAAAATAGCAACCTTGGAGTACAAGGATTCATTTTGGCATCATCCAAGTAACCAACTCTGAGAACCTTCCTTTTACAATGAATCCACTTTATGTAAATTGCATGATAATTTAGTTTTTATGAACATCTTAAGCCTTGTTGTTATGCGTTCGACTAAATACATGATAATTTAGTCTTTATGATAATAAATCTGTTTTGAACATCTTGAGCCTTATTCTTGTATTTTTTTTTTTGGTAAGCAGCCTTGTTGTTGTATGTCTGGTGAAGATATTCCACTGAATCATGTGGTAGCTAGTTAGTTGTTTTTTTCCTCTCCACGTTATTCTTCCCTCTCTAGATTCTCTATGGCAAAGGCAGTCCCTACCTTCTACCATTAAGTCGTTACGCCGTGACCCTAGCTGCTACAAAATACAAACTTTTTCTGTTACAGAATATTATTATTATAATTATGTCTGAATATATATGTTTTGAATTTTTTTTTAGATCGAAAAGTTAAATTGTATTTTTCAGGAATTGATCTTTTGACCTCTCCACCCTAACCCATATGTTCCCTAACCCTTTGGATATACACACGTCAAAGAATAGTAGAACAAAAAGTTAGAACATTGGTTGAATCCAATCCAAAACATCCACATGCAAAAAAGCACCAACTTTCTAAAAAGAACTAAAATAATGGTGGTTGTCTTTTGATCGGTGTGTCAAGTGGTAGTGAGAATGGGGTTTCCTAGATGGTTGTTCAATGTAGGACTAGGTAGAGCGTCCTGCAACGATTGGGGAGGAGACACGATGGCTCCATGGCTGAGAAGGTGCGTGACGACAACATAAGCCCTGGCGGTTGCTAACAAGTGTGTCGAGTGGTGGTGTAGATAGAGCTAGGTAGAGTAGGGTCTCGTGATGACTCACTAGCTGAGATGGTGTGCAACAATAGTAGACGCTCTACCACCGCTGACGAGTGCGTCGAGTGGTGGTGCAAATGTGGTTTCCAGGACGGTGGCCCGACATGGGTCCAGGTAGAGGGTCCAACGGTGATGAGAGGAGGCACAACGACTCCCGACTAAGAAAATGCATGAAAGAAGGTTGGGTGGAGGAAGGGGTGAACGAAAATATTACAACCCATTTATTTTATTTTATTTTTTTGACAAAAATGATGTAACGTGCTATAACGGGTCATTTTCGGTAGTCCAAAATTGAACATTGGGGTCCATAAATAATGAGTAATAAACCCAAAATTGATGTCATGAGATAGGTCATTCTCATAGAACCTCTTCTCTTGCCCCGATTGTGTTGTTGAATGCTGAGGTCTCAAACGCATGAAAATCACAGTGCACTCCATTCTATACAGGTGCAATCAATCCACTTGAAAGCAAAGCAAGGACCACCATGGACCCGTTACACTTTTTTCCCGCGTCCATATCCAATGAATGAAGTAGAAAACCTCTCTTCCTAAGTAATACTCTTATACCCTTTTCTACTTCCTACTCACTCTCAACTAAAGTTGCTTCCTTTATCATTTTCAACAATGCCAATGTGAGTTTCTGCAATGACCCTTTATTTCTTTCACCTAAATCACCCTCGATTTTCAACTGGGTACTTTTTTTTTTCTTCTTGACGGTGAGGTTTTTTTTTTGGTCTAGGTTGTCTCATTCTATGTTTATTGCTGTTTTGTTTTTTTAGGTTTTTTTATTAACTGGGTGTTTCTGGATTGGTTTGTGTTGTTGCTGGTTTCAATCAAAGTCATGGTTTTTGGGGTTGTTGCATTGGAAAGCAGAAAGATTTGAATGGATTTTTTGGGATTCTGTAATTTCTGTTCATGTTTTTTTGCATGGTTTGAATTTGAGTGAGATGTTGCTTCCCTAGGCATGGGGATTAATCTTTAATCACCGGAGAGAGGAGGAATCGGAGAGACACTCGTGGGTTTGTGGTGGATAAGTTAGATATGGTTAGCTTGTCTTTCAATTGTGAAATGCTTTGGAGATCAATTGATTTTTTGGGTAGCTAGTTGTTTGTGATTGAGTCTTATGCTTGAGTTAGGCTTGTAAACAAGAACAAAATAACCTCTGAAATGTTTGTCTATTAAATTTCTTATGTTTGGATATATTTTGGTTCTACTGTGTTAGTTTTATGATGGAAAACCAAAAGATTTGATTTGAAGGAAATTTAAGAATTATCAGTATAGAAAATGATTTTATATTATCATTCATTAATCTAAAGTCTAAAGTCTAAACACTCCTTCTGGATTCATGTCTATATTTAACTATATGTTGTTGAATGGAATAGATGCACATATTGCAGACTTTAACTTCATGAACAATTATATCAGGTCAGGGATACTGCTCCAAATATTTCAATGGATCTGGTGTGTGTTTCAAGAAGCCTATGCTCATAGATTGTGATCCTCTTGTCTTCATTTTCCCCATCTAGTGCTGCAAACCAATATTTGCAGTTGCGTTGTCAGTACATTCGCTGCTAGTTGGAGTTATTGAGAGACAAAATGAGCACACGTAGTATGTTGGATATTGTTCTACACGATATACTTCGGGTGGTCACACCCTTACAAGAAGATTGGGCGATACGTTTTGCAATTATTAATGATTTCCGAAGCATTGTTGAATCTGTGGAAAGCCTGAGAGGTGAACTGTCTAAAAGTTTTGTTTCTGCTCTTCCTTCTTCCTGCTTTTAATCTAGGATTTGCATTATTTTTTCATTAACATTGAAAGTAAGTAAGGAAAATATGCAAATAAATTTGTTTAATCCATAATTAACTGTGGGCTCTCCTTTATTATATTACACTTACTATGCATAAGTATATTGGCTGGTTTGAACACTAAAAGCTTTGAAGAGATGAATTTTTTATCACTTAACAAAAAATGCAGCTTGTTGTAGACCAACTAAAGGCATGATTTCTGTATAATGAACGGTGATTCATGATTTCATGCAGGGGATAATTACAATCTAAATGTTTTAGTTAACATTGGTTCTTCTTACACATATAATTGAATAGTTCTTATACTTACAATTTAATGTACAAGATTCATTAAATTACTTTACTGTATCCCACTTTTGAATGAACCAGCAGCAGGGGTGGACCTATATTGTAGGGGTTGCCAGCAGGGCTCCCAATTTCTTTTCAAAATCACTATTACAGTTATGCAGTGTTACTAAATTGTTCCGTGGTCCTCATTCAGGAAAAGGAAAAATAAAGGATGGGTTTACTTGGATATGAATTGTATTTGTACTTGCACTTCTCTGTTATGAAATTTAACATTTTAAAATTGCATACTCATTTTTTTGGAACAGGAGCAACTGTTGAGCCATATGGATCATTTGTATCTAATCTCTTCACACGATGGGGTGACCTGGATATTTCAATTGAGTTATCAAATGGTTCACATATTTCATCTATTGGGAAAAATCAAAAACAGAGGTTATTGGGAGATCTTATAAAAGCTTTGAAACTGAAAGGTAATTTACTTCCACGTGAAAGTTGGCCGAGAAACATTGTATTTGTTGACACCACCTAGAAGATCCATTTCTCTGCCAGTTTGACAAATTTCTTCTTTTCAGTCTTCATCTTCTCATATCAAGCAATAGGATGTAAAGCCTAATTGAATTTTGTCATTGCAATGAAAATGTAAAATCAGTTAAGTTTGACAAATATCCCTGCAGGAAATTGTAGTGAGGAATGCAAGCAACTGTATTGTCATCATATTTTTGTTAATATATATACTCTGAAATTTACTAATACATACAAATAGAATACATATCATCTTGGTTACCATTGGTGTGTTATCTTGTTATTTGTGCACTTGTCACTTTGAGGCTGTTATTTACAAATATTACTGATATTGGTAGGATAGTGTGGTTATGTGGCTGTTGTTCAAGATTAGAATATGAGGAGATGGCTTCTCTTCAAAATTCTGATTTCTGACTAGTTTGTTGTAACAGACATGTCTTTTTCTATTGACTTTCTCCAAAGAGAAGAAAAATTACACTTCAGGAACTATAGGCAAAATAGTGATGAATGATCATATATCGTCAAGAAATTGCTTTGTAATAATCTTTTTAAATCTACGATGAGTCCTGCTAGACATCATGATAATTTCATGCATAATAAAACCATGAAATCACTTATTGAACACTGTCAATCTCAGTACTGAATTTCAGTGGTTTATTTTATTCAAATATAATGCTTATTTAAAAAAATTATTCGATAGTTTTACTTAGAGTGTAGAGTTCTATTAGTATACTAGTGCTTATTAAGTTTATAATGTCTTGCTACTTCTAAGTCTTATAGCCATAATTCGCTAAAGGGAATATATGGAATTTGTAAGTTTATTTAGCGTGTCCTAATAATTTTTCTAACAACATTAATTTACAGGTGGATGGATCAACTTGCAGTTCATCTCCCATGCGCGAGTTCCCATTTTAATATTCAAAAGCCGCCGACAGGGTGTATCTTGTGACATTTCAATCAATAACCTGCAGGGTGTGATCAAATCCAAGCTTTTGCTTTGGATTGACAGGATAGATGGCCGCTTTCGAGATATGGTTTTAGTGGTATGCTCTTGTGCTTGAAGCAGGGTTCCTGTGCTAGAATTTGCTTCTGTGTGATTCATTCTTTCTACTTTGTGTAGGTAAAGGAATGGGCCAAAGCACATAAAATCAATAACTCTAAAACTGGAACTTTCAACTCGTATTCTCTCAGTTTGCTAGTAATCTTTCACTTTCAGGTACTCCTCATTTTTCATATTTCTTTTATGTGGTGTTGTTTTTTCTCCTCCTTTTTAAGGGCTTTTGGCTATGTTTTTTTGGGGGGGGGGGGGAGGGTGGATGCTGCAGCTAATTCAGGGAAATATTTTGTTGATTCTACTTTTATATCATTGTCATGTTATGTTATTTGGGTCGGGTTTTTGATGGAATGTTATGCATTTTCTGTGTACGTTTTTTTACATCTTTCTACATGAACTATAACTTCAATCCTTTGGTAGTGCCTTCTGCTGCCTAGTATTGTAAGAACTGCTAGCTAAAACAGTTGGCGCATTCACTATAAAATGTTCAAACTGATTTTTGTCTTCACCCTGAAAATAATATATGGATCATTGGGTCCTAACGTCTGATTTATGCAACGTTTTCTTTCATTTTCAGACATGTGTTCCTGCAATTTTGCCACCACTTAAAGATGTATATCCTGGCAATATGGTTGATAAACTGACAGGTACATTTCATATGAAGCATTATTGTTCTAGAATTTTACATATTTGGGTGAATCTTGTATAAGCTGAAACCTGGTTGATGAACGCTAAACTATACTTCTATTTTTCAATCTTCTGGTTGTGTGCATGCTTTGATGTTAAGATTTCCGCTAATGCACACAACTCCTTGCAATGCCAAGAGTTTAACGATCTTTCTGTCTCTTTTTCTCGCTGCATTACTTTACTCTTTCCTTTTATAGTATTTTTTTCAGTGGCCTTAGGTTAATATTTTCTTAAAGGATAGTGGTTTGTAGGTTCGAGTTGACAAACAATCATTTATGATGGCAGATTGTTGGTAGGGAATCCTTTGACTATCCTTTTCCTCTTCCTCTTGCTCTTGTCAAGCAATTCTAGCATGATTGCTCAATCGCAGGCCTTGCCATTTTTTGTTTGACTTTATGATGTTGGAAATGCTTGGTTTGTCGCAAAAAATATTATGTGAATTAAAATCATCGATTTACTTTTAGATGTTAAAAAAGATGATTTCACATTTTTCAATTGTCAAGCTAGCTATACAAAAGTTATGTATCTCTTGCCACCTGCAAATGTCTACTCCTGCCGAGTGCTAATCTCACTCTCTAGATGTCCACTTCGAGGGATAAGGGTTGTGTGCTAATATCCTACATCACCTACACATATAACCAAAGTATTACTCATAACAATCCTCCCCTTGAGCTAGTTTTTGGGTTTAACTAGCTTTCATGGTCGCTATAGGTCTCTCCCGTTCTCAATGCTAATATAACCTTTAATTTGATGTAATATATGCAGGTGTTAGAGCTGATGCAGAGGATTTTATTGCGGAAACATGTAATGCTAACATAAACCGAATCATATCTGACAAATCCAGGCCAATTAACAGAAAATCTTTGCCTGAACTTTTTGTTGAATTCTTAAGAAAGGTAAACTATTCTTATCTTGATTTTATACTTTCAATTTATATTGGTGAAAAGAATGTCTTTCCATTTAACATCTTTTTTATTTATTTGATGATTCACATTACTGAATTTTTTTTAAGGCTATATGTCTTCTTTCCTGAATTTGGTGATATCAATTAGAATCTTGTTGTGATGGATGTCGTGTATTTTTAATGAAAATGAAACATTTTATGTTGATTTGTTGTTTAAGCTATATTTGGTAGTGAATTTCCTCAATCAATAGGATGGTCTAGGCATTGTTTATTTACAATAATGATAATGATTTGAGCATGTTGCATGTTTGCAGTTTGCTCAAATGGATTCATGGGCCTCAGAGCTGGGAATTTGCCCATATACCGGACAATGGGAACAGATAAAGAACAACATGATATGGCTGCCCAAGACTTATGCAATATTTGTAATACTATTCTCCCTTGAACAGTATTTTCCCCTTTACATTTTATGCTTGACATTAGGTTCTATCATGCATATTTTTTCCTGCTCTGCTATTGATATTTGTAACTCCGCCTATGCTGTGGCATAACCGGTCCTATAGTCTAACATAAAATTTGCCAATATCTTTGATATGGATTAAGGGATCCATATAGTCTAACTACTTAGTGGGATAATGCTTTTGTTACATGTTACATTATGTGCTATTGATATTTGTATCTGCATTTTGGTTTTGGTTAGGTTGAGGATCCTTTTGAGCAGCCACAGAATACTGCAAGATCTGTCAGTGCAGGACAACTGAGTAAGATATCCGAGGCATTTCTAAGGACATACAGCGTACTTACCTCCAAAAATCAGAATCAAAATTCTCTCTTGACTTTCTTAGCACCACCAGAGGTGTCAAGGTTAATTATAAAACCTGTTATCCCAAATTACAATGGTGGTGGTGGCTATTTCCACCCACCTCAGCTGCCACTACATGTGCAGAGAGCCGAGCACCCACGCCATCAACATCGGTCGCAGCGTCGTGTTCACAATGGAAGTCAAGGAACAACCAATGGCCAAAATATGGAGGCAAAAGATCCAATAGCCAAAACACAGAAGGGAAACTCCAACAGTTCAACTTCAAAAGTACCACCTGTGCAGGTACGTCAAGGCCAGCAGATATGGAGGCAAAAGATCCAATAGCCAAAATTCAGAATGGGACCTCTTTTTTTGCATTGAGAACTTAATGGGTTTAGCTATTCAACAGGTTCTAACTGTTGTCTACTTTTTGTTAATGAGTACCAGAATAATGGTATTTCTTATGTCATGATAATGATTACCATGATTTTTTCTGCTGCTGGGGATTACAAGGATTATTACTTGATATTTTTGTGGGGGATTACTAATGTAATGCCTTAATTAGACACTTTATTAGACAATTCTATTCATTGCATATGACCCGGCTAAGTTGATTTGTTTGCTCTTGTTTAGCATTTTAGTAGAATTTGTCACCAACAAAAGATGAAAAAGGAAAATAAAGGAAGCTATTTATGATTAAAAATAATTGTTTTTCATGGGTTTGCTGGTTGTTGATCTCCTCACTAGAATTTCTGAAATAATTTTAACATTTTGGGTGAGATGGCAAATAGTTGTTGAAATAACCTCTTCTCAATTTCTTTCTTTTTGGTAACATATATTGAAGATTTACTGGCATATAATTTAGAGTGTGTCTGGCAATTAACTTATTGCATAAACGTTTGTGTTTATTTATAAGCTAATTTAAAAAGTTTATTGTAATAAGCTTAAAATATGTTAGTGTTACATGTCTTGTAAGTAAGTAGAATATATTATATTAATTGTAATTAGGTAGTATAATCATTGTTGATAGGGTAATAATGATATTGTATTTTATTGCACCTATTATATATTCTATTGTGTAGGTTACATAGATTGAGTTTAATATTGTCTCTCCTAATTCAACGTTTAAAGAGCCTAATGAGAGACAACCCTAATCTAAATTCGTGATTATCCGGCGGACTCACTTACCATAAGAGCTTTTTTTTTGGGAAGTTGTGTTTCCTTTATGGTTTTTGAAATTTTTTTCCTTGTTGTGTCTCATACCGACACATTTTTCGGTGCCATTGTTGTTGTTTGGCCATCTGCTCATCGAAAAGCTTCTCCAACCACCCCACCGGGTCGTGCGGGCCAGATCGATCGATCCTAGCGCTCTCATCTTGATTGGATTTGTCATGCGCGACTTCTCTCCTAGAGTGTGAATCTCATGCTTCCATCTCATAGCGGCGTGTCCGACTACTTCTTCAGCTGTCGTTCATCTCGTCGAAATGACTCCATCCTCTCGGATTTTCCCTTGTTCGACACTTTTAAAGTCTGAGATGTTCTAGATATGAGACTAAAGCCTCGATTTTGTTGTTTTATGTATTTTTTGTCCTCTTTGTGACCCATAGCTTCCAAACTCTCCCACATCCTATCTAACGGTATTGGTGCTATGCCAGTTTCCTATTTTGATTTTTGACATGATTTACGAAGCACCAATCGTCGAACCCTTTAAAACCACTTGATGTCTATGGTGATTTCTTAACATAGTCTAAGCACCCTCAAATCTTTTGAGCCCCTACTTCTGTTGTGCACATGGGTAACTCTTTTGACTGCCTCTCCGAATTGCCCAATCATGGTTCTTGGGTTTTGGACTCTGGTGCTACTGACCACATTTATGGTAGTAAATCTTTATTTTCTCCGGATCTTGGGTTTTATTGTAGTGTTTTGCATCGGCTTAGCATATGCTAATCGAAATTTATTAGCGTCGAAATCGCTGCTAAAATAATTGTTTATTGTAGTGGAAGGAACATTCTTCAAGAAGTTTTGTAATGTTAAGATCATGTATTCATGTAGGTACGAAGTGCATGACACTCGAAGGTTTTGTATGTAAAAGCAATCTTTCATGGTTTGTAAGGTTAAAATGATTCCTTAGCCTTTGGGCCAAAAAGCAAAGGTGTTCTCATTACCACTCTAACATAAATTTGAATTTTCACTTGCATTTTAAAATTTGACGAGCTCAAGAACCTTGTAATTTACTAAATAATTTTCTTTATGAAAATGGTTATTTTGCAACTAGGGTAATATCCCTTTAAAACTTCAATTTTTAGTCTTTTATTACTAAAATTTAATTCTTGTTATAGTACTCTCCAACCATGTCGTTAAGAGATAAATATTTCAATTCTCGGGTACAAATATATCAGAGCATTCCAACACCATTTTATCCATACACATATGGATATAGCTAGAAATCGAGAACATGAGATTGTAACCCTTTCTTGGATGATGAACGCATGTAACTAATTATAATTTTATTACTGATTAAATTTATCTCAACTTGTGATGTGATGTGAAAAATATTTGAAACAGTACATGATTAATTCAACAGTTATACTGGCAAATACAATAGTTCTTACCATACCATAGACAAATCCCTCTACCCTGATCGAAGACACTAGCACACGTTGAATTGCACCATTTAGCATCGCCATCGCCATCACATACTCCAGTGTACCCAGCAAGGCATTTTTTAGGTGGGTCACTTGGTATACAACGGTAAGAACAGGTGCAAAGGTTGAGGTCACAAGTTCCTATTCCGACTACGTCGCTGTGCCGGGTTTTGCAACGACTATCACAATCATCACCGGTATCGCATCTACCCAGAAGTTCTGAACATATATAAGCATCTCCTACTGCTATTAACTGCATTATCATCATCACAAGCACAAGGAAATGAAAAAAGTTTGATAGATGGTTCGCCATTAGATAGAAATTATTTGCCAATTTCTTTTTGATTTGGATTTTTATCGTGCTTTTTATGTGCTATTTATATAAGAAATTAATGATCTCTAAAAATACATCGTATAGTGCAACTATTCAAATAAACGCTCTGTGTGAGAAAATAAGTAAAAAGAGAGAAATAGTAGAATGGTTAATATGATAAAAAGATATAAGAAGAAAGATTGGTTGGATGTCTACCGTTTATATTTCTATGTATAATTACTTATTTATATATCAATATGTTTGGCATTAACGACCAATACCATCTACTTTCAAAAAAAAAAAGACCAATACCATCTTCTTCTTAATTGTAGTGCATTGATTAAATTATTATGTATTTCTTCAATTCTATATTTAAGAATATTGACCAAAATATTTATATTTTTAATAAAATAATTTTGATAAAGAAACCATTTATTTGATTTATAAAATATTTTCCATATATAATAATTTGTTTTATTAGTTATAAAATATAAATTAAAAATTATCTAATAGTACTATAAATTATTAAATGTATATAAGAAAATAACAAAAAGTATTTTACAAAGGTATTAAAGTATGAATACTTTTTTTGAATGAAAGTATGAATATTATATAAACATAATTCTAGTTGATCATTATAATTATGTATTTTGATAAATAAATTAAATGAAATAATTTAATTAAAGGATATAATATGTTTTGCATATAATTTTTTTCTTTTTATCTCCTAAATTAATTAAAATTAAAATATTTAAAATAATTATTACTTAACATCTTTAAAAATATAAAATTCAATATAGAAAATCTTAGTAATAATAATAATGAACTAATACGTGAGTGAATAAATTGTACATCAACTAATGTTTGACTTGTCTAGGGTTCGATCCATGAGTGGTGAGTATGAAGAAGAATTTGTTGAGAGCGAGATCTACTCACTTAAGTGATCTCAGAGCCTAGACGGATCTCAACTCTGCCTGCTGTGGAAATACCTTGGGAATCAAAAACTATTGTTGAACTTATTAAATGTAAAGCTACTTAATTATATGAAATAAAACGCTAAGTAAGAAATTTATTTCATATCCACATTAATTATTAACAATTTGAGAAAAATATTTTTGTTTTCGATGTTTCGGAAAATGAGAAAAATATTTAAACGAAACTACAAAGTATTGACTTTAAATACGTACATAAATAAGTTTAAGTAACAAAATCAGTGTTGTTTATTTTAGAATATTTAAAAAATATTATTAACATATTTTATTTTCATAATGTACATTTATAATTAATAGAAACTTTTCATAAATCATAATTGGAGTTTATCTTATTTTTTTTATGCATCAGAAAATCACAACAAAGAAAAAACAGCTAAGGAACGGACATAGAATCCTTCAATAGAAGGTACTCCACATCATGGTCCGGAGTGTGAATAACCCAAAACCCATAAGAAACACCACAAGCACCTCGTTTGGCCAAAAGATCAGCTATGTATTGCTATCTCTGTGAACACATGAAATCTTCACGTCCCACGCTTGCTACAACAGACGAACAATTTGGGAAAGCACTAGGAACTCTGAGTGCAGTTGCATTGCTGAGGCATTCTCCAAGGTTGAAGCCAATTTAGCACAATCAGGAGTTTATCTTATTGATTTCCTAATGAGTTATGATTTTCAATTACATTTAATGATTTGGATTTTGAATTGAATAATAATCATCAAAATCTTTTAGTGTTATACATTTTAACTTGAGTTCGATCATTGCGTGATGTATATGAAGAGTAATTTGTGGGGAGAGTTATATCTACTTGATATGACATAAGAGCCTGTAGTCTTATGGCTACCAGCTGTGGCGTTATATCGGGCAACCAAAAACGATATTATTATATTAGGCTTAGATATATTCTTGGTCCCTAGAAATATATAATATGTTGGTTTTGGTTCTTCTTCTTTTTTTATTCGATGGAAATATACACAATTATCTATATTTTCATCCATGTCGTTAAATTATGCCTATATGTCTAACAGAAATCTGAGTCACTCATCCCACTTGAACTTTTTAACTTATGTGCCACTATCAGGTCCACTTTTAGTACACACATGAATGACACATGAGAGGTACATGGGTCCTAATTAGGGTTCAAAAAAATTTCCAAAAACAAATCTTCGCATTCTCTTCTTTGTTTGCACAACTTCGTTCCTGCTCCTTCTTCTCCACTCTTTTCTTACACCATCTCCAACATTATCAACCATTCTATCACACCCTTGTTTTTCTTAGGCAAACCTACACAATTGAAGAGTCTTCTATTGTAACCTTCAAGAGAATCACCCAACAAGTCAAGTATATACATGACCTTCTTCAAGTACTTTTTTTAAAGGCGCCTTCTTCAAGCACCATCTTTCAAGGCATCCTTCTTCGTTTCCCAGAGAATCAAATTCAATTGCTCCACGTTTTCAAACCCAGATGCAGAGTCAAATTTAGAAAAAAGGAATGCGAACTTGATGAGAATCACTTGAGAATGATTCCCAAGATAGGCAACGCATCAACAAACATAGAAAAAATAGGGGCCTGGACAAAATGAACAAAATATGTCCATCGAGAACTCTGATAACAAGAACAATATCAATATTCGAGGAATTGTTCCACAAAGAAAATGTAAATGCTAATTCATCTTGCTCCCTAATTGATCTTATACCCACAACCTAACTCCATTACCCCCTTCGATTCCTTGCCCACCTGAACAAAACCCTAATCAGAAGCTCAACTGTTCAAAACGGCGATGAGGCAGATGCAAAAAAGGTGAAAATGATTGCAACTAGCTGGAAAAACATGGAGATGATACTGAAAATTGAGGCAACACCAAGAGCTAAGAATACAAACACGCACGTTTTACTTATGCTATATATTAATTTGGACCCAGAGTTCTAAAGACCGACATGTATGTAGGAGTTCTTCAAACACACTCACATATGACTAATATGCGTGGGTTGTTTCGCTAGATGACTGAAGAAAACAAGATGCTCACTGAGAGGCTCGATCAACAAGAAAAAAACCATGAATCTTAGAGAAGAGCTTGCATAGTTAAAGTGAAAACAGGGGGCTTATGTTTGCCGTGAAGACAATTCTCATTTTTATACTTATGACGAGGATGGTGATTAGTATTTAGTAGGAGAAAAAAAAGAATTATTGATGACCTTAGAAAAGTCATCGGCAATAATTTACCAAGGATTTCAATACCCACGGCTTGTTGACCGTCGGTAATAGTGAATTACTGACGCTTTTGAGGCTTACAACGGTTTTTAACCGTCGATACTAACGAGTTTTCTTGTAGTGAACTGAGCATATAATTCAATCACGGCCATTTCCTCCTTTGTTGAGAACGTACATCAACATCCATTGAAATCACACATTTCCAAAATTGCCTTATAAAAATGAATCAAATACTGCTTTACACAAATATTTACTACTTATTACACATTAAAATGTGTTAAAAAAGGATCACGGTAGCTACATGAAATTAAAGTTAAAGAATGAAATTAAAAGAGAAAAAAAAAAGAGTGGTGAGAACTCTGGTCTAAGTTTTCACGGTTGTTTGCTGTCTCAATTCTCAAAATGGTGTTGTCTTGATAGATATATTGATTGAGTTTCCACATCTTCATCGCCGCCAACCCTTGTTGGTCACGCTTCATGTAAATCCCCCAAACTCGACTGTTGTTACATGTTGTCTTGCATTTTGTCAAAACAACCGATTGTCGAAGCAGATGTCGTGGCATATGATTCTGCGAAGCTAGGGCATCAGTCCTCAGCTTAAGTTTTAGTTGTGGGCCCTTGAAGATCTTATGAAGATATGTTTTTATAAGTTACTTGAGGTTCAAGTAGCTGTACCAGAAGGATTTTAATTGTGGGTTGTTATTTGTTGAAACAATCTTTGATAAAAGATTTGTTTCTATCTTTACTTGGGAAAAACGCAACAAGATCTTTGGAGATTCAGTTTTGATTTGATGGTTGTTGCAATCTGTTACTTTAGCCCATGCTAACCCTAGTGCCTACCTGCTGCTGCTGAAGTATATAAAAGAATGAAGACCTAAAACATGAAGACCACCGAAGCTAATAGAGAGAGAGAGAGAGAGAGATCAAGTGCTTTAGGGTTCTTCATTGTTCTTTGTCCTTGTTACTTGTGAACAAACTTTTCTCACTGATTCTATAAAGCAAAGTTGTGTTCTGTGTTCTTTGATTCTAAAAACTCTGATTGTTGATTGTTTGTTACCAATCATTGTGGCAGTGATTGAGAGAAAGTGAGAGGGGCTCTCATACTTAGGTTGAGATACTAAGTAGAAATACACTGGGTAGATTAGGAAGTGAACTATGAACTGTAGTGTTCATGAGTGTCTGTAATTCCTGAATCTTGAGACAGTGAATTTCCTTTCTTTGGGTGCAAACCCTCCAGACGTAGGTGAAGTTTCACCGAACTGGGTTACCAATCCTCTGTGTTCTTCTTTATTATTTTGCTGGTTTTGCTATTGTTAGTCAGTTGTCGAATCGGTTGTCCCAGCATCGCGTAGAACATTTGTTCTGTGCGAGAACCAGAATTTCATCGACAACGACCTTTTCCTCTGGATGATGCGTAGGTGGATTGAAGGCAACCCCTGAATCTACTATTACACCATTCTTCACAAGTAATTGGTGAGACCATGATAATGTTGTTACCAAATGAAGTTGCTCAAGTGTTTTGCAGATAGACATATCGGGTTGACCAGGAATGAAACTTGGAAATGGAAAATTTGTTCTAGAATTCTCCAAATACGCTGATAGGGTTGAACAAGACTGAGAGATGACAATATAGGCTTTGCCTATCGGGGATGGTCCAGCCTGTCCCGTGGCGGGCTTGATCGGGAGTGTGAAGCCTATCAACGCGTATAATCCGCTCCGTTTAGGAGATTAATTTTTACACATCCCTCTTTTTTGTAAACCTAGCACCTTTTTCTTTTAAAATTTTAAATAGAAAAATGATGATGCACCGACGGTGTAAAGTTTTTTTACACCGTCAACCAATCAGATTTCAAGGATGTGTCACGTCAATTAATGAAATTAAATAAAAAGAGAGATTTTCTCACATTCTTAAAATCTGATTGGTTGACGGTGTAAAAAAACGTTACAACGTCGGTGCATAGAAATTAAACTCAATTTTAAAACAAATACGTGAGTAAATAGTAAAAATTGGTTTTTTTTCGTGTGCAAAAACTAATACGCCGACTGAGGTAGGCTGGGGTATATTTTTGCGCTAAAGTTCAACAAAAAAAATAACAAAAGGGCTAGTTGGACTCCATGTTTTCTATTAGCCCATTAGATTTTTTAGCATATCTCTTTTCCAAGTGTTCGACGGCTACACCATTATGATCATCTTCTTAATTGAACCTGATTGCACGACTTCCCTGTTCTGGTAAGGGCTGTAAGTAACAGACCTGAATGACGGAGGGACGTTCACATGGACCCAACCTAAAGCTCCTAGCCCACCGCTTCGGCGGACTAGAGCTGGGGGGCTACTGTTCTGGGACGGGCGGACCACGCCCAGAGCACGACCGGCGACTGTTCAGGGACGGGCGAACCACGCCCCATGGTACGACCGGGGAAGATCACCCGATTAGCGGGCCCACTGGACGACCGGAGCAGTATGTCCAGTCCCTAGGCCCTCAAGCAGAACAGAACCCTAACTTCTCTGGAGCGCGGACCCCACCACCTAGGAGTTGACCTAGGCCAACCACCCTACGGAACTAGGGTGGTTGGATGGCGGGCCCCCCTGGGTAATCTAAGCCGTTGGATCACTGCAAATCGCAGAGGGAGCAGAAGGATCCGACGGCCCCTGTTCCACCAGTACAAGCCATGCATGACGTTGCATGGCTCCAACCCTAGTTCTCCAACTTGTATATAAGGGGGGCAACTCACCCACTCTAAGGTACGTTATTCTCTTCACTTAGCCACCCCATTACTCATTTCCCCTACTTACTTCAGCATCGGAGTCCCTTGCAGGAGCCCCTCCCGGGACCGTTCTGCCCTCCCAGCGCATCGTTCCCAACCGCCCCCTCAGAAGTCCCAGCTCTCGTGATCCTCCCGATCATTTGGCGCCGTCTGTGGGGAACGAGTAAGTTTTTCCTTCACCAACGTACTGTCAGCAACAAGAGCCGCAGCAACCCGCGATGGTAGAGACACGACAAACCTCCCGCCGTTTCAACCGAACTCCCGAAGGCCACGTGGAAACTCTGGACGAGTCCGCCAACCATCAACACTCCCCTCAACCCCAGAGGACTACTCCACCAACCTCGCCTCGGGGGCGGTCCCCGGAACCAGGGATCTTAACCCCCCATGCAGCACATGAGGCGCTGTGTAGACTGGAGGCCCGAGTCAGGGCGATGGAGGAGGAGCATCCTCTGGATGGGGGACTGGAACGCAATGTCCAAGCTCGCAGCACTCGGGACGAGATCCGTGCTCTCCGAGCACGCCTCCGCCAGTTGGAGGAACTGGAAGAACGCCCAAGACAAGACCCGGCGTTCTCTCAAGAGGGAGAGACGGGAAGGAGACCCCCACCCCCTTCAGACTTTCAAGACGACCACGGTCAAGAGCAAACCACAGAAAGAGCTGTGAATCAACCCTACCATCACCGCAGGCACCACTCCCCGCGCAGGAGTTACTCCGGGCGAAGGAGCCCGATTTCCACGAGGGAACCGCTCCGGGAACAGGCCCGCCCGCACGGCACTCTGGTTGCCCTACCTCAGACCATCAACGGGCCCCTCTCCCCAGACATCATGGCAACCCCTTTTTCCCCGGGCTGGTCACGACCTAAAATGAAGCTATACGAAGGTGACTCCGACCCGACGGAACACATCAACTTTTTCGTGGGAGCCATGCAGTATGCCGGAGCCACCGACCCGATTTACTGCCGCTGCTTTCCGATGAGCCTGGGGAAAGGTCCAATGAACTGGTTCCAAAACCTCCCCAACAACTCCATTCACAACTGGGAAGGGGTCATGTCAGGCTTCCTAGCCCAGTATTCCTCGGTGAGGAACATTCCAAAGTCAGAGGAAACACTGGCCCTAATCAAGCAGGGCGAGAAGGAATCCCTGAAGGCTTTCCTGAACCGCTTCAACAAGGAAGCGGGAGACATTTCGGACCTCCTCCCCCAAGTCCGCCTGATCCTGGTACGGCAGGCGCTCCGACCAGGCCCCTTTTTAACATCTTTGGATGGAAAAAAAGCCAGGACACTGGAGGAATTTCAAGCCCGGTCTGAGAAGTACATCAACATGGAGGAAGCGGCTACCTTGAGGTCCACCAATCAGAACCCTGGCCATAAGCTCCCCGAAAAAAATCGAGACCCCGGCGAAACTAAGCGCTATCGCGAGCCCCGACGGAAGAGCCAGGAGGAGAAGAAGCAGAAACGGAAGAAATTCGATAGTTACACTCCTCTCAACTCTTCCCTCTCCCGCATCTTGCGGGAGAGAGCCTCCATAGACCTCCGGGACAAGCCCCCCCCACTCCTCACTCGGGGGGATAAGCTGGACTCCAAAAGGTTTTGCGAATTCCATGACAGCCCCGGTCATAACACGGACGAATGCCTGAACCTGAAGGACAGGGTAGAGGAACTGATCAGAGTCGGGAGATTGTCGAAATACGTTGCCCTCTCCTCGGACCATCTCCCCCGTCCACGCTCACCACCTTCCCGAAGGTCACCCACCCCGCCCAGGGCCCGTGCCCGGACCCCCCCAGGAACCGAGCTCACACACCCACTCGAGCAGGGAGCCCCCGTCATCGCCGTAGTCCTGACCGACGCAGGAGCCCCGACCGTCGCTGAAGTCCGGACCGACGTCGGTCCCCAGATCGGCGGAATCACGATGACGTGCGAAGACGCCATGGGACCAATCTGGTCAGTGTTGGTTCGATTGCTGGAGGATGGGCCGCCGGCGGACCATCAACCAACAGTCGGAAGAGGAGCACTCGGATCATTATGTCAGCAACTGGACGACCTCGCCCCAGCTCCCTCCGCCCACCACAGCAGAAAGTCCCCATCACTTTCACGGAGGAAGACTACGGCGCAGATACCGGCGAGGAGGACGACCCGATTGTCGTGGAAGCCCTCATCGCAAACGGTAAGGTACGGCGGGTACTCATCGATACAGGTAGTTCTGCTGATATAATGTTTTATGATGCTTATAAAACCTTAGGCTTATCTGTAAAGGACCTGATCCCCTATGACCACGACTTGATCGGGTTCACTGGGGACAAGGTCCTGCCATTAGGATATTTTGATGCATACCTCTCCCTAGGAGACCCTGATGTTTGCAGGACTGTCAAGGCCCGGTTCTTGGTGGTGAAATGCCCCACAGCCTACAACGCCATAATCGGCAGACCAAGCCTCAATGTCTACCGGGCCATCGTCTCCACCCACCACCTGATGTTGAAGTACCCATGGGCCGGCAGGGCGATTTCTGTACGCGGAAACCTAACCATGGCCAGGGGGTGCTACAACTCTAGCTGCAGATTGGCGCGAGAGGATCGCAAGCGGAAAGAGCCCGACCGTGGAAAAAGAGTTGAAAGCTTTCACCTCCGAGCAGGAGCATGCTTGACCGACATAGACCCACGAGTCGACCAGTCCAGAGAGGATCAGCGCCTTAAGCCGGATGGGGAAGCCCGACCTGTCCAGGTCGGACGCGGGACCGACCAAACCACCAAACTGGCACGAGATCTTTCTCCGGATCTCTCAAATCGACTGGAGGATCTCCTGAAGAGTTATGGGCACTTATTTGCCTGGTCGTCCTCAGACATGCCGGGCGTTGACCCAGCATTCTGCAGTCACAAGCTTTCAGTGGACCGGAAATTTAAGCCAGTGGCCCAGAAAAAGAGACAAATGAGCGCGGAGAAACAAGAAGCGATCAGGGAACAGACCACAGAACTTCTGAAGGCCGGGATCATCCGCGAAGTCAAGTACACTACTTGGCTTTCGAACGTGGTCCTGGTAAAGAAATCCAATGGGAAGTGGAGGATGTGTGTGGACTACACGGATCTGAACAAGGCCTGCCCTAAGGACCCCTTCCCCCTTCCCAGCATCGATGCTCTGGTGGACAACTCCTCGGGATACGAATACTTGTCCCTCATGGACGCGTACTCTGGGTACAATCAGATCCCGATGAACAGGGACGATGAAGAGAAGACCGCCTTTATCACCGATCGGGGGACATACTGCTACACTATGCTCCCATTCGGCCTGAAAAATGCGGTGGCCACCTACCAGCGAATGATGACCAGAATCTTTGGAGCACTCATTGGGAAGTCCGTCGAAGTCTACATTGATGACATCATAGTAAAAACACCGAAGGGAGGCGACCATGCAGCCGATCTGGCAGTCGTGTTCGAACAGTTGAGGAAACACAATATGCGCCTCAACCCAGAAAAATGTACCTTCGGAGTCAAGAGCGGGAAGTTCTTGGGATATATGCTCACTAGCCGCGGGATTGAACTAAACCCCGAGAAGTGCCAGGCTATTGTGGAAATGAAAAGCCCCAGGACGGTCAAGGAAGTCTAGCAATTGGCAGGACGAATGGCGGCAATCGGGAGATTTCTCCCCAAGGCCGCCCTGAGAGCTCTACCACTTTATGCCTTACTAAAGAAAGGAGCGAACTTTGCCTGGTCGGGAGAGGCTGAACAAGCTTTCTCCCGGCTGAAAGAGATTCTCACCTCTCCACCAATCCTGTCAAGTCCGAAGCCAGGGGAGCCCCTGTATTTATATTTAGCTGTTCGGGACAAGGCGGTCAGCTCTGTACTAGTGAGAGAGGAAGCGGGAGTCCAACTCCCAGTTTACTTTGTTAGCCGCTCACTCAAGGGAGCTGAGCTCAGATACCAGACGCTCGAGAAAGTGGCGCTCACCCTCTTAACCACTGCCAGACGACTCCGAAGGTACTTCTAGTCTCATAGCATCATTGTCCGCACCGATCAACCAGTCAAACAAGTCCTCCATAAGCCAGATCTAGCCGGTCGAATGGTGGGCTGGTCGATCGAGTTGTCCGAGCATGACATTCACTACGAACCCAGACGAGCGATCAAAGCGCAAGCCCTAGCCGATTTCCTGGTGGAACTCACGAACGATGAAGATCCTCCAGCGGAAATTTCCTGGATCGTCCATGTGGATGGCTCAAGCAACAAAGAAAGGGGCGGTGCGGGGATCGTCCTCCAAAGCAACTCAGGGTTGGTTGTAGAACAGTCGCTGCGCTTTGGCTTCCCAGCCACCAACAACCAGGCTGAATATGAAGCTTGCATAGCCGGTCTGGTGACGGCGCGAGACCTGGGGGCGCAGGACATACTCGTCTGCTGTGACTCCCTGCTGGTGGTCTCCCAAGCTAATGGGGAAGCGCAGGTCAAGGACCCAATTCTAGAGCAATACCTCTCCCACCTGAAGCGACTGGCTGCAACCTTCCGTAAGGTGGAATTCCGCCATGTCCCAAGGGCCCAAAACGACCGCGCTGATACCCTAGCAAAGCTGGCTAGCACTGGCAAACCCGGCCTAAACAGGACAGTCATTCAGGGCACCCTTGCCCTCCCCTACGTCTCAGCACCCGACTGTTCCGCGGGAGTCCACACCCTGAGCATTGACGCAGACAACGATTGGAGGGCCCCAATTATTAAGAACCTAGCAACGGGCTGGCTTCCACCCGATAAATTGGAGGCAAAGAAGTTGACTAGAAGCGTTTCCTGGTATACCATCGTAAACGGGGACCTCTTTAAGAGAGGATTTTCCACCCCCCTCCTCAAATGCTTGTCAAAGGAACGAGCATAGTATGTGCTCGCGGAGATCCATGAGGGCAGCTATGGCCACCACCCCGGCGGGCGCTCTCTGGCAAGAAAGGTCCTCCGGGCCGGCTATTACTGGCCTACATTGGAGAAAGACACTGCTGATCACGTCAAATTCTGTGACCCGTGCCAGAGGCATGCCGACCACCGATTAGCCCCTCCCGAGAAACTCTCGACCATGGTCTCCCCTTGGCCTTTCCACCAATGGGGAATTGACCTCCTAGGACCCTTTGACACAGCCCCAGGACAGCTGAAGCATCTGGTGGTCGCGGTAGACTACTTCACCAAGTGGATCGAAGCCGAACCCCTTGCAACCATCACTTCGGCCCGCATACAGCGTTTCTTTTACAAGAACATCATCAGCCGGTTCGGGGTACCTGGAGTCCTGATTACCGACAATGGCACCCAATTTGCCTCCAAAAGATTCAAGGAGCTCGTGGGCGGGCTTCACATCAAGCACCACTTCACCTCTGTGGAGCACCCCAAAACAAACGGCCAGGCAGAAACGGCGAACCGAGTGATCCTTAGGGGACTGAAGAAACGACTGGATGCCGCCAAGGGCAATTGGGCCGAGCAGCTCGATCATGTCCTGTGGGCATATCGCACAACTCCGCACTCCACGACGGGGGAGAGCCCGTTTCGCCTGACTTTCGGCACCGAGGCGGTCATCCCGGCGGAGATCGGAGAACCAAGCGCTCGTACCATGGGCCATGACCCGGAGACGAATGACCAGCTCATTAGTGAAGACCTAGACCTTCTCGCCGAAAGGAGAGCCGTCGCAAACTGCAGGGAACTGGTTGCGAAGCAGCATGCCGCCATCCGTTACAACAAGAAGGTCGTCCTCCGCACGTTCCTACCTGGGGACTTGGTCCTCCGCAACGCCAGCATCGGAGCCCGAGGGACCGAGCGAGGCAAGTTGGCCGCCAACTGGGAAGGCCCATACAGAGTAACCGAGGCAACCGGCACCGGCGCCTACAAGTTGGAAAAGCTCTCTGGGGAAGAAATTCCTCGCACTTGGAACGCCACCAACTTGAACCGCTACTACAGCTAAAGTCGCCTATTGAATGATTAAAACCCGGTTACTGTTTTTTCTTCTATTGTCTTAAGTCTAGAATCAAGGAACTGCTTCCAATCCTCCTCTTGTAACCGATCGGCACACTTGCATTATTTAATGAATCAAGCAGGAGCGATTTGTCATCTCATTTTTCAACGAATTAAAAAGACCCACCGGGCAACGAATTAAAAAGACCCACCGGGAAACGAATTAAAAAAGACCCACCGGGCACAAGAAATCGAAAGACCCCTCGGGGCACCATAACTAAGACCAGGCGGGCAAGACGAAGAACATTGGTTAAGAAATTAAACGAACCGAACAATCTATTCATTAATATTAGTTGTCAATTACATTAGCCCAGAACGGTTCAAAACACTTAGCAAAAACAAAAAAATAGAAACACGACACAAATTAAAAGGGCAATCCCCTCAAGCTGCCTACTCCTCCGGGAAGGTCGGGGTAAAATTCCCTTGGGAGTCCACTGTCCCGATCTTTCCCCCAGAGACCACCTTACGATAACCGACCGGGGCCGTCTCCAAGCCCGGGTTGACAACCGCAAGCTGGCTCACCGCATTGTTAAAAGAGGCCTTGTTGATCTTTGACACGGTGGCCGCCAATTTCTTCTTATCCGCCACCAGGGAAGACACCCTGTCCTCAAGCTCTTTCTTTACAGCCGAGCTCTGTTCCCGCTCCTTCAACAAAACGGCCTCGACCTCCTTTAAGCGAGCCACACCGGTCTCAACATTCCCCTCCGCGGTCTTCAGCCGTCCTTCTAAATCTTGACGAACCGCATCGCCGTCCTGGGCCTTCTTCTTCAGCTGCTCGTTCTCGAGCTTCAGGTTGTCCAAAAATTTGTTTAATTCCTCGATCGCAGCGCAGCCTTCTTCCAACTCCTTGTTCATGGTAGATATCAGCTGATCGTCCTTCTCAGTTTTCTCCCTGAGCTCCTCCAGTTCAGGAACGGTTGACAGCTGGAGATACCTGACAGCAGAAGCGGTCTTAAGCGAAGCCCGGAGAACATAATTGAGGAGCCCAGAAGGCTCCCGATCACCCAGGTACTTTTGATCGTTCTCCGTCAGCAATAGGTCGTCGATCTGCTCCAGGTGCTCCCTACAGCTGCCGGCCCGAGGACCCCATATCGAGAGCCTTGAGGGGGGGACCACCACAGTGACGGGTTCTGCCCGCTCCGGCTCGCGCTCCGGCTCGGAGTCCTGCACTCCGCCATCAACATGGTCTTGATGGCCCTCCACCTTACGCTTCTTTGAGACCGGGCCCCGAGCACCCTCCCCCTCGGCAACCGACCGCCCTTCCTCTCGGGCAGGCTCGGACCCGGACTCGCCGCCAAGGGAGGCCTTCTTCACCGACCCAGAGGTCCCCCCAACTTCGACCCCCCCTTCCTTCGGATCGGGCTGGGGTTGGTTTTCATCTTCATCCTCTTCCCCTGCGGGAACGCTAGTCTCTTGGTCCACCTCCTCATCCGAGGACTGTTCGTCCTCAACCTGGATCGCCTCCAGCAAAGTCCTGTCAATATCCGCCATACCACCTGCACAGAAATCAAAACATTAGCCCACAAAAAGGAAAAAAGCAACAGCGAAAGGTATACCGAGTAAATAACTTACGAAGCAACTTCGCGTTCCTTCGGACGCTGTAGGAACACAGGTCAAAACATCGAAGGGGACGAACGGGGACCTTTTTGTCCCCCTCCATAACATAACGGATGGCGCCCATCAACAACTTCTTGAACTTCAGGTCGTCCTCCGATAAGGCACCCTCATCCGAAAAACTGAATGAGGTCACCTTTTCTCTATAATGGGCCGCGTTCCAGGACAGAGGGAACCGCGGCCGCATTCCACCGGTCGGCCCCTGCTCAAACCACCAGAAAGGAGGCGGCGAGGTCGGCGCCACCCAAAAGAATTGATCCTTGAAGTCTTTATATGAGTCGGCGAAGGCTTTGAAGATCGGAAACACCGTCCTCAGAGTCACCATGCCGAAACCACCATGACCTTGGGTATGGGCAACCGCGAAGAGATGAAAGAAGAGGGGAAGGGACGGCGCGTACCCGAAAAGTGCGCAAGCGGTCTCGTAACCGCGCACAAAACCCCAACCCCCCGGGTGGAGTTGAGAGGGCGCCACCATCATATGCCGCAGCACCATCACCTCGAAGTCGGTTAGCGGCATCCGTACTTTCACCTTCTTCATCGTATAAATATGCATGTAAATGCCGAAGGGGGGTGTCTGCGGAAGCCTCTCCTCCTTGCTGGGCGCGAAGACGTCATGCCCGGGACCAATCTGAGTCTCGGACAGATAATACTGTCACCGGAAGTGCCCCTCGTCCTCATTAGCGTAGCAGGACTCAATCCCCAGTATTTCCCGGCACCAATCGTCCAGATGCGCCCGCTCACCCTCCAAATGCGGCCACTTCTCTCGGTCGATCTTTTTCCGTTTCGGAGCATCTCTACTCATTTTCGGCTTGGAGCCACCGCCGACCGCTTTTCCCTTCTTCTTTTCGGCCCCTGTCATACCTAAACCTGCACAAGGGAAGACGTCGTTTCAATATCTCAAAGTTATTGACCACGACTCAAAGGGGAAGACCAATAGGATCCGCCTTTGTCCCCGGCAGGGAGAGCAAACCCAGCGCCGGAGGACCGGCCTATGGACCGCCCCTCCGCCGCACGGGGGGGGAGAACCCCTAGAGGACGCGCCCTAAGAACCCCTAGAGGACGGGACTAAGAAAGAGAAGAAAAATTAAAATTAAAAGCAGAGGTCGAGAAGAACTTACCAAGCAACTGAAATGGACGACCACCGGTAAATCAGGAACGACCACCTGCAAAGCTACACCTGACGACGTCGGAATACAGAGCTCCAGAAGAAGAAAAGACGAGAGTCTGAGGAGAAAACGCAAAATGAATCCCCATTTACCCTTTTTATAAGGGAAATCCGGAATGAGAAGCGACGCTTCACCAAACCCTACGTCTGTTAATGATGACGCTAGGGAAGGCGGGAAAGTTCCCAACCAATCATCATCCGCCACGTCAGCACGAGGAATGAAACGACGTAACGCGTGCCACTTCTTGTCAGAAGCATTAATGGCGCTGCCGAAACGTCACTTCATATTATTGATGCATTACGTATGGAATAAGAAACCGAGACGTCGTCCCAAATCCACGGGGCAGCCCGGTCGGTTACCCCTCGATCGGCTGCCAGAGGAATGAAACGACGTAACGCGTGCCACTTCTTGTCAGAAGCATTAATGGCGCTGCCGAAACGTCACTTCATATTATTGATGCATAACGTATGGAATAAGAAACCGAGACGTCGTCCCAAATCCACGGGGCAGCCTGGTCGGTTACCCCACGATCGGCTGCCACTACCCCCGGTTGGACGGTCGGTTACCCTTCGATCGGCCGTCACTGCCCCGACAGTCCTACTCGTGTAACCGTCCAGCAGGTCCTGAAGCTCACACCTCACTCACGCAGTGAGGCGGAGCTGGGGGGCTACTGTTCTGGTAAGGGCTGTAAGTAACAGACCTGAATGACGGAGGGACGTTCACATGGACCCAACCTAAAGCTCCTAGCCCACCGCTTCGGCGGACTAGAGCTGGGGGGCTACTGTTCTGGGACGGGCGGACCACGACCGGCGACTGTTCAGGGACTGGCGGACCACGCCCCATGGTATGACTGGGGAAGATCACCCGATTAGCGGGCCCACTGGACGACCGGAGCAGTATGTCCAGTCCCTAGGCCCTCAAGCAGAACAGAACCCTAACTTCTCTGGAGTGCGGACCCCACCACCTAGGAGTTGACCTAGGCCAACCACCCTACGGAACTAGGGTGGTTGGATGGCGGCCCCCCTGGGTAATCTAAGCCGTTGGATCACTGCAAATCGCAGAGGGAGCAGAAGGATCCGACGGCCCCTGTTCCACCAGTACAAGCCATGCATGACGTTGCATGGCTCCAACCCTAGTTCTCCAACTTGTATATAAGGGGGGCAACTCACCCACTCTAAGGTACGTTATTCTCTTCACTTAGCCACCCCATTACTCATTTCCCCTACTTACTTCAGCATCGGAGTCCCTTGCAGGAGCCCCTCCCGGGACCGTTCTGCCCTCCCAGCGCATCGTTCCCAACCGCCCCCTCAGAAGTCCCAGCTCTCGTGATCCTCCCGATCATTCCCCTACTAGTTCACGATATAATCTATAGTTCATATATAATCTATTTGAACAAATTATATTCTATTTCACGAGAAGGTATTGAACGTTGAAGATGATGCATATTCTGAATTTGTGTAATATGGTACCTTTGTTACCCTGTGTTTAACTGAACAATATACATTGTGTGATTGAAAGAGTTTGACCAGATTGTCTTCTTTTTGCTCAATGCATAACACTTATTTCCTATGTGGTATTTGTTTTATTACCATATTTTCATACTTCATATTTGCATCAATGACAATATGACATAATGAGTTAAAAGACATTAACTATAGTTAAAAAATAAATAAAAGGCATAAACTAAATTTCCAGATATCAAAATAAAAGACATAAACTAAGTGTTCTTCCATATGTAAACTTTCAAAATTATTATTAAACCAATTTTTTATTTTTCCATTTTTTCTGGCGGATTGTCCCTCCAACCCGCCGTCCCGCTCATAAACTGTGTGGGCTAGGTATTTGCGCCCGCTCCTAAGTTTGGATCAATCCGCCCTTTCTTATTTTTTTGGTGGGCTAAGAGTTGGCAGTGTGAGTTGGGGCAGACAAGATGAAAGATGAACAAATTGTTTTTAATTTTAAAATTCTAAAGCAAAGTTACATAATTAACCTCAACTTTAATTTAAATTGGCTTTAATGAGAGGTAGTTTTTTTTCTATAAATAAAAGGCTAAAAAGCATTTTTGCCCTAATTTCAAGTTTGTGCAAATTATGCCCCTACTCTATTTTTGTCAACGTTTCTACCCCTCATGTTTTCAAACAGTGCACCGTCTGTCCGTCTACCCCTCCGTCAGTCAGGCTTTCTCAGAAGAGGTTCCTAAGTGGATCGGAGAGATGAAAATGAGTATATGAAGTTGATGATGATCAAGGAAATGATATAAATTAAATTTGCTTGATGTATATATCAAATATGTATGTAATTAAACCGGTTAAATGCATGTTTTGCTACTTACATGTCTTGAGTTTGAATCTCTCATGCCCCATTTTTCCAATTTCACTTGTAATTTTCACGTGGCAGGTTCAAAAAATATATATAAAAAAGCCAAATCAGCTCATTCCGTTAGTTTTTTAACGTTTGACTGACGGAGGGGTAGGCGGTGCATTGTTTGAAAACATGAGGGGTAGAAACATCAACAAAAATAGAGTAGGGGCAGAATTTGCACAAACTTAAAACATCAGGGACCAAAAGTGCTTTTTAGCCTAAATAAAATTTCCATTAAAAAAGAAGACTTATAAATAAAATTTCCATTAAAAAAGAAGAAATAACTCAGTACTAATAAGGTACATTTTACTTCCAAAAAAAAAAAACTAATAAGGTACATAGGATGATTAAGATTAAAATAATTACAACAAGAGGTTTAGATAAATTACAACCATTACATTTTATGGATGATTAAGATTAAAATAATTTAATAGTTATATGGTCATTTAAAAATGTCATGTGACGTTTTTAAAAAGTCGCATGACTTCATATTTTAATCTTGACCATTCATTATTAAATTCAACGGTCGTGATTTATTCTTATTTTCTCATATAAAAACAAATTTCTCATAGGATACATATAGAGTTATAATTTATACACACCTCTCAACTTCTTTTCTGCCTTCATTTTTATCTATTTTTCTTTTTTCTTTCAATCAAATCATCTATCACATCTTTACTTTCTCTCCTTTCTACCAATCTCTCTCTTCCTCTACCTCTCCACACCTCATTTTTAAGGTGTGAAGGTATAATTATTCGATACATATAGAAAATGCATTTCAAACCTCTTGTGCTTGAGGTCATTAGATGAATGAATTAAGGCAATAAATTTGATGGTGTCAATTCCTATATGGAAAAAAAGAGAGGTGTCAGTTATCCTTGATACTTTTATTTGTAGAAGGGAACATAAATTGAATATTTAGAAAGGAGAAAGAGAATGTTGTGTTTGATTGTGTTACGTAAAAGGCCACCAAAAACAAAAGCAAGTGATAGATGCAAATAATCAATAGGATTAGGCAGTGATCGATGCGATTAATCAACAGGGGATCAGGTAAGATAATAAGAGTTGCCATCCACTTGTCTTTGACAATATCCATGCATCTGATTCTCCCTCGTACGTCAAATGAATTTTATTTATCAATAATAACAATATCTAATTTTGAATGGATGATTTTTCAACTGTTATTCCCCACCGGCTCATTGCTCTCATTGCTCATGACATTACTGGTTGTGGATTTTATATTCAGGAAATCTCAAAAGTGGAAGACTCGTCACTGTCAATCTCAGCATGTATATAAGCCAGGTAAATTTTAATAGTGGTTGAATTGGTAACAAAATTATAGACAGTGTTAGGAAAGTTTAGTAAAGTGAAGCTTAATAAATTTAAGTTTGTTAATGACGGTATCTACCGTAAATTATAAAAAAAGTTAAAAGGTTTAATTTGTGTGCAACCTAATGTATAGCATAAGGACTAGGGTTATCTGACAATTGAACGTTTAACTAATTAATGTCTCGACCGTTTAATGATCGGTACAGTTTTAAGAACCCTAATATTCATTGGTTACTTAAAACAATGGATAGTGTTATAATTAATTTTGATTATTTTTTTAATGTGAATGACTCAACCCATTACAAGTCATTTATAAGAAAAAATCAATTGTAATATTCATCAAGTTATTAAACGGCTATAATTAATACTCTATCCGTTTCTTTTTAAGTGCGTTTTAGCATAAAGCTCTCCAACCAAGATAGTGAATTGTTAGAGTTTTTTCCCATTCTACCCTCTCACATCTCAGTCATAGAGTTATAAAACTCTCCAACCAAGATAGTTGATTATTAGTTTTTTTTTCATAATCTCATATCATTAAACCATTTACCTCCAATTATAGTAGCAAGTTAAATGCTTTAACCATTAAAGTTATTGAGAAATGAGAATTTTATGGAAATTGTGAAGTGAAAATATTGAAAAAGTAAGGGTATAATTGACAAATTGTAACATTAAAACATCAAAATAACAGATAAATAAGAAGAAGAAAACTTGTAAAACGACACTTAAAAAGGAACGGAGGGAAACTAGACATTTTAATTAATTGATTAATGTTAATCCTTAAAATATCTAACAATCTCTCACTTGGATAGCATTAGACAAATAATCAGGAATAGACAGTAGTTTACACACAATAAGATTTCTCGTACAAGACTATTGTTCGTGATTGCTCATCAGAATTGACAAGTTAATTTCCGTTTTCAGTCTTAAGAAGAAGAAGGTACACACACTTTAATTTGTATCAATAATTCTCTATCACTTCGTTTTTCTCGGTATAAACATCTGGTACCCATTATTTTTTGGATGTCGCCCGATTCGAGATTTAGTCACAGTTAAGACTCTTCATCTCTACCTTAAAGTATATTGTGTGTGAATCAAACCCGAGAACTCTTTTCACACACTCGATCTGCATTGTCAGCTGAGCTAACCATCTTGGGTTAAACAAACTCTATCACTTCTTTGATCTTGGCTACTCTATTTAATTTCATTGAATGTTAAAGTTTGGATCCTAAACAAAATATGTTATTTATACAGTGTTGCTGTCATATATGGGCCGGGTAATGAATAATCTTTTGTCCACACCTCATTTTTCAGGTTTGAAGAGGTGAAGGAAGAGAGATATGAAAAAATAAGAGAAAAAGTAAAAATGTGATAAATGATTAAATTGATGGAGTATAAGAAATAAAAAAATTAAAATAGAAAAGAGATGAGGTGTGTATGAATCATATCTCTGGAATGGGCTAATAACAGCTCAAGTTTGGAGTAATATCACGTACTGAAATTGTTTAATAAAATAGATTAATTATGTAACACGAACGCCATCAAATATAATACTCCCTTCGTCCCTAATTATAAGCTAACATTGAGACTTTTTTTGTGTCACTAAATATAAGCTAACCTTGCAAAAGTTAATATTTCTTTCCATATTCACCCTTGCATTTATTGGTAGTGGAGCACCACCATTAGTAGTACAATGATGAAAAAGTGTTATCATAAATAGGGGTAAACATAGAAAGTTGTACATTTTTTTTGAAAACCAATGCATCAATTAAGGCTTTCTTAATAAGTGTGATTTTTACAACTTTAGCTTATAATTAGGGACGGAGGGAGTACTATACTTTGTATGTTTTCTCTGCATACTTAGGAGTAGGAAATCTAAACAATATTATACTGGAACAAAATTGGGATTAGCTGATCAATTAAACAGTGAAACGTGGGATTGGATTGACTAATTAACGCAGAGGTCATTAACGCATGCAATAATAGCTTAAAAAGAATGATTTATTAGTGCACGTTCATTGGAGCGCACAAATGAAGTATTTTTTTACACCGTTAATCAATCAAATTGTAAGGATGTGTCACACAATTAATGAAATTAAATAAATAAATAAAATTTCTCACATGCTTGAAATTTGATTGGTTAACTGTGTCAAAAAAATTTACACTGTCAGTGCATAGAAATTAAACTCATTATTTAATCTGAGAGATGGATAGACCAATGATAATTTTTTCTAAAATTTCACAATTTTCACTTTTCGTAAAATAATTTATTGGTCCACTAACATTATGATGTAAGTTAAATATCCTGTGTATAAAATAAGAAAATGCAATAATAATGATAGGTGAAAAGAAAGAAAGATGAGTAGATCATATTTGAAGTGTTAGAAACTGAGTGGGTAGTACAAGTAGAGGAATCTATGAAATAAAAGGATGGCTTGGTAAGAAAAAGGTTTTCTTGTTTCTTGATGATGTTGATGATAGAGAACAGTTGAATACCTAGACAGGTGGATGTGATTGATTTGGTTCAGGTAGCAGAATCATTATAACAACAAGGGATGGAGATTTGCTACGCCATCATCGTGTTGCAAAAACCTACAAGATGGTGGAACTCAATGATCAACAATCTCTTGAGATCTTCTGTCAGAATGCTTTTGGAAAGAGCCATCGTGAAAGAGGTTATGAAGATATATCTCATCGTGCAATGAATTATGTCAAGAGTATTCCATTGACTTTAAAAGCTTTAGGCACTGATTTGGACACTGAAGATAATTTGGACTATTGAGACCGTGTATTAGAAGAATACAAGAAGAATCTAAAACCAGAGATTCAAGACGTGCTCCAAAGAAGCTATGAAAGATTGCAATACAATGCCAAGCAAGTTTTCCTGGAAATAGCTTTCTTCTTCAATGGGGAGAGAATAGAATATGTTGAAATGATACAAAAGGAATTCAATGCATCACAAGCTATTAAATAACTTGTTCTTAATTCTCTCCTAACTGTCACAATGGTTGCTTAAATATGAATGGTCTAATACAAGATATGGCTAGAGAGATTGTTCGGAGGGAGGCACCACAAAATCCTGGCAAACATAGTAGATTATGGTCTCATGAAGATCTTATTGAAGTATTGACTCAATATTTGGGAAGTGATGCAATTGAAGGGATAGTGCTTGATCCCCTTGAAAGAAAAAAAAAGTAGAATGGAGTGGTACTGCCTTTGAAAAGATTAAATGCCACAAAATTCTCATTGTTTGAAAGACATCCTTCTCAATAGTGACTAAACATCTGCTAAATCATTTAAGATTACTTAATTGCAATGTTTAGAAAACCGGATCGGTCACTGCACTGGTGAAAGCACTGGTTTAAGGTTTAAAGGTCAAACCGGGGTCCAACCGGTAGTATTTATTTACAAATAAATATTAATTATTAATACTATTAAAAATATAATTTACACTATATATATAACACTAATTATAAACATTTTATAATATATTAAATATGAGAATTTAAATTCTAAACCTATACTTAAAAAAAATTCGTAAATGAAATGATAGAGATTAGATTAGAGAGCCACCTAATTTTTTTGGAGTAGGATGGGAGGTCTTATTTAGCAGTTCTTGTTCGTGAATGCATTGGTCTTTGCCGTTTTATTCGATGTTGTTCGCTTTTCTTTTGTTCGCCGTTCTGGCAATACTGTTGCCGATTTTCTTGCCCGGGAAGCTTTCACATGCGCCGGTTTAGTGTGCATTGAGGAATTTCCCCCGGCCGCTAGCTCGTTTGTAATTTCTGACATTTTAGCGTCAATGCCATCCCAGTTCTTAATATTATTCGATATGTTTCAAAAAAAATAATTGTTTTGGAGTACCTAGTTACGTTTCAAAATATTTTATTGCTTTTTTTTTCAAGCATTGTCTTAATTTATTGAAAATTTGACAGTAGGCTTGTTAAGTGTCTAGTAGCTATACAATTTTCTTATATTCTTTTTGGTCTTTTCAATCAAAGGGGTGAGTAATAAATGTTCTATTTCAAAAAATAATAAATGCTCACAATTTTTAATGGAAATAACTAATATTAATAGTCACAGTGAGGAAATCAAGGGCTGCCACCTTGATATTAGCGCAGATAGGGATATGCAGGGTTTGGAAAATCAAATTTTTTTACCAACCGGTTGAATCGCAGAATCGCCGATTTTACCGGTTTTTGACCGGTTCTTACGGTTTATGTCCAGTTTAATAATTCCCGGTTTTAGCAGCGCTTTGGACTGCGGAGCTATCCGGTTCCAAGTCCAATCGGTCGAATCGGCCGGTCCGGTCCGATTATTAGAACATTGCTTAATTGAGAGAATTACCCTAATACCCTTGAAAGTCATTCCCACCAAAATTCCATCCAAAGAATATCACGTGTTCAATTTGTGTAGAGGCTATTTTACACTAGGAAAGACATTTCAGGAAATTTTGAGACTTACGACCATGAATTTCTCATACAATGAATCTGTCACTGCAATGGCTAATGTATCAGGGGTTCCAAGTTTGAGATAAATAAGACTTGACTTGTAAGAATCTAATCAAGGTTGATGAATCTGTTGGATTTCTACAAAACTCACTCACTTAAGTGTTTCGGGATGCTACAAGCTTAGAGAATTCCCATGAAGCATGTATTTTACCAGCTATGGAAGTCCTTGATCTTAAGGGGTACTTCTAACTCGAAAAATTTTCAGATATAGTGAACAACATGAATCAGCCATTGAAGATTTATATTAGGTGTACTAATATTGAGAAGCTTCCAGATTCCATTAGTAATCTTACTGGGCTTGTTTGTATGAATATGAGATATAAAATGAAACTCATATATCTTCCACATAGTTTATTCATGTCACCGAACTTGGTTACTTTTAAAATTGGGCAATGTTCTACCCTTTTAGAGTACTTTAGAAATTTTGCATACAGCTCTACAACTGTCAGTGGTCTTTCAAATTTAAAGACGCTACACTTAGAAAACAGTGATTTGTCAGATGAAGATCTTCATGCAATTCTCATTTATTTTCCAGAATTAGAAAACTTGATTACATCTGAAAACAACTTTGTATCCTTCTCTGCATGCATTAAAGAGTTTGTACACTTGACAAGTCTCAATGTAAGTAGTTGCAAGAACCTTGAAGAAATTATAGAGTTGACGGCTACTATTCAGAAAATGGATGCAAGAGAGTGCTACCACTTAACTTAAGAGACATTAGACATGTTATGGTCTCAAGTGAAAAAAGGGATACCGGGATTAGAAGTTGTGATGTCCAAAACTAAGATTCCAGAATGATTTGACTTCAAGGTATATTTAGGGAATCCCTATTTATGGGCTTATGGAAAGTTCCTTATTGTTGCTTTAGCGTTGTTCTTCGACGATGAAGGACTAATTGATAGCAATGTTGAGCTTCACTTGGTCATCAACGGGCAATGTGTGCCTCCCAAAGGCGAGTAAAAGTACGAATATCCTCCCAAAGAATTTCCACTCTAGAAGAGCATGTTAGGGAAATAAATCCAATCCCTACTGGCTCACAAAATGACATGGAGCTCGAACGGAAGGGGATCAGAACTTTCGTTGATTATGAGATGCTCAAGGCGGGGAACGTTACTTCACCTGCTCTTTCTAAAGCCATTGAAGAATCCACAATTTTAATTGTCATGCTTTTTTAGAACTACGCATCTTCCACCTGGTTCCTTGATGAGCTCGTCAATATCTTAGAGTGTTCAAGGAGGGGCAATCAACAACTTGTTTACCCAATTTTTTACCATGCAAATCCATTCTATTACGCCATCAAACGGGGAAATATGGTGAAGCACTGGCTGCACATGAGAACAAGTTTGGCAGAGACTCTGATATAATTCGAACATGGAGGTCAGCTTTGAATGAAGTTTCTCAATTAGTAAGGCACTGTATTATTACTCGGACCTTGTTGGATTTGAGCAACACATAGAAGAGTTGAAGTCACTTCTAGATATGAAGCCTGACAACGATATTGCATGCATGCTGGGCATATACGGACTTGGAGGAATTGGGAAAATTGTAATTGGAAAATCTTTGTATAGCAAGATTGTGCAAAAATTTGAAGCTACCCAAGGTTCTTCTGTCAAACATGTTTGAAGTGTTAGAAACTGAGTGGGGAAATACAAGAAGAAGAATTTATGAAATAAAACGTCTGCTTGGCAAGAAAAAAGATTCTTTTGGTTCTTGATGATAAAGTACAATTGAATACCTTGGCAAGAGGATGTGATTGGTTTGGTTCAGGTAGCAGAATCATTATAACAACAAGGGATAGAGATTTCCTCCGCCATCATCGAGTTGAAAAGACCTACGAGATAGTGGAACTCAATGATCAACTATCTCTTGAGCTCTTCTGTCAGAATGTTCTTGGAAAGGGTTATCCTCAAAAGAGGTTATGAAGATATGTCTCATCATGAATTGAATTATGTCAAGGGTATTCCATTGGCTTTAAAAGCTTTAGGCACCGATTTGGAAACTGAATATAATTTGGACTATTGGGACTGCGTATTAGAAGAATACAAGAGGAAACTAAATTGAAGGATTCAAGACGTGCTCCGAAGAAGCTATGAGAGATTGCAATAAATGTCAAGCAAGTTTTCATGCACAGAGCTTGTTTCTTCAAAGGGGAAAAAGAATAGAATATTTTGAAATGATACTAAAGGAATTCAATGCATCACAAGCTATTAAATTACTTGTTCTTATTCTCTCCTAACTATTGACGATTCCTGCTTGAATATGAATGGTCTAATACAAGATATGGCTAGAGAGATTGTTCAGAGGGAGACACCACAAAATCCTGGAAAACGTAGTACATTATGGTCTCATGAAGATGTTATTGAAGTATTGACTCAAGATTTGGGAAGTGATGCAATTGAGGGGTAGTGTTTGATCCCCTTGAAAGAAGAAAGTAGAATGCAGCGACACTACCTTTGAGAATATGAGATGCCTTAGAATTCTCATAGTTCGAAATACATCCTTCGCAACTGTGCCTAAACATCTGCAAAATCATTTAATACGACTTTATTGGGAAGATTACCCTTCAAAGTACTTCCCACCAAAATGTCATCCAAAGAATATCATAGTGTTCAATTTGTGTAGAGGCTATTTTCTATTGGGAAAGATATTTCAGAAATTTTCGAGACTTACGACCATGAATTTCTCATGTAATGAATCTATCACTGCAATGCCTAATGTGTCTCGGGTTCCAAATTTGAGAGAAATCACACTTGACAATTGTAAGAATCTAATCAAGGTTGATGAATCTGTTGGAATTTTTCAAAAACTCGCTTAATTAAGTGCGTCGTGATGCTACAGGCATAGAGAATTCCCGCGAAGCATGTATTTACCATCTCTGGAAATCCTTGATCTTTTTTTGAATCGGGCGAGCCCCATAGGGGCAACGCCTAGGTAAGGACCGCCAAGTGGCGGGGCGCTCAGCCTCCGCGGATTGGGCCTAGGGACAGCCCCTTGGGCCCATTCCAAACAGATTTGTTGTGTGGGGCCCATTCCCCCACATACTATAAATAGGTAGCAGTTACCTATTGAAGGGGCTTTTATTCATTTTCCCAATAAACAAGTGAAATTCAACGATATCCTCTCCTCTTTCTTCTCTCTTTAAGGCTTTCACCCCTCACTCTAGGTACTATCCAACCTAGCAATGTTCTATACCGGAACATTTGGCGTCGTCTGTGGGGATCGTTAGATTTTCGATTCCCAAACCACGAGGGTTGATCGCGTGCTCAAGCTTGTTAGGTTTCGAGTTTTCGTTTACATTTGATCCCGAGTTCTTGAGTGTTTTTCCCGGACGTAGCAGCGACTTGTGAGTGCTTAAACAGCCTCCAGTTGCGTCCTAGAAGATGGAAACCCGTCGCAGAAGACAGGGCGATTCCCCGGGACGACGACGTGTTTCACCTCCGCGCCGTGTCCAGCAGGTGCACCGCGGATCGCCTCCTTTGCAGCAAGCACCGCAGGTGGAGCCAACAGGTCCACCACCTCCTCCGCCTCCTCTGTTTCCAAGACCGCCATTTCAGTCACCCTCGCAACTCGGAACTCCGACGCCTTCACCTGTCCCATCGCTTTCACCTCAGAATCCCCTTGTACAGGTTACTCAGGGAGAGTGGTGTCAGATGATGCGCAATATCGATGATATTCAGCAGCGGAATGCACATTTTAAGGCACAACTAGATTTGTTCTGTCAGGAGCAGCAGGACGATGGCTCTCGCGAAGCGGATACAGTGGCGGAGTTTCGTCCGTTCTCTATGGAGGTAGAAGTGGCGGTGATACCGGATAATATGAAGACGTTAGTCTTGGAATCGTATAGTGGAGATTCGGATCCTAAGGATCATGTCTTGTATTTCAACACAAAAATGGTAATCAGTGCAGCGTCGGATGCAGTAAAATGCAGGATGTTCCCTTCCACATTTAAGTCGAAGGCGGTGGCGTGGTTCACAACTTTACCAAGAGGTTCGATTTCAAATTTTTGTGGTTTCTCTTCAAAATTCCTAGTGCAATTCTCTGCGAACAAGGTTCAGCAGGTAACGATCAGTGATTTATACAACATCCGTCAGCAAGAGGGTGAGTCTTTGAAGAAATTTATGGCGCGATACAGCGCGGCTTCTGTGAAGGTGGAGGACGTTGAGCCGCGTTCTTGCGCCTTGGCCTTCAAGAACGGTTTGTTGCCGGGGAAGTTGAACAACAAGCTAAGCAGAAAACCAGCTCAGTCCATGGCGGAGGTGCGCGCTCGGGTGAGCACATATATTCTGGATGAAGAGGATGATGCGTTTAAGGGCAAGCGCGCGAAAATAGAAAATGATGGAATGTCAGTTAAACACTCGAGGAAGGATAGGTACGGTGGCGAGCGGGGTGAGGGGAGTCGGCGTAAAGAAGAAAAAGGGAAGACAGTGGTGAAATCAACTAGAGAGCAGTTGTACCCGCCAAGAGAAGATTACGAGCGTCACCGCCCTTGGCAGTCGCAAGGCTATCAACGACGTGAGGAAACAGACATGGTGCTTAACACTAATCTTAGTGATGCGTTCCGAGGGGGCAAATGGACGAGCCTAGTAGATGAGCCTGAGGCGCCAAAGTACAAGCCCCGGGGTACATATCCGAACAAGTGGTGTGTGTAAGATCAAGATTTGATCAGTGGTTGCATCTCTATATTTTGATGATTACAATTGAGGTTTTTGAGGATGAACAATTATGGTACTCTAACGTTTGTCTTTATGAATTGTGACAAACAGGTTCTGATTCTAACCCAAGCCGATTCCATCAGAAGAAGAAGAACCAAGGGTTACCAAAAAGAGAGCTCTAAAGCTTATCATGTTAGTTCAGAACAGTGGCAAATCCTTCAGAAGTTCTGAAGATAGAAGCTCTCAAGAGGTACTGAAGAACCGGAGTCAGAAGTTCTGAAGACCAGATGTTCCAGAAGGAACGGTCCTGAAAGTAGAAGACTCAAGTTCTGAAGACCTGCAAGAAGTTGGCTCTGAAGACCCAAGCTATTCTAGCTCTGACGTTCAGAAGTTCTGAGGAACTTGTTCAGAAGCAGAAGTTGCAAGGTCAGAGGATCCAAGCTTTCGTCTGACTCTGATCAGAAGCTTCACCAACGTCCATCTGAAGCACTCCAGATCATAAGTCAGCTGGTGAAAGGACAGGTCGCTGTCATAGTACACATCGTACAGTCTCAGCCTGTCCGCCACCTACCTCGTTCAGCCTAGCAGTCTGATATTACAAGATTGCCACTCCAACGGGCAAAACCCTAGCAACGGCTACACCATATGCCTTGGAGTATATAAGGGCTGAAGATAGAAGAAAGAAGCTAAGAAACTTTGCTGATATTCTTGAATTCATTCGAACCGATCTCTTAGCAATATTTCTTCACTGTTCTTAAACATCTGAGTTTACCATTAGCTTTTCAGAAGCAATTCTTGTAAACCCAAAAGCCTTTACAAACACTTTGTAAGTTCCTTGAGAGACCAAGTTTGGTCGGATCTTGAGAGGACTGAATCAAGTTTGATTCAGTGTTTAGCTAGTCTTGAGAGGATCGGTAGATCAGCTTCTTGAGAGTATACTAGTGAGAAAATCAGTGTATTGTTAGTCACTTAGCAGGTTGCAAGTGCAGTTGTAACACTCATTGATTTTAGTGAATTGCCTTCATCAGAAGAAGGAAGAAATCACCTTCACGGGTGGACTGGATTAACTTGAGCATTTATCTCAAGTGAACCAGGATAAAATACTTGCGTGGTTTACTTCATATTCTTCAGCACCTTGTTCTTATCTATGAGTTTGCAAAAAGTCTGAAAGGGAATCCTTTTATTTAAAAACTCTATTCAAACCCCCCCCCCTTTCTAGTGTTTTTCGCACCTTCAATTGGCATCAGAGCTCCGGTTCTGATTTAAACACTTAACAATGATAAGTGATCCAGAACCTAGTGTGAAAAACAACGATGGCCCAAGCCAATACTTCCGCTGACAACAACAACAACAACAACAACAACCAACTCAGAGCACCAGTCTTTGATGGTGAAAAGTTTGAGTACTGGAAAGATAGAATCGAAAGTTATTTCCTTGGCACTGACCCAGATCTCTGGGATATGGTCATGGAATGCTATACTGATCCAGTAGATGCTTCAGGAGTGAAGATCCCCCGTACTGAAATGACTGACGCTCAGAAGAAGCGTTTCAAGGATCATCACAAGGCGAAGTCTATGCTGTTCAGCTCAATATCATATATTGAATATGAGAAGATCTCTGACAAAGAAACAGCAAAATCCATCTATGACTCCTTGGTCATGACGCATGAAGGAAATGAAGAAGTCAAGGAGACCAAGGCTCTTGCTCTCATAAAACAATATGAGTAGTTTAAGATGGAATCTGGTGAAACCATTGAGGAGATGTACTCAAGGTTTCAAACTCTGATTGCTGGAATCAGAGTGCTAAACAAGAGCTACTCTACTGGTGATCATGTCAAAAAGATCATCAGAAGTTTGCCTAAGGAGTGGATGGATTTTGTCACTACACTGAAACTCTCCAGGAATCTGAACTCTTTGAAGCTAGAAGAGCTTGTGAGTCATCTCAGAAGCCATGAGATTGAACTCAAAGAGCTTAAGCCTCAAAAGAAAGACAAATCTATTGCTCTTAAGTCAAAATCTGACAAAGCGAAAGCTTATCAGGCAGAAGAGGAAGATTCCTCTAAAGAATTATCAGATGCGTCTGGTGATGAAGAGCTATCTCTTTTCACAAAGAGATTAAGCAAACTCTGGAAGAACAGACATAGCAAGGGCAAAGGACTGGAGAAAAGTACAGGAAGATTTGAATCTTCATCTAGTCAGAAGAAGTCCTCTGGGAAGGAAGTCACCTGCTTCGAGTACAAGGAATCCGGGCACTACAAGAGTGACTGTCCCAAGCTGAAAAAGGACAAGAGACCAAGAAAAGTCTTCAAGAAGAAAGCTCTTGTGACATTTGATGCGACTGACTCTGATGAAGCTGATTCAGAAGAAGACGAAGCTGTGGAAGCTCTGATGGCTACCACTAGCAGAGATGCTGAAGCACAGGATGATATGATAGCATCAGAAGATGACTCAGACTCTGAGAATGACGATGAGACATCTTATGCAGCTCAGTTAAAACACCTATCATGGTACCTGGACAGGGGATGCTCGCGACACATGACGGGCATAAGGTCTATATTCCAAAGACTGATACCACTTAAGTCAGGAGGAGACGTTGGCTTTGGAGGAAACCAGAAGGGAAAAATCATTGGAAAAGGTTCCATAGGAGATGGAAAAATTCCAGTCATTAATGATGTACTTATGGTGGAAGGATTATTGCATAACTTGCTCTCCATAAGCCAAATAGCTGACAAAGGTTATGATGTGATCTTCAATCAAACTGGTTGCAAAGCTGTCAGTCAAACAGATGGATCTATTCTGTTTTCTGGGAAGAGAAGAAATAACATTTACAAAATCAAATCTTATGAACTGCTATCTCAGAAGGTCAAGTGTCTCATGTCCGTTAACGATGAGCAATGGGTTTGGCACAGACGTCTAGGGCATGCCAGCCTCAGGAAGATCTCTCAACTAAGCAAGCTAAACCTCGTCAGAGGATTGCCTCGTCTGAAGTTCTCATCAGAGGCTCTGTGTGAAGCTTGTCAGAAGGGAAAATTCACCAAGAAGCCTTTTAAAGCAAAGAATGTGGTATCTACAACAAGACCCCTTGAGCTACTTCACATTGATCTCCTTGGACCAGTGAAAACTGAATCCATTGGAGGAAAGAAGTATGGGTTAGTCATTGTGGATGACTACAGCAGGTGGACATGGGTAAAGTTCTTAAGGCACAAGGATGAAACACACACTATGTTCACCAACTTCATTACCCAAGTTCAGAAGGAGTTCCAAACTTCAGTGATTACTGTCAGAAGTGATCATGGTGGAGAATTTGAGAACAAAGTCTTTGAAGAATTGTTCAACTCTCAAGGGATCTCTCACAACATCTCATGTCCTCGCACTCCTCAACAAAATGGAGTTGTTGAAAGAAAGAACAGAACTCTTCAGGAGATGGCTCGCACCATGATGCAAGAATCAAGTATGGCCAAGCACTTCTGGGCAGAAGCAATCAATACTGCATGCTATATCCAGAACAGAATCTCCATCAGACCAATTCTGGAGAAGTCTCCTTATGAGTTGTGCAAAGGAAGACAACCTGATATCTCTTACTTCCATCCCTTTGGAAGTACTTGCTACATGCTCAACACTAAGGAGCAATTGGGTAAATTCGATTCTAAAGCTTTAAAATGTTATTTTCTTGGTTATTCTGAAAGATCTAAAGGTTTTAGAATTTATAATATTGTCCCTCAAACTGTTGAGGAATCTATCTAAATTAGATTTGATAACAAGCTTGACTCAGAAAAGTCAAAGCTGTTTGAAAGATTTGCAGATCTTAGCATTGATCATCCGGAAGCAAATCAATCAAAGAACAGCCCAGAGGATGTTGCTTCAGAGGTAGAAGCATCAGAAGATGCTCCAACAACTTCTGATCCACTTCTGAAGAAAAAGAGAATAGATGCCTCTCATCCAGAAGAACTGATTATTGGCAACAAAGATGCTCCCGTCAGAACCAGGTCCATGCTCAAACCTTCAGAAGAGACTCTGCTGAGTCTGAAGGGACTTGTATCTCTCATTGAGCCCAAATCAGTCGATGAAGCTCTTGAAGATAAAGGCTGGATTCTGGCAATGCAAGAAGAGCTAGATCAGTTCACCAAGAACGATGTATGGTCCTTAATGCCTAAACCCAAAGGTTTCCATGTCATAGAAACCAAGTGGGTATTCAGAAACAAGCTCAATGAAAAAGGAGAAGTCACGAGAAACAAGGTGTAAGACCCGAAATTTAATAGAACATTTATTTATTTAATCTCCTAAATCCCGACAACACGTATTATTTATTAATTAATTGTGATTGAAATATTATACGCGCCACGACGGCGAGAAATACCTTAAGGAATATTTTCCTTATAGTTATTTAATCGCGCATTTATATTGGAGTATTTTTATATTATTTTCTTGACTCGAATCTAATCGCGGTTGGTGAAAATTAATCAAGTAATAATTAATTTCAATATTTCAATCTTAAAGAGGTTTATTTAAATACAAGAATAAAATTAGAATTATTTTTGTGTGTTATTTCATTTTAATCTTAGGAATTTATACTATTTAATTATCTCTTTCTTTTATAGAGATGACATGCTCTAACAGGTCACCTTTTTATAATTACCTATGTTAGCCTATCACCAAAGAATATTCTTTATTCTTTTCCCTCAACCACTTATCCTTTCATTCAAATTTTCTGATCACTTTCTCTCTCATGCGGGTCCCACTTCACCAATCAGATTCCCCTTTTCTCTCACTCTCTTCTCCCACTCTCCCTCACGCGTTCCCTCACTCACGCTCTCCCTCAACCTCTCGACTCTTTCTCTCTTCCTCTCCAAACCCATTTTCTTCTTCTTCTGATACAGCGACAAGAGTTATCACCATCACCATGTTTCCCTTCTCCCTCTCACGCCAGCCACCACCGCGCCCTTCTCACGCGAGCCCGCAGCCAACCACCACCACCACCGCGAGCCAAAACGCCACCACCACGCGTTTTTCTCCTCTGGTTCCTCAACCACGACCAGCACCAGTACCACCGTGAGTCCCTCTGCTCCATGGCTGCAACCACCACGAGCTCCAGCCACCATAGACGTGAAAAATAAGGAAAAAGGAAACCCTAAAACCGCCACCTTTCAACTCCGATCTCCGGCGAACCACTGAGTTTTTGGAGAAACCAACCACACCATGGAACTCCCCTCGACGTGCGCTGCAAAACACCTAAAGAAATTTTGGATTCCGACCACCTTCGCCGGAAACCGCCGCCAGCCACCGTGAACCACCGTCTTCTCCGGCCAACCTTCGCCGGAGATTTCACTGAACTCAGAACCAGGAAGCTCTCCTCCTCCTCTTGCTGAATTGATTATCAATTTTAAGTAAGAGATTAATCCTCCCTTCCAATTTCTGCTTTTCCCTTTTCAAAACCCTAATTCCTTTTCCCTCTATCAACTTCTAATTCCCATTCTGTGTTATACACCACTGTTGCTCAAAGCTTGATGGTCCTCAGAGGAAGGCAGAAGCTGTTGTTAGAGAGGATGAAGAAGCAATACAGAACCTTAGCCATGAGGCTTAAGGTAGAAAAGGATATATTTTTCTGTTTTGGGTATGTTTTAATTCTTGTAGGGGCTGAAAATGTTTTTGAAAATGTAAGGGCATTGGAGATGGTTAATCTCTAGTTAGTTCTGTTGTTACTGTATTGATTACGTCTGGATGAGCATGGGTTTGATATTAGATTAGGAGAAGTTATGCTGTTGTTGTCCTGTGATTATTGTAGCTGCTGTTCTGTCAAATACGTAGGTTTAGTGACCGAATTTGAAGTAGTCTTCATAAGAATTTTATCATTTTCTGTTAGCAAACGTTTGTCACTGGTTTCATGTAATTTCGATTTCTCTAACTCAAGTTATACGCATTTTAGTGAGCACGGGTTAAGCTGTCCCGTTTCTCACGAACTGCTGTAGTATTCGATTTTTCCTGAATTTTGTACTTCGAATTTGTACTTGAAAATTTATGAGGATTTACAAAACCTGTAGATGAAGTCAGGATAAAAAATATTAGATTTTTCGGAGTTTATTTGATGTATTTAAAAATTATCCAAAGTCGCTGTACAGTTTATAATCGTTTGACAAAATCACTTATTTCAAGCGAAAAACGTTGTTTGTGGAAAAGTTTGAGAAAACCTTTCATTTCAAAATTATATTACAATGTTTGGAGTAGGAAAACATCTTTTGAAGCTTACTTACACACGTTGTTATTCGTTATGATAATCAAGAACGTTTGAGCCTTTATGCACATTTATTCGTTAAAGAGCGATTGCGAATGGTTTTGTAAGTCAAACGAGTTTTTGGAGTGTTATAGAATAAGTGTTCGAATATTACCTTGTTGTGAATGGATGCTTAGGAATAACAAGATTGGATAGAGATAGAACAGTTAAGTTTGGATTTCCGAGTGAGGAATTAGACTTCGAAAGGTATTAATTAGAATGGATTAAGAGTTGATGGAAATCTTGATGTTGGAAGATGACTTAGGATTGAATCTTGAATTCCAAGAAGTTTATGAGCTTTATTGTAAATACTTGATTTTAGAAGGTCTAGATTTGAAACTTTGGAAGTTCGAGGACTTAGATGTAATTAAGGGATTAATTGAGGACTAGAACTCGTTTCTTAGAGATTGAGGACTTATCTATAAGTTTGGAATTTTTGTAGAACCAAAGTGGAGTTTCGAAGAGACTAGGGTTTTGTGTCTAATGAGATATCACGAGTTTAAGATTAAGAGAAATGATTCAATCGTTTTGAAGGAGCTTATGAGTCTTGAATAAGTACATGATCATTAGATAAGAAGAGTTGTTTGTCTTGGAAGTTAACTATGGTTTATGGATTTCTTTATAAGAGTTAGTAAATTTGATAAGAATTGATAATGATATGGTGTTCGACTTGAGGTATCGATTGCGAGGGTGACGTTGAGACGTTAAGTTGTTGTAAGTGATTTGATAAGTAATCTTGAGGATAAAGAGATTAACTGAGGAAGATGATGGGATAATGTCGTTGCGAGATGTTGTGTTAATTGATTTAGCAAGAAGCTTTGCGTACGTGTTATTGTGAAAAGTCTCAATGAGTATCCTAATAGAGATTGAGAACTCTAAGGAAAACGAGAGGAATAAGTATTCGTTATGTGAACTTTTGAAGCATCTTAAATTGTGTTATTGTTTGTTGTCATTATTACGACTTGTCTTGATTTCTGAAATTAATCCTAATGGGTTATAACCATTATGGGGATTAGGTTTAACATACGTTCGCTTCGAGTCAAATGCCTGAAGTCATAGTTTAGACTTTGAGTCAGTAGGTTAACTCAAATAGTAATTACGTTATGTGTACTCATGAAGGGTACGAATGACGGGAGCGCTTGACGACAAAGCTAAAGAATAAAAGGAAGCGAACCGACACGGGAAATAAAAGATGTGTTGGGATTGAAATTGCAGTTAGTATGAGAATTGGCTAAGGTGAGGGCTACTCACTGAATACTAGATAATGCTTTAGGTGTCGACGAATTCGACTTGATTTATTGTTTATGCACTTGATTGTGATTGACTGGAAAATGTTTTCTGAGGCTTCGGCTGACAATGATGATTATTTATCCCTGGATTTGTTTTTGATATTGATTTACATGCTATGTGCTAAATGGTTAATCTAGGATGTGTTGATATATGTGCCATGACTGTTGGATTGTGTTACTTTGATTATGCAATAACACATATATTTGTTGTACGTCAGAGTGAGGAACCCGGACGATTGTGCCACACTCATTATGAGATTTTGGGAAAGTTTGACGGGACGAACGGAGGTTCGGGCCCTTATTAATATTTTAGTGGATCGAGACCTTCTCTGGGAGTTACTTGGGATTATGGGATCTTTTAAACTCATAAGATTAGAGATAAAACTAAATGGAAACTATTTTACAAGAAAAATTCATAATACACTAAACAACCTCTGAACCCTTTAAATAATGATAACAATCTCAGATGAAAGCTTAGGGGTTTGGATATTAGTTTTGGAAAATGAGAAGTGTCACCGAATCCAAGATTTAGGGAAAACTAATAAGTTTCTGAGTATTTTATACTTTTTGCTCGATGAGCAGTTTATTTATTGACTATCTAAAGGATAAGTCAGGGAACTATAAGTTTCCAAGTACATTGTTACTCTTCGCTCGCTGAGCAGTTTTGACCATCGAATTAGATGAGTCGGATGACTCGAGAAGTTATCATGAGTGATTGAACTCTTTTTATATTTAATTGTCTTTTGTCGCAGAATCGACTTTTACCTTAGGGTATTCTTTTTAGAGACAATAAGTTAGTTAGAACACGTGACGACGTGACGAGTGAGGTCGGAGACGTTGTTTGGCTAATCACGTTGCATTCATTCACACATTTTGAGGTTTATACACGGCGGGAAGTCGGACCTCGATGGATTCCAAAATGGTCCTAAGACCTGGATTTGCATATAAGAACACTACGGTGATTCTTAGTAGCAGACAGAAATGGCAGGCCTGCGGGTATACTGCTGATTTGACTACATTTTGTTTGGCGTAAGAGATGCCCGAGCAGAAATGGTCCCACTTTGGCCGGTGATAGGGCTGACTCATTGGTGTCCATCCTTCCGGATTGCATCTTGTTCCTCGTCATCTCATTCATGCACCATGCATACTGACTTAGTTGCCGAGTGTTATTGATACTTGTTAATCTTACTTGATATATGTTAATTGTCAGTAATTATCATTTATATTCATTGGAAGATATACAATTTATAATGCTATCACAATCTTCTAAGCCTAAGTAGCTATCCCCTAAACTTTATCTACTGGGTGTATTATTTATGTAATTCCTTGAGTTGACCCTTGGTCCTTCTGTTTGTGTTTTGGCGGACTACGCCCATTGTCAGACAACGATAGGTGGTGATGCGAGCAGATGCTACTCCATGTCGAAGAACTATAGAAGACTCGAAGAATAGAGTCGGGTGTAAGGCTAGAGCCTTTTGGGTAAAGAGCTTATCATTGTTGGTTAAAGCTTATAGGATTATTTTATAAGTATTGTTTGAAGTTTTGGATAGGCTCCGGTGCATTGCTATCTTGCGATTCTCCGATGTGGAAATCGTAGGGAGTATATCGGATTTATGAGTCATTGCATAATAGATTCCTCGTTGAATCTAATTCTATTCGTTAGGTTTGTAAGTTGGGTTCATCTGTTGTTACTTCCGGGTACTTGCCTTGTTTAAGGCTGGATGTAAATTTAAATACAGTTGGGAGTATGCACTTCATGATTTAGAAATACTTTGAAAAGAGAAAAAAAAAAACTCGCAATTATAAATCTCTTTTAGAAAATATTGCATATTTACTTTAATAGGTTACTAAAGTGACCCCCGGAAATCAGGGTGTTACACAAGGCAAGACTGGTAGCTCAAGGCTACAGTCAACAAGAGGGAATTGATTATACTGAGACTTTTGCTCCTGTGGCAAGGCTTGAAGCTATAAGGCTACTGATCTCATTCTTTGTGAATCATAACATAATTCTTCATCAGATGGATGTCAACAGTGCCTTCCTAAATGGATACATTTCAGAGGAAGTGTATGTCAAGCAACCTCCTGGCTTTGAAGATGTTAAGCATCCATAGCATGTCTACAAGCTCAAGAAGTCGCTCTATGGACTGAAACAAGCTCCCAGAGCTTGGTATGAACGGCTCAGCTCCTTTCTTCTGAAAAATGAGTTTGTAAGGGGTAAAGGTGACAACACTATTTTCTGCAGAACCTATAAGAATGATATTCTTATAGTTCAGATTTATGTTGATGACATTATATTTGGTTATGCTAATCCATCTCTGTGCAAGAAATTCTCTAAGATGATGCAGGCTGAATTCGAAATGAGCATGATGGGAGAACTCAAATACTTCATGAGAATTCAAATTGATCAACGACCAGGAGTCACTTATATCCATCAGAAGAAGTATACCTTGGAACTTCTGAAGAAGTTCAACATGAGTGACTGCAACATCTCTAAGACTCCAATGCATCCAACATGCATTCTTGAGAAAGAGGAAGTTTCCTCTAAGGTTTGTCAGAAGCTCTATCGTGGAATGATAGGCTCTCTTCTTTATTTAATTGCTTCCAGACCTGATATATTGTTTAGTGTGCATCTCTGTGCTAGATTTCAATCAGATCCTAGAGAGACTCACTTAACAGCTGTTAAGAGGATCCTCAAATATCTGAAAGGAACCACTAACCTTGGCTTGATGTATAGAAAAACATCAGAGTATACACTTTCAGGTTTTTGTGATGCTGACTTTGCTGGAGACAGAGTGGAAAGGAAAAGCACCTCAGGGAGTTGTCATTTCCTTAGAGCAAATCTTGTCACTTGGTCAAGCAAGAGATAGAACACAATTGCTTTATCAATTGCAGAGGCAGAATATGTTTCAGCTGCCACTTGCTGTACACAAACCATATGGATGAAGAATCATCTGGAGGACTATGGTTTGTCTCTGAAGAAGATTCCTATCTACTGTGACAACGCAGCTGCTATCTCCCTCAGCAAAAATCCCATTCTACATTCAAGAGCAAAGCAAATAGAGGTATAGTATCACTATATTCGAGATCATGTTCAGAAGGGCACTCTATCATTAGAGTATGTTGATACTGACCATCAATGGGTAGATATCTTCACTAAGTCCTTAGCAGAAGATAGGTTTTTATTTATTCTTGAAAATCTGAACATGGACTTTTGTCCAGAGTAAGGTTCCTTCAGAACCTCTGATCATGGTGCCTCTAAAGTCATCAGATGTTACCTATTCAGAAGGTACTCGATCAGAAGCACTCAACCCACTGGCTAAACTTCTGTGGTAGACAACAATACACGTGCCACTTCTTTTGTGACATAGTTCCTTGTGTCGCGTGGTGAATCTGCTATAATGATGATATCTACTCTCCTCCACTATGCTATTTTCAGACTAACTATTTTACAAACCGTTGATTTTGCTTTTTACTTTATGTCTCTTAAAATCTCAACGGTTACTATTAAACCCACTATACGCACGATTTCACACACGATCTAATCCACACACTTACACAAACGGTTTTCAAAACGCTTGTGTGCATTGAATTTCATTTACTCTTCTCCCTCCAATATTTCCTTTCTCTCTGAACCCTAAACCTCGCATTCCTGAGAATCATGGGCAAATCAAGGAAATCAAAAGCAAATGTTACTGCTGCTTCCAAACTAACTGTCGAAGATCAAGAAAAGCAAAGATTTGAAGAAGCTCAGCAAATTCTGAACGCGGCCAATGTGGTCACCTGCGTCAAGAAGATTGAAGAACTGGTTGTGTGCAACGAAGCAAGAGTGGACTTCGACAACCTGGCTGAGCATGGGTTTGATATCAGGATCAAGTCGATTTGCAAGGTTGGTCTGGCTATTTCAATAGGCTCTGTGGTCCTATCTATTACAAGTTAGTTGTAGAATTCTGGAAGAATGCTGTCTGCAACGACTACTTTGTCGTTTCTCATGTACTGGATAGGAAGATTGTTATTTCTGAGGAATCCATTGCAAAATTGCTGGGAATGGAGTTCCAACAGGGCAAGAGAATAAAAAATGTGGATGCTAATGTTCCTGGCATGAGGAAATTAGTAAATTAGGCCATTTATGACAACTGGTCTTTGGAGAAGACAAAGTATAGCATAAAGGAATTGAAGCCAACAATGAAGATCTGGCAGAAGATTTTCATCTGCTGCATTCACCCCAGAACGGGAGGAACTGATTACCTTAATGCAACTCAAAAGGTAATCATGTACTATATTTCTAAGGGTGAGCCTGTATGTCTTCCATTTCTGCTCTTCAACTATCTGAAGGAATGTGTTGAGAAGTCAAGAACTACTGCAATTGAGACCAAGAGGTCTATCTCCTACATTCCTTATGGCAGGCTGCTCTCAGATATCTTCACCCAGAATAAACTAGTCAAGACTTTGTCTGACCTAGGACTTCATGAGAATCTGGCTATGTCCATTGGAGATGCTCTCAATGGGACTAAGTTGAAGAGAATGCAGATCATTGACGAAGTTCAAATTGAACCTGTTGAAGAATCATCTGAAGAGGTTCGTCAGAAGAACCACCCTATTGATGACTACCCTCTCTGGTCTAAGAAGGATAATCCAGCCAGCATTCTGGAATATGTGAGAATGCTCAGAAGTAAAGGAGATCCAATCACTCTCGAGGAATTCATCAAGAGTCTTCCTGATAGTCCTCCTGAGGTACCAACAAGGAGGTCCAAGAGAACAACCAGTAGCAAGCCTTCAGATCCCAAAGGCAAAGGGATTCTGATAGAGGAAACCAAGAAGATGAAAGCAGCATCAAAATCTGTAGTCATCAGGGAACCAATTCCAGAACCCTCTCCTGAAAGAACTCCAGTGGAGTCACCTCAGGAATCTCAGTCTGATAGATCTGAGAGCTCTATGGCTTCTTCCATTGGAACTCAAGAAGAAGAAGTTTCACCTAGAAAGGATGTCAAGAGGAAGGCTGTCATGGAAGAATCTTCTGATGAGGAAACTGAAGATGATGATGTTCCTCTGGCCAAGAGGCAAAGAATTCAAGCAATCCAAGTTGAGGAAGAAATTGAGCAGGATGATTGCGAGATTATTGGGAATGTGCTCCAAGTCATAAGGGAATCTGCAAAAGCTGAAGAATCCACCGATTCTGATGTAGAGCCCATTGGCAAGAGGATGAAACTGCCTCTGAAGGGTCCACTTCAGAAGAAGGAGTCAGAACCAAAGCAAGCATCTGAAAATGTTGCAGAGGTACAAAGAGAAAGGAGATCAAAGATAGCTTCAGATCCTGCAAGGACTGCTAGACTCACCAGATCTACCATACTCAGAGATTCAGGTAAGGAACTTACTAAAAGCATTAATTTAGATTCTGCTTTAGTAGTTATTCCTGAACAACCTGTACCTATATCTACATCCCTGCCAACCTCAACCCAAATTGTTCCACCTCAAACAGAACCTCATACACAAATCATTTCTCAAGCCGAAACACAAGCTCCCCACTTAAACATCCAAACTGCTACCATTTCCATTCCATCCATCCCAATTCAAACCTCTTCCACATCCACCACAACTGAGTCTGTACCTCTCTTCAATTCTTTCATTAAGGGTATCGCTCAAAGCGAGGCCACATTGAGGGACTTGGTTCAACAATTCACACCTAAGCCTCCATCCACCTCAAGAACCCTTCTGATAACTGAATCTGGTGAGATTCCTGCTGAGAATGTTGGAGATGAGGATGTTCAGATTCTAGAACCTCCCTTCAATGTGCAACCTATCCAGCAGGTAGCCTCCTATTTTGAAGAACTGCTCCAAGATGCTGCTGCTGAGTCTTCCTATGTGTCCTTGTCTCACTACTCCACAGTGAACTCAAGAGATCTGAGCTTCACCTCGCCTGAGAAGACAGCTACATCCAAGCAAAGACAAGTGACTATCTTTGAGGTTGAGCATATGGATGAATCAGATCATTCAGGACTAGAGAAGGTTCATGTAAATGAATCAGCTCCTTCAGGACAAATTAGAACTGAGAGTTCTAATGCTTCAAGCTCTAATGCAACCAACACTCCTCAGCCAATCATGGATCTGGAACCCTCCTTCAGACCACAGAATCTTATTCAGCTCATTCAGGAGTTCTCTGATGAAGCAACCAGAAGACTGCAATGGCTGTATCAGGTAACTGACAATCAATTTGATGCCTCTCTGGTTGATGGTATGTGGTCTGCCTTCGGACGATGGTCAGAAAGTAGAGCTTCTGAGATTGAGAAGCAGCTTAGCAGAGAGAAGCGTCTAAGAGTTCATGATGCCTCAGAGAGAGCTTATGAGCAGAGCCAGAGGGTGTTACACAAGGTTTGTGAGCCCATGAGAAGGGAAATGGCTGCAAGAACTCATGTTGTCTCTGAACATACCCCAGAAGATGCTGATATGATTTCAGCAGAGGTTGTAGAGGACAGTGCTGAAGAGATCATTATTCATGAGGCTGCAGAGGTTGATGAAGTTCAGATGGAAATACCTACTCAAGCTGCGGCAGAAGTTCAGGCACCTACAGTTGTTTCTATTCAAGCTCGAGAACCAGCTTCACATCCGGAAGTTGCTCTCCTGGCTGCCAGAATTGATAGGATACAAGATGATCAGAGAGACTGTTTCAGATGGTTGAGCATCAAGGCATCATTCAGAGTGAACAAAGTCGGCAGATTCAGGAATCTTCAAGCAGAATGGAGAATATGATGAAGTATCTGATCGAGAATCTCCCATCTTCATCAAAGCCTTGAACCCCTCTCATCTATCTTTCATGCATAATTTATTCACTTTAATTATGTGTGAACTTATTTCATGTTTGACCATGTTTAATTTTGCTACACTTATTTAATGCAACGTCCACTTCTCTTAGTAACTCACATGCATTTATGATTCGATGAGTTTTATGCATGTTTTTCTGTTACTTCTCTTCTTTATAATTTATTGCCTTCCTTCTTCTCCATCACAACTCAATTCATTTCTTTCTCTCCTCAAATCACAATGTCTACTGTTGATTTGATTTCTGAACTTAAGGCCTTGGTATTTGACCAGACCTTTCCTTGGAGCATCGATCTTTCACTCACTCAAATCTCCCAAGCTCTTGGGAAAATTGAGTATTTGCAGAACTGCTGGCTGACCTCGTTTCAGATCCACTGTCTGCAAACTCTTCAGGATGTTCTGAAAGAACTCCTTCTCCTGGCCTCTCGCCGGAAGTATCTAGAAGCTCAATTCGAGAGCATTTGTATGCTCCTTGAACATGAAAAGAGGGAGCGAGAAGATCAAGAAGAAGCAGGTCAATCTGCTGCCTCCACTCCTGCTATCCATGAAAGTGAGATTCTGAAGGAAGAACTGGCTGCCCAGTTAGCCCCCATTGATCAGGACATTCGTCCTTTGCACCTTCAACTTCTTTCTATGAAGGAGTCTCGTGCTTTCTTATGTATCTAGGACTTGTTCTCCTAGTCTTTTCTATCCTCTGTACTCATTTTCGTTAATTAATTATAACAAGCGTCTTATCTGCATTACTTCCTTGTTGTTATTGTTTGTGTTTTTCACTCTTTTTGATAAACTTTTAACTTTGCTTATATTATATAAAACCAGCAGAGGAGAATAAGTATCAAATACTTATAGCACATAGATATTGCTAAGCGTCCTAAAACAAGGAATACATTTTGTTCAAATTTCTGAACTAATATGCCTCTGACGCCTTATTCCAATACACCTGAACAATACTCTATGTTTTCATGTGATCTACGCGAGTTCTGAACCATCAACTTCTGATGAGTATACATCTTTCTACGCGTATCTTCCGATCACATCACTAGACTCCGAATCTAGACTCTTCATCATCTCATCAAGTCATAGATTCAGGGGGAGTCAGGGGGAGACTCCAGCTCAGAATCAAGTGCAATCCTAGATTCAGAAGGAGCAACATAAACCGTTACACAAGGATAAGTTTAAACTCTAATCTTTTCTCTCTTGTGTATTCAGTTTATTGATTAAGAATTGTTCATCAAAATACTTGTTTTGTCATCATAAAAAAGGGGGAGATTGTAAGATCAAGATTTGATCAGTGGTTGCATCTCTATATTTTGATGATTACAATTAAGGTTTTTGAGGATGAACAATTATGGTACTCTAACGTTTGTCTTTATGAGTTGTGACAAACAGGTTCTGATTCTGACCCAAGCTGATTCCATCAGAAGAAGAAGAACCAAGGGTTACCAAAAAGAGAGCTCTAAAGCTTATCATGTTCGTTCAGAACAGTGGCAAATCCTTCAGAAGTTCTGAAGATAGAAGCTCTCAAGAGGTACTGAAGAACCGGAGTCAGAAGTTCTGAAGACCAGATGTTCCAGAAGGAACGGTCCTGAAAGTAGAAGACTCAAGTTCTGAAGACCTGCAAGAAGTTGGCTCTGAAGACCCAAGCTATTCAAGCTCTGACGTTCAGAAGTTCTGAGGAACTTGTTCAGAAGCAGAAGTTGCAAGGTCAGAGGATCCAAGCTTCCGTCTGACTCTGATCAGAAGCTTCACCAACGTCCATCTGAAGCACTCCAGATCATAAGTCAGCTGGTGAAAGGACAGGTCGCTGTCATAGTACACATCGTACAGTCTCAGCCTGTCCGCCACCTACCTCGTTCAGCCTAGCAGTCTGATATTACAAGATTGTCACTCCAACGAGCAAAACCCTAGCAACGGCTACACCATATGCCTTGGAGTATATAAGGGCTGAAGATAGAAGAAACAAGCTAAGAAACTTTGCTGATATTCTTGAATTCATTCGAACCGATCTCTTAGCAATATTTCTTCACTGTTCTTAAACATCTGAGTTTACCATTAGCTTTTCAGAAGCAATTCTTGTAAACCCAAAAGCCTTTACAAACACTTTGTAAGTTCCTTGAGAGACCAAGTTTGGTCGGATCTTGAGAGGACTGAATCAAGTTTGATTCAGTGTTTAGCTAGTCTTGAGAGGATCGGTAGATCAGCTTCTTGAGAGTATACTAGTGAGAAAATCAGTGTATTGTTAGTCACTTAGCAGGTTGCAAGTGCAGTTGTAACACTCATTGATTTTAGTGAATTGCCTTCATCAGAAGAAGGAAGAAATCACCTTCACGGGTGGACTGGATTAACTTGAGCTTTTATCTCAAGTGAACCAGGATAAAATACTTGCGTAAGTCTGAAAGGGAATCCTTTTATTTAAAAACTCTATTCAAACCCCCCCTTTCTAGTGTTTTTCGCACCTTCAGTGTGAGTATCATCGTTCGATAGCACACGACACCGATAGCTGCTGGACTTTAAAGCGTGAAATAGAAAAGTTGGTAAAAGTGAGAAGCACAAGGCGATATGGCCAGGGGGATGATCGCCAGTATGATGACTGGAGAAAAGACGATCATCAGAAGGACAATTGTCAGTATGATGACCGAAAGTGGGATGACCGTCAGCGAGACGATCGACAGTATGATGACCGCCACCGCAATGACCGGCGAGAGGTTGAGAAGAGGCAGGGCGATCACCGCGGAGGACCGGCGGGAAACCAGGAAAAAGAGGCGCCGGCGATCGAGGAGCGGGGCTCGAATATGACTTACATGCACAACCTAGGACCGCCAGCAGGAACCATAAACACCATCGCCAGAGGATTTGGCGGTGGGGGCGACACCCAGGCAGCAAGGAAGCGGCAAGTGCGGGCGGTAAACTCTGTCCATGAAATACCTTTCGGATTTGAACATCCAGACATTACAATCTCGATGGCGGATTTCGAAGGAGTTAAACCCCACAAGGACGACCCAATAGTGGTCCAGCTTTGAGTAAATAGCTTCAACGTCAGGCGAGTGCTTTTAGACCAGGGAAGTTAAGTTGATATCATGAAATTCTGGCACACGTAAGGACAGATGTTTTACGCGATGTCTATGACATCCTGTATAACATATTACAAACAGAAAACCACTTTGACATAATGTAAAAGTAATAGCAACAAAACACACAAGATTGTTAACCCAGTTCAGTGCAAAACCACCTACATCTAGAGGGCTTCAGCCCGAGAAAGATAATCCACTATATCAGATAATCAAGTACACAAGGTCTTAGATGCATAACCCATATTCATAGCCCCTTTCCCTATTTCTATAGTGTCTTATTACTTAGTCATCCCCCTAAGTATGAGAGCCCCTCTCACTTTCTCACACAATCACTGCCTCAGTGATTGATCCTTTACAAACACAATGAAGACAGATCACACGATCAAACAGTTACACAAACTACTCTCAGCCTAACAAGATTCAGTGAAAGCTGCTAAGAGAGTTGCACACAAGAACACAGTATGAACTCACAAGAAAAACCTTAATTTCTTATCTGCTAAAACTCGTAACCTATTAGCTAGGTTTGGTCTTCACATATAGTAGTTCCTCAGGCCTTGTCTTCCATGGGCTTGAGCAACAAAGAGTCCATAACATAAACAGGAAGTCTATCTTATAAAAACAGCAACAAATCTCTTATTACTAAGATTTGAACAAAAGATAAACCTTCCACAAACAGCTGTTAGATCAAATCTGTTGGAATCAATTTAATCACACTTAATAAATCCATCATGCAGCGCACAGAAGCCTTATAACAAACCCTAGCTTGTTAACCACTTGATCAATCCAACGCTTCTGAGATACAACACTTAATTAGACACAGCAGGCCCACAGGGACAAATATGATAGCCAAGATGCTACAACATCGAGTCCCACAATTTGCCACAGAACAACTTAGCTAAAATTTAGACAATCCAAGACAAAGGAACAACATATCATATACGGGGATGCATTCGATAAGTTAGGGCTGTCCGACAGCGATTTGACACCTTACGCAGGAACGCTTGTGGGTTTTGCTGGCGAACAGGTCATGGTTCGGGGCTATATCGACTTGGACACAATCTTTGGTGAAGAAGAAAATGTGAAAGTCTTGAGGATTAGATACCTCGTGCTGCAGGTTGTGGCTTCATACAACATAATCATTGGCAGGCACACTTTGAATCGGCTTTGTGCGGTGATCTCAACTGTACATCTGGCGGTCAAATATCCGTTAAGTAACGGGAAGATTGGAAAGCTGAAGGTTGATCAAAAAACGGCAAGGGAATGTTACAATAATCGCCTGGATTTGTACGGAAAGAAAAGTGCGACAGTTGGTCATCGTTGTTACGAGATCGAAGCGCCGGATGACAATCTAGATCCGAGGGGTGAGGGGCGGCTAAACAGGCCCACACCGATTGAAGAAACCAAAGCACTACAGTTTGGCGAGCGGATGTTAAAAATTGGAACCAAGCTTTCCAGTGAACAGGAGGAGCGCTTGGGAAAGTTGCTCGGTGAAAATTTGGACCTCTTCGCGTGGAGCTGTAAAGACATGCCCGGAATAGACCCAAACTTCATCTGCCACCGGCTCGCGTTGAATCCTGGCATTAAGCCGGTCTCACAGCTTCGGCGTCGCATGGGTGGCGATAAGGGAAAGGCGGCGCAACTGGAAGTCGACAAGCTTCTAGCAACATAATTTATCAAAGAGGTCAAGTATCCAACGTGGCTTGCAAATGTCGTAATGGTCAAAAAGGCGAACGGAAAGTGGCGAATGTGTGTAGATTACACCGATCTCAATAAGGCATGCCCAAAATATTCTTATCCCCTTCCCAGCATCGATAAGTTAGTCGACGGCGCCTCCGGGAACGAGTTACTCAGCTTGATGGACGCCTATTCGGGGTATCAGCAGATTCGAATGCATCCGTCGGACGATGACAAGACGGCGTTCATGACTGCTAGGGTTAACTATTGTTACCGAACCATGCCTTTTGGCTTGAAAAATGCCGGTGCTACTTATCAAAGGTTGATGGATAGGGTCTTTGCTAAACAAATCATAAAAAACATGGAGGTCTACGTAGACGATATGATAGTAAAGTCAGCTTTGGGGGCGAACCATCATCATGACTTATCAGAGGCGTTCGCGGAGATCCGCAAGCACAACATGCGACTCAACCCAGAAAAGTGCTCGTTCGACATACAGGGCGGGAAGTTTTTGGGCTTCATGATCACTTCAAGAGGAATTAAGATCAACCCCGATAAGTGCAAGGCGATTCAGCAGATGAAAAGCCCAACCACGGCGAAGGAGGTCCAACGTCTGACGGGGCGGGTGGCGGCTCTATCAAGGTTCCTTCCCTGATCAGGCGACAGGTCGGCTCCTTTCTTCAGATGTCTTAGGAAAAATTCTACGTTCGAATGGACGTCGGAGTATGAGGAGGCTTTCACTCGTTTAAAAGAGCTCATGTCAACCTCGCCGGTTCTATCTCGCCCAGAGCAAGGGACCCCACTTCACTTATATTTCGTCATAAGCGCCAGCGCGATTAGCTTCGTTATCCTTCAGGAGATCAACGGCGAGCAGAGGTGATGACCCTATTTTAGTAGTGTTTTTAGGGTCATTTCTTTGGTTGTTTTGAGTCTTTTTGTTGAGTCTCATGTAGTGTTTCATGCATTCTCATGCATTTTTATTCTTTTCTTTAGTTTTATTTCGTTTTGGTAATTTGGTAGTTTTATAGGTAGTTTTCTTGCATTTTAAGTAAAGTTTAGGACTTGCATGAGTTTGTTGTGTTTTATGAGGGACTTCTTGTGCTAATGAGCTCTTGGAGCTTCTAGAATCTTCCTTGTCTTGTTGGTTAGGTTTGGAGTGCAGAAACTGAAGGAGAAGGAAGGCTAAGGAGCATGGAATTGATGAAGAACATAAAGGGAATTGAAAAGAGGAGTTTCAGAAGCCAAAAAGTCACTTTCAGGCGAGCTAGAGCGCCTAGGCGCTGGGAGTGGGCGCCTAGGCGCCAATAGGGTCAGAGAGCATGTCTTTTGACATGCAATTGGCGCTCAGGCGCTCTGAATTGGCGCCTGAGCGCCCAGTTTCGTTATTTTCAGCCTATAAATAAGGCTTAGGCCAATTTCTTAGATACATTTTGTCATTCCACTCATTTTTGATCAAGTTTTGAGAGCTGAGGAGAACTTTGGGGCCAAGGGAGGTTTCCAACTTGTACTTTTCCTCAGGTTTTATTTACATTTTCTTCATGAATTCACTAGCCATGAGTGGCTAGTTTACTTTGTGCTTTGGGTTAAGAGATTCTATGAAACTTTAGTTTATAATTCCTATCTCTATGCATGAGTCTTGATCCAATCTTGTATTTCAATTCCTTATTGCATGTTTAACTTTGGTGCACCTTTGCTATAGGCTAGATTATAATAGAATGGAAATTTGTTATGATCTAGGGACATGAATTGGAATAGATCCTTCTATACTTGCTTCTAGGAATAGAGTGAGGGTAGGGTTTTGTTGGCCTGAATAATTATGCTATCATACCTCTTATGAATGTTTAAGTACACAAGGAATTGGGCTTATCTTTCAATTTGAGAGAATTACTTTTGTGAGGAATCAACTAGTAAGTACATAGGCTATAACAACAAGATATAAATCAAGGATTCACATGCATAGGATAGGTGGACTAAAATGGATTAGATGATCGAACACCCAAGGCAATTTCCCATCATTTGTTATCTATATCTTTATCAACATTGCTCTCTTGCAAAACTTTTGTCACAATCACCCAAAACCAACCTCTGAATTTTACTGTTTTAAAGAACTTGCAAACTTTAAGCTTAAATCAATAATTCTCACTCACAATCCCTGTGGTTCGATAATTTAAAACCCGGAGGTATTCGTGCACTTGCGAATTGACCAACAAGTTTTTGGCGCCGTTGTCGGGGATTGTTTGTGGTTTTCGGTTTAAGTTAAAGAGTTCGTTTGTTTGTTTTACTAAGCATTGCATTGAATAGGTGTTACTAACCTTTTCTCTGTTTTGTGATTTCAGTTTATGCACAGTAGGCTTGGCACGGATCCATTGCTGTTTGTTCCGGAGCCTGAACGTACTCTTCGCCGTCGTCGAGCCCAACAAAGGCTTGAAGCCATGGCTGCTCAAATGACGGAAGAGGAGATGCAAGCCCACATTGAAGAAAGAGTGAATGAGGCTCTTACTCAAAGACTTCAAGAGCAAGAATTGGAGAATGCCAATTGTTCTCTCAGAGACCTCACCTCGGCTGCCATGAGCTACGATTATCCGGGCAGCATAGTTTCCCCCAATGGCACGGGAAACTTTGAGCTGAGGCCGGCATTCATCAACTTGGTGAGCCAAAATCAGTATGGTGGAGGTGCTCTTGAAGATCCTCATGCACACATGGAGCGGTTTATCCGCAATTGCAACACCTACAGAGTTCAGAATGTTTCAGCGGACACAATCCGTTTGAGTTTGTTCCCTTTTTCATTGAGGGATACTGCTGAAGAGTGGTTGAATTCACAGCCCCAAGTTAGCATTACATCTTGGGAAGACTTGGCTGAGAAGTTCACCACAAGGTTTGTTCCAAGAGCCCTCTTGAGGAAGCTCAAGAATGACATCATGACTTTTACTCAATCCACCGATGAGAATCTCTATGAAGCTTGGGAGAGGTTCAAGAAGCTCTTGAGGAGGTGTCCTCAACATAACCTTACTCAAGCTGAGCAAGTAGCAAAGTTCTACCCGATTTTAAATTATCGAACCACAGGGAATTGGTGTGGCAATTCAGTTTAAGCCTCGAGTTCACGGTAGGAAAGCGAGTAAAATTCAGTTTTAAAGGTTGATTGTTTAGGTGACTAATTAACAAGCCATTGAAATATAAGTGTGTGAGAACAATTGTGAGCATGCCTTCGGTTCTTGCTTGACTAATTCAGTTCTAATCAACCTATTCTATCCACAAAACTCTGAGTCTCTCCTTGATGTTCTAGCCTAATCAATCATCTATCGATGCCTCGTATAGACAATCTTCTAAAGCCAAAAGATAAGCACAATTCCTTGATAACCTAAACATTTGCTAAAGGCATTAAGCATGCAATTCAGGCCAACAAACCCCAACCCTTCCTCTATTCCTAGTAGCAAGTATAGAAGAGGTAATCCCACAACAAGTCCCTAATCTATAACAAACTTCCGTTCTATTATAGAAAAGCATAAAGCTAGCACATGTTCTAACTTGAAACATAAAGCATGGATATGGGATTGAAGGGTTTACTCAGAAGATTCATGAATAGAAATAGGAATTAAGGTTAAAACATCTTAAGTCTTACAAAGAACCCAAAGCAAAAGGGGTTTTAGCCAAACATGGCTATGAAATCCATACAAGAAAATAAAGATGAAACCTGAAACATAGGGCTTAGAGAAAGCTCCTCAAGCTCCAGAACTCAAACCCTCTCTTCTAACTTATGAAAATATGATAAAATGACAAAAGGTCCAAGAGAACTGTCTAAAAACCAATTTATAGGCAAAACAGTCGAGTCTGGGCGCTCAGGCGCCAATTCAGAGCGCCTGAGCGCCAATTCCAGCCAAAAACATGCTCTCTGGAGGTCAATTGGCGCCTAGTCCCAGCGCCTAGGCGCTCAAGCTCGCTGGAAAAGACTTTTTGGCTTCTTGCAACTCCTCTTTCAAGGCTCTTTAAGTCCTCCTTCAATTCCATGCTCTGTGACCTTCTTTTTCCTTCAGGTTCTGATCTGAAAACTTAACCAACAAGCCAAGGAAAATTCCAGAAGCTCAAAGAGCTTATTAGCACAAGAGATCCTTCAATTAACACAATAAAACCATGCAAGTCCTAAACTTACTTAAAATGCAAGAAAACTCCCTATAAAACTACAAAATTACCAAAACGAAGTAAAGACTCAAAGAAAGATAAAAATGCATGAGAATGCATGAAACACTACATGAGACTCAACAAAAAGACTCAAAACAAACTAAGAAATGACCCTAAAAACACTACTAAACTAGGGTCATCACACCACTATACTCAACGACAGCTCGCCCTCGAGCGTAAACAACACTCGCTTGCCCTCAAGCGCAAGAAATGCTCCCAAAAACAAGTGCCCAACAAGGAATACTTATCACAAAAACCGGGGGATTTAGCAACCACAGCTGGTTCCAAAAGAAAGACACAACAATCCACTTCATGCAACTTTCGGACAAAGAAGAGTGTAGATTCCACTATGAGAAGCATATAGATCTAAAATTCCTAGAATGAGATATATATTTAGTGCACTGAGCACACAAGCAGTTCATAGGTTCTGGATATCATTCACTCAAGAGCAACAAAGATCAAACATGCACAAATTCAAAGAGAGTTTCAAAGGGTTGAAATGTTGGCTTGGTGAAGTACAAGGTGGTTGGTCCCTAAGGAAGTCTAAAGCTTCAAGCATCTTGAGTGTGGTCCTATTAGTAACCCCGGAGCTTTCAACAACAAACTTTTTAAGCACAAGTCTCTTGACCCCTTTTTTCAACTTTCTTTTCTTCTATTTTTTTCTTTTTGCAACTCCAACTTGATTAGGAGTCTTTTTTTTTTCTTCTTTTTTTACACTTGGGGCAAGAGACATTTCCAACTTTAATTACTAGCTCCAACACAATGCAAGGACCAACACTCCCCAAAATCCAACCTATCATCCATCCCAATCATTTAGCTAACAAAGAAATCTTCAATAGGCTCAAAAGGGACAACTAGGGACAGATGTTCAAGCCAACAAACTTTGAAGCTCAAACACCTACAGGTCTCAAGAATTGTGCAAGTATCACAAAGCATGCAAAGAGTGAAATCAATACAGAACCAAGAAGTACAAGTGAGACAGGATCCTCCAGGGAAATTATATGGTGAAGGGTCAAAGATGGACCCTTATGGACTCACACCAACTATATCCTCAAGAAACACTCGGAAGACCGAAGTCTCCTCCTCTCTTCCCCAAAGCATGCAATCACTCATCCCCAAAAGACAACACAAGTATTCACAAAAACATTTTCAAAACTAGCAACATGTTAGAGAGCATAACTACGGGCAAAAGCATGTGAGTATAGGGAAGTAAAGACCCAAAAACGACTCTAATAAAACAATGCATGATCAAAAGAAAAATAAAAACTACAAAAGAAAAATATGTAACAATGCATGGGCTAAACTAAGGAAAAGAGTCGACCTCCTTTACAAGTTACCATGGAGGCCTTAGACACACCTCCTACTCCAGAATCCATGCTCTCATTCCCTGCAAAATGCAACAAACAAACAAGCAAAAGAAAACAAGACTTGGGTTGTATCCCAAGCAGCCCTAAGTTATAGTCCTAGGTGGACTCTCCTTCCTTTGATGTTAGGAAGGAAATTCCTTACCATCACACATCTTACCACATGAGCAAGGTAGGAACCTTGCACAAAACTTTTGGAAAAACTCCTCCCAATAGAGGGTATCATCTAAACCATCGTACCAAATCCTTGCTCCCCCTTTCAAGGAGTGAGGGAAGAGCTTAATCATGAGCTCATCACTAGTCACACCTTCCATCTTTACAAGGTGACTAGCTTGAGTGAATCGGGCCATGTGGTCTTGGAAATTCTCCTCTTTAGACCCCCCCATACTTGTTTTCACTAACAAGCTTGATGAGAGCTTGATTAAGCTCAACGTCTTTTTCACTTATCTTGGGGGTCTCCTTTGAAGACCTGGACAAGCTTTTGATCATATCACAAACAAAACCATCATTAATGTTAGTTTGCAAATTAGGATTGAAAACCGAAAATCTTACCTTGTCCTCACCAACTCTGAGAATGAGCTGACCCTTATCAACATCGATCTTAGCCCTGCCAGTAGCTAAGAAGGGTCGGCCAAGAATGAGAGGAATCTTAGCATCCTCCTCCATGTCTAGCACCACAAAATCAACTGGGAAGACGTACTTATCAACCTTAACCATCACATCTTCAATGATCCCATAAGGTGTTTTTAAGGATCGGTCCGCCATTTGTAAGGAGAGCATGGTCGGGGTGACCTCTCCTAAGTTCAGCCTTCTAAACATGCTAAGCGGCATCAAGTTGATGCTCGCTCCCAAATCACACAAGGCTTCAACCACTGTCAACCCCTCAATCTCCACTGGGATAGTAAAACTCCCAGGATCCCTTCTCTTCTTAGGCATTTTCCTTTGCAAAATGGCACTACACTCCTCGGTCATCATGATAGTTTCATCAACCTCACTCAACTTCCTTCTTTTAATGGAGCATGGTTGGATGAGCTTCCAAAGGTTTTATGGTCTTACAACACAACCGAGCAATCAAGCACAAGAGAAACTCCATTCAGAATGACCTACGGGGCGGATGTTATGCTACCCGTTGAGATTGACAACTCATCGTGGAGGACAACGCCGCGCGTAGAGGGTGAAAATCAAACGAATATGGCGATGGAGCTCGACCTGTTATCCGAGACTCGGGAAGAAGCCCATGTGCGAGAGGCGGCGATGAAGCAATGAGCGACAGGTAAGTATGATTCGAAGGTTCGCCCCAGAGCAATGCAGGTGGGAGATTTGTTCCTTAAATGGCGAACAGGCACTGCAGGAAACAAGTTGAGCCCAAACTGGGAGGAACCCTACAGAGTTGCAGAGGTTCTAGGCAAAGAAGCTTACCATCTTGAGGAGCTGGACGGAAGGCGGGTGCCGCGCTCATGGAATGCCGCAAGTCTCCGCTATTACTACAGTTAGACAAGGAGACAATTTTTTCAATTAAATAAAGGCGTGCTCTTTTTCTCCCAAAGTGGAGTTTTTAACGAGCCGCCGGAAATGTAATGAAATATTGAGCTATGAATAGTATGATGTTTTTTCCGACTTCTTGATATCGAAGTCGCCATTTCCGATCGCCATCGCCAAAGTTAAAATACTAAATTGCAGTAGGCTGCTCGATGGGACAAGCTTGATCCCCAAAAGGGCTGGCTGGAACCCTAAAGGAGGCGATTCCGTCACGACCTTTGACGTCCGAGAATCGCCCCGGGGAGTCCGAAGCAGTCACTGGACACATTAACGACGCGTAGGGTAAGTCTCCCCAGAATACGGGCGAGCACCACAGGCTAGGCAAAAGTCTTGGACGCCCAATTGGCCATTGGGTCCCAAGCGTCGTAAGCTCCGCCCAGGCAAAGCCCCGGGCAAAGTCCTCAAAAATGGGGGCTGCTCTTCCCTAAGGGGAGGCGTTTTAAAGCCTTGGTGAGAAAAACCAAGCACAAAGCCCTAGCCAATAATTCACGCGCCTATGTCGTTAAATGTAATTCAGCCTGAAAGGGCGCGCAAAGAAATGGGCAAGTAATAAGATCGGCAAATGAATTAGGAAAGGGCGAACATCCATTTATGCCGGAATTAAACAAAACGGCAAAGTCAAATATGTAAAATCCCCGGTGGGCGAGCTACACAATGAAAAGAAAAAGAGCATAAAGCATACAAAGGTAACAACATCGCAGCACAAAGAAAGGGAACGCATAAAGCTTGGATAAATAATAGGTCAACTACATAAAAGCCCAGGGGGGCGAGCAACAAGCTAAGTTAATTTAAGTTCAAAGAAAAGAAACAACAACAAAAAAAAGGAGGGCAGCTACTTGTCTCCGTCGCCTTCCTCTTCTTGTTCTTCATTTCCATCAGCCCAGGGGTTTAGCCCTAGCTTGGGAGGATCGTACGGTCCGACAAGTCAGAGTCGGTGATCGCTTTCAGGATTCCCATATAGCTCAAATTGGCGTTCGGGAAAAGCCATTGAGCCTGGTCCTTGGCCAGATAGAAGCCTTCCTCGCGCTGCTCTAAAGCTTCGTCCGCTGCTGACTCCCTCGCTTTGGCGGCTTTATCTCTCTCTTCGGCTAACTCCTTAACCTTTGCTTCCAATTCTGCCTTCAACGAAGCCAGCTCCTTATCCTTCGAAGTAAGGGCCTCTTCCTTGGCCGATAATGCTGATTAACTTTCCCGCTTGGCAGCATCCAAGTCTTCCTCGAGTTCTGAAATCGTGGCGGCTCGGCGAACAAGCTCGACTCGCGCTTCATTAAGCTCGTTGGCGATGGCAAACATTTCTTTGGCGGCCACGGTCACGATTCTGTCAAGGCGATCAGAGAACTTGGCATGCTCGGTGGCGAGCACCTCATAGTCAGACTGCAGTTTCGCCTCTTCATCAGCGGAAGCTTTGAACTTCTTAAAGGCATGGGCGAAGATGCAACCGGCGTGCAGCACAGACGTGAGGCACTCTTGGCCTGCGTCGTCGATACCCTTCCCGAAAACCTCTTTTTCCAGGTAGTCATGATTGATCCCGGAAAGCAGAAACTCCATAGGGTTGGTGGCATCGCGCATCATTGTGGAGCTATCAAAGGGGGTCTCCCTGGCGGCGGGAGTCTCCTTTTCTTTTTCTTTTTCTTCTCCTTCTTTTTCCTTAGGGTCAGAGTGAGTTTCTGCCCCAATTAGGCCGGAGTGCTTTTCCTTGCCCAGGTAACCCTGGTCATCATTTTCACCAGTTTCCTGGAGAGCGGGGCTGGTTTCCGCTTGGGTTTGAGTCTTGGGGGAAGTGGTTCCCTAGGTCGGCGTGAGCTGGTGCGGAGTGGAGGTCTCCTCTCATTGATGATCAGAGGTGTCGGCAACAGACTTGGTGGCGGCGGTGGCCTTTTTCTTGAGCGGCGAGGGGTTCTTGCTCCCCTCGCCATCCTTGAGAGGGCGTCTCTTTCTGGGATTCTCGGCATTGGCATTGAAAGTCGGAGGAAACTTTGCAAGCCTTCTGGCGGCGGCGAGTTGGAGTTCTTCGGCTGTGAAACCCATATCAGCTGAAAAAAAAATAAAAAATAAAGGAACTAGTCAGGTCAAAACACTTGAGTAAAATAAATGTATGAGGCAAGTTAGCATGAAAGGCGAGCAATTCAGTAAATCGGTTAGTAACCTAGGTACTTGAGAGTTCTCGAATGGCGAGGGCCTTCGATAACTTTGGAACAATCAAGGATCGGGAGTTGGGAGAAGAAGTTGATTATGTTTTTGTCCTCGGTGGTGAGGAGATCCGCTGAAGGGTCAAGAATCCCATTGGGGTGGTCGGTCCAGTAGAAGGGGAAAATGGTGGTCCCATATCTTAATGTGAAAAGCTCGGGGTAGGCTTGGTGAACGCCCACCTTGAAGTATTTTCGAGCAAAGCTAGTCTTGGATTTGTTCGTGAGGGGGTTTAAGCATTTTAGCCCCGTGCGCGCCTTGAGGGAGATCCAACCTCTAGCCTTTAGGGATTTGGCGTCTACGTCGTACAAATTAAAGAAGTGCACAGTTTGCGGTGTGATGTTGATGGCGTCACACAGGATCTCAAAGAACGCATGAACGCCCAGGTGTTGGGGTGCAGTTGACTAGGGGCGGCGTTGATGTCAGATAGAACGTCGTAGAAAAAGGCGGACAAAGGAAATTTAATTCCCAACTTCGTAAAGAGATATTCATACACGTAAAAAACGTGATAATGGGATACGTCGCCATGGACCTTGTGGAACCAGGGGCGCTCGTCCTCTTTACATGCAGCGGCGCGCAGTTTTTCGTTCAGTGCGTCGTCGACACACAGCTCGTCGACCGCCTCAATAAGGTCAGTTACCGCATCCACGACGGCAAAGTCTGAAGGCTGGTCGATTACCGACTGAGGAAGGGCGACTTGAACCGGAGCGGGGAGAAGGGCGAAGGTTTTCAGGCGGAAGGCTGCAACCTCCGCAGGCTCAAGTGGGAGCCCACCAACGGGAGAAAGATCTCTAGGGAACTCTTGGCGAAGGGGGTTTTGAGAAGATGAAGACATGGAAATGCAATGCAGGATGCACAAATTACTCGGGAATATGAGAATGTTGAAGGGGACAAGGTCAGGGAAGTAGAGCACTCACCGGATGACAAGACGAACGGGAGGTTGAAGAAAGGATGTGAAGTAGCAGTGTCGGGGCAAAGGGGAGCTTGCAGTTCGCTCGGGAGGGCTTTAGAAGTGAGGAGTTTTGAAAGTGAGGGTCGATGGAGGTGCAGGGTTTTTATAGGCAAGGAAAGACTCTTGGGATGCGACGCATGTGAAACACGTGGAGTTAATGGGAAGTTATGACCCATGATTCGAAGGGAGCGAATGATTGCCACGGGAACGTAATCGGCGTATTTGCAGAAGTAAATGTGCGTGATAGGTGGGGAGTCCCCTCAACTTCTGTTTTGAAACAGCGCGTGGTGGATTGGAAGGGGAAAATTAGTCAAGACCGTACAATCGCAAGGGTCGCCAATTTTACGTCGCCGCTCGTCGCTCACAATCTTACCAACTTTGCAAGGCTTGTGGACTGGGACTTGTGGACTTGAGGGCGGGCAAGTTCCTTTATGTGCGGGAAGTTTCTGGGCCAATAGATTTGTGTAACAGCCTCTAGTTAAAACGTTGTGTCGGCAGTTTAGGAGCAGGGCGTGTTTGATGAAACGCCATGTTGGCGACCTAAGAACGGAAGCATGTTAAGAGTGAGATAGTTTTGGTGAGACGGTGAAACCTTTGAACACACGCTCGACTTTAACTTCTTAAACCTGGTGTCTTGTGGACTCCTGAACCGGGCGAGCCCCATAGGGCAACGCCCAGGTAAGGACCGCCAAGTGGCGAGGCGCTCGGCCTCCACGGATTGGGCCTAGGGACAGCCCCTAGGGCCCATTCCAAACAGATTTGTTGCGTAGGGCCCATGCTCCCACATACTATAAATAGGTAGTGGTTACCTGATGACCCTATTTTAGTAGTGTTTTTAGGGTCATTTCTTTGAGTGTTACGAGTCTTTTTCTTTGTCTCATGTAGTGTTTCATGCATTCTCATGCATTTTTGTGTTTATTTGAGTTTGAGTCAAGTTTTAGTAATTTTATGGTTTTATGAGGGTTGTTTTTGCATTTTTATAGAGTTTAGGACTTGCATGAGTTTTGCCATGATTTTGTGGGGACTAAGGTGGTTAAAAGCCCTTTGAATTTCTTGATTTTACTCCTTGTCTTGGTCCTTTAGTGCTGCAGCAGGTAACTTATGGAAAAGGAAGGCCAAGGTGCAAAGGAATTGAAGAAAGCATTCAAAGGGGGGTTGCAAAAAGCTGAAAAGCCACCAAGAGCGTGCAGCTGGCGCTCAAGCGCCCTCACCTGGCGCTCAAGCGCCAGCACTCCAGAAGCTGGAGTTTTGCTTCTACCTCATGGGCGCTCAAGCGCCCCAGGGCAGCGCTTGAGCGCCCCAGCTCGACCATTTTTGCCTATAAATAAGGCTTAGGCCATTTTGTCAAAAAACTTCTGATTTTCTTTGAGATTTTTACCAAGTATTGAAGCTTAGGGATTGCTTTTGGGGCTTGTGAGAGGCTTCCACCTTGTAATTTCCAAGTTTCATTCACATTTCTTATATGGATTCACTAGCCATGAGTGGCTAGTACTCTCTTTTGCTTTGGGTTCAATGTGAGTTCATGAATTTCTAGTCTTAATTCCTATCCCTATGCCCTTGTTCTTGAATCTACCTTATATTTCAATTCTTTTATGCATGATAAGCTTGGGTGCACCTTTGCTTAAGGCTAAATTGCAATCATATTGAAAGATTGTTGTAATTTGGGGACTTGGGTTGGAATTGACCTCTCTTTGCTTGCTTCTAGGAATAGAGTGAGGGATTGGTTTTGTTGGCCTGAAAATTGCATGCTAATAAACCTCATATAAATGACTAAGTACACAAGGAATTGGGCTTAGCTTTTAGTATGGGAGAATTGCTCATGTGAGGAATCAATGAGTGAATATCTAGGCTATAGCAATAAGGTAGTGATTCAAGGTTTCAATTGCATAGGGTAGGTTGGCTAGGAAGGATTGGATGAACATTAACCCAGAGCATTCTTAATCAATTGATATTTTCATCTTTTTACTACTGCTTATTTTGCAAACTCTTGTTACAAACAACACAACACCAAAATCTGAATTTTATTTGCTTTCAAACTCACAAGCTTTGAGCTTAAACCACAATTCTCACTCACGGTCCCTGTGGATTCAATATTAAAACCCGGAGATATCTGTGCACTTGCAGATTGACCCAACATTACCTATTGAAATTGTCTAAGAACATGTGTCTAACCGCAACTGAGATGGCTGGTGAAGCGAAAGAAATCAAAGAGTTTGCAGATTGAATTCTTAAAATTGGAAATGACGATCATCCTGATTCCAGAGCATGAAAGTATGATGTTCAAATCTCGCCAGATCTGCTCATCCCAATTAGTCCTGACCCATTAATGGAATTGATTAAATATACATATCTTGACCTTCCACAAAATGAAAGACCTGCAATTCTTTCAAGATAGAGCAATGTTGACCCCTACACTAGAGGCGGTTGAAATGATAAACACTTACATGTTTGGCATGGTAGCTGCACCATAACATATTAACATGGATATCTGAGCTCCGACTCTGCCTTGCGATCAGATGAGGATTCTGAAATCTGAGGTGAGTGGTTTACCATAGAATTTTTGAACGACACCAAAAGTTCATAAATCCATAACCACAGACTATTATTGAAAGTAGGTTCTCCAATCATGCTTTTGAGAAATATAGACCAAGCAGCAGGTTTACGCAATGGAACCGGGTTAATTGTGGATGAACATGGTGAACATGCTATTGGTGCAACTATTATCACAGAAACAAATGTTAATGACAAAGTACACATTTCAAGAAGTAACCAAGTCCATTCTAATTCCAAATTTCCAATTAAATTCAGAAGAAGACAGCTTCCAATTGCAGTATGCTTCGCGATGACCAAAAACAAAAGCAAGGACAAACACTATCTCAGGTTAGACTCTTCCTTCTGATGCTCGTCTTCACTCATGGTCAACTATATGTACCTCTCTCTACTATACGCTCAAGAAAGAGTCTTAAACTTTGTATACTGGATGCAAGGATGGCACCCGCTCGGGGTGGGGATGGGGCCACTCCCCATCCCCGCATCCTTTCTCTGTCCCCATCCCCACTCCCTATCCCCGTGGCGGGGTGAACCCCACCTCCCCACAGGTCCCACGGATCCTCATAGGGATCACTAATATATCATTAAAAATAAAATAAAAAATACATAAATTTATACCTGGACCACAAATGTTTAAATATAGAAACCACATATTTTTTTTACCTCAATAACATCTTTATCTTCATAAAAAATATGTTGTTCAAACTGAAATTTTGAAGTACCTAATCGGCTACGTTTATGATCCTTTATATTTTTTTATTAGCTACTTGACTTTATTATGAAGGATATTATTGAATTTTTACCTATGCACATGGGGCGGGGAGGGTGATTCACAGCCCCATCCCCAAATTTGTTTGGGGGGGGGGGATTTCGTCCCCACCCCCACCCTCACGTGAAAAAATTCCTCAAGATCGGGTCCCCAAATGAGACCATCCCCACATGCAGGTGAAAATTGTCATCCCTAACTGGATGAGTCGGGCAAACAGCATACCGGTACTGTAAATGTATAGTGTAAATACGTTTTTGAAATTGTTTGATATATACAACACAATTTCATATATTTATTTTATTTTTCTCTTTATATTAAATACGGTTGACTTATACACGATTGACTTATTTATAATTTAAATTATAGATATGAAAAGTAATTTATTAATTAAAAAAAATCTAACATAAAATTATGTGCAACGCACAGGTTATTGCACTAGTATATAATAAGCCAACACAACATCCCCCACAGCAGTAGTTGTGCATGTGTTGAGTACGAGGGTCCATAAAGGAACTGCCAAGGCACCATCACAACTAACGGTAGCTCCAAGCTCTGATGATGATGATCATTTGTTGCAAACATTAGTGATGAAGAAGCATGAAAGTTGTGAGTCTGAGACCAAGAGTAAAATAAATGAAGTTGATGTTGCTTCTGCGAATGAATTAGATAACTGGAAACATCAATATCATGACTTGCTAGAGAAGCTCAACACTACTCAATCTGACTCAAAATCTTATTTGATGCAAAGAGACAGGGGAAAAGAAAGGTGTGAGAAGGTAGTTGTTGTTGTTTTGAAAGGAAGAGGTGAAGAACTGCAGGGGCTTTATGATTGTATGATTGAAGGCTTCAAGAACTCACAAGAGTTTAAAGATCTGATGAGTGTGATATGAGGGATGAAGTCCTTGAAGCACACACCACCTTGCTTTCTCTCTAGACATGGACAAAATTACATCTCCAGAAGAGTGTGTTGATGATAATCGCGTAGAGGAACATGATGTTACTCATAAGGATACTGATGACAATGAAATTCTTGGCGAAATAACTCCAAGCCCTACTGGTTCACAATTTGACAACCCTTGTGACACTTCTTACCTCTCACGTTGGCATAGGGTTTTTTGTCGTTTTTTTAAAAATTGATGCTCGCACTCTTAGATTGTACTGACTACTGAGTGTTTGTGAATTAACAATGCATGTGTATTGAAAGGTTTTTTACCACTATAATTTTGAATCTATTCAATTATAGTATAACAAAAGGTTTTATCGTAGAAAAAATGAAATTGAAAAGGAGATTTAAAATTCGGAACCTAACCCTTCCATCTAAAAAAAATATTGAAGAAAAAGCAAGTGTTTATAAAGATTAAAAATATCTCTTATTATTTTTCCGATGTACAAAAAAATATCTCGTATTTGATCACTTTCACTTACTACGCCTCTAATATATAGTGTTGTGTATCAAGTGTGAGTAAGTCTCACATTGGAAGATGATTATAAGTTTGAGTGGTTTATAAGTGTGAGGACCCATACACCATACACCAATTGTCTTAAGGTTTTGGGTGAAAGATGTGGTGTCGGGTCCACTTATGGTTTGCTCTTTAAACCCCAATGTGGAGTTTTATCCCCCGAGTTTTAAACCATCTCCTTTGTTTGGCTCTTTCTTTGGCCCAATAGTGGTATCAAAGTCGAAGGTTGTTTGACCATGAGCCATAGGCCTCTAAGACTCTGGAGCACAAGCCCAGAATGATGACCTCTGAGATTTTGAGTACAAGTCCAACTTTCATTTGATATAGACTCACACTTGAAAGGGAGATTGTTTTGTATCAAGTGTGAGTAAGTCTCACATTCGAAGATAATGATAAGGTTGAGTGGTTTATAAGTGTGAGGACTCATACACTCATTGCCTTCAGGTTTTTGATGAAAGATGTGGTGTCTAGTCCACTTATGTTTGCTCTTTAAAACTCAATGTGAAGTTTTATCCCCCAAATTTTTAAACAATCTTCTTTATTTGACTCTTTCTTTGACCCAACATATAGTGCTCCAAACTTTTTCCTTTGTACCTACTCCCTTCGTTCCTTATTAACTGTCCACTTTGAAGAACAAAATTTGTTCATATATATATCTGTCCACTTAGAGTTTCAAGAGAGCATTAATTGATGTTTTTCCAAGAAATACCCTTACAAAAACAACAAATGAAAAAAGATAAAATCCATTTTAAAGGGTGATATAGGAAAATAAATAATGCTTTTATGAAAATCAACATAATTAATTGTTTTCCTTAATTTGTGTGAACCTTCCCTTCTTGGACAGATAAATAGGAACTGAGGAAGTACATATTTTTCAAACCAGTGATTAATTGCAATCTCAAATTAAGACAACATAAAATAATTTGTCAAAATGCAGATTATTGCAAAGCAACACTTCTCTCACAGCTAGGGATGGCAATGGGTATCGAACCCATAGGGTACCCGCAAAAAATACCCATTATGGGTAGGGTAAAAACCCGCTAAATGGATATGGGGTTGGGTATGGGTAATTACCCGCAAAAAGTAGTGGGTATGGGTGCGGGTATGGGTACTATAGTACCCAACCCGCCCCATACCCGCACACATAATATTATTATTATTATTATTATTATTATTTGGTAATATATTAACAAATTAACTTAAGCTATACCTTTCAAGCTTACTTTTTTTTTTAAATAGGTGAGTATTTAAGGTATTCATAATCATTGCTAATTTACTTCCACTTATTTTTAAAATTAGTAAGTTAATAACTTACAACTTTAGGACTATATTATAAATCGAAAATTATAAATTTAAAGTTATATCTTTCTTACTTATTCCTTCTAAAAAAATATTCTATGATTTTATTTGTTAAGTATTTGGATAATCTTTGTATTTATATTAGTGTTTTTTATTTAAAAAATTAGTTGTATTTTTGTTTTCTATTAACAAAAATAGTGAAAAATATATTTTGTTTAGCTAAATTGCGGGTAATGGGTACGGGTACGGGCATATAGGTACCCAGAGGGTACGGGGACGGGCATTTAAGTTGCTACCCACGCGGGTATGGGGACGAGTACGGGTAATTTTTGAAAACGCGGGTATGGGGATGGGTACTATAATACTCTACCCAAACCCTACCCATTGTCATCCCTACTCACAGTCTTTAACCATATGATCATTATCAAGGAAGTTTCTTTACACTTATCTTAATTTCCAAATTAAATTAGGTAAGCTAATCGTGTTTAGAGAACACTGGAGATGATTTACTAGTTTCAGGTCAAATTCAATGATTTTCTGGAATAATAATAATAAGTTAAAAAAATAAGATAATGGATTCTGTTCCATGTCCATGCATGGCCCCGCAAGCAAGCTAGCAAATAATCAGCACCAAATCCAACCAAATCTCTTCCAGCTAAGAGATGGAGACATAAATAAAGGGATCAAATGCTACGTGTTCTTCTTTGATTCAGTATATATAGGTGAGGCCCACATGTTTACAGCTTATTCATTTAACTTGCATTATGATTGTTGTTTTAATGTAACAGGAACTGAAATCTAAGAATTTTGTTTTTTAATTAAAAAATATAACAGTTGTGAGATGATAATTAAGAAACGTGTTTAATAATTTGAATAATATACATATATATTAGAAAGAAAAGAAATGTAGCAAAACACATTTCTTTTATTTATTTTAAATTTTGAGTCATCATCTTTTCCTTTCTTGCATAATTCATGTACGGAAAGGAACTAACTACAGGAATATGACTATGGAGAGCAAACCGATCCACGATACTCGGGGTCCCAAATAAAGAGCACTGTCTTGAAATTAAAACTTCTTGAGTTTCATTTGTGACACCTGTGGTGCAGATGTGATTGTTACCCAACATAGCACCATTTCGAATGGAAAATGACTGGTATAATACATGTAGTGCATTATAGAATTCATCGGACATCTAAAACAAGAAATACAGAGATGATAGAAAAATAATAAATGTGATATATATTAAAAAAGAGATGGAGAAAGATGTGAATTGAAATGTTTGTTACATGTTTCAATATTCATATATTTATGTAGCACTACTAATTTCTAATACAATTTCCTTTTTCAATGATAGTGGTTTGATTAGTGGATTTTAAAAATTAACTCTCTTTTCTTTCGTTGTTTAATTATAAGACTTTTCAAAAACATGCTAATTAATTAATAAGAATTCTAATTAGATTTTAGAAATATTTAATATATTTTTTCATGTATACTCATTCTATTCATTATACTTTTTGTAGTTCTAAAATTTTGATCACCACTTTTTCGATGTACCAAAAAAAATCGCTCACCACTAACAATTATGCTTTTCCACTACTCAATGACTAATTAAGAGTAAATGTGGAAGATTTATTTGTAATTTTTTAAAATCAACATTAATTATTCTTGTTACATGTTTTATTTTCTTAATAAGCATAATAATTTTAAAAGGAATTTATAATTAGAGATTGATGAAGTTCTTATAATAATAAATTTTCTCAAAAGGTATAGTTTTAAACAATAGTTTTTTAAAGGAATTTTTTTAATAAAACCAATAATGCAAAACAGTTCAATACATATTATTCATCTAAAATATGTGTGCGGTGTTATGCTGATTAAATACTAAAGAGAATCTACGATGTGCAGTGGTGAATATGGCAGAAAGTGCGGTGGTTCAATGAGAATCCACGATAGAGAGGTATCTATAAAGGCTCTCTGATGCTCTAGTCAGCTCAAGATCAAAGAGAGACTCAAGGTCTTATAAGAGCAATAAGAGAGTAAAATGAACAATGCTTAACTCACGTACCGTGCAATCAGACATGTATATTTATAGTGGTAAGGGTGATCAATGGTAGAGGTGATTATCTGTTGGCCAACTTTTCATCTACGTGTCATTGAAGTGTTAGTCTTTCTTAGGCAAACTTGACAATCAGTTCTAACAACTTAGCCTTAGGTTAAGCTACTTGATTAGCATGTGAAAGTTCTATATTTGATCGTCTATCTTAATAGCCCATCTGATCGTGTAGTCATTTAAACCGACCAACACGATGATGGGTGGAGTGGTCGTTTGGACCGAGCACAACAGAAGTCCCTAGCTTTACTTATAATGTTTATATTCAATGTTCATATGACAAAATAATATAAGGGGCGGAGCCACCGGGGTGGCTTACCGGTGCTCCGCACCCCCGGATATTTTAATTTTTCATGTTGATACTATGTAAATTTTTTTCTAGCACCTATAATTAAGATAATATATATTGAACGTTAACACTAAGTAAGAATGTCATTGTGGCGCAGCGGTAAGGTCTGATATTGTTCTTGTATTGGTCTCAGGATCGATTCCTAGATACCCCAGTTTCAAAAAAAAAAAATCACGAAAAATGATTTCGAAAATACACAAAATGATGTGAATGGGAGTCGATCTCGAACCCTTTCCAAGAAGAATAAAGAATATTATGAAAATGAATTACCACTATACTAGATGCAACTCTAGAATATTAAATGATAGTTTTACATAACTTATTTAGTTGGTATCTCTTATGCTCAAACTATTTATACATTTATTTTATTTATAAAAAATATCAATTGATTTTCCCTGTAGAGTATGTTTGAATCACTATTTAATAAAATTATGTTTGATATAATGAAATTTGATAAAATGAACTATAAAAAATTGAATTTGTATGTGGAAATTATACCCAAAAGTAAGTTTAAAAACTGAATGTTGTTTGAATAAAATAAAGTAAAACTATTAGATATAAAATTACTAAAAAGTTCATTGCTGAATAAGAGATAAATATGAGATATAAATTTTGGTAATTTGTAATTCATATGCTTAAACACAAAAGTGGAATAGAAAAAATATCACTTTTCTACATTGTCATTAATTACGTTTTCACACTTATAACATACTTATTACATTTACATTATTTTTTCAGACAAGATAAAAAAACATAAATGTGCATTTTCTCCCTTCACATACTTAACGAAAAATGTGTTTGATTTATAAGCATACTCTTGTATTCATGACGAAAAATATTATTTTTTTCTTATAATAATAGTGAATGTTTAGATACACAATAAAAATCACGCTAAACCAAAATTATAGTCGATAAAAGTAACTTCACGTTATTTTTTTTCACAAGAATTTTTCAATAGTCCCCCGGTATGAAAATCTTAGCTACGCCCCTGAATATAAGTATAACGAATCATGGTTACGTAAATAAGTAAAATGTACTTTGAGATGAAATAATTAAAATTTGTTGATCATTTATATTTTTCACCGTGATAAAATACTCATCACAATTTCCGCTTTATGATGATCAAGATGCAATGTATTTTCAAAAAAAAAAAATGTTGCGACTTTTTTTGTTGGTCCTTTTTGAAACTTGAACCATTTAACCTTAAAAAATAATCATGTTCTGACAATTACAATTTGAAATTTAAGGTAATTAAATCATAAAGTTAAGTAATAAAGTTGTGAAAATATAGCCAATTTTTCCACTCTCTCATCTCGAATTTTATATTAGGAGGTAAAGTAGGTAACGTTTTAAAGAGCTACTTAGTTTTTTTCAATTTACTTATAAATATACACTTATGAACTTAGCACTTTTCACACTAAGCAAGAAACATAACCATAAAAATTCAATAGGGGAGAAAATTTAAAACATGAAATTTATAATGACAGACTTCTATAATTAGAAATTGCTTAAAATTTGGTTACAAGAAAGACAAAATATCATATATACCATAAAACTAAATAATTAAGTTTTTATGCAAAGAAAATACTAGCAAAAAAATTTATGCTTCATTTAATTTCCTTAAATATTGACATTTTGTTTATTATGCATCTCCTTCCTATGTAAAGGGGAGATTCTTTCCTGATGGTGTGACGACGGTGTCTTGATCTTCTCGTCCCTGGTCGTTTTGTTCAACTCGTGTCTTCGTCTTGTTCTACTCTTTTTTTTTTTCGTTTGTTGTGTTTTCCCCTCTTTTTGCATTTCTGATTTTTGTGGAGACCCATCGTTATTCTAGGCAAGAGAGTTGGGTAGGCATATAAGCTTGAGGAGGTATTTCAACTTACACAAATGCGAAAGACTGACCAGAGCTAGGTCGGCAAAAGATATGCAAATGCATGAGTAAGTGTAACTAAATCTTCCATAAGTAACTTGTAAATATATGTTATTTATGACTTTATCATTATTCTTTAGTTTTCCAGACTTAGTTTGAGGAAATAGTTAACAAGTAGATCTCTCAAACGTTAGAGGATGGGGGTTGGGAGAGATTGACTTCTCGATCTGTACTTAAATATGAATTGACTCAAGTGAATGAAAGTATAGGGGTCGGGTATATGATGTTAGGGACAGGGCTAAACATTACATACTCAGTGACAATGTCCATTGCCTTACTCGATCATGAGTCACAAGTCTCGCAGCTTTCTCAGGGTTCATATATTACCTTTAGTTTTATGAGATATTAATGAGGTTATAAAGGGAGAATGATGCACATAAAGTGCAAATGGCAGAGAAGAGGGCAAAGATTGAGAAGATGAATTATAAATTCATACGCCAGTTGTTGCAGTTCGGCCTACTCATACTGCTCTTGAGCCTACTTTAGTTGCTTCTTCTATTCATTCTACTCCACTTGCTTCTAGTTTCCTAGTTTCAAATGTCTTAGTTTTCGCCCTTTTTCTCTTTCCATCACATCATTTATTATTCCTCATTTCCCTCTTATATTCTTATTTGTCACCTGATGTGTTGTAGAGTTCAAGTATCAATTTATTATTTTTCTTTTTTATTTTAATATTTTCCAAGCAATATGACCCCATGGGCACATGATCACGATGAAAGTATAATAACGTACATGGATCTGTGGCTCATTGAGGTGAATACTAGGTTGCTTAGACGTTATTAGTTCTCTCCTCCAAGGGGTGTGGTGAAGCTTAACACGAATGACAGCTTTCGTGAGATAGCTAACTGCATGGGTGGAAGTGGCATCATTCGTGATGATCATAGTTGTTTGCTCCACGAGTTCTTTTCGTACGAGGAGGATGGTAATTTGTTGCTCGTCGAAGTTGGCGCTTCCAGGGACCTTTGCAAATGGCTTGGGGAAGAGTGTTATATATGTAGTGGATTGTACGAAGTTGATCACATCGTTGGAGGATGAGGAGAGTATAGGAGATTAAGTCTCTTGCTTAATGTGATTGAAGTCTTATGTGGTTGGGTTGGAACATGGAGTTGGCTAGTATTTCCCAGGGATTCTAACACAGCTGCAGCGGTTGTCTGATAACGGTTATAGGTGGAATGTACCTTTTTTTTTTTTTTAACTCGTGGAATGTACCTAATACAAGGCAGTGATGACAATGCGGTGGTTAGGACTGTTCATGGTTCTCTGAGAACCGAAGCTAACCAAGAACCGAACCGAAAACCGAACCGTTTAAGAACCGAACCTTTAAGAACCGAACCGAACTCGAACCTAAATTGAAAAACCGGTTCGGTAACCGAACCAAAATATCAACTACCGATTCAGGTTCGGTTCGGTTCGAACCATAGTATATCGGTTCGGTTCGGTTCGAACCATCTATAAATATGCATATTTTACCGAACTGGTTAACCAAAATTTGTAACCGGTTCGGTTCGGTTCGAACCATACTATATCGGTTCGGTTCGGTTCTCTCGAACCAAAATTTTGGTTCAGGTTCGGTTCGGTTCGGTTCAAGCAAAGAACCGAACCATGAACAGTCCTAGCGGTGGTTATTCTATACAATGATAGAAGGTAAGTGCGATTATGAGGCAAGTGTGATGGTTGTGGTGATGATTTTTTTTTTTACATATTTGAAATTACAAATCCTAATAAAAAAAAGCGTTATAGTATTAAAAATTAGATTGAAGTCATTTTAAAATTAAGTAAAAAATTATTTGAACTTCATTTTCAGAAGTTTCTTTAAAAAAATAAATTCAAAAATTATTTTTAAAATCACCTTTAAAAATACAGTAAAAGAATTTAAAATTAACTAACCACCGCATAATGAAAATTAAGTACTCCACAATTTTAGAGGAGGATCGCGTTCGTCTTCAAATAATAGTTTAAATGATAAAAGCTAAAGAATGTTAACATATGGATTTGAAGAGAAAGAGACATCAGTCTCTCAAAAATGTAATTTATATTTTCAATGTATAAAAAATAAAAGTGTTCAATTTTAGAAGTTCTACTGTTCTACTAATTCAGATTCCAATATGTCCAAATAACAAATCAAACAACAGAGCTAGCACTTTGACGAACCAAAGCAGAATCCAATTTTTTCGATTATGAACAAAAAAGAAAAGCGTGTCAACCGGCTGATTAATTCCTTTGTTGACACAAAATTTACCTACACTAAAATTTTCCTATAATTTTTTTTTTTTTTTGCATTTCCCAGAATAACAATTTTCTTCCTCACTCCCTAAAATCACATTGATTAAGCAAAAAGCCAAAACCCCTTGTGACTTGTCCATGTAGCTTAATTTCTCACTAGATCATATCATTCATTGATGTTGGAATTGGATGATTTTCTTTGATCTCTCCTCAAATCAACCACCACCACACTCACGTTATCCGAACTATGCCTCGCCAGCGCCAACTTGGTCAACAGAATGGACGCATCGGAGCACGCGCGGTCCGAACCGTCGGCCGCCACGTCCTCATAGGGTGATCCCGGCGGCGACAGCTGCTTCTGCGCCTTGAGACACATCCTCACCACCCCACATGCGGTGTCGTTTGACACCACATCCCACAATCCATCACTCGCTAGTATCAAACACTCATCCTCGTCCGTCCGATCCGTCACCGTTACCTCCGGCTCGGAGATCACGTAAGGCTTCAGATAATTGTCACCTAAAAACCAAAAATTGAAATCAAATCAGAATCAAATCAAATCAAAACCGCCTTTGCTAAACTGCGCTAATTGATTAAAGCGTTTGCTAACGTGCGCACTTTACTCACCTATGGCTCTTGACATGGCTAGAACCCCAAGCACGCGCGGTCCGTCCCAATAGATCACGCGCCCTCCAGCGGCTTGGACCCGGATCAATTCATCGGGTCGGTCAGGCTGCACGAAACGGATCCGAAAAACGGTTAGAAAAGAAAATTGAGAAGAAACGTGGTGTTTGTTTCTCGGGAAAATGAAACGGAAAAGAAAACGGACCTTGTGGTCGTCGGAGAGGGGGATGGCGACGCCTTTACGGCAGAGAACAGCGCGGGAGTCACCGCAGTTTGAGACGATGATTTTCTCCGGCGTGACCACGGCGACGACGGCGGTGGAACCGACGGCGTCGCAGTGAGGGGTTTGAAGCTCGCATCTGCAGGTGATGGTGGTGTCGTTGCTCTGGCTCGTCCATCTCTGAACCTCATCGTCCATGCGAGCGAAGCCTTGCTTCATCGTGGTTCTCCATGATAGATTCTCCGGCGCAAAATCAACCTCTTCCTTCACGATTTCGTGAAGCCTCTCCTTGCACATCGTCGCAACCTGAAGAAATCAAAATCAAAGAATTAGAATCACAATTATATCCAAAATCAGTACCGAAAATTGAAATAGATCATAGAAAAACGCACATGAGAGCAACCGTGCCCGTCGAAAACGCCGAAGTAGTGGAAGTTTTCCCTCTCGGAGAACGAAGGGCGAACCGAGACTGAATCTTCCATGTCCCTTCTCCTGCCACAGACAGAAGTGACTCCGAATTTCGGACACTCTTCAGCTTCAAAATTCCCCTCCGTTGAAGAAGAAGAAACGGTGGACTGTTTCGGTTTCAAAACGACGTCGTCGTTGTTTCCCTTGGATTCCTTCACCTTTTTGGAGGAGCCGCTGGTGAATTCATCTTCGCCGTCCCTCGGGGCGGCGCAGAGATCTAGTCTTGTGCGTTTCCGGGAAGTTTCCGGAAGCGGGAGGGCGACATCCGCGAGGTATTTAAACCCCGGGAGGAGGTCTAAACTCCGTCTTCGGGAAGGTCGAGAGGTCGCCGCAGCAGCGGCCTCTCCCTCCCCGACGACACCACAGCAAATCCCAGCCATTCAAAAAAGTTAATTTAGTTTTGAATAGCAAGTAATTAAGTATCTGAATTCTGAGCCTTTGAAACAAGAGAGTGATGGTGGTGGTGGTGGTAATATAGGGCTATGTGAGCATGGAAATGGAATGGAACCTTTTAGCACAGAGAGAGGACCCATTTAGTAGGCTTTTGTAGGGTCTCGTCACGAATTCACCTGGGGCCACACTTACAATCACGGGCAGCCTGCCCGTCACCGTCAGGGGCAATGGTGCCATCTGGACCGTTCATCGCTTCGCGGTTCGGTTTGGCTGGGTTACACGTGGTATCACTTTTTTTCTAAAGGATTACGTGGTACCAATCATGCTCAACCACGGTAGGTCGAAACGCTGTTCCTTTTAACACACGCATGTGGCTCCTCTTTCTTTCTCACACCTTCCATTTCATTTCTCTTTTTTTTTTTTCGTTTTTCCTTAATTAAGTATTTCACTCCAATAATCATAAAATTAATCTCTTTTTTGAACTCCATAAAATTAATCTCTTACTTCATAGTTAACAGTTAATGTATACTCTATTCAAAAAAAATAGTTATAGTTAATGTATACTAAAAAATGAGTTGCCCAAAGGGACAATATGTTCCAAGTCTCAAGTACCTCTCATCTTAAAAAAAGTTCTTAATAACATATAAAAATTTAAAATTTAACTAATATAAAAAAATCATATAAATGTCCAAAGACTTAAATAAGTTTTTGTTCCTGCGAAATACATAATTTTTTATCATCCTGTAAAATATTTTTTTATTTAACATCCACAAAAAATTACATGTTTTTGTCTTTGTACAATTTTCATCTAAACTAAACGGAATTACAAACACCGGTTTAAATGTTATTTGAATCTATAGGTCATAACTTATTTTCAATTTTAAATGTTATTTGAATCTATAGGTCATAACTTATTTTCAATTTTAGTTTTTTACTTTAATTTTTTGTAAATCAGATGTATCATTAACTAGAACTATTATGGACAGTTGATCATAAAAGATGGAAGACAAGGTCGAGTGATCAAAAGAATGTATTGCTTTGCGTCAAAATTGTTGGCCTAAGCCATGTTTGATGAACTGACATGTGCAAGGCATTTACGAGTGGAGATAGATTTTTCAAATGTTGCACTTCCTGATTTGACAGGCAGCGGTGATTCAGGATTCTCGCGCGCCTCTCATATTGCTTTTGACGTTACAAATTTTAAACTTTTCTTTTGAGGTTTGCCTTGGATTGGTAACTGATAGTTCCTTTTGGAGTTCCTCATTTCTCCTGGGTTTTGTGTAGTAGCCATATTTCTCTACTTATTCAAACTTGAAGAAAGAGCTTCAATCTTGTTTCTTGCCTTCACATTCCTATGTGCCTTCTTCCATCCACTTATGTAGTGTCTTTTCTTTGGTCTTTTAATGTATGTTTCTCTATTTGATTGGGATGTGTCTCGTTGTTGACTTACGATAGATTTATGAACTGTTTCGACATCTGATTCTGACAAACCCAAAATCTGGAAACTTAATCATTTCAATCGTAAAGTGGAATTTTAAACATGATTTTTTATTATCATAGGGAAATGTCAAAATCGAAGGTCAATAATAAATAATCAACACGTGGTGAAAGCTTTGATTTTTCCTCTTATGGTATAGTTGGGTAAGCTTGAAGTGGCTAAAATCAGGGTTGTTTTTGACAAAATAGAAGGTCAACTAACTTGTAGTTATATGGAGGATGATCAATTAGTCAAATAGCCATGTCAGATAGGTGAGCTTGTTTGTCATGCTCAAGCTCATGAAGGGTTGGATGAATTTTTTTTATATGCTGTCTTTGTTTTTCTGGCTAACATTTCGTTTGGAACATAAGAAAATGTGCAGAATTGAAAAGGAAAGCTAGAAAACACAAATTTCAAAGCATTTTCTCCCCTTTGTTTAGTAAGGAGTACGTGAAGAAAATATAAAATTAGGCGGGCCCACACCTTTTTTTTATCCGCTTCATAGTGAGAAACGTGAGAGATAACGATATTTTATAGTTTGACCAAAATACCCTCACGCTTTAATGTTTGAGTTGACCAAAGGGACAATATGTTGAACTATCGTGTCAACTCAATTGGTTTTTGTTCAAAGTCTCCAGTACCTCTCATCTTAAAAAAATTCTTAATATCAATAAAAAATTTAAAATTTAACTAAAATAAAAAGAATATATAAATGTTCAAATTATATAAACCGATGTATCAACACCGGTTCAAATGTTATTTGAATTTATAGATCATAACATATTTTCAACTTTTGAATTTTACTTTAAATTTTTTTAAATCAAATGTATCCTTTACTTGAACCATTTCAGATAGTTGATCATAAAAGATGGTAAGACAAGGTCGAGTGATCAAAAGAATGTGTTTCTTTGCCTCAAAACATGTTGGTCTAAGCCATGTTTGATGAACTAACGTGTGCAAGGCATTTATGAGTGGAGATGGGTTTTTCCAAAGTTGCACTTCCTGATTTGACACGCGGTCGTGATTCCAGGTTCTCGCGCGTCTCTCCATATTTCTTTTGACGTTACAAATTTTAAACTTGTCTTTTGATGTTTGCCTTGGATTGGTAACTCATAGTTCCTTTTGGAGTTCCTTATTTCTCCTGGGTTTTGCGTGGTAGCCATATTTCTCTACTTATTCAAACTTGAAGAAAGAGCTTCAATCTTGTTGCTTGCCTTCACATTCCTCTGTGCCTTCTTCCATCCACTTATGTAGTGTCTTTTCTTTGGTCTTCTATTGTCTGTTTCTCCATTTGATTGGGATGTGTCTCGTTGTTGACTTACGATAGATTCATGAGCCGTTTCGACATCTGAACTTGACAAACCCAAAATCTGGAAACTTAATCATTTCATTTGTAAAAGGGAATTTCAAACATGATTTTATATTATCATAGGCAAATGTCAAAATCGAGGGTAAATATTAAATGATCAACACATGGTGAAAGCTTTGATTTCTCCTCTTATGGTATTTTTGGGTAAGTTTGAAGTGGCTAAAATCGAATTTGTTTATGTTTCTGAAGAGAACATTGACAAAACAGTAGATCGACTAACTCTTAGTAATATGGAGGATGATGATTGGTCAAATTTCCATGCCAGGTAGGTGAGCTTGTTTGAAATGCTCGATCACATGTAGGGTTAGACGAATTTTATTATATGTTGTCTTTGTTTAGATTATAAGTAAATGTGCAAAATTCAAAAGGAAAGCTAGAAAACATATATTTCCAAGCATTTTTCTCCCTTTTGGTTCAGTAAGGAGTACGTGGAGAAAATATAAAATTAGGTAGGGCCTACAATATTTTTCCATCAGCTTCATAGTGAGAAATGTGAGAGATGAGCGTATTTTATGATTTGACCAAAATACCTTAACTCTTTACGATTTATAATAATAATAACATATAATTGTTAATAATAGACAAAAAATTAGTATTTTCAATTTTCTTTTTCGAAATATATTTTAGAAAAATTAATTATTATATTTCAATTTTATTTAAGGATATGTATATCGTTTTACAAATATATCTTTTTATTTTCTCTTACTTTTCATACCCAAATATAACATTTTTTTGGTTAAAAAATGAATTTAAAACTTGAGTGAGAGGGATTCGATCACAAGAAAAGCATAGAAAAAATTTACAAACTAACCACAGCACCACCATGTTTTTTGTGTTTGATATTACCTCAGTTGTATTTTTACTTTATAATAGGGGCCAAAAGAAAAATATACATAGTATAGGGATGAAAGTTCAAAATATGAGGGGGCGACAGCCCTGGTGAGTCGTGTCCACATTAATAATGATTTCAGCTGGTTGGCTAGTATGACATAACACAAAACATAAGCATGCTAACTAGCTGGCCGAACATAAGGCTAAGGTGATAGGATTGATGATCAAATGTGTCTAACTAATGTTGATACTTTAAATGTCATTTGTTCATCAGCTTTACAACGGTTAAATAGTTTTATCACTGCTCACTTCAACAATTATGTATACATGTTTGATCACTCTATAAGCTGAACGCTACTCATTGCACTTCTTAGATTTTGAGCTTCTCTTTTAACTTTAGTTAACTTGATCGTTAGATTGTCTTTTACAAGTACCTATCTCACTGTGAATTCTCACCACTCCACCATACTTTTAGCCAAATTCAACACCCCGTACAACAACCCCTCAATCAGAAGAACATCTTGCTCACTTTCTTGAAAAACAATTATAATTCTCTTATGTCTAGTAATATCAAAAAATTTAATCATATTTTACATAAAACATTATAAATTATATAAAATTATAATTTTTTAAAATAATATAAATATTTAGCATTGATTTAATTATTGTATAAAATGATTAAATAAAACTATAAGGAACAATTTCATTTGTGATGAAACAAAATTTAATTTTTTACGTAAAAACTGATAATATAAGTTGATATAACCACATTGAGCGGTAAATGTTCACCAAAAGATATCATGAACAACATGTTGGTCAAATATTCTATTATGAATGAAAAATATTCAAATGAACATGTCGTGTACATAGATGATAGTCAAAGTTTTCTTTGTAATCATAAATCTAACATGAGAAGATCGTGCGTGCACTATTAATATGCCTTAATACGGTGTTCATTACCTTCCATATATGTGTAATTTGATTGAGCTAATCTTAGGGCGGATTAGTGGCTGATAGACACTGATTGTTTCAGCTAGCTTCTAAGCCACTCGACCTAGTGACATCTCAGCCGAGCAAAAGGCATGCTACTAAGAATTTTCATAAGGCCGAATTAAATGATTCAGGAAGACTCTCCCACTCGGTCTGTGTTATTCTGGTCACATGAGGACCGAGACATAATGAACTAAGGTAGAACAACCAAAAACCTTATGTGTTGCTTCCTTTTGGCCACACACCTCTAGCCCAAAAGTCCTCAAGGACACTTTTAAAATCTTCTTGGAATAAGGGCTAGAACTTTTGGATAAAATAGAAACTGTATCCATCCGGACCTAGGCTTTTATCACCTCCACACTCTCGCGCCGTCATTGTAATTCAGGTTCCCTGTAGTACGAATGTCCTGCACGATGCTAAGACAATAGGTTCGACAATCGCTTAACAGTAAAATCAGAACTTATACCAGAAACAACAAAACACAAGAATTGTTAACCCAGTTCAGTGAAAAACTTTCACCTACGTCTGGAGGGTTTGCACCCAAAGAAAGGAAATCCACTATCTCAAGAATCAAGAATTACAGACACTCATGAACACAACAATTCATAGTTCACTTCCTAATCTACCCAGTGTATTTCTACTTAGAATCTCAACCTAAGTATGAGAGCCCCTCTTACTTTCTCTCAATCACTGCCACAGTGATTGGTGAATACAACGAACAATCAGAGTTTGAATGTAATCAAACACACAAAACCCTTCTTTGCTTTATAGAATCAGTGAGCAAAGAGGATTCACAACTAACAAAGGACAAAGCACACACACAAATCCTAAAACACTTGATCTTTCTCTTTTAGCTTCGGTGGTTTTCAAGTTTTAGGTCTTCATCCTTTTATAGACTTCAGCAGCGGTAGCATGGGCTATAGGGTTAGCATAGGCTGAAGTAACAGATTGCAGTAACAACAAATCAAAACGCAATCTTGAAAGATTCGGTTTGCTTATTGCACAAGTAAAGATAGAAATCAATCTTTTAACAAAGATTGTTTCAACAAATAACAACCCATAATTAAAACCCTTATGGAATAGCTACTTGCTCCTCAAGTAACTCAAAAACATATCTTCAGTAAATCTTCAGAGGGCCCACAATAAAAACTCAAGCTAAGGACTGATGCCCTAGCTACACGGAATCAGATGCCACGACATCTACTTCGACAATCAGTTGTTTTGACAAAATGCAAGACAACATGTACCAACAATCTCCCCCTTTGTCAAATTTTGTCTAAAACAACACAAAAACCGGAGAGGATAAAAATAGAGAATTAGAGAAACAATTCTCCCCCTTAGTCAGAGCTCCCCCTCAAATGATGCATCCACACTAACAACTATCATACTCCAAAAGGCATAGTTGGAACAAAACACTTAACGCCACAAACACATAAACAGAAGTCCTTAGCATATGATGACTTCACAGTTGATCAGCATTTACTTCAAAAACCAGAAAACACTATCAGAAGTTACTTGCACACAAAACTAAGCTAGCCACATAAAACCAGAAGATGCCACTAGAAATAATCATAGCCATTGTCTTGAACTTGTCTTCAAATTAAACCAGACCAAAGCTAACACTAGTTAAACACGCATAGTCTTCACAGAAGCAACTTCACATTAGGAACATAGGTCTTCATAGCAGTAGCACAAAATATTACAGACCATAGCAGATAGAATCTTCAAACTTCAAACTACTCCCCTTTTTTAGCACAAATTTGCAAAGGGTGCACAAAGACATTCAAACTAGTCTTCAGAACTGGACGCCGCTCCAGACTCTTTTGCACTTTCTTCTGCACTCTCTTCAGATCCTTCCTCCTCTTCATGACTCTCATCCTGAGTAGCTGTAGCAGCAGCACTTTGCTCACCACCTTGACGTTCTTCTTCTTGGAGCTTGAGTAGCAAAGCATCAACCTTGAGCTTCCTGGCAGTGCTCACCCTGATTGTCTCCTGCAAAGCCTTGGAGACTTCCTGTAATTCAGCAATTATGGCCTGAGTGCCAGATTCAGTCACAGGAGGAGCAGATGTCCTACTGGTTGGCATGGCAATGTCTAGGACATGCGGCTCCATAAACAAACGTTGATCCAAGGTGATTGGAACTCCACGAGACATAGCCACTTCATCAGCCCTGAGAATCTGAGGATGCTGCTTGGGAATGATCTGGTGAGAAGTGAAGGAAATGAAACAGGCAACTTCACAGCACAAGTATCAGCATGCTTCAATGTCTGCTCAAACACAAAAGTTCCAAAATCAAAAGCAATAGACTTGCCAATCATATAGATCAATTTGGAAAGAGATGCAGAAACACCAGAGGTATGTTGTGTAGGAACCCAATTCATAGCACCAATCCTATTAAGAATTGCATACTTCACAGTAATTCCCAGTGGACAACAACTTCTTGCTGGGCCACTTCTTCACATAACCAGCAGTAAGTTCCTTGGCAACATCATCCATGGAGACTTCTTCATCAGCAAATTCAATAGCACTTCTTCCAAGTGCTTGATTTATCACCGCAGGTGAGAACACAACACATTCAGCCCTCACAAAAACCTTCCTGAATTCATTACTCTCAGGAAATCCAACATCCACAGAGAGATTCACCAAGACCTCTCTCACAAGCTTCTCATAGCACCTTCCAACATTCTGGATAGTCTTCATCATACCTGCTTTTTCAATAAGTGCAATAACATCTCTGCATTCAAGAACATCAGGGCCAACTTCCCTTTCCTTGGCCATTCTTCTCTTACAAACAAACTTGCACTTCTGAACATTCTCTTCCAAGTGAAAAGACACTCTATCAATATGAACAACAGGAACATTTTGAGGAATACGCTTACCAGAAAACTTCTTTTTCTCAGAGGGTCGAATGTCCAGGACATCGGCTTCGGCATCTGACTCAGATTCTTCAACATCAACTGGAATCTTCCTTTTCTTCTTCTCACTTGGAGTCTTGACAGCCTTTTGCTTTCCCTTATCCTTCACACTTGCTTGTCTAGATTTGTAGGTTACAGGAGATGACTTGGATCTCTTTGGTGGAGTAGGGGTGACTTCTGGAGTAGAGACCCTTATTTTTCTTTTCATTCTGGCAGCAACGCTATCAGGAATGGACTTAACCAGGGGCTCATCATCAGAATCATCATCAGAGATGTCCTGAACAGGGGCTGGAGCCTGGGTTGGCTCTGCAGAAATGGTATCCTCAGAATTACCATTCTTTGGATCAACATCCTTTGAAGAGGATGATACAGAGATAGCAGGCTGAGTAGCATCGCCTGAATCTTCATGAGAAGTGGAATCCTTTCCAGGATTTTCTTTGGCAAAAATTTCCTTAGACCCAGATGTCTCAACATCAGGCACAACATTAGGAGGCGATTTCGCAGGAGAGTCTTCAGCATCGATTTCCTCTTCATCAGTAACATCCTCACAGAGAGGAACATTGGTGGGTTCTTTGTTCTGAACCTTGGACATGTATGTCTTTCTTGCTGGGTATCTTGTCTTCGTCTTCCTAGGAGCCTTCTTTGACACAGTAGATGGTTGGGAAGAACAACTCTTCAAACCCATGCATTTCACTCCTTTAGTAGTTCTTTCAATCTTTGCCTTGACAGAGTCATCCTTTCCTGAACTTTGAGACATGATGAAATAAGAGCACACGCAAACAGAGCACAGAACAATGAAGAAGACTTGAAAATGAGAGATAATGAGTCTTGATGAAAGTAGATGAACAAGCGGTTGAGTGAACACAATTTGCCCGTTGGAAGTAGTTATAGGGCAAGTAAACCATAAATCAACCTTCTCTCTGCTGATGTCACAACGACAGTTAATGATGACAAAAAATAAACTAGCCATTGACACATAAGGGCACGCTAATTGCTATGCATCAAAAAGACAAATCCCTAGATTTCCTCTTAATTTCTCAAAAGTAATTGCATCAAGGGGTTTTGTGAAAATATCAGCCAACTGCTTGTCAGTTGCAACATGCTCCAAATTGACAATTTTATCCTCCACCAAGTCTCTAATAAAATGATGTCTAATATCAATATGTTTGGTTCTGCTATGCTGTATGGGATTCTTAGAAATATTGATTGCACTGAGATTGTCGCAGTACAATGTCATGACATCATGTTCAACATCATACTCTTTCAGCATTTGCTTCATCCACATGAGTTGAGTACAACTACTTCCTGCTGCAATATACTCTGCTTCAGCTGTAGACAATGAAACACAATTCTGCTTCTTGCTAAACCACGAAATCAAATTATTCCCCAAGAAGAAACATCCACCAAATGTGCTCTTTCTATCATCCGCACTACCTACCCAATCTGCATCACAGAATCCAACTAAAGAAGAATTTGTATCATGAGTATAGAGAATACCATAGTCACTTGTGCCATTGATGTACTTGATAATTCTCTTGACATGTAGCAGATGACTAGCCTTAGGAGCTGCTTGATATCTTGCACATACACCAACAACAAAGGTGATGTCTGGTCTGCTAGCAGTAAGGTATAACCGGCTTCCAATCATACTTCTATAGAGACTTTGATCAACATCTTCTCCTTGCTCATCCTTGGATAGTTTGATGTGTGTAGCAGCAGGAGTTCTCTTGTGACCAGCCTTTTCAAGGCCAAACTTCTTGACTAAGCCTTTAGCATACTTACTCTGTGATATGAACATAGAATCCTCCATTTGCTTGACTTGTAGCCCTAGAAAATAATTCAATTCACCAACTAAGCTCATCTCAAATTCAGATTTCATTTGTCGGACGAAATGCTCCACCATTTAGTTCAACATTCCTCCAAAAACAATGTCATCCACATAAATCTGTGCTATCATGAGCTTGCCTTTGTCATTCTTCACAAACAGAGTTTTATCGATTCCACCCTTACTGTAACCATTGCTTACAAGGAATTCAGTTAACCTTTCATACCAAGCCCTAGGTTCTTGCTTCAAGTCATACAAGGCTTTCCTCAACTTGTACACATGATCTGGATGATGTGGATCTGTAAATCCTTTAGGTTGTTCAACATAAACTTCTTCACTCAAATAGCCATTTAGAAAAGCACTCTTCACATCCATCTGATAAAGTCTGAACTTCAAGAGACAAGCAACACCTAACAAGAGTCTTATAGATTCCAGTCTAGCTACTGGAGCAAAAATCTCATCAAAATCAACTCCTTCTATCTGAGTATATCCTTGAGCAACTAGCCTTGTTTTATTCCTTGTGACTGTTCCAGTTTCATCTGATTTGTTCTTGAAGATCCACTTGGTGCCTATGATGTTTACTTCTTCAGGCCTAGGCACTAACTCTCACACTTCATTTCTCCTGAACTGCTCTAGCTCCTCTTGCATAGCATTTATCCAGTATTCATCAGTGAGAGCTTCATTGACATTCTTGGGTTCTATCTTAGAGATGAAACAACTGTGAGCAATTATACTTCTGGATCTGGTAGTCACCCCTTCTTGAGGATTACCAATAATGTTTTCTTGAGGGTGATTCTTCTGAACCCTGATTGATGGAGCTTTGTTTGATGGGATATCTTTGTCTTCCTTTTCATCAGCACTTGTTTCTGACTCATTGTCGAGGGCGGTTGCTGGAGCATCGGCTGGAACATCAGCACCATCATCATCTTCATTCAAAACTGCTTCTTCCTTCTTGCTTGGTTCATCATCCACAGTCACATTCACAGATTCCATCATGGTCCTTGTGCGAGAATTAAAAACTCTGTAAGCTTTGATGTTCATAGAATACCCCATGAAAATCCCTTCATCACTTCTTGGATCAAGCTTCCTCCTAGGATCACGATCTGCAATGATATAGCATTTACTTCCAAATATATGAAAGTATTTTACAGAAGACTTTCTACCTTTCCATAGCTCATACTGTGTAGAGGATGTCCCTGCCCTGATGGTGACTCTATTGTGTATGTAACAGGCAGTACTCATAGCTTCAACCCAGAACTGGTGTGGAATCTTCTTAGCATGTAACATTACTCTAGCTGATTCCTAGAGAGTTCTATTTTTTCTTTCAACAATTCCATTATGATGTGGAGTGATGGGGGCATAAAACTCATGGCTAATACCTTCTATTCCACAGAACTCCAAGAATTTTGAATTCTCAAACTCCCTTCCATGATCACTTCTGATTCTCACAATCACACAGTCCTTCTCATTCTGAAGTCTCAAACATAGGTTCTTGTATATTTCAAAAGTCTCTGATTTTTCTCTCATAAATTCAACCCATGTATACCTTGAAAAGTCATCTACACAGACAAACACATACATTTTTCCTCCCAAGCTTTTAACCTGCATGGGACCCATGAGATCCATGTGAAGCAATTCCAGAACCTTTGTCGTGGTCTGATGCTGGAGCATCTTGTGAGGCACTTTCGTTTGCTTACCAATCTGACATTCTCAACATAGCTTTCCTTCTCCTAAGTTCAAACTGGACAGTCCTCTTATTGCTCCATCAGCAATAACTTTTTGCATGCTCCTGTAGTTGAGATGTCCTAGTCTTTGGTGCCATACATTCACCTCATCTTCTTTGGTTAACAAACATCTAGAAACATGAGCTTTTTCTTCTGATGTCCACATATAACAGTTGTCTTTTGATCTGATTCCTCTCATCACAATTTTGTCCTCATCAGTGGTCACAACACATTCTATTTTATTGAACTTCACATCATACCCTTGGTCACATAGTTGGCTTATGCTGATCAGATTTGCAGTTAAACCATTGACAAGTAATACATTATTCAAGTTAGGAGATTCTGTGCTAACAAGCTTTCCTATTCCCTTGATCTTTCCTTTAGCTCCATCTCCAAAGGTAACATAGTTGGTTGAGTGACTTCTGATGTCTTGTAAAAAACTCTTGTTCCTTGTCATGTGCTTTGAGCAACCACTGTCAAAATATCAATCTTCCTTTGATGATGCTCTGAACGATGTGTAGGCTACTTGACATTTGATTTCACCCTTGGGCTTCCATAGCTGCCTCATCTGAATAGGCTTTGTAGACTTGATATTATTGTGCATCTGAGGATAGCCATATAACTTGAAGCAGTAGGGCTTTATATGACCATTCCTACCACAATAGTGACACTTCCAAGGCACAATTTTGCCAAACTTAAGCTGAGGGTTCACATGCTGAGGCACATGTCGAGACAATGGGTCTGACAACTGATAATTTTTGGGCTTCTTGAATTCATTTTGTTTTATAGCAGAAACAAATTTCTCTTGATCCTTTCTGATCTTCTTTGTTGGATGTCCTGTAGTCAAAGCCAATTCCCTTCAAACTCCATCCTTGTTTGCTGGTTTCTTTCAGAATTTCATCAAGCATATCAGAACCATTATTCAGCATTCTAACAGATTTGTGAGTAGCTTCAAGCTTTCTTGTCAGAGTTGCCACTTCCTCTTGAAGTCATGCATTAATCAACACTAGATTAGCCTTTTCCATAACATCAGCATTATTAAACTTACTTTGCCATTCCTCCAGATCTTCCTTCAGCTTTGTGCTGAGCTCTTTCAGCCTTTCATTCTGAGAGACAAGTTGTTCTATCTCACTTTGCTTTTCTCTCACAAGTTTACATGCTTCTTCCCACTTGATATGTAGCAGCTTGTAAGTCTCAGCCAGTTCCTCATCTGTAATGTCCTCATCACTTGTATCAGACTCATAGATGGTTCCAGAGAAAGCATTGACTTTGTTTGCAGATATCTCCTCATCATCTTCAGTGTCTTCATCTGACCAAGTTACCATCATACCTTTCTTCTGCTTCTTTAGATAGGTGGCACATTCATACCTGATATGGCCATATCCTTCACATTCATGACACTGCACTTCTTTATTCTGACCAGATCTTTCTTCTTCTTTGGTCTTCCTCTGTGAATTAGAAAACTTGGATTTGTTGTCGAACTTCATGTCCTAGACATTAGGCCTGGTTCTTTTGTCAATCTTTCTCAATGCTCTGTTGAATTTTTTTGCTAGCATAGCCAGAGCCTCAGAAAGATTTTCACCCTCACAGTCTTCATCATCACCTTCATCAGTGTTTGACACAAAAGCAATACTCTTATTCTTCTTTTCTGACTTCCCACTCAGTTTCAACTCAAATGTCTGCAAAGAGCCAATAAGTTCATCAACCTTCATGTTCTCAATTAGGGATGGCAATGGGTAGGGTCTGGGTAGGGTACTATAGTACCCATCCCTATACCCGAGTTTTCAAAAAGTACCCGTACCCGTCTCCATACCCGCGTGGGTAGCAGCCTGAATGCCCGTCCTCGTACCCTGTGGGTACCTATATGCCCATACCCGTATCCGTTACCCGCAATTTAGCTAGCGAAAATTTAACTTTCTTTAATAGAAAATCAAAATATAATTGTTATTATAAAATAAAAAGCATAAATTAAAAATACAAACGATCATCTGAATATTTAAGAATAAAATCATTGGAATAGGTATAAATTTTAGAAAAAGAATAAGCGAGAATTGAAGCTTTAAATTTATAAATTTAGATTAGTGATAAACTCCTAAAGTTTTCGGTTAATAATTTATTTTAAAAATAAATGAGAATAATTATGATTTGTATACATAATATTAAGACTTCACTCACGTATTTTTTAAAAGAAGTTAGGAAGTTATACTTTAAGTTTATTAACATATACTACCAATTATGTGTATGCATATGTATAATATGTGTGCGGGTATGGGGCGGGTTGGGTACTATAGTACCCATACCCGCACCCGTACTCATTAGTTTTTGCGGGTATTTACCCATACCCAACCCCATACCCATTTAGCGGGTTTTTACCTACCCAGTGTGGGTATTTTTTGCGGGTACCCAATGGGTCTTGGACCCATTGCCATCCCTATTCTCAATGTCTTGAGCCTCCTCAATCGCAGTGACTTTCATAGCAAATTTCTGAGGAAGTGATCTCAAGATCTTCCTTACAAGCTTCTCATCTGACATAGCTTCTCCCAAAGCAAATGAAGCATTAGACAAGTCACGGACACGCATGTGGAATTCTGAGATAGTCTCTTCTTCAGTCATCATCAAATTTTCAAATTGAGTAGTGAGCATCTGAAGTCTTGACATCCTTACTCGAGTAGTTCCTTCATGTGCTGTCTTCAGAATTTTCCAAGCATCCTTTGCCACAGTACACGTATTGATCAGCCTAAACATATTCTTGTCAACTCCATTAAAGATAGCATTTAAAGCCTTTGAGTTTCCAAGAGCAGCTTCATCTTCAACACTGGTCCATTCCTCTTCAAGTTTCTCCACAACAGTAGTAGAGGTGCCTTCAACCTCAGCCTTAGTGGGGTGCTTCCAACCCTTGACAGTAGCTTTCCAAGTCTTGTTGTCAATTGACTTGAGAAAGGCTGTCATGCGAACCTTCCAGTAGTCATAGTTAGTACCATCCAGAATGGGTGGCCTATTGACTGATCCTCCCTCCTTGTTATCCATGAGAACTTGAATAAAACTCCCTGGAGCTCACCCAACCAGAACAGGGTGCCTGCTCTGATGCCAATTGTAATTCAAGTTCCCTGTAGTACGAATGTCCTGCACGATGCTAGAACAATAGGTTCGACAATCGCTTAACAGTAAAAACAGAACTTAAACCAGAAACAACAAAACACAAGAATTGTTAACCCAGTTCAGTGAAAAACTTTTACCTACGTCTGGAGGGTTTGCACCCAAAGAAAGGAAATCCACTATCTCAAGAATCAGGAATTACAGACACTCATGAACACAACAGTTCATAGTTCACTTCCTAATCTACCCAGTGTATTTCTACTTAGAATCTCAACCTAAGTAAGAGAGCCCCTCTCACTTTCTCTCAATCACTGCCACAGTGATTGGTGAATACAACGAACAATCAGAGTTTGAATGTAATCAAACACACAGAACCCTTCTTTGCTTTATAGAATCAGTGAGCAAAGAGGATTCACAACTAACAAAGGACAAAGCACAAACACAAATCCTAAAACACTTGATCTCTCTCTTTTATCTTCGGTGGTCTTCAAGTTTTAGGTCTTCATCCTTTTATAGACTTCAGCAGCGGTAGCATGGGCTCTAGGGTTAGCATGGGCTGAAGTAACAAATTGCAGTAACAACAAATCAAAACGCAATCTTGAAAGATTCGGTTTGCTTATTGCACAAGTAAAGATAGAAGTCAATCTTTTAACAAAGATTGTTTCAACAAATAACAACCCATAATTAAAAGCCTTCTGGAATAGCTACTTGCTCCTCAAGTAACTCAAAAACATATCTTCAGTAAATCTTCAGAGGGCCCACAATAAAAACTCAAGCTAAGGACTGATGCCCAAGCTACACGGAATCAGATGCCACGGCATCTACTTCGACAATCGATTGTTTTGACAAAATGCAAGGCAACATGTACCAACAGTCTTTAAAATTTTATCCACCCCAAACTTACTTGTGAGAGAGAATTATCCTCAAGAGATTGTGTCTTAAGCTCGACGACACCGATCAGTTTTGGGCTCAAACACCTTTTTGCTGCAAATTTCTTTTCAAAAAAAAATGTTTCACAACTTCTTTAACATATGTTAGGTTTTTTAACCACATCCTGTATATCAACAAACCAACTATAGAATTTGATCTTCTTTTCCAATTGATTATGGAATGGAAAAAGCCCTAGTTCTGATCGCTTCACATATTATTTAATTTAGAGCTTGACTCAGTTGGCAGTAGCGTATTTTACCACTCCCAAAGTTTTAGGTTGAATCCCCACTCAATTTTTTTTTGGTGAAACGTTGAATTTAATGTAACTTTAAGAAGTTAAAAAAATATTAGCTAGTAGCTCATATTGTTATAGTTAAATCGCTTGGCTCAACTGTAAAAGGCATGTTTTTTCACCCCAAGTTCGACTTTTGTACCCAAGTAGTGTAGTTTTGTAGTAAAATTACAACTTTGGGGTACTTTTTTTATTTTATTTATCATTCTAGTATAAATTGCCACTGCTAGTGGCGATTCTACCAATGCTATTGGCGTTTTAGTTTTTTTTTTTCGTTTTTTTATTACATTGCCAACCATGTTGGCGTTTTTCTTATTTTTAAATTTTTAATTTTTTTAAACAATCGCCAACATGCTGGTGTTTTATTACATCTTTACATTTTTTTAAAAAAATGGCCAACCTGTTGGCTTATATATTTTTCTAAAATCAACAATTAAAATGGTATTTAGTCAAATTTTTTTGAAAGTATTTAGTCAATTATTACTCACAGTCTTTTGTGTCATTTCTCTTAAATTAAATTATGTAATGCATATTTTTTATCTTTAAATATCGGTTCAAATATTTATAATCATAGTAATGCAAAAGTGAGATTTTTTTATAAGTAAATGTTAGTTGTTAGTAATGTTAGTAAATTAGTCCCTCATCAGGGTTCGAACTATGGACCCTTCACCATTCATCTAATCCAATTCTTTTGTCTCATAGCTTGTACCACTTGAATTAACCCTTGGGAACACTACAAAAGTGAGTAAGGCACAAAAGTGTTTGTGGGGATCAATTGATTAAATACAATTTTAGTGGTTGATTTAAATATATCGAATTGACGATTTTTTTTTTTACAAAAAAGTAATAAAACAAGTATCCCAAAGCTATAATTTTGCTACAAAACTACACTACTTGGGTACAGAAGCCCCCCGTTATAGCTTTGATCCCCTTAGTTTCAATGACTAACTTGTTGATATTTATCATATCAACATTTAACAGTTATGTCACCTCTGTTAGTTGATCAAAATTCACGTAAGTACTCATTTGATTCACATTTGGCATTTCCAATGATCGCAACAACAAATTTCATCATCTAAAAAAAATTATTAGCGTGTAACACTTTAAGGAATCAAACCAATGATTTGCCCAAAATTATAGTTTTGATCCCCTTAGTTTCAGGGACTAACTTGTTGATATTTATCATATCAGCATTTAACAGTTATGTCACCTCTGTTATTTGACCAAAATTCACGTAAGTACTCATTTGATTCACATTTGGCATTTCCAATTACCGCCACAAAAAATTTCATCATCTAATTTTTTTTTTTATTAGCGTGTTACACTTTAAGGAATCAAACTGATGATGTGCCCAAAGTTAAACCGAATGTGTTAATATTTTTTGAATGCTTTTCTTTTATAAGCAATATTTTTTTGAATGCTACTTTTCAGTGTTCTGACACTCGGCCGGAGGATGTCACCACGTGGCTTCATCGTAGAATACTAGATTCCTGTTTGATTTTATTTCTCACACTCGCCTCCCTCCATGTATATTCACGCTCCTCCTGGATCTCCTTTTGACTTCTCATTTTGTCTCAACTTCACTCATTAATTATATATTCGTAACCATGGTTTATTAGCTTTAAATAAGATTTTACTATTTGAGAATATTATATATTTGAATTGTATTCTGTTTTATTCTTTATATTTCGTCTTAAATTTTAAAAAAACTATTGAATATTTTTTTGACATAAACATTTTTGATGCTACAAATCGAAGAGAAACAAAGAAACAGGAAAAACAGAAACAGAACCCCTACGGCCTGATCTGTGGAAATGTACCTTACAAATGAAAAATAATTTTAAACCTTCTGCTTATTTGATAAAGGTTTTTATTATATATATTATTAATATTTGAAAAATAGTGAATTCATTGATTTATGTTATTTATATATGTGCGAAGGGTTGAATTTCTAAGAACCGCACTCTCTTTTATTCACCACACTCAGCACTCTTAAAATACAACAACACAATACATTGATTCGTGTTTTTCTTAATGGTGCGACGTTAGTCGATGAGTTAATTGACTCTATCATCAATCTGGTCCACATACTTAGAAGATACCAAGTTTTTAATAAAGACAAATTGGTCTTTCTGTTTGTCTTCCGTTTATGTCATCTCATTCATCCATCCGGTCTAAGTCTCTTTGCCATTTTTTTGTGGTATTGATCTTCTTTCAACGACAATTCTATTCGAGTTGAGAACATTCGCATCATGATGTACATGGACGTATCTAGGGAGGGGCTGGCAGGGGCCACCACCCCCCAATAATTTTAAGATTTTCACCGACTATAGGTATTTTATATAGAAAAAAAGAAATTTCCGTTACAACTAAGACATTATCATTCAGATGTTTCCCGAGATCTTAATTTAGGAAAAATTTCTAATTTATCTGAGTTTTACCATAAGTTAGTTGAAACTGGAAAAACAACAATATTTCCACTTGTTGATAAATTGATACGTCTTGTTTTGACACTCCATGTTTCAACAACATCTACATCTACAGAGCGATCTTTTTCTGCAATGAATGTTAAGACTCGGCTTCGCAACAAAATTGAAGGTGATCTCCTCAGAAATTTATTAGTTGTATATATCGAGAGAGAGAGAGAGAGAGAGAGAGAGAGAGAGAGAGAGAGAGAGAGAGAGAGATTGATTGATTGATGAAAAAATCTTTGTTGATAAAGTAATAGATAAATTTAGCACCGTGAAAGAATGAAGATTTATATTTAAATAAATTTTTATTATTTAAAGTTTATATAATATTCAATGAAGATTTCTTTAGTCTTATATCTCACCTCCTAACAAAAAAAATCCTGAATACGTCTCTGATGGTGGAGCTTGCTCTCATGGCGAAGTTTTTTTATCCACAAGTCTCGAACGTAATAGATAAATTTAGCACCGTGAAAGAATGAAGATTTATATTTAAATAAATTTTTATTATTTAAAGTTTATATAATATTTAATGAAGATTTCTTTAGTCTTATATCTCACCTCCTAATAAAAAAAATCCTGAATACGTCTCTGATGGTGGAGCTTGCTCTCCTGGCGAAGTTTTTTTATCCACAAGTCTCGAACATAATATCTTATTTAAGAGAAATCAAACATATATCACTTGAGCTAATATCTCGTTTGATTCTTTACTATTTAGTTATAAAACCTAAGATGTTTGAATAGGAAATGGAAATTTGAAAAGATTGATATATTTGAATTAATTAATAAAATAACCAAATTAAGATGAATTAGGATTGCACATTGTGGGGACTAGAGGACCAAAAGAAGCCAAAGTGAAAAAGAAAATAGAGAGAACGTGGAAAGGACAGAAATGGGGAGTGTGGTGGTTTTGTGTTTGAGTGGGGGAAGAAGGTTCGCTTTATTTAAGGCTATTCCAGTTGTCCAATGAAAGCGATCTACGTAACAAGAGATATTTGGACACGTGTGGGACCGCATGTTAAAGGTGATTGACGCTTGCAGAATATCTCAGGTTTTCATTATTGCAAATGAGACGCGTGGCTTATTTCGTACAAACTGCGACACCAAACAAACACCACGTTTCCAATTCTAACCTGCATTCATTCATTCATTTCATAATTTTCAATTCAAAATTAACGGAATTGGAAGGAAGGAGTGACTCAAAACCAAAACCACCACCACCAAACTTTTTCCCTCCTCAATGCCTTTCACACATGACACTTGTCACCCTCTCCTATGCCCTTCTTCAAATTAGGTTGACCCTTCAAATTAGACAGCCACATTCAACTAATGACTCACCAACAAAATCCTAACATAGATAGACCAATCTCTTAAATAATTTGGTTGAGAAGAGGAGAGAAAATGGGAAAATAAATAGGTAGAAAAATGTGAAAAATGGAGTTGATTATTTTAGTTAGTTGGTAGTATAATAGAGATGAGGTAATGATTTATTAGGAGAGACACAATTATAATAATCTTTACATTTTATAAGGAATTAGCCTCTTAAGTTGGGATATCATGGTGAAATAAAAGACAATATAATAACTCACATTTTATATTTAAAAAAAAACTTACATTTTATAATACTCAGAAAAAGATACAATTTTATAGATACTTATCTGCTATGTAGACTAGTTGAACTACTTTTTATGCCCAAATCCGAAAAATGAAAGCAATAACTCACATTTTATTTATTTTTTTAATAACTATATTACAAATGACTTTTCTTTAATCAATTACTCTATCAGTTTCAATATAAGCGTCAACTTAGAGTAGATGCACACATATTAAGAATACAATTAATTTTATTAATTTTTTAAAACATATAATTTGTTTTCCTATTTTACCATTTATAATGTACTTTTATCTCTGTTGGCCCAATATTTTGGCCCAAGAAAGAAAAAACACATTCGGCCCAAAGCACACAAGGTGGTCGAATTTAGACTAAAGAAGGGAAAGGAAAATGCACCAAGTTAAAGGAGCAGTCGAATTCGACAATGGGAGCTATTGCTACAAACAGGGGCACATTTAACATGTGCAACATTGACCAAGTCGGATTCTCACCACGTTGGTTGAATACGTGGCCAAGAAGCGGTTGAAGCAGTTGAGGCACACGATCTCCACCACCGCACAAGGAACCTCCAAAAACAACTCCAGATCGTGGGAAGAGGGGATTAGACCCACTAACCCATCCAAGAAGAAGAAGAAAACCGCCAAGGATACGCTCTATAAATGGGAGAATTCAAGTCAGAAAAGAGGTTCCCAACTCAACTCTGAAAAATTCACTAAAAAGCTCTAATGTCCGCATCAATGAGACTCAAGGAGCAAGACGTGATGATGGAGGAGTACGTTGCAGAACCAGTTGTTTACCTTTGCTGCGTTTAAGCTTATCATGTTATTTGTTAATTTCCTGGGATTCACGAGTCCTGTTGTTTAATTTCTTGTCGAAATTTACGTTCCCTGCAGTTTTCTTTTTACTTTGTTACACTTTGATTTTCATGTAATTGATCCGTGTTCAATGAAACCCAGTTCCTTTCGAATTGTGCATTGTTGTCGAAAATATCAACTCACACACACAACACTTTGGCAAGACGTTTTCCCAAAAGGACCCCGAATCTAAACTTCCTTTAGTCGAACTAAGAGGATATTTGTTTATCAAAAACCACCGTAAACAAATTGGCACGCCCAGTGGGACCGTTTTTGTGAAAACTAAGTTTTACAGAAGCGTTTTGTGTGTTTGGTTTGTTGCATGATATTTGGTATTTGTTACTTGCCTTGATTGTGATTTACATCTTATATGCACCTGAGAAGTGGTAAGACTGTGAGCATGACAAGCAATCGAGGAAGAACCTCCACCCAAGGGTCTAACGTGGGCAATCAGGGCAGTCCCGGGGGAAGTAGCGGTAACAATAATGAAGAAGTGTCTACTGGGATGGGGCCTGGCACCACTATGCCAACCCAGAACGTGGCAATTTCTGCAGTTGCAGAAATGCCTGTATCTACATCAGTGCAGGCACAAATTGTTCCAACGGTTACAAGGGGAGACATGCCTTATGGTATGCCTACATCTATAATGCAAGGCACACAGGGCACGTATTCGACGTTCCCTGAGAATGTTCCCCCATTTAGGATACCCCCCTTTGGGGCAAATGGGACAATGCTGAACTTAGGAAGTCGAGTTAGTCCTCCTGGCCCTATTCCTGGGTCCAGTTCACAAATTTATTTGTCTACAGGTATGAACACTGGTTCACTTCAAGCCATTAGGCAGCAAGTAGATGATAGTAACCATGAGATGGTTAACATGCTATCTCGTCAGATAGGTGAAATAATTAACCCCATGCTCCAAAATAATAATGCCAATAATCAGCATTTGACACGTCAGATGGATCGTTTGGCTACAGCCCTGGGGGCACCAGTCGAAATTCAACCGGCACCAGGGGTTAATCAAATCCCATTGCCTAACCATGTCCCTGCTCCTGTGCGCTATCAAGCTCCACAACACCAAGATATGGGGGCAAACCCTTTGTTTAGGGGAAACGAGGCCGTGCAACCGCCATTGCAAAATGTGTATATGGTGAACAGGGAAGAACACGCTGATGGTGTGCTAGAAAGAATTCGACACCAGAACGCTGGGGGGCAACAAAATGTTGCTGCTGTAGTGGAACAATTGTTGAACCAACATGGCTTCAACGTGGGTTTCGCGAATAGACCCCATTTTGTGTCGGCCTTTACAGAAGATGTTCTCGAATCGGAACTTCCTCGAGGCTGGAAGGTCCCCAAGTTCACTAAGTTCTCTGGGGATTCAGGAGAGTCTACTGTAGAACACATAGCTAGGTACCAGATTGAAGCAGGGGACTTAGCCATCAATGAAAATTTAAAAATGAAGTACTTCCCAAGTTCTTTAACTAAGAATGCGTTCACCTGGTTCACCACCCTTGCCCCAAGGTCGGTCCATACATGGGCTCAATTGGAAAGAATTTTCCACGAACAATTCTTTAGGGGAGAGTGCAAGGTGAGCTTAAAGGATTTGGCTAGTGTCAAAAGAAAGACAGCAGAGTCCATTGATGATTACTTAAACAGGTTTAGGATGCTTAAATCTCGATGCTTCACTCATGTCCCTGAGCATGAACTAGTTGTCTTAGCCGCTGGAGGACTAGAGTATTCTATTAGAAAGAAAATCGATACTCAGTATATTCGAGATATGTCTCTGCTCGCAGACAGAGTGAGGCACATCGAATTACTAAAGGCCGAAAAATCTGAAGAAAAGGCCAAGACCACTAAGTGGCCAAAGAAAGAAAAAGTAGCGTACATAGACGCTGACCCAATGTGTCAAAGTCCGTGTGTTTATCGAGAAGTCCCTGCAAACATTGAAACCAAATGAAAACAAACTTGGGGGAGAGAGCCCCAAGGATACCATTCCTGCTTTGAAAACTTATACTTTTGATGTGACCAAATGTGATGCAATTTATGATATACTTGTGTCTGATGGTTTGCTTGTGGTCCCTAAAGACCAAAAGCTTCTTTCTCCTGAACAAAGGAAAGGGAAGAAATATTGTAAATATCACAACTTTTTTGGTCATTGGACCTCACAGTGTGTTCGTTTCAGGGACCTTGTGCAGGGGGCATTGGATTCAGGGAGACTCAAGTACGATGAGAAAGCTAAAGGCCAAATGAAGATTGACTCTGATCCGTTGCAGGTAGCTGAGGCCAACTATGTGGAACCTTTTTATATTGGCATGGTCGACATTTCTGAAAAGCTAGATCTGGGCCTAACACTCGGGGAGGCAAAGGAGGAAAACACTGCTGTCGGGGAACTCGAGGTCGAGAAAGAAGTGAGCTTAGATGAAGTTTACCCCAAAGATGGAGAAACTCTGGTCGAATTTCTATCCAGAAGCAAAGATGGCGAGAAAGAAGTCATGCTGTGCCCTCGACGCAGCGCCGTCTTCGACAAGTCCGCAGCCAAAGCCTACCAAGATTCTGAAATGAAAAAACATTATCAGAAGAAAGCGCCTGTGTCTAGGAGACTCAAGTATCCTCACGAGGAGTGGGTTGAGAGAGATCAGGAACTCGATGGCCATAAAGGCCAGAAGTTAAGAGGCAAAGACAAGACTTACGTCCCTGATGCTGGGTTACCAAAAAACCAATGGTTCAGGCCAGCACCTCCGAGGCCAAAACATCACCAAAAGTGGCAGAAAATCGACTTGGGCCTGGGGTCTTCTTACATCAACAATTCCCGCGTGTCACGAAGCTACTCCTATGACTCTGGGAACTACTATGCTCCTGAGCAAATGACCAGAACTCAGTTCAGACGTTTCCTGAGAAAAAGGAAAGCTGAAAGGGAAAGAGGTGGCGAGTTTCGTTCACTATGGGACATAAAGCCAGAAGACAATCCTAGCAATGAACCTAGCGTGGCGTCGATTATCAATCAGCTGGACCACGCCATCAAACAGGGAACAACCGTGCCACCAAACCCAGCCAAGGAAAAAGGAAAATATGCTGTTGAAGATGAGGATGAAGACATGCTAAAAGATTTCGATGACAGTGATGGAGAGGACCTCAATATCATTTGCATAGTGTCTATCTTACCTGCAGAATTCGATAGAATCTCAGAGGTTACTGAAAGCGAGGAAGACTACTATGTCGAGGAAGAACCAGATGATAACCCTTTGTGTTATTATGTGATGCAGAAAGGATCTGTCGAGGATGAGAGAGCTATTTGTAAGATCAAGTTTTGATCTAGTAGTACAACTTTATGTTTTGATGATTACAAGTTAACCTTTTGATATGAACAATTGTGGTACTTTAACGTGTTTTTCTGAGTGTGCTATTTACAGGCTCTGACCTCAACTCAATCTCACACAAATCAGAAGCACTGTGTATAAAGAGCGACCCAAGCAACGCTTTCGCATTCACCATGTTCAGTATGAACAGTGGAAAAGCTTCAGAAGTTCTGAAGTTATACAAACTCTGATGTGGACTCAGACACTAGAAGTTCTGAAGATCCAGAAAGTCTGATAACCAAGAAACACTGAAGGCTCAGATATTCTGATGGTGTAGAAGACTCTGAAGATCCAGAAGCTGATTAGTGAAATTCTGTTGTCCAGAAGCAAGATACTCTGAAGACCATGTTCTTCCCTCTGAGTTCAGAATCAGAAGAAACAATGGTCAGAGGATCTGGGCTTTCCCTCTGACTCTGATCAACCGGCTTCACAAGTTCCAATATGAAGCATTCCCCTGATCAGAAGTCTCCTAGGTTTAAAAGTCAAGTCGCTATCCAAGTACAAAAGCAACTGTACCTTCCTGACGACCTACCTAACAGTCTCAGACATAGCAGAAGCTGGATTTTCCAGAACTGCCCTCCAATGGTAGCATTTTCCATGCAACGCTCAACCCTAATCCTTGGAGTATATAAAGAGGCTGAAGACTGAAAGAAGCTGTTAGAAGCATTCACATACGCGCAAGACATAATCAAATTCTTCTAAGCTTTCTTTCATCTGAAATTCATTGAGTTTACTATTAGCTTTTTAGAAGCAAATCTCTTGTAAACAATTCTTTGATAAACAGTTTGTTTAGTTCCTTTAGGAGATCAAGGTTGATCGGATCCTAGAGAAGACTAAGAGAGTGAATCTTAGTGTGAGCTAAGTCAGTGTAATTGTTAGTCACTTGTAGGTTTCAAGTGCAGTTGTAACTCTTACCTGATTAGTGGATTGCCTTCATTCTAAGAAGGAAGAAATCACCTTAACGGGTGGACTGGAGTAGCTTGAGTGATTTATCAAGTGAACCAGGATAAAATCCTTGTGTGCTTTTCTATCTCTTATCTTTAGCACTTAAAGTTCTCGAAAGATTTGTCAAAATTTCTAAGGTGGAAGCTTTATACTGAAAACGCTATTCAAACCCCCCCTTTCTACCGTTTTTCATACCTTCAATTGGTATCAGAGCGCAAGTTCTGATTACCACACCTAACAGTGTTCAGTGATCCGGGCCGGTGTGAAAAACAATGGCTGCCACCACCAGTGAAACTCAAAGAGATGGTTACAATGCAAAGCCTCCTATGTTCGACGGCCAAAGGTTCGAATATTGGAAAGATAGACTGGAAAGTTTCTTTCTGGGTTTCGATGCAGATCTCTGGGATATTATTGTGGATGGCTACGAGCGTCCAGTTGATGCAGATGGCAAGAAGATCCCAAGGTCAGAGATGACTGCAGATCAAAAGAAGTTGTACTCACAACATCACAAAGTAAGAGCAATTCTTCTAAGTGCTATTTCCTATGAAGAGTACCAGAAGATTATAGATCGTGAGTTTGCGAAAGGCATTTTCGAATCTCTGAAGATGTCTCATGAAGGAAACAAGAAAGTCAAAGAATCAAAGGCATTGTCTTTGATCCAAAAGTATGAATCCTTCATCATGGAGCCAAATGAGTCCATTGAAGAAATGTTCTCCAGATTTCAGTTGCTTGTAGCTGGCATACGACCTCTCAACAAGAGCTACACAACAAAAGATCATGTCATAAGGGTCATCAGGTGTCTTCCTGAAAGTTGGATGCCTTTAGTGACTTCAATAGAGCTCACGAGAGATGTTGAGAATATGATTTTAGAAGAACTCATCAGCATTTTGAAATGCCATGAGCTGAAGCGCTCAGAGATGCAAGATCTGAGGAAAAAGTCCATAGCCTTGAAATCTAAATCTGAAAAGGCTAAGGTTGAGAAGTCAAAAGATCTTCAAGCTGAAGAAGAGGAATCTGAAGAAGCATCAGAAGATTCTGATGAAGATGAGCTGACTCTGATCTCCAAGAGACTCAATCGCATCTGGAAGCACAGGCAGAACAAATACAAAGGCTCTGGAAAGGCAAAAGGAAAGTCTGAATCCTCAGGTCAGAAGAAGTCCTCACTTAAGGAAGTCACATGCTTTGAGTGCAAAGAATCAGGGCACTACAAAAGTGACTGTCCAAAATTGAAGAAGGACAAGAAGCCAAAGAAGCACTTCAAGACAAAGAAGAGTCTGATGGTGACATTTGATGAATCAGAGTCAGAGGATGTTGACTCTGATGGTGAAGTCCAAGGACTCATGGCTATTGTCAAAGACAAGGAAGCAGAGTCAAAGGGAGTTATTGACTCTGACTCAGAATCAGAAGAAAATCCTAACTCAGACGATGAAAATGAGGTATTCGCTTCTTTCTCTACCTCTGAACTGAAACATGCACTGTCTGATATAATGGATAAGTATAACTCCTTATTGTCTAAGCATAAGAAGCTGAAAAAGAACTTATCTGCTGTTTCCAAGACTCCTTCTGAACATGAGAAAATTATTTCTGATTTGAAAAATGATAATCATGCCTTGATCAATTCTAACTCTGTGCTTAAGAACCAGATTGCTAAGTTAGAAGAAATTGTTGCCTGTGATGCCTCTGATTGTAGAAATGAATCTAAGTATGAAAAGTCTTTTCAAAGATTCCTAGCTAAAAGCGTGGATAGAAGCTTAATGGCTTCAATGATCTATGGCGTAAGCAGAAATGGAATGCATGGCATTGGCTATTCTAAACCAATTAGAAATGAGCCCTCTGTGTCTAAAGCTAAATCCTTGTATGAATGCTTTGTTTCCTCTGGTACCATATTGCCTGATCCTGTACCTGCTAAAGTTGCTAAAAACCCTCTTAAAAAGGGATCCTTCTCTATGACTAAATATCATGCAAATATTCCTTTAAAATATCATGTTGAGACACCCAAGGTGATCAGAACCTCTGGGGTAACTAACAAGAGAGGACCCAGAAAGTGGGTACCTAAGGACAAGATTATCTATGTTGCAGATATCCTTGATAGCTCCACTGAAACACCAATCATGGTATCTGGACAGTGGATGCTCGCGTCACATGACGGGAGAAAGGCGTATGTTCCGAGAGCTGAAACTTAAGCCTGGAGGCGAAGTTGGCTTTGGAGGAAATGAAAAGGGTAAAATTGTTGGTATTGGTACTATTTGTGTAGATAGTAGTCCATGCATTGATAATGTGTTATTGGTAGACGGCTTAACACATAACTTATTGTCTATAAGTCAATTAGCTGACAAGGGTTATGATGTTATATTCAATCAAAAGTCCTGCCGGGCTGTAAGTCAAATCGATGGCTCTGTTCTGTTTAACAGCAAGAGGAAGAACAACATTTATAAGATCAGATTATCTGAGTTGGAGGCTCAGAATGTGAAGTGCCTTCTGTCTATTAATGAAGAGCAGTGGGTATGGCATAGACGGTTAGGGCATGCCAGTATGAGAAAGATTTCTCAGCTGAGCAAGCTAAACCTTGTCAGGGGCTTACCCAATCTGAAGTTCGCTTCAGACGCTCTTTGTGAAGCATGTCAGAAAGGCAAATTCACAAAAGTCCCTTTCAAGGCAAAGAATGTTGTCTCAACCTCAAGGCCGTTGGAGCTTCTGCATATCGACCTTTTTGGACCAGTGAAAACTGAGTCTATAGGTGGCAAGAGATATGGGATGGTTATCGTTGATGACTATAGCCGCTGGACATGGGTAAAGTTTCTAACCCGCAAGGATGAGTCTCATGCTGTGTTCTCTACCTTCATTGCTCAAGTGCAAAACGAGAAGGCTTGTAGGATTGTGCGTGTCAGAAGTGACCATGATGGAGAGTTTGAGAATGACAAGTTTGAGAGTCTGTTGGATTCCTATGGAATTGCACATGATTTCTCTTGTCCCAGAACTCCTCAACAAAATGGTGTTGTTGAGAGGAAGAACAGAACTCTTCAGGAGATGGCTAGAACCATGCTCCAAGAAACTGGCATGGCTAAGCACTTTTGGGCAGAGGCAGTAAATACAGCATGTTACATTCAGAACAGAATCTCTGTGAGACCAATTCTGAATAAGACTCCTTATGAATTGTGGAAGAACATAAAACCCAACATTTCTTATTTTCATCCTTTTGGCTGTGTTTGTTATGTTCTCAATACTAAGGATAGATTGCATAAATTTGATGCTAAGTCTTCTAAGTGTCTATTACTTGGTTATTCTGAGAGATCTAAAGGTTTTAGATTTTATAATACTGATGCTAAGACTATTGAAGAATCTATTCATGTTAGATTTGACGATAAGCTTGACTCTGACCAGTCAAAGCTAGTTGAAAAGTTTGCAGATTTAAGCATTAATGTTTCTGACAAAGGCAAAGCTCCAGAGGAAGTTGAGCCAGAGGAAGATGAACCAGAGGAAGAAGCTGGTCCCTCTAACTCACAAACTCTGAAGAAGAGCAGAATCACTGCAGCTCACCCTAAGGAATTGATTCTGGGCAACAAAGACGAACCAGTCAGAACCAGATCTGCCTTCAGACCCTCTGAAGAGACCTTGCTCAGTCTGAAAGGATTGGTGTCCTTAATTGAACCCAAGTCCATAGATGAAGCTCTTCAGGACAAGGATTGGATTCTGGCCATGGAAGAAGAATTGAATCAATTCTCCAAGAACGATGTTTGGAGCTTAGTGAAGAAGCCTGAGAGTGTCCATGTAATTGGAACGAAATGGGTATTCAGAAACAAGCTGAATGAGAAAGGAGATGTAGTCAGAAACAAGGCAAGGCTAGTTGCTCAAGGCTACAGCCAGCAGGAAGGAATAGACTACACTGAAACATTTGCTCCAGTAGCAAGACTGGAGGCAATCAGACTGTTGATCTCTTTCTCAGTAAATCACAGCATAGTTCTACATCAGATGGACGTGAAGAGTAACTTCCTAAATGGTTATATTTCAGAGGAAGTCTATGTTCATCAACCCCCAGGTTTTGAAGATGAGAAGAAACCAGACCATGTGTTCAAATTGAAGAAATCACTCTATGGTCTGAAGCAAACTCCCAGAGCATGGTATGAGAGACTCAGCTCATTCCTTCTGGAGAATGAGTTTGTAAGGGGTAAAGTAGATACAACTCTTTTCTGCAAGACTTATAAAGATGATATCTTAATTGTGCAAATTTATGTTGATGATATTATATTTGGTTCTGCTAATCAATCTCTATGCAAAGAATTTTCTGAGATGATGCAGGCTGAATTTGAGATGAGTATGATGGGAGAATTAAAGTACTTTCTGGGAATACAAGTTGATCAAACACCAGAAGGAACATATATCCATCAGAGCAAGTACACTAAAGAACTTCTGAAGAAGTTCAATATGCTGGAATCTACAGTGGCCAAGACTCCAATGCATCCTACATGCATTCTGGAGAAAGAAGATAAAAGTGGTAAAGTATGTCAGAAGCTCTATCGTGGCATGATAGGTTCACTTCTATACTTAACTGCATCTAGGCCAGACATACTATTTAGTGTTCATTTATGTGCTCGTTTCCAATCAGATCCAAGGGAAACCCACTTAACTGCTGTTAAGAGGATCCTAAGGTATCTGAAAGGCACCACTAACCTTGACTTGATGTATAAGAAAACATCAGAGTATAAGCTTTCAGGTTATTGTGATGCTGATTATGCTGGAGATAGAACAGAGAGAAAAAGTACTTCTGGAAATTGTCAATTTCTGGGAAGCAATCTAGTCTCATGGGCAAGCAAGAGGCAATCAACCATTGCACTATCAACTGCAGAGGCAGAATATATCTCAGCAGCAATATGCAGCACTCAGATGCTCTGGATGAAACATCAGCTGGAGGATTATCAGATCCTTGAGAGCAATATCCCAATCTATTGTGATAACACTGCTGCAATCTCATTGAGTAAGAATCCTATCTTGCATTCAAGGGCAAAGCACATTGAGGTAAAGTATCACTTCATTAGAGATTATGTACAGAAGGGCGTACTTCTTCTGAAGTTTGTTGATACTGACCATCAATGGGCAGATATCTTTACAAAGCCCTTAGCAGAGGATAGATTTAATTTTATTCTGAAAAATCTGAACATGGACTTTTGTCCAGAGTGAAGATGGATCAGAACCTCTGACTGTGATACTTCTTGATCAGAAGATGTCTAGTCCAGAAGGTAACTCAATCAGAGTGTGCGTACCCATTGGTACTGACTCTGAAGCTGAGACAGCAACACGTGTATCAGTATTTCTGATGCATAGTTCCTTGTGCCCGTGTGACAGTCTGTTATGATTGCGTGTAGATGTGCTTCTCTCCTATGTGTGATTTGTGTATTTACTGTTACTATCTATCTTTAATTTTCAACCGTTGATCTTAAATTGCTTTTTGAATCAACAACGGTTATTTGTCAAAACCCACTATACACACACGATCTCTTTCACTTCCGGTTTTTACTCTCTCTCTCTCTGCTATTTCAAAACCGCTTATCCTCGTTTTCTCTCTCGATCTCTCTTCATCTTTCAACCTTCATCTTCTACCTAAACCTTCAACCGCTTCAAAAATGGTGAGTCAAACCAGAAGAGCTACTGCAGATGCAACCCAGTTCCCTCATATGGTAGTTGGTCTAGCAACAGGTCAAAGGGGTCCTGAGAATCCGACTCAAGATCAAGGTCAAGCTCAAGAGCAGATAATTCCGATTGCAGAACGGTGCTGTGCCGTTCACTGTGTATATGCTCCTGAGGAACTTCAAGTCCTGGCAGAATGGAGATTCGACCTCGACAACCTTGCTACAAATGGGTATGATCTTCGTCCTGAAGTCCAAGTTCAAGGTTGGGGAAATTACTTCAACAGGCTTCGAGGACCGGTGTATGATAAACTGATCAAGGAATTCTGGAAGCACGCCGACTACGATGATACTCAGGTGGTACCTCACATTCTTGGAAGAAAGATCATCATCACAGAGAAGTCTTTCGTGAATTTGCTGGGTGCAGACACTGCTTTTGGGTATCGTTTCCAATTCACGGAATCGAAGCTGAAACCCAAGACGAAGGATGAGACCAACAAGGCCCTGTACACCAATTACAAACCGGGCAAGACGAATTACAAGGTGATGGACCTTCATCCCAAGCTCAGGATCTGGCACAAGATTTTGCTCCACTGCATAAACCAGAGACCAAAGAGCAGTTCCTCAGACTACATCAACTTCAACCAGAAGGCGATGTTGTTCTTCATCCAAGACCAGAAGAAGATCTGCCTTCCCTACTTCCTGTTCTCCTACTTGAAGGAATGTATCCGGAAGTCTCGTACCACTGCCTCCATCAAGTCAGCGATCAAGTATATTCCCTTCGGGAGACTTTTGTCTGATCTCTTCATTGAGAGTGACCTCATTCAAGATCTGATAAATGCTGGATGCACAGAGGATCTGACCACCATTGTCAGTGATGTCTTCACGGCAAATTCTCTAAAGAAGATGGGCCTAATCAAGAAGAAGATTGCTCCTGCCCATGAAGACACATCTTCTGAGATCAGAAGTAGAAGGATGCCTCTGAATGACTACCCTCTGTGGACACAGGCAGACAATCCTGAAGCCATTAGGTGCTATGTTGAAGACCTAAGGGATCAAGGATTCGAAATTGATCTCGATGATTTCTTCAGCAGACTGCCGCCAGCTCCAGAGTTTCCTTCTCCTCCCAAGAAGAAAGTTCAGAGGAAGATGATCCTAGAAGAATCTTCTGAGGAATCAGATGTCCCTCTGATCAAAAAGAAGAAGGCTGGTCAATCCAAGAGAAAGCAAGATGAAACCAGCAAGCCTGATGATGGTGATGATGGTGATGATGGTGATAATGAGGATGGTCCTCCTAAGAAGAAGAAGAAGCAGGTCAGAATTGTGGTGAAGCCTACTCGGGTGGAACCAGCTGCTGAAGTGATCAGAAGGACTGAACCTCCTGCCAGAGTGACAAGATCATCCGCACATTCAAGTAAGTCTGCAATTGCTTCTGATGATGATTTGAATTTATTTGATGCACTCCCCATATCTGCCATGCTCAAACACTCTTCAAATCCCCTCACTCCTATTCCTGAATCCCAACCAGCTGCACAAACCACCTCTCCACCACATTCCCCAAGGTCTTCATTTTTTCAACCTTCTCCTACTGAAGCACCTCTCTGGAATTTGCTCCAGAACCAACCCTCTAGGTTAGATGAACCAACCTCTCCCATTACCATTCCATACAACCCATTAACTTCTGAACCTCTAATACCCCGATTTCGGTGGCGTCACTTTAGTAACCAAAATAAACTTAATGCGGAAAAACGTGAATATTTTTTTTTTCGATAATAACTAAGACAAGACTGAATTAAATAAAACCCAAATGCTAAAAGGTAATAAAACTAATATACAATATATAAACAGCCCCCGCTGTAAGTAACAACCTCGTCACGAGTAACCTCCAGTGACGGAAAGAAAACTGTAACGCCCGTAGGCAATATGTACAAACCAAATAAAAAGGTGAAGTGTCCGCAACACCATCCCTCAAAACTGAGAATAAGTCAGCCCAGATGGCCTAAAACAAGACCTCATAAGTCCAACCAACTCCCTGTGATTCCCGTAAAGAAACCACACAAAAAGCTATAGGTGGGAAACTACCCTGTTCCCAAAGGAACAAATGATGTTCAGAGCTAGGACTCTACTCCTATACTAATCCCATCTCGAGGAGCTCACACTAACACTCAATCCTACATGCTAGCATGATCGTCGTCCGAATTCGAAATCCAGAACGACCTAGTCTACATACACCATCCGTCCTCCTCTCGCAACCGCGATACGCTCCAGTTCCTGCATCTCAACCCTAGTTCCTCCCGAAGGATGAACCATCATGAATCAGCCCACCAAAGACATCTGACAAAGGGCGTTTGTTCGCCAAAGCACACACAGAAGACGCGAGGGTCAACTCCAAAGAATTATATAAATAATACCACCAATAGATACCATTAAAGGATTAGCCACTTAGGCTTATAACTAGGGATAACATCCTAGGGTTGCATTATTCCACAAAGAATATAACGACAGTAAAACACAGTTAACATGCATCCAGTAGAACTAACAAGTATCAAACACACTCATCACTAAGTCAGTATGCATGTGGCACGAAATGATATGCAGGTTAACCCAGTTAACCACATGCATTCCGGAAAGGGATGGACATCAAACGGATCAGCCCTAACACCAGCCACGGTGGAACCATTTCGGCCCACGTGCCTCTTACACCACACAAAGGTAGCCAGATCAGCAGTAAACCCGTAGGTCTGCCATTTCGGTCTGCTACAAGAGACGTCTATAAACGCTCTTTCACGGCATTCCGGGTCTTATGACCATTTTGGAAACCGACGAGGTCCAGAGTACGTCCTGTGTTAATACCCCATTAATGTTGCATGTATGCAAAATGATTAGTCAAACAACGTCTCCGTCCTCACTCGACACGTCGCCACGTGTTCTAGGGAAGTTAAAGTCTCTAAAAGCTTACCCTAAGGTAAAGTCGATTCTGCGACCAAAAGACACACTTCATAACGACACATAGCTGCTCCAACAGCACCACAACAAACGCTGCTCCAACAGCACAATAACAAACGCTGCTCCAACAGCACAACAATAAACGCTGCTCCAACAGCACAACAACAAACGCTGCTCCAACAGCACAACAACAAACTCAACACTTGGATCCGACGACACTCCTCGTTTTTCCAAAACTATGATTTGACTTCCAATGCCTTCCTTCGAGGTTGTTATCATTACTTAAAGATTTTGAGGTTATTTAAGGTCTTATGAATTTTCTTTATAAAATAGATTCCATTTTGTCTTATCGCAAGTCTTATACATTTTCAGGATCTCCCAATCCCAAGTCGCTTCCAGAGGAGGTCTCGATCCACTAAACAAAATTAAGGCCCGAACCTCGTTCGTCCTATCAAACTTTCTCAAAACTCTCAAAATAAAATCGGCATGACCTGCCCGCTATTCTCACCATTCAGAATCTCAGATTCCAGTACAGAGCATATTTAAATCATCACAATCAACAACATGTCATATATCAATAAATCGCATCATAAACACTTAGCACTTAGCATATAAAGCATGCACCACACATCCTATATTACCCACATAGCACATAGCATGTAAGTCAATCTCAAAAACATTCAGTAGATGAATCATCTACATTGTCAGCCGAAGCCTCAGAAAACATTTTCCCATCACACACAATCCAGTGCATAAACAATAAACAATGTCGAAAACATCGACCCTAAGCATTAACTAGAGATTCAGTGAGAAGCCCTCACCTGTAGATTCTCCAGGACGATCTCCTAACACTTGTTCACAATCAAAGGCTTGCTCCTCTGGGAATTCCTCAAAATCACCTTTAGAGCAAAACCACAGAAATACTATCAGAATCTATCGAAAACTAAGCTATCGATACTTACTAAGGTTACTCGAAGTAATCTATACTCTAAGGTACGATAATCTAGCGCGAAAAGACAAGTTTCCGGAAAAGGAAATTTCCTCCTCCCCCTTTAATAGGTTCGGCCACTTTAGGTAATTAGGAGACTCGATTTTTCTTCGATCAAACTTGGTTCCTATACTATCATTAGCCGTAACTAAGGGTATTCTGAACTCGGAAAAATTATCGGATCAAAAACTGTCGCAGGGGTATTTTGGTCATGATTTTTAACTTAGAAATTTCAAAACTGAAATCCCAAAAACCAAATTTTGCAGGGACGTCACCAACGACGTTTATGACAACTAATCCTACTAGCACTAAGCTAAGGCGATAGTTTTCAGCCTAAAGGTTGAAGCTTTACACCAAAAACTCCAAAAATGGGTATTTTAGGCTCAAATTGATTCCGGCGGAATTCCGGCGACATAACGGAAAATCTAACCCGGCAGAAGTGATCTTGGGCGCATAAGGAAGAGGTTTAGAATCAGAAATGAAAGATTCAGGATAGTTTTGCAAAAACCCATAAACTATCAGCTCAGAAAAGTCTACAGAAAAGCTATGGAAAAAGCGATAAGAGGTAAGGATTAGCGACTATACCTCGAAACCTTGAAGCAGCAACTAACGGATCAACGATCAAGCAAGTAATGAAGAAAATTCTTCTTCCTTCTTCCTTGGATGAACTCGCGGCCTTGAGGAGAGAAATGGAGGAGTTTTGTGTTTTTTTCTCACTTGTTTGCTATATATAGAAGATGGAAATTCGCGGGAAAATGAAAGTTTCGCGAATCTGATTTTTCCGGCGTCATTCTCCGTGAATTAATAGATATGTTTTGGCGAAAGAATCCCAAAACTAAAATGAGGTCTCTTTGTATTTTTGGCAACTAAAGCATAGTCGGTATAAAACTATTTTACCCGATAAGTTGCTTTTTGCATCGGATGTCGGAATAGAAAACTTCCTTCGGAAGAAAGATTGAAATCATCAAGAGAAATGGGTGTACGCGTGTAGAATATTCATTTGAAGCTCTGAATAGATAAAGTCTTCATTGTCGAGAAATTCTAGGGTTTTGAAATACCAGGGATTCGGTTTCGGCAAACTTCCGATGATTGGAATCGGACGTTCGTAGATCTAGAGTTTCGCCTCGAAATGATGGTGATATATGGAAAAAGAGAAGTTCTAACATTTCTCTGAAGATTTTTTGGAATTAACTGCCAGCGTGCCTAAAAGTGAAAATTAGCTATATACTAGGGTTTCTGACCTAGGTTTAAGCGTAAAACGTTCGTGCTATAACTTTTATCGATCATAATGCAATCCTTGAACTTTTCCTGAACTTTCTCCTTCATAAATATATTTCATTTACTAGACTCTTGTTCAGGTTTCCCTTTGCCATGCTTCAAACCTACCGGTGAATAAGAATTTATTCACTTGGTATAAACTGAAAAACTTGGGCCTTACATTACTACCCTCCAAAAAGAAAGTTTCGTCCTCGAAACTTAAGGGTTAGTAAAAAAATTCTGAATATTGTCCCTTGGTCTTTTCCTCTAACTTCCATATAGCACCGTCTGTGTCTTTGTTCCAAATAACTTGCACTAAAGCACTCTGCTTTCCCCTCGATTGTTTCACTCTTCTAGTCCCAATGCTGACCCACGGCGTCTCAAAAGACATATCGTCCTCTAACTCTCTGTTGTCCGGTTCGACCACTTGAATCGGTTCTCCGTTGGAAATAATATTTGTTGGCATTCGTGCAATCGCACAACCTTAACCACTTGCTCCTCTGCCCTTGTTCGTCCAAAATACTGATTAGGAACTCGGTACATCTCTATGTTCCGGATTGAATGCTCAACTTGAGTCTTACTACCTTGTGCATGACAAGATTCATTCTCCTTAATCATAAATTCATCAACCCCTCATAAGTTAATCATCCTCTTGATATCCAACAATCCATTATTGTCGTCTTTGTCCTCAAAACCTTCCTCACTCAACCAGTTTACACTTACTGAAATCCCTAACGCTTCGGCATCAATCGAGATTTATCCTCTAGGAAGATCAAATCATAACTATACCTCAAGGGACTTAACTAGTCATTTCGTCATCCGATCCTCCAACCTTCTGAGGTTTAACTACTATCGTAACTGCTTATCACCACTACATCCCTTATTCGTACATGATTTTCAACTCCCTAAGTCAATCTTAATCATAGGATTCTCATTCAACTTAGTAAATTCATTGGTTAACTCTAGTATACCTCATCAGAATCCATAACAAGGTTCCATTCACTCTTAGACTCTATGAAA